>NC_134509.1:27226196-27842029 GCF_027942865.1 Odontesthes bonariensis | reverse complement strand
CGCATCACTGAAGAATTCCTTACTCTGAACATCAGCTCTTACATAATAACTCATAAATACAGGTGAATGATTGCACAGCTTTCCCTAACCTTCACTACATACTAAGACAAAAACTCTAGCGAGACACTTCCATAACACTCGTGAACAAAACCATACGTGAGCTAGTACAAAGTCACACACAGGCCCTGCTCAAGTTCTGCTGGCAGTGTGTCGGGGTGAATGTTTTTAACCAAAACTGACATTTCAGATAATCCCCGGAGGGTCAACCCAGCCTGGACTCTGCATTTCCTGACAAGTGACCTTTCACCTTATGGCAACTTCCAACCACATGATCAAAACCATCCCCAGTGGCCCAAAGGTCGCCGGCTCCCCTCTGGTCTCACACAGAAAAGTGTGTGAAAATAAAAAAAGGATAACCTCTTTCAAACAAACATTTTCAGGACATGACTGTTGAGGATTTTATTGCCCCTCGCTGTTTTGTGTGAAAGGTACCGAGAACTTTGGTGTTGCCTCTTTGAGCTAGCATGGTGGTACACGTCGCACAAGACACAGACGGTGTTGCGTTACACGTCACGCCTCCGATTCCTGTGTGGCAGCAACTGAGAGCAAACACCAGGGCAGCATTAACCCAGACCTCTTTTATCAGTCTGGACAAGTCAAGATGAGCAACGGGGTCTGATAAGTAATATTTTGCTACAATCTGTGTGTTGAAGGGGCTATTGAGGCAGAGACAAACACCTAAACATTTAGTCGAACCAATTAAGCATTAAAGCAAATCAACTTCAAAACAGAAGCAGGGAAGGATCCCCTAAGGCTCTCTGTGAGAGTCATCATACTTTGTTCTCTCATTTTTCACTTTCATCTTCCTGCTCGCAACAGTCAGAAAACAAACAACTCCAGCACTAAAAATAGACTTTAACTTGATTTTTCTTTCCACAAACTTGGCCCTCCATGTGTTTGGCTTTACCCGACTCGTGCTCTAACTTTAAACTCCTCCTTTCTTGCCAAGCCTTACATCTCACAGCACCTCTTACAACCCATCTTTATTAGCTTGTTTGTCTTGGTCTCTCCTTTTTCATCTATCTGCTTTTCGCTTGAACTTTCTTTCACCACTCAATCTCTTTTTTCTGTACACCCGCGCCCCCCTCCAACCCTCTAACCCTCCAGCTTTCTCCCTGGTCGTTGGCGGGTCTTGAGAACGGGGCTCGACAATAGCAGAAGCCTCCATATTTGGACAGGCTGATGGAACCAAGGGATGAGGCTCCCACACGATCCTTTCTCAAATATCCTCCCTCCCATCCTTCCTCCCTTCTCTCTTTTGTGCCATCATTTCAGCCCTGGGAGTTCCTCACGCTCTCTGTCTCCTTTGTCCTTTACTCTTTTTTCACCTGCCTCCTATATCTTTTTTTTTTTCTTAAAAACCCTGTGTGGATTTATTTAAGAATCTATGGGGAGACTGGTGGGTCAGTGAGTGCAAGTCCATGGCTCAAACTTCAGACCTTTGTCACATCAACCCCAAGTGTACAGCAGAAAATTAACAAAGGTTACAACAGGAAGGAGTTCAATGCAGCTTACACATTTACCTACACCTCTTTTTCATCATTCACCCTGTTCAACAATGATCAATATTCTACCTCAGTCGGTCCCACACGTGTGTGGTTCTGTGGCATGTAGAGCAGTGGGTTGAAAGGAACAGTGACGCACTCCGACTGCCACTGCGTCACTCTGATAAACACACAGACATGCACAGACACACACAGCTGGTAAAAGTCTTTTTCGCGTCGCAGTTCGCAGTCTCTGGGTTTCTCCCGAGGAGGCTGCTGCTCAGCGGGAGAGGACAATCCTCGGGGAAGAAATGACCAACCTTGGTCTTGCTTCAAAGGGAAAGCTGATGACAATTTGGGTCACGCCTGTCTGTGCAATGTCACAAACTCACTCTAGTGGTCTAACAGTGTATTTTAGTAGGCTGACAGTATGTGGGGGTGAAACAGAGCCTAAAACATATACAGCAAGGAGAAAGATATTCATCATCCTTGTAAGGCCGTATCTTTGTAGAACGTATTTTAGTGCAAATGTACATTGATTACAGTCTCATTTGAGTCATGCATTTTTTGTTCTGCTGTATGCTGGAGATTCATTATTCCCTTATTATTCACACAAAGATACACACACACACACACAAACACACACACACCTCCCTCGCTGCCCAGAGTTAGACTGTGGGAAATCCTTGGGAAGGGGTCATGACCAGAAAATATGCTCCCTCTTCTCCCTGTCCCTCTTCTCTTCTTCACTCTGATGTCACACAGCTCTCTCTTTCCACAGACCACCAAGGAACAGCATTTACCATGCGAGTTGGCAAAATCCGAAAACAACTCCTCCTCGCCCTGAAAGTCCCGATCGATGATGAATAAATGTCCGATTTTCAACCGTAACAGAAAATCAATCAATGTGCTGCATGTTGAGATGACGTGATATGATTGGTTCAGCCCTGATTTTAAACCCGTCGCACTTGTGATGATGTTTCCACATGTTCACGTTGTGATGTGATGAGTCAGTGGGGGTAACTGTTGAGTAAGACGAACATGTCTTACTGGAGAAAACTTGCGTGGTGGGTGCCTCTACGTGTCCCTCAGGTGAGAAGTTGCTGCCTCAAATCCCATTCTTTGCAATACTTTCCTCAGTTTGTTCGCTTTTCTACTCCCACCTATTTTCCCACTTTGCTTCCATGCGCTAATGGTTACGGTTAAGAGCTAAAAGTACAGGGTTAGGGTTAGAATCAACATACAGTCTTTTACTCGCTGGTTGCAGTTTCCATTATATGAGCATTAGCAATTTAGCACAAAATAAATGCCAAAGAAAACGTTGTCATCTTGCAATTTCTAAGCCTGGATTTGAATCTAACATGTACTGGAGATGTGGACAAATGTTCATATTTTACAATTTCTGGTGAGACTGGGCTGTCATACACATGTTATTGAATCAGTGGTGCTGAAAGCAGCAAAACGTATTAACATGCCATGGCCAAGATGTTTCAATTTCCTGTTAGTCATTGTGACTGAGTGCAGCTGGCAGCTTTTTTTGTGTGGATATATGTTCACAAAAAAAAGAAAAATATTTGTTTTGACAGCACTTACCGAATTGAGTGATACACGACACAATGGGAGAGTCTAAGAGAGCTCAAATCAGATGTGATAAAAAGAATTGTAATATTTACCCAGGTCAGGAATGTCCATTGCAACCATTTCTAAACAACACCAACAGAATTTACAATCAGCAGTTTTACATCTACAAGAAAATGTGAGTTTTTAGAACAAGCCTGGAAGAAGATCCAAACTGTCACTTTCAGTTGAGAGGTCACCTTTTGGGAATTGGATGGTCAGGAACAACTCAGAGGCACCAAGGCACCAGTCGGTGCCCCTCAACCCCCTTGATCAACTTTAAAGGAGACAGATTGGTGCATTCTAATACTAGGAAACCATTTAACACCAGCAGCAACAACACCTCTAACTTGTCAGACACAAAGTTCTTTCCACATCCACATACTGGTAAAAAGTACTTTATCAAATTGTTCATTGAATGCAGTAGCACGCTTATGTATTTGTTGAAATGTCCTTGTGGTCTTGTTTGTGTGAGACTAATTAAGATAACTTTAAAAACTGTATTAAAAACATGGACAATGCAATTGTCCCATACTATGTACAGGCTAATCATGGCCCTGCAGCATCAATGGCATTTTGGGGAATTGAAAAGAATCTCACCTTCCTCCAGAGGTGGTGATATCATTATTAAACCTTTGCTTTGTAGAGAGGCTTAATGGATCCACACTTTACATACAGTAGAGCCCTTTGGCATCAACAAAGACTTGAATTTTTCATGTTTTCTTTGATTTTATACATAACAGATGTTCACTATTCTGCTTCTTTGAGAGAGGTTGGATTTTCTGTGCTATTGACCTTTCACTTTTATTGTCTGGTATGGTATGTCCGTGTGTGGCAACCATTTTTAGATGTCTGCACTTTATCTTTGTGCCTTTTTTCTTTTCTCTTTGATGGCACAACAAGTGTGTTAGGTGGATATTCAATGTATGAATCCCCACCCTTGTTTTGGCTATCCAAGGGTATAGTTGTTATGAGGTTCAAATCCAATCCAATGACCTGTGTGAGATTGACTATAATTGCCTGCCTTCATTCTGTATCTACTTTGACGTTGATGAACACACAGTAGAGTCGAAACATTAGTCTGTTTGCACTATTAAACTGCATTAGAATCAGTGAGCCCCAGCCTTCTTTTTTCCTTTGTATTTAAAAATTTGTATTTTTAAATTTGGACTTTAAATGAATGGTATCCGAGGGATAATTAGATCTGAATATAGCAATCCATAGCAGGTTAAAATGTAACTTATTATTGAAGCAATATCACATCATCAACGTGATGGAATACCATTTTTTCAGGGCTTTTGTGCCTTTAATGGATAGGAAAGTTCAGAGAGACAGGAAGCAGGGAGCCGAGAGAGGGAGAATGACACGCAGCACAGGGCTGTCCGATACGGGACTTGAACCGGGGCGAGCTGCAGTGAGGACTGTAGCCTCTTGTACATGGGGTGCCTGCTCAACCCACTACGCCACAAACCACCCCTATTTTATTATTTATTTTATTATTGCAAAAGTCTGTTGCTCACAGGCTTTTATTTTGTAAAAGTCTGTTTCTGTCTGCTGCGGAACCGGAAAAGAAAGTAATTGGCGGATCCACCAAACATGGAGAAGGGTACGGAACTTTTACTCTGTCATTTTCATTTTAAAGTTCTTCCAGACGGCGGAGTCGACAGAACCAGTCATCTGTAAACACTGCCAAGTTGAATTGTCTCATCACCGTAGTAGTTCCAGTCTAAAATATCACTTAAAGGCAAAACACACAATTGAAAACCGGCAAGTCATTCAACGGAAACAGACAGTGGAGCGAGGCTTCTACAGAAAAACTACATAAAAATGCTGATGTTAAAAGTGTGTTTGCACAACAAATGTTATGGTACTTTCATTTATATGGTAGTATATTTAAAATAAAACTAAATGCTAAAACATAAAGCTATACACTACTTTTGAATTCATTTTTTGGATTTTGCGTACAAATGCGATTAATCGTGATTAATCGGGATTAATCGGGGAAATCATGTGTTTAATTAGATTAAAAATTTTAATCGTTGCCCAGCCCTAAATACCAAAAATCCATTTCATTCATCTGGATAATGAGTAGATTTCCATCAAAAACAGAAAGAGACTTTGCCTTCAGATGAACTGACTACTCAGTGCCTTCTCTCATGCATAGTCACCACCCAAAGGCCCATTCTGTGTCACAATAAAAAGGATTCGGTCCAAGTTTCAATTTTCCCAATGCTTTAGTTTATGACCTTATAACTGTGGATTAATGACTTAACCATTAAGTGTGTGTCAGCTCCTCTGAGACGCTGTGACCTGAGATTACCCATGAAACCCTTTTCTCTGCATGTTTGCACAGACATTTACGTGTGATCACGCATCTGCCCATCTCAACAAGACAATAAAAGCAATGTGTGCACAGGGAGCAAGAAATGCATATGTAGGAGGAAAAAACATACCTCGACCTAACAACTGTTTAAACAGTGACAGTTAACGTGCCTGAATTGAGTGATTAAAAGCCTTTTCAAATGCCATAAATGGACATCAAATGCATAAAATGGACATACTAACTGAATATTTAGTATGTTGACACCTCTATCCAAAGCCTTGTCTAGTGAAGCGCCAGTCGAACATTTGAAAAAGTATTTAATCTTAAAGCGTCATCCATTCATCGCTTTTTCCTTAACGTGTTGAATTTGCGATGTCAAATCTCACCCTGACATTTCCCCCAACACAGACTATAAAGCCTGTTTCTATGTCTTATGAGCACCTCAGCTATAAACGAGTGCAGAGGAAGTTCATGGATTTTTCAACAGGCTTGAGGCCATGTACAGTGTCTATTATTCAGCCAATCATTTAACACAGCAGCACTCCAGCAAACTGTAGCTGGTGCATGCACACAAACACACACAGAAACAGCTGTTGCAAATGTCCAAATTGAAAAAAATAGTCATACTACACACAATGAAGACTGATTGACAGGTGAATGGGAGACATTGATGTATCATGTGTAAACCCCGAAATGAAAAACCAAGCCCTCCCCCCCGCCCCCATCTACATACACAAAATAAATTCTTCAACTCCACCGCTCTCAAAGTCGTACATTCTTTGTGAGCTGGTCAATTAGTAACAAGTCAGCAGACATATTGGGTGAGCCTTTGTTCCCAGACAGTGATTCATTACGACAATCCAACAGCTGCCAACCAAAAGGTAAGAGGGATGATTGTGACAAGGAATGCTTCAACATTCAAAGCATTTTTTCCAAAATACCAACATTAAATAAATCTATAAAAAAAAAAAAACTCACAGTGCGCTCATCACTTAGCAACCATGTCCGCAGTTTGGGCCTGCTCAGAAATTCCGACGGATGTCCCATTTCTTGTCTAACTATGTACAGAACTGTTTTAATTTGGATAACTTACTTTTTATTGTCTTGACTTGACATTATCTTATCAAAAGCCAGCTTTCCCAATCTGATTGAGCTGGACTAGCTATTTTACTCGAGCCGAATTCACACCAATTACAACATTTAGGGTGTTTTTTTCTAATGCAGGAGCACCTGCAAAAACAAGCCAATCAAATTATTTTCCATTGCCAGCAGTAGGGTGTTTACCCTCAGAGCTCAGAGGGTTGCAACATATTATTTCAGTATATCCAGGACTGACTTGTGATATACTGAATGCTTTCTCATTGCACTCGAAAGCCAGATGTTAGCAGGTGTCAGTAGGTTTTTTTGACCAATGTAAAAAGGGTTTTAAGCAGCCAAATCAATCATACAGCTTTGCTGTAAACAGCAAAAACTACAACAAAACTATAAGTGATCATGATGAAGACTGCTAGATAATCATTATACAGGTATCTAATATTTTTTTAAGTGGGGTTGTGAGAGGCACTATTGAGAAGGCAGAGCCTTACCTGTGTTAGACAGCAGTCAGACAGCTCTCAGTTTGAGACTAATCATGACTGGGTAGCTAATGCTAAAAGCTACACAAAATGGGCCATAAGAAGAGCGATGTCTTTCAGGCATATAAAACAACTCACAGCACAAATATCCATAGAAATATGACTGAGAGCTACATCGTGGATTCTCACACTACATCTCTTCTGCATCAGATAGTTTTTGATTTTGAGTGTCAACAACGACTGTGTTACGTGAATGCTGTCCATTTAACTGTCTGATGCAGAAATGATGTGGTGTAAAAAATCCACAATATAGCTTTTCCTTGCAAGTCAGTACATTTTTGAAGTTTGACTTTTCTATCGCAGGTAAAACAGAGACTAACCATAAGTACCTCACATAAGCCCACTGACAAAAGAAAAACACACCTGTCAAGAAAACACTTTTAGTGTTTGTTACAAAAATTCATATTTAGTCATTTAGCAGAGGCTTTTATACAAAGCGACTTACACGTGTGAAAACAACAATCAAGCTTCAGTGCAGTTAGAAACCCAGGTCTATACATCGAGTGCTAAGTCAATGTTAATGTATCTAAGTGGCAGAATATAAGTAAATACAGGCAAACGCATACATGTCGAGGCAAAGTCATGTGTCACAACTGTGTTATGTAAAGGTTCCTTAAATGACAGACAGCTCCTATACAAACATCCATGCAATATGAGCAGGTAAATTATATGTTTGGAATTCAGTGAATTAACGCATGAACTCCTTCTAAAAATAGCAAGACGCATTACAAGGGCAGAAAACTTTCAGAGAAAGACCATTCAAAGATTAACACTGTGTGGGCGAGTGTGTGTGTTCGGCATAGAGACATTTTGGAATAGGGTTGGGCTGCTACTCTCTGACACACTTTCAAACCAGCATTGGATGGCTAAGACTTTGTTTTATAGTCTGGGTTAAAACTGGGTTCATATTGTATCATAATAAAGGTTATTTCAATGAATGTCCTCACAAAGATAGAAGTACAAACATGTGAGGGTGTGTATGCTAAACATGTACAATCAGGCAAGGACAGGGCATGGCACGCTTATCAACAGTGAACACACATGCAAACAAACTTGACTCATGACATTCTTCAGCAACAGAAATGACAAGCCTCCAGTGAAGCATGTGGGATGTGTGAATCAAAACAACAGTTTATTAGGTGGCTGTCTGGGAAAGAAAGTGAATTAGCATTTCTGAGAGAGATGCAGACGATGTTACTCTGAGTCTATTAGGAAAGAGTGTGAGATATACAGAAGAAAAAAAAGAGCAACTGAATGTCTACTAGAGGAAACTTGACTATCTGGTAGTCCTGCTATCAGAGCTACTGACTGGTGGTTACTGACTTTCTACGGCTGATATTGTTTGCACAATGGAAAAAATAGCTCATCGTGATGTACAGATGAAACTGCAAAGGCAGTCATGACTGTAAGTATAAGATGCATGATGCCTTCTGACCAGAAGGTCAGAAGGGTGCAACTCCTCTGATTTGAAAATTAAATCCTGATTGTGAACTTTGTGGTATAGTCTTGATTTGGTGCATCAGTTATTGACTATATACTGTACATATATATATATATATATATATATATACACACATATATGTACATAGATACATACAAGAAAAATAATCACCTGGTCCTCACCAGGTCTTAAGATTAGGTAAATACAACCTCAGATGAAAAACAACACGAGGCACATTACATGTGTCAATATTTGTTTAACAAGAACTTAATATATAGCCAAAATGCAGAAGCAGTGTTTGAAAAACTAAAAAGTACACCCTTAGAGCTTCTATAGGAATCAAGAGTTTTAAAAATGCCAAGGAGGAAAGACATCAGCAATAATCTTGGGGAAACAACTATTGCTGCCTTTAAATAAGGGATTAAGAGAGAATTTCCACACAATCAAGTATTTATAGTTTTTACCAGTAAGTTACCACCATCAAAATACACAAAGCCCATTTTGATCAGGATTTAATGATCTCTTGTCCTCCTGGGCCCTGATTACTACTCTGAAACATATGGTCTTAATTTATAAAAGAAAAAAAATCTAAAATATCCTGTATGTAAAGACAGTCACATGCAGAGAGAGACACACAAATGTGCCTCCAAGACAACCCGGTCAAGTGATTACAGTAGAAAACTGAACTGTGTAACGACAGTATTGCTGAGAGGTAACGCATGAGTACCAGGGGAGAAACAAAAACACACTGGGTCTCAGGCCTGGGGCCAAATGGGGCCTCTCAATCTTATACAAAGAATCTCTGTCAAGTGAAAACACATGAAGTGCAGGTGTACAGGAACACAGAGGCATATTGTAAGCAAAAAAAAACATATTTCAGGTAGTGTGTATGGCATTGCAGACGAAGAATGTTGAAAAAAAGGTCAGAAAAGAAAAAGATTTAAAAAGAATAAGACATTCACACAGAGTACATCGCACGAGACAACAATAAAATGCCTAAATTAGCCTCTATAGTTACCTGCTGGTGATAAATTTCTGTGTGTACAGCCCACGTGTGTGTCAGTGTATTTAAGACAAAAGACTTTGATCAGTCGCTTTGTTATATTTCAAGGATGCCTTATCTTTATTGTAAAACACACACTCACACACACACAAATAGACATTCTGTTTGACAAGCCAGCGCAGCGCTGCAGCTGTCACTGAAAGGTGAGGATCTGAGGAAGAGAGACGATTATAATGCAACAGCGAGGGCAAGCTTACTGCTATCTGTCTCTGTTTTAATGATCAACTCTTCGTCTTCACATTTTTTGGATTGAAATTCAATCTCCTGAAAAAAAAAGAAAAACCTCTGGCTACAGAGAGTAAACATGAAATACTATTTCTCCAACAGTGCTGCCAAGGTGCAAATTTGAAAATGACTCATTTGAACATTCTAGCAAAGAGGCATTAAAGGGGAAAAGAAAACTATCCAAATCGTTCAATTTATGAAATTTTTATTGTCTGCTTATTGGTTGTTTTATCAATCCATTACCTAAAGAAAGATATTTATTGAGCTCAGTCCTTAGTAACAAAGAAAGCGGAGAAGAATAGCAAAATGAAAAAGGTGCAAGCTCTTGCATGTATTCATGTGCAAACGCACATTTTACCTCCACGAGTGAAAGTTACCTTCAGATGGCACAAACCGAAACTAAAGAGGAGCCATTGCTTTGCTATTATACCACGAGAAGAGTTCAAGACCAGCACCAACCCTGAGTCCAGCAGAAATATCACTGAAACACACTAATGCACACACAGGCTAACTAACAACCTATTTACCTAAAGCAGCAACAGTCAAACAGGAAAACCTAAAAATGCCACCACAGGAACAGATAAAGTGGGGATGCAAAGACCAGCCTAACAAGAACCCAAAGCAGAAAACTGCAGTCCTCACCACCTGCAGTGAAATGTGCGAGTATTTGTGTGCTAGAAGCTAAAAGAGACATGGCAAGACTGAATTAGAAAGGACAGATGAGACACGAGCAGACGCGCAGAGCGACTGAGAGGAAGCAGTTACACAACGGCAATTTGAATGCGAGGCGAAGGAGGAATCCTGAGGATGTGAGAGAAAAATGAAATAAAATCTGTGTGTAAAATCTAACAATTACTGACTAAATGAAACCTGGAAACAGTGTAAAACAGACCCAAAATTAACCCTGGTGCAAGTCCTGATATGCTCAATATATACAAATATACAAAAATTTACAAATGATTTCTCAACAACCCCCTACAGGCATGATTACCTGCAGCTGTCCTGGCTGTCTTGTGTGTAAATAATATAAGTCAAATCAAAATTGCAGACGTTGGTAAAATATCTTCTTATTTTCAAAAATCAACTGTTGACAAATGTATATGGTTGGCAGTAGAAATGTCTATAAAATCTGCCATGACTACAGCCGGGATCCCCTTGACTAGAAAAACAAATCTGAAGCAGCCTTTTGAAAATTGACCGGCTTAAAGTGAATAAATGAAGCTGCGTAAGTGTAGCCAGAGGGTGGCAGTAAAGAAGAAATGGTAACCAGAAGTTAGATATCTTATCTCAATGAAAGAAATAAAAACGACCATGGTGGACACCCACAAAAGAAAAATGGGGAGAGCTCTACTTATGAATTACTGTGATCTGGGAGTATCGGGGATATCATATCATATCTGAGAAGCTCGTTAGTAGCACGCTTTGCCAGCTCAGACCAGAGAGGATATATTTTGCCATTTTGGTTTGTTTATCTGTCATTTTTTGGTCGTCTTTATCAAAACTCAAACCTAACATATGAATCGGTCATATTTAGCGTGGATTTGTTGTGATATCTTGCTTTCTGTGCTCCTATACTTGTTTTAGCCTTTTGAGTTTTTTTCCCCATGAGAGCTTTTCATATTCATTTCACCTTTCTATCTTTGAGGTAAGCGTCAGTTAAGTATACCGTTGAGTCCCCTTAAGGTGTATGCACAGTTCAAGTTCAAACTTCAAGCTAGTTATTCTTAAAATAATCTTCATTTTAACTATGTAGAAGCTTAGTGCTGAGAAAATATTTGAAGTTTTGTCAGGAAAGACACTGAGAAACTAGCTACTAGCTACTAGCACCTGACTGGTTGGTATCAAAGTACTAATCACCCACATTTAGTTAATTCGATCAGGTAAACATAAAACAGGTATTTGAATATCAAAATGAATACTAAATATTTTTTCAATTACAAATACGTCAAGTTTTAGTTGGCTTCAACCTAGTGTTTGTCCAACCTACTGGTATTTCAAATGTTGAATGTTACATATTCATTTTCCAGCCACTCAACTCTGAAATTATTTTGCTGTTCTTGTAACAGCATGTTAGCATTCTGCTCTCCTCTCATGGCTGTCAAGTCAATTTGTCTCAAAGAACCTGTGCTAAATTTAATGAAAAGGCAGCAATAAAAGAAATGTGCTGTGTTTTACAGCTGTAAAACAAAGCATCATGTTTTCCATGTTTTCCTGTCTTCCAATGCTATATAACAGTAATCGACCTGAAGAACTTCTACTTCACATTCCCAAATGAATCCCACGGACTTCATCGGTGAGTCAGCATCCTCATCTTTATCAGTGGATAGCAGAAGTCAGACAGCCAAGTCCAACCCATTCTCTATCGCCAGATGAGAGCAAATGACAAGAAAATGTCCCAGAGCTGCTAAAAAGTTACAGAGGAGTTGAGCTAGTTTAGCTGAGCTCAGTTGCCAGTAGCTAAGTCGCAGTGTCGTCAGCCTGAGTCTAAACTTAAGTGTATAGTGCCCTGACATGCATAAATTACATATTTTATATTGCTTCTATTGCTTAATATTTTAAGTTGTAGAAAGATGACTTTTAAGCACTTAAGCATATCACTTTAACAAGGATGGATTGCTTGTCTCGGGTCTGTTTAAACCTGTTTCTGCACTACAGCAATGCCTTGTCTGTATCACTGCAAAAATATCTGCTGAAGTTATAGCTCTATTATAATAGTGCTGTATCATTTTCAGTTTCAGATCGAGATTTTCAAGGGAGTAGAAGCAGGTCAAATAATGATATGAAAGTGTGTTGAAAATAATCAAGACATAGAGTCGGCATTTGAACGCAGACTAATCTAACAGGGTGGGACGTGTGGGAAGACAGCATGGTATGCTTCAGCTTTAACAGATGTGACATTTACAGTTTCCTTTGTTAAAACTCTCAAATCCTTTCATGCTTTATCTTTCATTTTTTAACCAAATTACTCACAGCATGATCAATATTAGAACTTGAAAAGTTTTATCAATGATATCGGAATCATTAAAATGAAAATTATATAAAACCCACTGTAATATAGTCTCAATAGAGTTGAGCTGCGACATGAGCCGTCACAATACACAAGCCATACTGTACAGTGCATTTCTTAAACAGCTACTGACGGCCTAAGGATCTAATTCATGGTCAAACACTGCTTAGTTGGCTCAGTTTTTGATGCTAAAAGGAGAGCACAGTGATGGGTACTAAGGGACAAAGAGGAGAATGTCTCAGAGCATGCCATCTGAGGTGACTCATTCAGCCTGCTGGGGGATATATAGCAAAGCTCTGACTAAAGACAGACATACAGCACTGAGGGAGTGTTACACAACAGACCACGAGTACAACCCTGGGTGACAGGTAGGAAACTTAGGCAATGACTGTGATAACACAGCGAGAGTGAAGAAAAGAAAAGAAAAAAATAAGGAACATGAAAGGGTGGGGACACAGGACAGAGGGCCAGAGGCAGTGGGACAAAGACTAGCATTCCAAGAAAGGTTGTAAATACACAATAAATTCAACTACACGTTGATTTCTCTTTTAGTGAAACTGTCACTTTGTCTTAAAAAGAGGGTTAACCCTTTTCCCCACCTTTAAAAGGAAACAGTTGCTCTCTGTTTCGGTGTGAAACTAAATGCCATTCAATCCCCTCTTTTCTCCCCCTCAACAAAAGCTCCTTGTCAATATCTCTCTCTCACTGTTCACCAGTCTGGAAATAGAGTGATGGCACCGTTTAGAGCCAAGTGTGAATACACTCTGATATAAGGGGTGCCAATAGAACAGACAGTCTCTTTTCACAAGCGACCTAATATTAGACAGCCCACGAGGAACTCCCTGCTGGAGAGATTAGTAACGTGTATGTATGCATACCTACAGTTACAAGCTCAGGTATTTGTGATTATGAGTCATTAGTCATGATTTATTATGTCAAAATACCATTTGAAATAACACTTTGTATGTACTCCCCACTTACATGTAGAGTCCCCACTTCTGATACACAGTAGTAAAGAGACGGATAATCTTGGTATTGAAGAGGTTGTAGCCGTGTAAATGCATAAAGTTTCTGTCAGAAAAGAGGCGGGGTACACCCTGGACAGGTCGCCAGTCCATCACAGGGCCACACAGAGACAAAAGAGACAAACAACTACGCACACGCTCACACTCACTCCTAAGGACAAATTACCACCATTTAACCTAACATGCATGTTTTTGGACTGTGGGAGGAAGCCGGAGTACCCGGAGAGAACCCACGCATACACGGAGAGAACATGCAAACTCCACACAGAAAGGCCCCAGCTGGGAGTTGAACCTGGAACCCTTTTTTTTTCTCAGGTTATCTAGTTGCCAAAAGATTGTGAACAAATGAAAAGTAAACCATTTCTTCTATATTGTTTCAAAAGTTGTATATCATGACCCATCAATCTCTGTAAATGGACTCAATAGCCTTTAAATGCTTGACAAGTTGCACACAAGTGAAGCGGAATATCTTTTCACACTTCATTCCACCTGTCTGGTCTCTGTACTTTCCCAATACTTTTCCTACAGGTTGTGGGCACAATATGATGAGCACCTTTTCAACCCAGCAGAATAACCTGCCTCAGAACAGTAAATCCAGTCAGTTCTCTTCTTATCAACTGCAGTCTCAGCTCATGCTGCCCAACCGCAACAACGAGCCACAAACAGTCAACAGTAATATGAGCCAAAAACTGCTAAAACAGATTCAAGATAGGGCTCATTTGTGCTGCCGAACTGACCTTGTCTGTCTTCATGTAAACAACCTCATGAAATATACTGTACCAGCTTTCTGCATCAGTCACAGTCGCACATCTAAGCCTTCTCTCAGAAGTGTACACTTATCTTGTCATCCTTGAGCTGCTAGTATCTGGTAATATTCTTATCATGCACGTAGCTGACATTTGTCTGTGACGAGGATTTAGAATTCGTATGTTGTATTTGGAGATTTAAGGTTCTTATCTCAAGCACCATTCAAAACACATCTGTAGAGCTCTGCTCCAAAATATCACATTTATAAACTATACATCTCTACAGAACCACTATCTAGCACAACAGTAACCATAACTAGGGTGATACATGTTCTTGTGGGTGTGTGTTTGTGTGTGTGTACTAAATGTTCTATTGTCAACTAAACTGTTAGGAAATGTTGAAAGATATCCAACTGATATAAATCAAAGTATGTCCCTCTTCTTGGTGCTCTAATCTCTTAGTCATATAGTCTGATTTCTACTGCGACTGCTACAACATTTTAACAGGTCAAGCTGGTCAGATAACATTTTTCAGCACTGTCTAAACATGAAGTTGACCCCAGTCAGACGTGATGACCATGTGCTAAAGTACACACTTTTAGAGGGAACATTTACCAACTAAATGTGTGACTCTTTTGAAATGTAATGCCCTCCTCCTCATGGTATCATACATTTCTCACCTATGCTGGAAGTCCAACTTTCAATATCTTATCACAGGCTCAATAAACTCTAAAGATAGGCTTATTGGTTAAAGCATCTATCTTTTCAAGTAATCATTAATCAGTGTCACCTGGTTCAAGACCAGAGTTCCACATCTCATGCCCATCTTGACTTTCTGTAACACAACGTAATTTCATGCATGGCACTCATAAGGAAATCAGAGTTAAACAGCCTCTTACCCTTCAGTTTCTCCATCACACTTTGCCCGGCTCTCTCTGCCACCTGCCCATCCTCAATCCGGTAACGGTCATCCAGGAAACAGGCTGTAGCTTCTGACAGATGAACCTTGCCAGCCACACCCAGCTGCTCCATCAAGTTCGCCAGATTGACATCATTTGACCATACGTCAAATTTGAAGCGCTTCATTCCCAGGATCCCACACAGGACGGTGCCTGTGTGGACACCAACACGCATGTTCACAGTCTCACACGTTTCCTGACAGAACTGCTCGATGGCCTGGATCATGCCCAAACCCATGTCCACACAGCAGTAGGCGTGTTCCGGTCTGGGCTCGGGGCAGCCTGCTACACAGTAGTAGCAATCTCCCAGAGTGCTGATTTTCTCACAACCGGTTAGTTCGCAGAGTCTGTCAAAACGTCCAAACAGGTCATTAAGAAGGCCCACCAAAGCTGGAGCTGACTTATTAGCAGACATTTTGGTGAAACCCACAATGTCAGCGAAGAGGATGCTAACAGACTCCATGCGCTTCATGTTAAAGGGCCTAAATATTATCTGCCCTCTGGGGATCGAGGTCTTTTTGCGTTTATGATTGTTGTGAGAGTTATTCTTAGAGCTTATAACACTTGGGGCTTGGGAAGCTCCGCAGCCTCCTCCACCTCCCACTGCAACGGCTGAGGCAGAGCAGGCGCCAGAGGAATATCGCTTGCCGGAATTCTCGCCACCACCCTCGTCATCCCCCTGCTTCATCAGCTCGTCTGCAACTCGTCTCGGCATGACTGAGTGGATCATACGCTCCTTCAAGGCCTTCTCCACCTCCAACTCTTTGCCATGCATGATAGCCTGGCCCACTTTGAGAAATGTGCTACGGGTACGTACTTCTGACATGATGAACAGGTGGATGCCAATGACATGGGCGCATAAGTGGAGCAGCCCTTTGGCCGGGCCCAGCCAGCGGAGTGTGTCTTCTTCCCAGTCAGAGCCCACTAACCCCGACACCTGTCCAGTATTGTCAGAACTTCTCTGGAGCAATGGTAGCCATCCTAATGCCTCAAATAATATAGAATACAGAAGACCCAGCATCACGGAGGCATACAGACGGACATGGAGGACACTGTATAACAACAAAAGAACCTCTATGCACAATGAAAAGGTGCCAACAGGTGAGATGCACGGAATTGGAGGTGGAGCCACTTTGTTCTGGGAAAGGTGTGAGGCATTGCCACCACTTGCCCGCTCCAACTCAGTATAGCCAGCAGTTTGTATCTGTGGAGCTAAAGTGATGGCAAAGGTAACTGCTATCAGGAGCAAGGTGGTTTGGTTGTACAACCACGTGTATGGCTGGGTGAAGGTGAACAAAAACAGGAGCACTAATAAGGCCAAAAAGGAGGCAGTGGGGGCTAGAAAGGTCATGGGGTAGCAGCGGTCACTATTGATCCCAAAGTACACCCCCCAGAGTCCAGATGCCACTGCCAAGTAGAACAGGACATAGCGGAACCGCCGCTGTTTTTGGGGAAAGCACCTCTCTTGGCATGCCTCCTCCAGGATGGGAGAGTCAAACTTGGGGTCCCAGCATTGAGCAGCAGAGCGTTCAAATAGAGGCGGTAGTATCCTTTTCACCCTGGAGGTGGAGGTTACAGCCGGTCTGGAGTCTGCTGAGCTGCAGGTAGAGGAGATGCTGTACTTGTGGAGGTTGGGGTTTACTTTACTGGCAGCCCCACAGCCTCCAGCTCCTCTTGCTCCACTGTTGGCAACCCTGAGACGCCCATGTTGATGCATGTGGGGCGAGTTGTTGGTAATCCGCACGGTCACGGCGCCATCCCCTCCGGAGTCGCAGCTCACCTCCGTGCCGTGCATAAGAAGCTGCCGGTGGTGCTGTAGCGTGGCCATGTTGACTGGTGCGACGCGGAAACGAGGGTGTGCGACAGAGGTGTTAAATATTAATAATCTCCTCTGAAGGCGCTCAGGCAATTAGAGTCGGTGCACGAGCGACGTGTGTGCACGCCTGGCGAGGACAGATGGGAGGAGGTGATGGAGTGACAAAATAGGTAGACAGAGAGGGAGGGAGGGCAAAAGGTTTTTTTTTTTTTTTGGAATAATCACTGTGCATGAATGGTGAGCACGGCACAGACGTATTGGCTACCCGCACAGCAGCCTGCACACTCACTCACATAAGACGCACCGTTCCAGTTTCTTGAGCACACCATTATCCAACCCTTGGTTTGCGTCAGTACTCACATTACATGCATCCCTCTCCAAAGAGGCTCTGGGTAGGAGCCCGGCATCTCTCCAGCTGCGGTAAAAACACTGTCATCACTCTTTCTGCCTCCTGAATTGAACATCCTTCTCGGAAAGGACTGGCTAGTGATGCAACGGTTTTCTTCATCAAGTCAGCCCTGACGTTACACGACTGGAAATGATCTCCTCTGGATGTGCGCAATGTCTTGATACTGCTGACATAATAAAGTTAGATAACGTCAGGAAAAATGCCCATTTCTTCCCTCATTCCTCAATGCTTGTTGCTTGTGTGGAAAAAAAAAAGAGTTCAAGCCCAAGGTTTCATGGTATGTGCAGATACGATTTAAGCTGTCAACAGTTGTCTACAAAAGTTACACTGTCCCTTTTATCTCCACAACATGCGCGATAAATCATCCATATTTAACCCTCTTAAAACAGCCGCCAAATCTTGTCGTTATAACAGTGCTAAAATAAAAACGTGTCGATTATTAATTCGTTTCATTTTAAGTTAATCTGGTTTAGTTATCTTTTCACACTGCAAATGTTTTATACAAAAACAAATGGCAGTCTGAAATGGGGAGAACCTGTTTAATTCAGTTGACTAATGAAAGTGGGTGATCTGTAATTAAATGGGCTTTACCTCCCACTACATCCATTCTCATGCGTGGCTCAGAGCGTGAGGGATTTCCATTTCTTATTCCCATGCATTCTCCTTCCAACTATATCCCGGCGGGCCTTTGCAAAAGATTCGTGACCGAGTTATTTTGGAGCCTTGTCCAGCTCAGGACCCAGATCACAGAAGGCCTGACAGGCAGGCCTGTTCCCACCGATACAGCCCCGTCCTTTCCTGAACTCCCTCTCCGGATCTCCACCGTTTATTCCCCCCTCTGCTTTCCAAAGGGGGACTCGGGGAGGGGTGTGCGCTATTCAGAGACGCGTGATCCGAAAAGACAAGAGCAGAAAATTCCATCCACTGTCCCAAATTAGCGTAGGTTTACCTCTGCTGGGAGTGTCTGCAACTTGTTGCGCGCAGTTGGCAAAACACACAGCTATGAGGAACAGCCTCGTTCGGAGCAGGCTGGTCTATAAATAGTGATGATCAAAACTCTTGCAAATAACACCACCAACAGCGTGTAAAATCTGAATGCGTTCCTTTAACTTATTATGTCACATACATTGACCGCTTAATATTAGAATGTTATGGTAAAAGAATCAAGTCGCAGCCTAAAACGCATGCAAAGCGTCAGCGATAGGCCCCCTCTCGTTTCCAAAAGCTCCCAAACTTTTTTTTTTTTTTCCCAGGCCGTATTTCCTGCGTTTGGAGAAGAGACCCAGTTAAGAGTCTCTGCTTATTTGGAGCTGAGGCTGGATTTCCTCCCCTCGCATTCCCTTAGAGCAAAGAAGGGGGAAAAAATCCCCAGAGCAGCGCTCGGAACCCCTCGGATCTCCTCGGTTGGATTGTCAAAAAACGCTCCTTATCTCCTTATCTCAACCAATTCCTTAGGTTCTGGATAGCACTAGTTTTCGCTGGCATGCATGTGTCCAACAAACACAACACTGTGCGCTCCGGCTGTGGTGCGTCCTCTTCCGTCCGTCGCTGGTTGTCACCCTTCTCCCCCTTGATTCAGAGCTCTCTAGCGGAGTTGGTGGCTGAACTGACGCATATGCAGCTGGAGTTTAGCGCTTGTTCTTTCGGTCTCACCCGGGCGAACGTTGTATCTCTACTCTTGACACTGCCACCATCTTCGTTGTGACTGGGTCGGAAATCCTTAGCCAGCTGTTGTACAGCTGGTACAGGGTGTTGAATCTGTTAAGCAACCTTCGCGCAGACAAAAGCTACTTCCGCTCTACGCAGGATCTTCTAAAAGGCTACATTTATTTGTAAGAGTAAAGCAGTAAAACCTGCTCAATAAAGTTCCTATTGATTTGTCTATCATGTGGAGAAATCAATATCAATATCAAGGGAGTAATGCTACCAGGAGAAGTTAGCTGGGAGGCTAATTTACATGTCTATTAAAGGGCACCTTCAGTGTTGAATTATGATTATATAGTTATAGTTCAACAGAAAAATGTAAAAAAAATATTCAGGCACTCTCAGCAGTAGCCTATTGCTAATGCTTCATTGTTAGATCAGTTTGATAAGGTCAGGTAATCAAAGTAAATGTATAACTTGTAAGATAGCCCACTATAACTTTAAAAAGATATATGATGCAAGTTCTTACAAAGTTTTTTTGTTTGTTTGTTTGTTTTCAGGTTGTTTAACAAGTCTCTTTGCTGTAAAGAGTTTAGCTAAAAACTCTAGTTAACCAGTAGTCAACTAATTATTAACTGCATTACAGGCAGAAAAAAACGTTCAACATTATGCACTTTAACTCAAAACCAGCCAACAAAATTTGGCAAACTAATGTAAAATGATGTCAAACAACTTCATTTTGAAGGTAGACTTGGACTTCCGGTTTTTCTATGCTTGTCTATGTTTAACTTGATGATTGAGGGGTCTCAGATAAGAGCTTGGCCACTTCCACTCCCTTGTGAATAAGTATTTTAGATGAAAATTCCTTCACAAGTTTGATTGCTGCTTGCTGTGATTATCACCCATATGACACGCAAAAAGGACCACAAACCACTTTTACTTTTGGCAACATGTCAAACAGAGGACAAACAACATATGCTATAAACAGTGATATGCCAGGCTTCTCTACCATACATAGTACACCCGAAAATGGGTCAGTAATAGTTGCACATCACATCCCTTAACGTTTTCTACGCTATTTTTTATAGTAAGCACAATTATGAAATTAGAAATGGAAACAAAGGAGGTGCATCTAGTCATCTTTTCAGCAAATTGTGTGATTGGCATCTGCATCATGAGTTTTTTTTTTTTAAATCTAAAATAATTTTTCCTACAAAACAAAAACTTGGGACAATAACTAAACTAGTCTAAAATGTACAAACAAGGAGAGTTATGTTTATGTCAAACCATAGTGCAGAAACAACATTTCAGATTCTGACACCATTATGCTTTTAAATTGCCAGCAAAGTTGCTAAATGGGCTCCGAAAAATCTAGAAAAGTTCTGTTATTAAGAAAAATAAAGAAAGTCTCACAAATAATTTGATGAATTAGCACAGGTCAGCACGTCAACACGAGGCGTAAAAAGAGTGTGCAGAGTCGCTCAGAGGCACAGTTAGGGAAGAGTTCAAAACTGAGTAATATGCAGTGTAGGCAAATCGTTAAAGAGTTCAAAAATTACATTCCTCAATGTAAAATTGCAAAGATTTTGGGAATTTTATTATCAATAAAAGATTCAAGTTGTCGCTGTATTGTTATAACAGAATATGAATAACTAAGGCTATCTCTAAGACCGACTCTAAGGCTGGTTAGAGTCGGAGGTCCAATAAACGGAAGGTTGGCAGTTCGATTCCCACTCTCGCCACTCAAAAACAATTGGTGGAACTGATAGCTGTAGGGATGTCAGTCCACCTCCTTGTCACGGCTGAGGTGCCCTTGAGCAAGGCACAGTACCCCCATGCTCCCCGGGCGCTGAATGGCTTCCCACCATCCAGGTTGGCATCTGTCTCTGAGTGTGTGACCCTGTGTATGTGCATGTGTGTGTCAACAGGTGCCAACCTGGGTGGGTTAAAAGCGGAGGACAAATTTCATGTGTGTGCATGTATTAAAAATGCAATAATTTCCACAACACAAATAACTACTCTGCAGCCAGCAAGACACCTAGAGCTGACACATTTCACACCTGTTATTGACAAAAGTGTCGAAGAAATCATCTGCAGTCTGAGGCTGCGGCTACACGGAAACGTTTTTCACTGTAAACGATACTTTTTCTTATCGTTTCGCTGTCGCGGCCACACGGAGCCGGCGTTCCCACTACCCCAAAACGATAGTTTTTGAAAACGGGTTCCAGAGTGGGAAAGTTTGAAAACGGCCTCGTTTCGTTTCCATTGTTACAGCTAAAACGTTTTTGCGTCAGTCACACGTTGACGCTGTGAGCCAATTTTAACACTTCTCTATTGTCTCACAGCGTGGCGTGACACAGTGGCGTGTGTACTGCATCGTTTCATCGTTTTCATCCGTTTTCGTCTGGACCTGAGTCTTTACAGCAGCGCGTTTCCATGTGGTCGCAAGAATTTTCGTACCCGTTTTAAAAAAAAACCTTGTTTCGTTTTCGTGTAGCCGTAGCCTGAGTTCATCATCGTGCTGCCTTGATGAGTTGCCCACTAGATTTCTAAAGTCTGTGCTGAGCAGTTTGTTACCACAACTCGCTCATCTAGTCAACATCTCACTCCAGACTGGAACATTTCCAAAGGCCTTAAAAACTGCTGTCATTAAGCCTCTTCAAAAGAAGAGCAATCTTGATGCCACAGTACTGACCAACTACCGGCCCATATCAAACCTACCATTCTTAGGCAAAGTCCTAGAAAAAGTTGTATACCAACAGCTTAGTGACTTTCTCCTGTCTAACAATGCTTTTGATACTTTCCAATCAGGCTTTAGGCCCCACCATAGCACTGAGACAGCTCTGATCAAGGTGACAAATGACATCGGCTTGAACACAGATGCAAGTAAAGTCACAGTCTTAGTTCTGCTGGACCTGAGTGCTGCCTTTGACACAGTTGACCATGCGATCTTATTACAGAGGTTAGAAGACTGGGTGGGAATCTCTGGTCGTGCTTTAAACTGGTTCAAGTCCTATCTGGAGGACAGGAAATATTTTGGTGAAATTGGTAACTGTGTCTCAGACCAAATGGCTATGACCTGTGGGGTTCCCCAGGGGTCAATCCTGGGACCCATATTGTTCAATCTGTACATGCTTCCACTAGGCCAGCTAATACGCAGCTATAATGTGTCCTACCACTACTATGCAGATGACACTCAGATCTACGTGTCACTGACAGCAGGAGAACACGGGGCTGTAGATACATTGTGTCACTGCATCGAACAGATCAGTGTGTGGATGCAAAACAATTTTCTCCAGCTAAACTCAGACAAAACTGAAATCATTGTCTGTGGCCCACAGAAACAGAGAGCATGTTATCAGTCACCTTGAGACTCTCTCTCTAAAACCTAATTATTAAGTTAGAAATCTCGGGGTAATATTGGACTCAGACCTGAACTTTAACAGCCACATTAAATCAATAACATCAGCAGCTTTTTACCATCTAAAAAACATTGCCAGAATCAAAGGAATAGTGTCTAAACCAGACTTAGAGAGACTGATCCATGCGTTTGTCTCCAGCTGGTTAGACTACTGTAACGGCCTGCTCACTGGGCTCTCTAAACGGGCTGTAAGACAGCTGCAGTACATCCAGAACGCTGCTGCTCGAGTCCTGACTAGAACCAGGAAATACGACCAAATTAGTCCAGTGCTCAGGTCTCTGCACTGGCTTCCTGTCGCTCAGAGAATAGACTTTAAAACAGCTCTGCTTGTGTACAAGTCTCTTCATGGTCAAGCGCCAAAGTACATCTCTGCCATGTTAGAGCCATATGAACCAACTCGGGCTCTGAGAACCTCAGGGAGGGGTCTCCTGCTGGTGCCCAGAGTCAGGACTAAACAAGGTGAGGCTGCGTTTCAGTTTTATGCCCCTAAAATCTGGAACAGTCTTCCAGAAGATGTGAGACAGGCCTCAGCTCTGACAATGTTTAAATCCAGGCTGAAAACAGTTAGCTGTGCATATGACGCACCTGAAAGTATTTGATCTGCACTCTTCACTTTTTAATTAATTAATTAATTAATGATTATTTTTTATGGGTTTTTTATTTTTTATTTCTTTTTAATGATTTCTTCTTGTGATTTTATATAGCTGTAAAGCACTTTGAATTACCTTGTGTACGAATTTTGCTCTATAAATAAAATTACCTTGCCTTGCCTTGCATGACCAATAAATTGGATCTTAATCTCTAGACTCAAATCTTGGATTTATGACCCACATAAAAAGGATATGTCAGAAGGTATGACTTTATTTCTTCAAATGTTACATTTATTAGAGATTTTGTATCAAACGGAGCAGCCTAGATGCATTTGCATCAGATTAGTTATTGTTTATTACGTTGGTCTGATACATACCCTACTGTTTTAAAATCAGTGGAGGTTCTGGAAAAAAAAGTCATTTAGTTGTCATCATTGTCATATTTCCTGCAAGTGATCTCTGCTAATTTAGCTGAAGAATTTTTCATGAAGCACGAGAGATTTTATAAGGCTAGGATTTTGTCTATTTCAAATCTATCGACAGAGTTAGGAGAGAAGTAGCCAGACTAAACTGTACAATCCAACACAGGAAGAGTACATTTAGTCAAACGTAACATCTGTGAAAGTCTTCACCACAGAAGTGGCTTCTTGAGAAACAACTATGTCAACACACTACAATGAGCTGGTTTATCTGAAATCATATTAATTAATTTATGACATATATATGTATAAAATGTGTTTTCTATTTTGGTTGTTTTGTTGATTCTGTTGTCCATTGGGTGCTTTTATCATGTCGCTTCTCTTCATTCCCGCATTCCTTGATGTTTGGATTATTTTCAACATTGCAGACAAATGACAAATGTTTTCTCTTTCAAATGGATGACATTTATGTCTGAGTTAAGTTGGCTATCACATACTGTAACTAAGCTTGTTTGTGGTTTGTTAGTTAACTGGAATCAGTAACGAGATAAGATTTTGAACTGCAGGTGAACAGGAAGAAGATAAACAAGGTGATAAAGGTTCATAGTTCTGATTTGAGTCGGTGTGTGTGAGTATTGTTACAGATGCAATAATATTTGAACTTCAGATTCTGCATAGTTACTAACCCTCTGCACAAATAAGTGTGTGTGTACACGACATGTGGGTAGTGTGCTCATGCTTAAGTTCAAGAGCTTACAAGAGAGGACTGTTTGAGGAGATGATAAAGCTTCCCTGATAAGTCTGCACAGACTACGCCGAGAACCTGATGCGCTCAGCAAACACAGATTACATGAGCTCAAACATGCGTTACAAGGTGTAACATTTTTATTGCATATAAACAAGTGTGTCCGTGCTGTGTTGAGCATGAGCATGTGACATTATGTGCCACTGTGGAAAATTAACCTGTTGCATTAGAGGTGAGTCCCAACTACAAGAAAGCTGTACATTTGAATGTTGATGTTTAAGAAGAAGAAGAAACTTTTGTTTTGTGAGGTGAATTTATACAACAAACTACAGAGGAAAATGAGTTGATACACAGGAAACGCCATTCATATCAAAGAGGAAGTCTCTTTTTTTCCCTTAAATGTATCCTATGTAGCCAATGTGCAATAAAAATGTTTTAGCCTTACAGCATGATAGTATACAGTTACATTTTGTCATCTTTAAGTCAAAATCTTTATTTTCTCCAATACTTTTAAAGAGTACTTATAGAATATACAGTCATCTGAAAAAGAAAGTAAATTCTCTTTCAATTAAATGATTTTAATACCTGGCTGTAATAAGAGAAGATCTAGTCCCACCAGGTCTTAAAATTAGATAAATACAACTTTTAATGAACAACACACAACATATAGTTTCATTGTTCATTTAACAAAAAATAAACCAAAATACAGAATCAGTTTGCTGGCCTGCAGCATTCAGGTGTGTTAACACAATGCCAAGGAGGAAAGACATCAGCAGCGATCTTACAGATCAATTGTTGCCGCCCATCAGTCCGGGATCAATCTGGGTTATGAGACCATTTCCAAACAATTTGTGATCCATCATTCTACAGTGAGTAAGATTATTCAGAAGTGGAAAACATTCAAGGCCTTAGTCAATCTTCCCATAAGTGCATGTCCAAGCAAGTTCACACCAAGGTCACAATGCTCACAATGTTCACAATGCTTAGAAAAACTGCAGGAAACCCAAGAGCTACATCTCAGACTCTACAGGTCTCAGTTAGCATGTTAAACATTAAAGTTCATGACAGTACGATTAGAAAAAGACTGAACAAGTATGGCTTGTTATAAGGTTGCAGTAGAGAGCCTCTTCTCTCTAAAAGAAACATGAAAGCACAGCTTAGGTTTGTAAAGTTAGATCTGAACAAACCACGAGACTTCTGGACAAAGTGGAGATGTTGGTCATAATGGACAGCAGCACGTTTGGAGAAAACCAAACACAGCATATCAGCATACCAACTGTCAAACACGGTGGCGGAGGGCTGATGATTTAGGGTTGTTTTGAAGCCACAGGATGACACCTTGCAGTCACTGAGTTGACATCTCTGTATAGAAAGTATTCTACAGTCTAATATGAGGTCATCTGTCTGAGGGCTAAAGCTTGGCTACAATTTGTCACATCAAATATACCATGAATGTCTCTAGATAGATGACTACATACATATATAGGCCCCACGAGCAATGGAGCAACTGAAGCAACTGCACCCCCATTAGTCAAAGTTGGGGTGTATTTCATAGTATAGATATTTGTTACTACCAAAAACAAACAAACAAAAATCATACACCCCCAAACCTACACCACTTTCTGTTGGTTCAGTCCAACATCCCGCTGGCCACAGGCTGATTTGGCAGTTAGTTTGTCAGACTGTACAGAAGGTGTTGGTAGCTTAACTCTAATAATAACTTAATAATAACTAATAATAGCTTAATATGATATGTAAATTTACATTTTTTATACCAGTTGCAGATGTTATGTTTTTACAGTCACAGTATGATCACAGACTGTCTCCTCGTTATGTTTTATTTGTGCAATTAAAAATAGAGAGTATAAACAAATCACACGCATGTTTTTCTCATGGAATTATTCTTATTATAATCTTCTTAACTTCCATTGAGGTTCCGATAATATCAATTCTTATGATCATGATAACTGCATAATGAAACTTTGATATTGTGACGTCCAACAACTGGCAAATCATGGTTTTTCAGGAACTTTATTGATTTAATGGAATGACAGCCAATGGCTTCCAGAGTGTTTTCAGCTAAATCTTTCTGAATTTTAGCCGTTTCACACTTTGAACTGCCTCTTTACTCATCCCTCATGTGTATACTAGATGTATGTCATGTACAGCACAAAACAAATGCATAGTGTAGTTTCAGATGACTACAGACATTTTTAGTTTCAGTACTTTGGGTAAAGTAAAAAAACTGAACTCATTCAATATTGAAATACAGTCTCCTACTTGTTATTGAATTGTTATCCCTGTGTTGGCTCTGTTGCATCTCATGGTTTCTCATTTCTGGGATCAGTCTAAAGAATGTTTTGGTGAATAATAGTAAATTTTAGGCCGATATACACTCATACATTCATATCATTTAAGGCAAATAGAATCCACCCGTTTGATGAAATGATACAGGGATTATAACAAGCACATCACAAACTACTGTATTGACTAACACATGTTTTAAAGAGTGTGTATCCCAAGTAAAAGGACTTTATAAAATAACAGACAGAGGTGAATTCCCCCCAGTAGTTGACTTCTTCTCTGATTTGGGATTTTACCTGGACTAAAAGCTTAGTTCGCTTTAAAAAGGAAATCAAACTTCTTTCTTTTGATATGTTGAGTCAACACATTGAAGGGAAGCGCCATCTGCTGCCTGTTTAAAGTCATTGCAGAAGAAAATTAACCAGCCGCTTTGAAGAAACGGCCTTTTTCTTTTACGTTACTCAGTCGGATGTGTGTTCACCCAGCTGTTACACACGTTTAAGATCCACACAATGCTGTAATACTGTTTATGGTCAAATTGGTGTACAATATTTCACTGTGACATTGTAGCAGTCTGCAATCCTAACCTGTGTATTGTAAGAATTGCTGCCTCTTTGCTCGTGTAGTCTCACATTTCCCAAACACCATTTCACCTTTTATTGTGCAGCTAAACAACCACAGAGTGGAATAATGAGTTGCAATTATTTCATTACAAGAGATTTTAACTGGATGTCTTCAAGGCCTCACAAAAGAAACAAGCTTGCTGATTTGTTTTTGTGGTTTACTCAAAAGAAATCACACGAAACAACGACAAATATAAACAGACTAAAGAAAAGATTGTTTTTTTTAAGGAAATGCCCATGTGGTATGCAGCACTGCTGAGGTAAAACTAACAGTTCAAAGGGCTGAAATGCATCACTTACACTGTATACACGCTTACTTACGTTGGAAACTACAAGTTAGATTTAAAAATTCTTGTTACACTTTTAAAATGCAGAAAAATATTCAAATAAAAACAAACAGTTTACATGACAAATACAGAACACCGTAATGCAGAGAAAAATGACTCCAGAAACAGTGAAAAGCAGCAACTGAACACAAAGTGAGCACCCTTATTTCTATATGAATGCACCAATATCAGCCTATCCTGATTTTAGCACATTATGAGGTGGCTAGGTGAGTCACAGCACAGCAGATTAGACTGAATCTTCAGACTTGACACACAAAAAAACATAAGAGTGGCAGAATTTATCTTCCCAGTAGTGAGGAAGTCACTGCCAGCATCTCTCTTTGATGAAAAAGGGAATAAATAATGAAAAGGAAAAACAGAAAAACAATTGCTGTTATTTCATTTACATATCATGAGAGGTTAAAGAGACGCTACCTCTTAAGTATTTTCTGCTGCAGACATTTAGCACAGCTTGCACAAAACCCCATTTTTATCTACACTATACATGAAATTGTGATCAAATTGTATGTGCGAAAGCTTATTTTCTTTTTTTTAACAGTTGCCCAATACAATTCAGTGTGCACTAGATAATTATTGTCGGGCAGTCACATGTCAGTTTGGTACATTCAGCAGATTTAAACAAACATTAAGAAATATTCTTAAGTCCTCTCTGACTCAGGTTTGTCTCCAACTCTAGATGTTTTCACATTTTCCATTCTTTGTTTCTCATTAGATCTGTTCTTCCACCCACAGCCAGGCCTCAAGTCCACACAAGTGGTGATTATTTCAGGAAACCCTCTGGCTGCCGCTGCCATCTTCCACCTGTTTTCCTCCTCCTGCACCCTTCTCATCCGTCTCATTGCCTCCTCCAGCGGTTCTTGGGTTTCTCTTCACAGTTGGGACCCTCGCAGGTACCAGGGAGAGGAGGTGGGGGTGCTGGTGCTGCCTTTGCGGGAGCTGGTGTGTCTGGGCTCTTGCCGACGCTGATGAGTAGACTCGGTAGCTCGTGTGAGATCGCTTTCTCTATCTTCTCCAGCAGGCAGCCGGCAGTCCAGCTGCAGTGGTAGGAGAGCTGCTTAAAGTTGGAGATCGGGTTAACTCCAAAGAAGTCCTGATAGGCCTCCTTGTCAGGCAGGTCGAACTTGCTGACATTGGTCTTGGCCAGAATGGACTTGAAGATGTAATACTTGTCAGGGTCATTGACAATGTCTTGTAAAACCTCATAGGGGTCACCAAACCAGCCCAGCTTGTCATAGTAGGTCTGGAGATAGCGGTCCACCAGCAGGGCATGGATGCGCACACGGATGGCATGCTGGCGGATGAAGGCGATTTTGTTCTCTATCTGATTCTCAATGACCTGCAAGGAAAGAGGCGAGAAAAACTTGTTGGCAACAGTCTGGTCCCTGCTGACTTGATAGTTAAGGGAAAATTATAAGCTGTGTCATCTTATTTGTATTTCCAATGAGATAAAAAGACATTAAATCCAAATGGATGATGGTGCACTTCTTTTTAATTATTTTTTTTTTCAAAGTACACAAAGTACTTGAACAAAGAACAATTTACACATCACTGAAAAAGGTATTGTGTATTGTGTCCTGACATTGGATATATACTTGACCCCTCTTTTTTAAAATGTGGCCCCTGAATCGGACAAATCCTATTTCTGCCTTTGCTTCAGAGCGACATCTGGTACTCGCACAAAGACCAAACAGATTATTAGTCACTCATTAAGCATCCCAACTAGCACACAAATCTCAAATCAACTACACTCAAATGTTCTCAAAACAACATCAAGCAGCTGTTTGCAATGCCTTCCTTTCTCATGCCCGCCCCCTCCGCTCACCTGAGGGCTGAGCCTAGTTTTGTTCTACTTTATCTTGTGTGGAACAATGAGGTCAGAGCCTAACATGATCTTTTCCAAATAATGTAAGTGACTGAATATATTTCTTGTTTTAAATCTGAGACCACACATTATTGATCAAAACAAGAAATAGATTTACCTGGTTGAGGTCCTCCAGCAGGGATGTTTCCTCCCTCATGAAGAGTTCTCGGCTAGTGTCCGCAGCGTAGTCCTGAGGCCAGAACGAGCTGACGTACACACGAGGGGGCTCAGTGACATTGATCAGCGGTGCCATGCTCCAGAACAGGGCCCCATAGACTCTCATCAGGTTCTGCGTGGAAAGACTGTCGGCCTTATTGAGGATGAGACGAATCTGGGACTCGCGGCCCTTCATCTGCCTGAAGAGCATCTCAAGCTCGCCTCCCACGTCCAGCTTTGTGGGGTCGAACACCAGGAAGATCAGATCTGCTCGATCGATGAACCACTGGCACACCTCGCTGTAAGGGTAACCTAAAGAGGAAGAGGACTGTCTGTGATTAAATACATAAAATATAACAGCCTCTGAAATGCCACAAAGTAGCACAACTGATACAAGACACAACAATACAAATTGAGAAACTTTAAGCTTAAGGTTTAAAATGCATTGTTAGCACAAGGCAGCACAAAGGTATCAAATCTAGCTCTTTCATATTTTGTGTTTTAGTGGAATAGGCTTCAACAAACCTATACTTTCTAGTTCTAAAAAGACATGATTACTAAACTTTTGACTGGTCTGCATCCTTTTTTTTCTGTACAAATCTATCTCAAATTGTCAAACTCACATCACAAATAAAACCTAACGTGTTGTAAAACTTCCAGACTTCCCAGACTTCTAACCTGCCTCCTTGTAGATGCGTGTTGCACTTCACTGCGATGTATTATACTGATTGACTGATTGATCCATATCTACACATCTGCTGCTTTCTGTAAGTAAGCGTCACCTCTTTCCTGCTGTTTGCGGTTTTCAATGATGCCTGGTGTGTCCACAAAGGTGACCCTCTCCAGCAGCTTGTGAGGCATCTCAATGCCGACCAGTCGCTCCAGGAAACCTTGTCCAAACTTCTCCAGGGGAGATAAGGACCGCGAACTGTCTGCTGCCATGACGATGCCCTCAATGCTTCGATATTTCTCACCGTGCATAATGACTGTGTACTCAGATGTGGTGGGTTCAGCACCTGGTGCAGGGATGAAGAAGGGATGATCTCAGAGGATCAGTGACACAGTTTAGTTATGCTGAGATGTTAACAATGTGGTTTTATGGTTGCGGACCTGTGTAGAGTTCCTTGGAGCTGCCGTGGAGACCCAGCAGGTAGTTGATCATGGAGGACTTGCCGACACTCCATGGCCCCAGAAACAAAACCATGGGCTTGGAGGTGATCTCGCCATCTGAGGTTTTGTACGTCCGACATGAAGAAAGGGATTGAGAGAAACGGAACAAACAAATAATCTGCTGTAGACAATTGTGGCCCAACATTAAACTGTTGCATAGGAAGCTATGCACAGATCTTTCTACATTCTTCCTTGTATGGAGATATAATGAAACAGAAAACTACGATTATCTTCCATTAAGGAGGATTATTTTCTTAGCATTTGTCAAGATAGCCAGTATAAGTTGTTCATGTCTCAGTGGCAGATCAACTGATGACGGCTGTCAAACACTTTCAGGAATGCGGACATTTTTGAGGATGATCACGAACGCAAGTTATTTTCTTATGTGCAATTTTTGGCTTTAGGTGAAAGCTTTCACTTATGGGGAGACATTACAAAGTGGGGTACAAAAAAATCCCAGTTTATTCGTTACTTTAATACAGTATATTTTTGTAATATTGTTATTCTCCACTATGCAAATAGGTGTAGTACTTGAAAACAGGCTTTAATTTGCATAAATTTCCAGAAATGTGAACATTATATTGAGACTTGTTATATTAGACTTGATATATTTGACTCCATGTGATAATCCCTCCATGAATCTGAAAATACGCAGTCAGAGACAATGAATTTGTCACGGTTTTACAATAAAATATTTTTTACAACACAGGCTGGAAAATCTTTTTTCCTTTTGTTTGGTTGTTGATGTGAACACCATCAGAAACTGTTATTTGCAGATAAAAATACAAGCAACAGTTGTAGAGGTTAACCTTTGAAAAGTTCTTTCTAAATTCAATGGTAATGAAGTATTATGTAAAAAGATTATATAAAGGTTAAAAGTAGATTACGAGTTACAAAATGTCTTCAATCAACCGTAAATCAAAGTATAATCTGACAGGCCATTACTGAAAGGTTTCATGTTATGGAAGCAACAGGGATTCAGTTTTTAGTGCCACTGAGCATCATTATGCTCTCCATGAGCACCCTTCCAGTTTCACCCTCAAGGCAAACCACCAAATTAGCACACATAAACAGAATCTACAAAATGATGACGATGTCGACAAAAATATTAACTTTGAATATTTTGATTGTAATCATGTACTTTCATTCTGCACCACATGGTGTCTCAGAGTGGCATGGCACAGTGCGAAGCCCCCCCCACCCCTTCCATCGAAGCTCAAGAGTTATGGAACAAAGTTGTGGGACGCCTGGCCCTCATATGCTCTCTTTAAATTTCAGCAGACAGAGTCCTTATTGTGCTTCTCTCATTGCCTGGTTTGAAAAATGACCAGTTCTGGCTCTGTGGATGTTCCTAATTATGACTTTATGTGGACTTCATGGTTTCTTCACCGTTTCCGTTCATTAATATTTGCACTGTATGCACATTACACGATGTGATTGAAAAAGTTGCAAAGTTTTGTTTATACATTACAGCTACCTGTTGTAAAAGGAATCTGCATAAACTAAGTCGCTAAGGCATTGTTGTCCATGCTGCTTTAGAAAGCTGACTTACCTGTGACTTCATGCTGTCTGAGCTCATTGTACTTGAAGATTTCTTCCATTGGCTTGATGGCCTTGTGGTAGATGTCCAGCAGTGTCTTTATGGCGCCTACACAGAGAAAAGCGAAGAAAGGTTAAAGTTATATGCTATTGCTATCATAACTGTTGAACCAAACATGAAGTTTACTGAATGGAGGCGAGGTGATTAAGACTGGCTTTGCTGCAACTCACGAGCTTCTCTGACATGGACCAACAGAATAGAGAGGTTTTCATACTGAGGACAAAGTTACACATCTGCACGGATTAATTACCTGCCTTCACATTGAATGCATGCATTCATACAGTTTCATCAGTCCCATAGAGAGGCCAGGAACGTAGACATCATGAAACAATTTCAGAATAGTTTCAGCAGAAAACCCCAAATTGTTTCAGACTTCCTTTCATTTGCATGCAAATGTATCCGGTTTTCTTTTTCACTCACAAAGTAGCTTATAAATTCTGAAGCATTTTTATTTCCGTACTTCAGGCATTTCCCAACAAAGGTCTGAGATCCAAATTTTGATCAGGGGACTGTTTTTTTTTCCTTTTTACTGTTTGATATGTGCATATGTTGTTAAGCTTGGGGTGTGAGTGCCTGTACAGTCAGTGAATATGCACTATGCCTATTGTGTCTTATCAGTAATTTTGGGTTGGTTGTTTCTTACCAGAGAACTCTACTGAGGGCTCAGCAGTTGCCAGTCGCAGCATGTCCTCAATGTGGGAGCGGTCCCTCAGAGTTGAGCCCAAAGCCTCACCTTCTTTGTGCTCTAATTGGAAAAACAAACAGTCAGTCAACTGTTAAAGTCTGTTATATTTACCTGTAAGTGCAGGTAATCAGTTATGCCTAACTGAGAGACAGTGATTATGTTACATCAGTGAACCATGATAGAGCTGTGAAGCGTAATAACCTTTGCAGAAATGTTAAATGGTTTCCTGAGCTGTGAGTGACCAGGCCATGTGGGCTGAGTACTGGTCCAACTGTTGTACCATGCTGTTGTCCATCTATCTTTCTGTGTATTCCTTTCCACGGCTATTTCTGTCTGTTTATTTCTGTACAGGAGGTTGTTGCTAATTCTCATTTAGCTACACACAGTGTCAAAGTATGGGGGTTTGGCATGGTCAAGTGAGAAAGAAAAGAGGAGAAGAAGGTTGAAGTTTGCTGTCATGTCATGACCTATCTCACTTAAATTACACCAAAGTCACTATCCAAAATGAATACAGTTTCTCTGACGATCATCTGTGCCAATTTTGGTGAGGCTTTGTAAGAGTGTGGTCTGTAACACAACCAGTTAGATATGGGGACCTTGGGGCCTTGCAACATTATCACCAACATAATGAATTCAAAGCAAATACATCAGCAGTTACAATGCAAAACAGATTTTACATCATTATAGGGCCCTATTGGTCTTGAGTTGTTTTGTTATCTAAGCAAAGCATTCTGAGATATGATCGCACTTCGACTGGCTGATGTAAAACAGCTTGAAAATGTAACTGTTGTGAATCCTGGTCAAAAAACCACCGTTGCAGATTTAGTTGAAGATATACAATAAAATCTTATAAATGAAAAATGTTTAAACTTGAATGAATGTTCCAAAGTAAAAGCACAATTTCAGTCTCACTACTTGACCCCCCAACACACAAAAGTTGTGTTTTTTTAGTGAGGTACTTTTTCCAAACCAGGTATGGCTTATTTTGGTGTTTTTGTGTCCACTCCCATTTATAAATGATTTTGCTGAGTTATCCGTCTCATATTTAGACATTTAGTGTACTGGCTTATTTTGTCAATGAAAGGTTTTAACTACCTTTTCTACTTCCTCTTCACCCTTACATGAAAACTCTCTAGAATGATGTCACCTCTGAAATTTAGACAGTTTTTGTACCTATGGCTTGAGGCTGTGCAGGCACCTCCTCAGCAGGAGCCTCTGCAGCCACTGGGGTCTCCACTGGGGTTTCCACCACTACATCATCCACAGCTACTTCCTCAACAGAGTCTGGTGTGACCTCCTCCACAGCGGGTTCAGGCTCCTGAGGAATGGCCTCTGGTTCTGGTTCAGGCTCTGTCACTTCTGGTTCTGATATTACTTCAGGTTCAGGTTCCATGATTACTTCTGGTTCTGAAATTGGTTCCGGTTCAGGTTCTGCTGTTACTTCTGGTTCTGAAATTGGTTCCGGTTCAGGTTCTGCTGTTACTTCTGGTTCTGAAATTGGTTCAGGTTCAGGTTCAGGTTCTGCTGTTACTTCTGGTTCTGAAATTGGTTCCGGTTCAGGTTCTGCTGTTACTTCTGGTTCTGAAATTGGTTCAGGTTCAGGTTCAGGTTCTGCTGTTACTTCTGGTTCTGAAATTGTTTCAGGTTCAGGTTCAGGTTCTGCTGTTACTTCTGGTTCTAGCTCTGGATCTAAAATATCCTCTAAAACAGCATCTGACTCTGGTTTTGGCTCCTCTGTCTGTTCTGGCTGCGTTTCCTCGGGTTCAGGCTCTGTTTCAGGTGCTGAATCGGACTCAGTTCCTTCAACCTCCTCCTCGGCGACTACGGCTTCCTGGGGAACAGCTTCCACAGTTATCTGCTCCTCTGCCGCCTCTGTGTCCTCTTGTGTGTCTGCGTCTTCTAACTCCTCAACAGCTTCTTCTTCAGCAGCTTGCTCCTGCTCTGCATCAGCCTCCTGACTTAAAAGCACCTCCTCTGCCTGGGCTAATTCCTCCACTTCTTCTCCTTCGCTTTCCACGACTTCCTCTTCTTCTTCCTCAGTCTCAGCAAAAGAATCCTCCTCCTCGGGTAATGCCTCCTCCTCAAATACTTCCCCCTCCCTACTTTGATCTTCCAGTGAGTCCTCTTCAGGCTCTGCTTCAGCCTTTTCCTCAGATGTCACCTCTTCATCCTCCTCTACCACCTCCTCCTGGTCTTCTTCAGCTGCAACCACCGCAGCAGAAGCGTCGTCTTCAGATGGAGCTGCTTCCTCCTCCTCATGCTCTGACAGTGTGGCTGGCTCTTCTTCAGCAGCTGACAATGGTTTGCAGGGCTGACACACAGCCCTCTCTGGGGCCGGGGTGTCGTTGGAGGAGCTCTGGCTGGCGTGCTCCTCTGTTGTGTCACAGCTGCAGGAGAAGAGGTCTCCCTCCGACTGCTGGAGCTGCAGATGCATCAGAGGCTCCTCATCGTGGACAGAGGGCTCTGCCAGGAGATCTAAGGAGATAGGAAGAAAAGGAATGACTGTACAAGCTTCCCCTGAGGGATTTTAACACAAAACCTTTCAACTTAAAGCCTCCGAGAACATTTTATATCAAAGTCTTACATTTAAGACCTTGATATAGACCCTTAACATTCATCCTGGATACTACAGCCGCCCTGAGGAGTAAAACACATCAAGTCTGCAACATATAACAAAACTAAAAACATACACGATAGCATTTCAGATTACACAACAGTTATAGTCTTTGACCATTTTTTTTGTTGGCCATCTGTGAAACACTGTCACTTTTATTGCCACGAACATTTAAAAGAAAAACATTAACACAGAGGCAATGTTTTGATGTACATGATTATTTGTAACAACACGATCCACCGTAATGAGCTGTCATTTCTAATGACATCCGATAGTCTCACACTGCATGATAATGCCCATTCTTTACTCCTCTGACGGCCATGATGATTATCTGGCTACCTAGCAGTCCTATTACATTTAAAAGTGTCCAAAACTTGAAACGAGTGCAATGAAATGAGTCAGATTCTACAAAGTAAAGGAGTTAGAGTTTCATTTAACTCAGACCAGTCATCATTGTGCGCTACATCAGCACTTGACATGGACTCAGTAGATCACATGTTCAGCACCTCCCATATTTCAGACTCAGATGTCAACTCCTTGAATGGTTGTATAAGGAATGTACTATTTAAGGCTGACAAACATTGGACAGTTGTTTAGAGAATTCAAAAGAGGATAACTCAGTGGACAATTTGGGCTAGAATTGAGCTTTTAGACCAAAAAGCTCAAAGTGAATTCATGAGCATTCTGGGGCTTATTCACTCAGTTCTCCATTTCAAACTATGATCATGTCTTTGAAATAGGGGAAGACACTTACTGTAAGTCTGAATGTTCACTTTTAGATGCCATACCAACATGACTTTATTGATGCTTAATGTAAATCAGCAAATGCAAGAAATAAGCTTGTATGAAGACAGATGCAAGATCGTTTTAGAATCAGTCTTTGTGTTTTATGGTCAACATCCTTAAGATTAGATTATTGTACCAGAGACACAAGTGGCTTCCCTTCAAATAAATGTATGAAGGTGTAAACAAAAACACAGGTACAAATTACTTGTGCAATGTCTGTGACTAGTGGCTTTAACTTTTTTTCTGTTTCACACATTTCTCCAACTCAAGGCCTCAACATTTATTTTTGCTAAGAAACTAAAGACAGTTGTTCTTCTGATTTCACTAATGCTGTTTTCAGAGTTCTGCAGTGCTCAGCCTCAAACAGTAGCTACATTGCCCTGTGTTTTGACATTTAAACAATTGTATCAACATATACAGGGGACTCCCTCTGCGTTACTCCACATGCGTGTGAAATGGATATCCTTCACAACTGCAGTTTACAAAGAGCACAAGGTTGCGACCTGTATTTAATTTTAACTGCCACCAGCGAGGAGGAACACACAGTACAGTTGTGCACAGTACTAAATGTATGTCTTCATTTCACATTACAAGATGGATTCAGGGCAATGGATGAAGGCCAAAAGCCTCTGACAGCTGTCGTGGTCTTTAGATGAGCTGTTTAGTGTTTTGTCGTGTTTATTCATGTAACGTTTCTATTGCTTGCACCTAAATCTGATAGATTATTAGTTTCTTCTTTCCGAGTAATAATAATGGTGAAAATTAGACACCACTCAGTTCCATGGCTTGCTGGAGCATTTGATGGAGTCATCAGAGTCATCATTGCTAACCTTTGGGTTGACATTCACATCCTCGCTTACATCAGTAAAGTGAACCAAGATGGTATTTCAGGAAAGTATCAGGCCAGTATCACCACAGATGCTATGACAAGGTGACAGGGTTTTTTTTTCCTTTAGTGTCGAGAACAGTCTAAATTGTTTAGCCTGAGTCTGCCAAACCAAGTTCAGCTGCTTTGGAGTCAAGACACATTTGTATTTTGAGCTGGGATGAAAGACTTAACACTCACCCAGCTGCCTTAAATGATGCAAGCAGGACTCCATGTACTCTCCTGTCATCTGCACAGCTATCCATGATGCTTTTTCCCGCTATTTTAAGCCAGTGTATCTTACATGAAACAATTTTACTCTCATGACGTAATTAGTCACCTCTTGTATTAGCTTTTGTGTTTAGCTTATCGCCTCCTGAAGGGTCTGCCAGTGTTGGAGACTACAGAACACTGTGTGCAAACTGACTGAGTTTGGGACAGTTTTTTGTTTCTCTTTTTTTTACGAGATTACCTTTTCATGAGTTCAAGGAAAGTCCAAAGTTTGAATGTGGACACGGCATTGCAGATTTTTTTTTTATCTCAGTCGATCCATAAAGGCGAACCATTACATTTTCAGGGCCATGACCTGGCCAGATAAAAATCCAGCACATGAATCAGCTCCGCACAAAGTTGTAGCCCTGATGTTTAGTGTCTAGGTCTAGCTAGCCCGAGTATTTTGAGGGTTTGTTCACATCTTCAGAAAGATAGCAAGTGTCACTGCAGACAATGCCTGTCCAGCCAGTGGCATTTGCTGCAGAACCCCGTCTCATATAAACTGTCATGGCCAGTCTTAAGTGTATCATAGGTGTCAGTAATTGAATGAATCAAGGAAAGGAAGGGGATTCATGAGGGGTAACCTGACCAGTGTCTAAAGGTGTTCAGATACTGGTCTGATCAAACCATGTAAGATTTGTTGGGGTGGGTCTGAATGGAGTCCAAAGACATAGTGCTACAGCGTTGCCTGCATTGCAACATGAACAGCAGCGGAGCAGCCAGGATCCTGTAATGAGTCATGAACCAAAAGTTAAGAGGTGTTACATACCCAAAGTTGTTACACAGAGTTTGTTAAATGTTCTCTGTGATTCCGTTCTCTAGTTCATCATCAAAGCCTACATGGTAAGCTGGTGTTTCTAAAGTTTTACATCATAATTTCAAGGTAATCCCTCTATACAAACTGTACAATGAGCACAGAACTCTAAGTTAAAACTGCAATCGTGCATCAGGCTGTTCTCCACATGGAACGTCTTGAGATAGCTATGCAGATAAAACAGGGAGATAATTTTCTGCTGTGGTAGCTGCCAGTAGTGGCAAAATTTAATTAAAGAGTTATAATCATATAATCATAATAAACGGTTTTAATCATAGAAGCTAAAAACTCTGTGCTGGTGGGAGAAGAAAAATATGAGAGATAAAGTGCACGCGAGAATAATACAACTGCGTTACTGAGTTTGATTTTGCAAAGACTGAATTAATAAAGAGGGAAAATTATCTCCAAGATGTTTTTCTGTCTCAGTAGCGACATGGCTCCAGGCGTGTTATGTGGTTCTGGTGGTTGGTCGGGCTCAAATATTATAACAAATACTGGATGGATTGCCGGGAAATTTAGTTGTTTGTTATGTCTTCCCTCAGGATGAATTCAAATAACTGTGATTATCCCTCAGTGTTTTGTTTTGCCACATCATCGGTTCAAATATTAGATTTGTCTAATATTTGCAAAGCAACACTCCTCTCTTTCAGTAAAGAGAGTCACGTGGAAAGGAAAATTCACCCATTACCAGTTCTAAAGTTTTACTTTACAGGAACTAATAAGAAAAGCAGGTAAATACAGCCTAGAACAACACATGAGGTTTTGCACTGTACGGTCAATTATGTAACAAAAGCTAAGTCATGCTGCAGAAGCAGCATGCTGAAACACGAACACCCCATGGTTTGATACCTTGTAGAACTTGTCTCTTGTTTCATGACCAAATTTCATATAAGTTACAGCAGTCAGACAGACACCCTCACAAGGGACTCTAGAATATTTTGGAATACAGAAGAGTTCTTGTTCAAGCCAATGACTGCAAGGTGTCCAAGTCCTGTGGCAGCGAAACAAGCCCAAATGATCAGCCCTTCATCACATGTTTGACAGTTGGTATGAAGTGCTTGTGCTGATGTGCTATGCTAGGTTTTGCTTCCATTTTCTTTTTAGATAGAAGAGGCTTTCTCCTGCAACCTTTCCGAACAAGCCATACTTGTTCAGTCTTTTTCTGATTGTGCTGTCATGAAACAGGTGAACTGGGGCCTGCAGAATGTGAGGTGTTGCTCTTGGGTTTTTTGCAGTTTCTCTGAGTATCTGAGCTCCAGACCAGCAAACTGATAAAACTTTCTGCTTGATCAGAGGATCAAGAGCATTTTATTGCTACTTACCCTCTAAATTTGCTCAAATACTGCACAAGAATACAATTCTGTTTGTAATATCTTGAGTCCTTTCCTCTTATATCACGTTTAACTTTGTACATGCATTTCAGAGTAAACTACATTTAACTTCACTACATTTATCTGCCTGCTGTAGTTACCAGTTACTTTATATGCCAAAGTCTTTGCACAGATAATCTACAGAAAACGTACAAAAATGTGATAGTTTGGGCTGAATTAAACTATAGAGCTGTAAAGTACAGCTGCGATTCTTCGTTGTTAGACCAACTGACAAAAAAAATCTGGAAGAAAGAGCTTACTGAGCAACTGGATTCATCCAGTCTGAAAATAACTATCAGTTACAACTGGACACAAAATAGTTCAAAATGAACTTCATCATAACCAAATATTTTGTCTAATATAATGCTTAACCTTTGCATGGATAATATTTATCATGGGACAGGAATTGTTTTTTTGTGAATACTTTAGATACTGTAAGTTTATACATGGAATAATTCTTAAACATTGTTATTTATAGTAAGTACGGTCTCACAGAGCTTCACTGTGTACAAAATAAGAGCTCATGAGATGGTCACCACTCTGGATTCATATTAATGGGAGCCTCAGGTAACTGAGAGCAACTGAACGAGGCAGATCAGGACAAACAGAGAGTTTGCCTAAATATCTCAGTGTTTACTCATATCCATTCATGCCCAATAAAATCCCAGTTTCCAGGAAAGATTGAGTAAAAGCCTCCCTACTGATCCTATGTTGGGCAAACATACATACTTGAAGAAACACGAAGCAACCACAAACCATGACGATACAATATTTTGTTGCCTTTCTATCAGTGTATCTATGCCGTTCATCATTATGCGTTTCCTTATGGTGATTTTGTTACTTTTTTGCAAGTTTAGTTTTGTTAATTGTGTGTCTCTTTGTTTCCATTCTGCATCTTTTTTGTCCCAATTAGTTTATTTTGGATTACACTTCAGCTCTTTTTTGCGAGACTATTTTTCTTTTTTATCATGCTACATCTTTTAATGTTATATTTCTACATCAAAGCCTATATCTTTGCATCTAATCTTGTGTATTTCTTTCAGGATAAATCCAGAAGACCCCTGACTCCCTGGATGCCAGTGCTTCCGTCTAGTAGGCTCATTCAGTAATTTATCAATGCAACTGGCAACAAATCCAGCAGACACCAAGTATTAACATCCATTAATAGGTGAAAAAAAAAATGTTGATCAAATATAAGTCTTTGCTTTTAATGCAGCTCTAGTTTAGTCTTCACCAGCTCCTTAACTGAGGGAACTTATAGGGAAAATGTACAATTTATCTAATCCTGAGCTATAGATTTATAAAATCAAAGCGCTAATGTTTGGTGATGATTATGTAGGTCTGTTATAGTCCCTTTCAGACAACATAAAGTAATTTATTCTTTTTTTTTTTTAATTGATCAAGTCAATGGATAATCTTTTGTTGTACATTCTTACAATAATTCAGTATGGTGTAAATAAAACACAAAAAGGAGGATTATCAGCAGACGATTATGCTGCTCATTGGTAACATTTTTGCTAGAATAAAAAATGATAACATTCACATAAATTATATATATATTTTTTAAAATATTTTTATGAAGTTATGATGCAGTGTGCCTATCTTTTTCCTGCTTCCAACACTATCGCACCTCCCTGGTGCTTCCTCAGTCCCAGCACCCTACACAGTGAAGCCTGGGCTGAACGCAGGGTTTTGGGGATAGAGTGGGACAGGTGCCTGGGTGCTGGATAAACAGAAATAGCCACACAATGAGTCAGAGGGTGAAAAGAAGGAAGGATAACTCCACTTCTATTTTCAGGACGTGTGACGCTCTTCACCTCCCTGTGATTGTCATGAAGCTGGGCTGCAACACTGCTAAACCTAACCCTGCTACAGCGTGCGACTATTCATCAACATCAACACCAGGAATTATGACACGCTCAACGCATTCTGTGCCACTTTAGCTTAGTAGTCACGGAAAAATAGTGTTACATATTATTGTATGCAAAGCATTTCTTAACAGCATAACAGAAAAGTGCTCAGGAACACAACCAAGCTTCTATCTGCATCTGTTCTCATTAATCACAGCTCTCTTTCGCCTTCAAGCTGCTTCAGTTCAACTTGACTTTTAAAAGCTTATGATCGTGTAAATATGTAACTTTATAGTGTCCAACTGTTGAACTACTGTGCTCTGGTCCTACACGCCCACTGCTGATCTCTCTCGTGCCTGTTTTAGATGGGACACCCCCCCCCCATATCATCTCTGCTGACTGGAATGACAGATTAGCAGCTCGGCAGACAGAGCAGGGAAAGCTTTACTGAGATGGCGTTCACAGCAGCTGGAGACACAGAGTTTGTACTTGGGACTTTATGATCATGTTGTTTTCAAGGAGCTGCAACAGAATTAAGTATTTGCATCTGAGTACGTGATATTCCTCCATTCCTAAACGCTTCAAAGAGATGTGTATCAGTCCATGCTGTTGGTGACAACAGTATCTGATGACGACTTTGTCTGACAGACTCCTGACACCTGACTACAACAGCTTGTGGGGGTCAAACTGAACCGGTGCAAGGACAGACAAGGGTGTTCACTGCTTTAACTGTAATGTAGAAGTAAAAAGGAGGAACACACTTGTTGTAGACACCTTCAATGTGAGATATTTCCACCAAGGATTAGTTTTTGGACTTTCGGGCAAGTTTGTGAATTATCAAATGGCTACAAAAAGCTGCAACCCATACTTAGACACGGTCTTCTTCTGCAACTAGTCTGTCAAGCTGTAAAAGAACCAGTAGGACAAACGAATCATTTCAGCCAGGTTTTGTTTTGGATGAAGTGCCACTTGAGTCTAGTCACTCTGTCAGTTCTGTTGCAGTGTTTTTCCCTTCAGGCCAGAGAGAATAACAGGCAGGCAGGACAGTTTCCATCAGCTGGAGTCCCACCTCAGCCACAACATTTCCTCTTATACAAACACAAATGCTACTCTTCACCACAAAAACATGCAATACTTTCAAAATTTAGCTGCAAATGTTGTCATTTGATCAACTATCTCAAAATAAACACATCCAACTTTAACCTTTCTTTAATACATTACTTAACAGAGCTGCTAGCAAGACTGGCAAAGCTGTCACAGACACAGGCCAAACACACATGCAACCATTTCAGCTGTTGTGGATCAAGATTTCCATTTCACGCGCCACACCTGCTAGGAAAAATTCCTCAATGCACCTAACACATTTCACTGCAATTGTTGAATTTTTCACCCAAACCCCATCTCAACGCTCCTCCGTACCTGCAGCTGACAGTACCAAGAGAGACAGCAAGCAGCACGCAGACACCAGAGACTTCATTTTGGCTGCCAGGGGCCTTCTGATCATCTCTCCCAGCTATATATAATGCTGCTGCTGCTGAAGGTCAGAGGGCACACCAAAGGAGGTGGGGCGCAGCAGCTCCAACCATATCTGCCATTGTGTGTCGGAACAGCTGCCCGCCCCGTCAGGAACGTTGAGAGAAGAGTGAAACAGGAAGACTTGCTGACCACGTTGTGATCTCGTAGTTTGGAGATTATTACGGCCCTTGTTTAAGAGGGAACAGAAACTTTGGATTAATTTATTGTGATCTATTTGTGAACTTCAGATGAGGAAGTTTTTTTTTCCACTATTCATTAGACTGGCACGCAATTTTGCAGATACTGATTGTCTCTTGACAATGAATCATGACATTTTGTGTCTGATGCACACATTATGTGTGGGGTTTTTGAATTTCTATCAATAAAACCGGGTCAACAATGCACCCACATACTCATGGTGGATGCTGGCTTCAAATTGTGGATTGATAAGTTTCCTCTTCAGCCTGGAGCATGAAGAATTTTTCATTAGTCACGCCACAGCACAGTTTTCCATTTCATGTCTGTCCGTCTTTAACGAGCTACAGTACGGCCCAGAAGGTTCGGCAGCATTTCTGCATCTTGTTGCATTTTTTTCTTTTTTAGGGAACTTTGCACTTCCATTTGTGTTTGCAGCAAAGAACTATATTCTCTGGTAGTTTTTTTTCCTGTTTACTTTTCAACATACAAGATTAAATTGGATTGTGTTTCTGCATAGAAATAATAGATCAAAGGTGCAGAGTTATTCATGGATTAATAAATTATCAGGTGAAAAAAAAAATGTGTCACGGAGTGCAAGCAGGGATTTCCATTACAGATTTGCCTAAAACCCGACATTCAGTCTTTCTGAAATAAACTTTATACGATTGTCACAATCTGCGGTACATTTATCTCAGTCACTGAAGAGACAGAAAAAAAAAGCATTTCAGAGGCTGAACATTCAGTTTTTAATATAGATTGTTGACTTTGTCCTTGTGTTAATTCTTCTTCTTATTTATTGTTAATATTTAATTAATGCGTTTTTTTTTAATGCGCTTCAAAATGACGACTTGAAAGATAAAAGCAGTACCAGTAGTGTCTGTCCCAGTATGAAAGATAGTAACATAAGCTGCATCTGATCTGAATAACTAAATGCAGTGCCAGTCCAAAAATCATGGCCATTTGATGTTAGATTCTGCTTTACAGAGGATTTTGTGGATTCTCCAAATAATATAGTAATATTAAGTACAATAGGTAATGAACTATTACATTTGCTTTAATTGTTTTGTAAAGAAACAATGGTTAGTTTTGCTAGTGAATTCCTGCCAGTCTTCAGTTTTGAAAAACTCTCTGGGATCTTTTTATACCCGATTAATCATACCAGCGTTTTGCTGCTGAACCCAAGTCATTCCAAGATGCTCCACCATGTGCGCCCCCACATGGTTAGCTCTGCACGACTCAAATGCAGCCTTACAGCTCCATGCCCATTCAACAAAAAACAACGGATGTACCAAAGCTTTATTTAATGTGCCGTCTTTCTTTTTAAGAAAAATATTTTTAAACTTTATTCATACAAATTAATGATCAAAATAAGCTATTTCTGTGCTTTATTAGATTATTTTTAAGCAATAATGTAAACTCAAGGTTGCAGAGCAACTGTTGTCTGCTGTTGCCACATGAAGGGCAACTCATTGTCACCACCTGGTGGACCAAAAGTGTTGTGATAATTAAAGTTAATCAAACAGTAAAGAGGGTAATAAAAAAAGTACAAATTTTATTTATTTTTTTTCATCCTTACAAAGGTCTGTTTACCCAAGTTGGTTTTTTTATATAAACAAAATATAACAGCTTCTCATCGACCTGGACTGATGGAAAAAAAAAAAAAAAAAAAAGTCACAAAATATAAAAAGGCTTGTCACTGAAAAAATATGGAAAGCAGGGCAAGTAACACAAATAAGAGACAAAAGAGCAGAACAATCAACGACAGATGTTGAATTGCGTCACAGCAAAGAGCTTAGAAAAAATAAATGGCAGCAAAAAACAAAACACAGAAAAGAAAATCTTCCTCATAACTGATTTAGGCAGTACAGAACAAGTGCTTCATATGTAAAATTCCACCAAAAAGACAGCAATGCTGCCAACACAATACACAGAAACATTCAAGGGTGACGTGTTTCTCTGACCGATCCGCAAACCAAACCCGAAATTCAGGTTGTAGCTCAACATTTGTCAGCACAACACCAACCCTTTAACCAAGCTTCACAAACAATATAAAGAACCCCCCCTCCCCCCACGTTTGGCATGGAAACAAAAAAAAAAAAAGTCTAACCAACTGATAATTGAGTGACTAGTGTCCACACATCCCACAAAAGACAGTGTTACTGAACACATAAGTGTCACGTGTTCATAAAAAAAAAAAAAAAAGAAAAAAAAAGAGAAAATAAACAAAAGGTCATAGCAAAAGCCTGCTTAACACAAGAGAAAAGCGTGATTAGGAATATGCATTCAGTTGGCAACAGAACATACAGGACATCAAAAGACAGATACTAATCCAAATCAAGGAATGTTTACAGCATCAAGTCAGCGAATCAAATCGAGTATGACAGGCGAGAGGCTCGGAGCAGGAGTTTCCAGTCAAATTCCCGAGACAAATATAAGCAGAGTAACATGAGGTGGACAGACTTGCTGAGTTTCAGAGAGAAAAGAGAAGACAGGCGGGGGGGGGGGGGGGGGGGAGATTGGGGATTGGGATTGTGGGTGGCACATCTGCAATTCACTTCAGAGCCTTTTAGTGTAGTCTTACTGTCACTCTACATTGAGCCGATATTAGTTTTCCAACTAAAGCTGCCAATAGTTAAAATGCTCTTCCTACAGTTCCTCGTTTCCAAACTGGGTGGAAGTTCAGTGTGTTGTCATGGTTATTTTTGCATGTGAACAAATAGAACTCATCATCCAAACTCCTCGACTCTCCAAATCACTAAATAGAAAATTCAGGTACACGCAGGAAACATGACGAACTGAAGTTACACGAAGGGTTTTGGCCTCAGCTCACTGTTCACCAGCAGAGCACCACGTTGACAAAAAAAAGCACCTTGCAAGAAGAGACTACATTCTTTGATACAAGCACGTCAAATTTCATACATATACTGTAGGTGTAACGTACACACCTATCAACGGTGCATAGAGAACTTCACCTCACGTATAAGTGACCCCAACAAAATGTACAGAAGATGGAATTGCATAAATACCAACAATGCTAGTGCATAGTCGCTGAAATCGACAAACCACGACCGGATGATAGATTTCGGTCATTCAATGGAAACCCGAATCATCCAAATCCGTTTCAGATTTTTCCCCATCAGCCAAACTTCCCACATTTTCAGCTAAAATTGAGTCCAATTTAGTCAAAAAGTCTCTAACAGAATGGATATTAACACCTGATATTAACAAAAAGCTGCTAAAAGTTTTCATGCAGTGAGCCAACATTTGGTTCCTTTTTTTAAAAACCTGTATTTTCTTCCCCTCAGGTTATGAATACAACAAACAGTGTAAACAGTGGATAATAGATGGAGGGGATAACTGGCTTCAAACTGAAATCAGACTTCTTTTCAAATTCGTCTCAGACAGCTCTGTGAAAACCTCTAATTTGTTAATCTCAATATAACTAAACATTAACCTTCAGCATTCAGTAACCCTGACACAAAGTAAATGCTAGCATAACCTTGAAAAACATTAAATCCGAAAGACCCCCAACAAAAATGGTTCAGCTTATTTTCAAGGGCTTACATAGGTATCAAAACGCAAATTTTCAAGTAAATCAGAAATCATTTCAATTAACGTGCATCGTCAAATCAAACTTTGCAATTGAGTGCCTTTTTTTTCCTGAATTCTGATATTAAGAAATAGCTTCAGTTGTAGTTTAAGTTGGGTTTTTACGGCCACTGGCAACAAGATACGACAAAAAAGAAATAATAAAGAAACTGCAACTCCACATCTCGTGCCAGAGTTAAGAGCTGCTTGCTTATTGTGTTGTGACATTCAACTCTCTGATATACTGACTCCAGTCATTTTAAGTAATACTGTCAGTGTGCCAGTGACGACGGGTCGTGTTGGTGCTGCGACTGGATGGAGCGCACGCAAACACATGTGACAGGCTGACAGATGCTGATAGCTTTTTACATGAGAAGACCCTTTTCAGTTTTTCAAGAAGCCACAGACCGGCTCTGACATCGAAAAACAGAAATCCCTCAGGGCTTCCTCTGCACGCTGACCATGCTGTTTTCAATATTCAGAGATTCTACAGTACAAGTCTGACACAGAGCTTAACCACTGGATTTAGGAGTTTGGATAATGCCAAAGAAATATTTTCTAAAAAGTAGTCAAGCTCCTGGAGGGAATCTTACAGTGAGAGAAGGTGTTTTAAGTGTTTGTTTGTGTGCGTGCACGACTAAGTGTTTATGGGGTAGATCAGTTCATCGAGCAGTCCTCCCCCTCCGTGTCCGTGTCTGTGTCTGAGCAGGCGGTGTCCATAGCGACGTGGGTGGGGCTAACGATGACAGCTCTCCTTTGCTCCTCTTCGGCGCTGGCTCTTCGCTCCTGAGTGCGTTCGATGTGCTGGATGGCCTGCCAGAAAAAACACGGAGACCAAACTGTTTTTACGGCGCAATGATGAGATCGCACTCTGATTATGTAGAAGCAACGGAGCGCCACGAGGCCTCCCTGTAGAGAGCAAAGCAAGCTCAAACCTGCACAATGGTGTCCAGGTTCTGTCTGGAAGTGGAAACGGTGCTGGTGTGGGCAGACGGACTCATGGTCACCACGGTGACGTGATGGTGGGGGTGCTGGCTTAGTGTTGGAGCTGGGACGATGACCGTGGGGTGGTGGGTTGAGGCAGGAGCCAGCCCCTGGAAAACAGACAACACCTTAATTACACTTGTGAAGGAGTCAAACATTCTGCAAACTGCAGCAACATGAGGTCTGCAAACTGTGTCTAAGATGTGTGTGTGTGTGTGTGTGTGTGTGCACGTTTCTGACCTGTGGACTGTGCGTTTGCCTGTCAGCGGCGTGGATCTGCTGTAGCCGTAGAAGTGTCTGGCTCTGGAGTAGTGCCTGCTCCTCCTCCACCTGCTGGGTGATCACCTTCAGACGCTCTGGGTGCAGCTGGGTGTCCAGAGAGCGCACCTACAAGAGCATTCACGATGACGCCTTTATGATATGAGGCAGAGTAGCACCTTTACATTTTCCATCAATACTAAAAAAAAACAACCCGGTGTTATAAAGAGTCCATTCACAGAAAGGAATTCGATGGAAATTTGTCCAGTGACGGAACGTTCTGAGCATGCTAAGTGGGCCGATTCCCATTTGGTGAAAGCTTAAAAACCAAAACAATAGTTTGTGTAAGGGTGAAACGGTGTGGTGAAGCAAAGCTAGCCAGACGTAGAAAAAACATTTGTTGTTGTGTTTTCCCAGTGCATTCTACAGACATCCCGTTTTTGTGAGTAACCTCCTTGTGAGTAATTCCTCAGAATCATCACATAATATCCTTCAAGCTTGGAAAGCTGACTTACAGGAGGATATCACTCAAGACTGGTCTGAAGCATATACTTTAGCTCAGTCACAAACCATAAATATAAATTCTAAACTACTACAATACAAATGGTTGAATAGACTATACATAACTCCAGCCAAGCTACATTGATTTAATCCCAATATTCCAGACACCTGTTTTAAATGTAAACATGGCAAAGGGTCTTTATTTCATTGTAAGTGGGAGTGTCCACATTCCTTTTCATTTTGGAAGAAAGTGACAGAGGTTGCTAGTCGGATCATCGAGGAAGAGGTGCCTCTTAAACCAAAACTATGCCTACTGCACATCTATCCAGAAGACTTTACCCCCTCTAATAATGCACAACACTTGCTGAATATTTGTTATTTGGAGGCTAAGCGTTGTTTGGCCAAAGAATGGAAAACAGAAGTGTCCTGTGTTTTGGCGCAGTGGTTGAAAGGAATGTGCTTTTATTTTGCTTTGGAGAGAATTAGTTATACCACAAAAGGCAAGCTAGACAAGTTTTGGAAGATTTGGTACATATTTTGTGACTTTCTTGGAAATTATAATATTAAAGCAGAAGGCTGGGATACTGTTGGAATTTGAAATCAGCCCCCCCCCCCCCTTTTACTTTATTTTCTTCTATTCTAATTTATTATTATTATTAGTTTGTTTTTATTTATATATGTATTTTCCTTTTCCCCTTCAAAGAACCCACAACTTTATCAGTTCTTTACCGATTGCTTTTGTTTGTGTGTATTGCATTGAGGCTGAGACATTAATAAGCTTGACATAATACGTAATGTGTCTTGGAACATACTGTACATTTGGGTTGTTTTTGGACCACACAACAAGGACTTTCTGTCTTTAAGAGACTTTATTCCTTTATATTAGGTGGACACGTACAGAGCTCATGCTTTCAGGGGAGACCTTCTATAGCACCTGTTCAGTCTTAGTTTTAACCTGCTGCTCAGGCAGATCCAGTATGTGGGCTTATCAGGAACTGACTGATGTACTGATAAATGTGTCAGCACAACGAACTGTGTTGTGTCTTAATGTTTGCTGTTCTGATCACTGGACAAGAGCCTTTTGTGTTCTTAATATGTGGACGTCAATCACACACAGGAACTAGAGTTGTGAAGTACTTTAAAAAAAAAATAAAATTGCTTCATTCTGGCAGTACTGACCGAGTTTAAAAGCTCTAAAAGCTTTAAAACACCTCCTGCACAACTGAAAGAAATGATTTGATAGCCATCACAGCTCACCTGCTCCTCCAACTGCATGCGAGCCGAGCGCTCCTTGTCCAGTTGCTGCCGCAGCTCTAACATCTCCCTCCTCAGCTCTTCGACCTTCTCCTCCTCCAGCGTGTCTGGAGACCCAATCCCTTCATCCTTTTCTTCTGCTCTTCTCCTTTTAGGTGATGAGCCGCCAAACTCCTGTGATGTCAAGGGGGGCAAAAAGTCGATATAAAACTGACCCAAACGGGCGATGAATAGAATGTTTTCAGCGGATTGGTGGAATTTTCTTCTCCATTTACAAACGACACGTTGCCCGTATTAAACTGAACAAATGGCAAATGTGATGTGCAAGTCTGCTACAGCAGCAGCTTGGTATAAATATAAAAGAAAGTGTCAGATCTAACTGTAAATGCGCATTATAATCATGTCCCTCTGGTAGATCTGACAAACATTTCTGATGTGCCCGTTCTGCCCATCTGTACAAGGTCACACGTGTTTGCAGTTGTTGAAGCATCCCTCTGTAACATACTGACGGGCCTCACCGACCACAGGCATCAAGAGAAGTGAGCGAGAAAGTTTTGCTTCCTCTGTGTTTCTTTGGAGCAGCATATTTCTCAGCACCTGGGACAATACGATCAGCTGTGCTTCTCTTCTTCCTCCGAGATGCCATAAATCCCAAAAGAAGAGAGTTGTCCTGACCGAGGCGACACAGAGTGTACTCACTCGATTTAGGCGTAGTATAAACTCTGCCAGGTTAAACCCCAATCTGTGTATACTATGCAGGTCATACTCAAATTATTCAATAGGAGATTGAAAAACAAGGCAAGGCAGAACAAGGCAGAGCTCCAGCCACCTAAAAGCTTGGAAACCTTAAACAAGGTGTAATTATTCATGCAAGGCACAGGTATCTATATCTGTATAAAATATGTCTGTATCTACAAAGAACGGTGGCACATGCAGCTACCTGGATGAAGCGCTTGAGCTGGTTATTCTGGGCCAGAAGTTGTGTCTTCTCCTGCTCCAGAGTGAAGATGTAGTCGGATGTCTGTTGTAGGATGGCAGCCTGGCAGGGACAATAATAATAATGATACATTTTATTTAAAAGCGCTTTTCTAAATACTCAAAGACACTTTACTTAAAAACAACATAAAATCAGAAAAACAATATATAATAGTAGACTAAAAACACATTAGACATTAAAAACATTAAAAGCAATTTAAAAAAAGGTCAGAGATTTGATGGTGGACTAGTCAGTACAAAACAATAGTGATGATAGTCAGGATAAAAACGAGAGCTGAATTCACATCACAATACAGCTTTATGACACTGTTCCTGACGCTCAGAGAGAAGTTATACCTGTCAAAATTTAAGTTTGATATCAAATTTTGACAGATATAAACTCACGCTGTGCTCATTAAGGGGAAAAAAAGAAGAAGCACCTTGCTGAGTTTTTCTCCATCTGTGTGTGGCAGGAGTGTTTTGAGGGACTGAAATCCAGCGTTGATGCTCTGCATACGACGGCGCTCATTGCTGTTGGCGATTTCGCGGCGGATGCGTCTCTCCTGATCCTGGGCCGACTCTGGACTGAGGGGGATGTTTGCCAGGCTGAGAGAAATCAAAGGAGGGAGATGTTCATCGGTCTGTCCTGAAGTCTTCATCTCTTAACATCGCCAATTTAACCTCTGCCACGAGGTTGGGTTTTTGTACAGTTTGCATATTTGTTAGTTGGACAACACACCAAAAAGGACAGACATGAATTGCATTTCCACAGATGTAGGGTAAGGCCCAACTTAAAAGCAATTCACTTCTGACATCAACCCAGAGGCAGAGGAATGTCATATTTTTTCTCTAGCTAAATGACCAAACTGCCCATCTGAATTCGATGAAACTCGGGGTTGAGTGAGATGAAGAACTTTTGTAACAAAATAATTATAGCGATCAGAATACAATTTGGTTGAAGTTACAAAATTTTGCATTGTCCTTGAGAGAAGACGTGCTCTCTGAGCGCTAGACTTCACGTAATTTATCTTCACATGAACAAATCGCAGCTACGATAAATGAGAATCTCACAACAAGTCTGCAAGTGAGCGTTACAATGGCGCAAAACAAATCTCAAAATCTACAACCGGCAGCAATCTCTTACAATAATCAAGCCCGAGGCTTGACTGACTCTTAGCGTCGACCTCTTTACATTCCCCAGTCGAGTTGCACGGAGGCCTTTGAGTTTGGCTGAACTCAGTGCCCCCTCACCCCCCGCTACCTAATGATGTCAGAAGTCATACTGCTAAGACCTTGTGTCATATTTACCAAAAGAGGGGTGGAAAAAAAAATAAAATAAAATCTGTGAACCATTATGGGCGGTGATGTCCACGACAGACCCGAAAAACCAGATCTGGAAGATTTACTGAGTCAAAAGTTCAGACAAAAGACACAGCTCACGCAGATTTCGCAGCTCCCGCGTAAGCAGGCTGACAAGCAGCCATGCTCTCAGCTTGAAGTCCAAAGCTAAACTGTCAGGTTTCACTTCAACACTGTATATGTACAAGGCAGTTATGTTAATATAATCGTCAAACCCGCAGTTGAGAAAACAAAACTTGAAATTACTCAAAACAGGCTTGAAATGCATTTATGACTTTGCGGATCAGCTTTCTTCATGACTGACTGAGGAGCAAAGCAATATTTAGGACTTAAGTTAGTCTTTTAGGATAAAGCTACTCAACTCGGACAAAATATCTATTAAAAATATGTGACAATACAAATACAGGTGGTATTTCAGGAATACAATGATAGAATGTCATCAAGCAGGTAATGTGTAATATATCAACTATTAGTTCAAAATAGGATCTGGATCTTTTATTTGGAATTATTTTCCATTATACGTCTTTCTTTTCCCCCTTTTTAAAAACCCATTCTAGGTGTGTGTTTTCAGGTTGAAAATATATTTGATATGAACATTTGTGGTTTTTTCATCAAAGCTTTGTGTAGACATTAAAAGCTGTAGTGCAACACTTAACTAAAAAAAAACAAACAAACAAACAAAAAAACAATGAGAAATACCATCGTAATAAAGCAATAAAAACTAGAAATATTCTGGTGACATGAGCCTTTGCATACCGTTCATGATATTGCCTGCTCCGCTACAAAAATAATTAGTTCGTGGTAGTCAGAATTTGCTGCTTGTAGTCACAAATCTGGAGTCTTTAATCAGCAAAGGGAACGGAAAAACAACCACATCTGCCCCTCAGACTGGAGCGGTATCGAGGTTTGTTGTTCAGAGCAGAAACCAGCTGCTGTCAGCTGTTGTTGCCAGGAGCAGCGAGCTTTCAACGTGTCCGCCAGGGGGCGCCTCAGCCCATCTGGAGAGCAGCAGCAGTGAAATGTGACTCCGCCAGCAGCAACAGCAGGCCCCCTGGCACCGCGGAGAACAATGCTTTCCACCATTAGCGCCGAGCTAACGCTTTGTTATTGACCTGCTACCGACAGATGTGCACTTGTGTCCGCCGTAATACACATCAGACATTTCCCTTCTACTGAACGAGCTAAAAAGAAATGAGTTTAAAGAAGCCAGCCCACATTAAACTCAGTCAAAAAGACAAGTGCGCAGTGACATCCAACTTGTTAGCCAAGCTAAGCTAATTTTAGCACATGACACAACGATGGCTGCTGTGCGGAGCTGCATTTAAACACGCGCCTACTGGAGCCGAAGCCCAGTCTAATGCAACCCATTTTCACACAAGTGTTAATAAATTATTCATTGGTCCCTTGGGGGGTAAACGGCCAATCTTGTGAAAAACTATGTCGTTACAGGCGTGATTTTGTCGTGTAGCAGCGAAACGGCGGCGAACACATTAACTACCACGTGGTTGGTATCCATCCGGACCCAAATGTTTCGATTTCACCTCGCTGATTTACATATTTCTTGGGGAAATTATCTGAAACGTGCTCCACATATTGTAACAAATGAGCCAACCAGCTGACGTAAAATCGCGGGGTAGGATAAGCTCGTATATCATCGTTGCCAACAGCCGCAAAGTGAACAACAAGCAGCTTGTTTCCACAAGCGTGCTTTCAGCTGCAGAAGGTATGGCAGCGAAGCTAACAGCTAGCATGCTACATGAAGCCAGCCCGTACCACACACACATGCACACGCTACAGCCACATGAAAGATCATTTAGGAGAGCGGTATCGTCCCATAACAAACGGACAGTTTATGCTACAAACCTGCAAAGACCTCCGATAACATCCTTCTCCGTCTTCTTGAACTGCTGTAAGGACGGTATCTTCTCTGTCGGCATCATGAAATATTCCATGCTTTCAAAGCCACCTTCTGTAGTTCGTGTTTTCTGTTTCCTTCTCCCTCCACTTCGCTGAAAAAGAGATGTTCGTTTTTATCGCAAAGATCTGGCTGGACTGCTCAGTGACGCATATCATAAACACCACTCCAAGTTTAATCTGAGAGGAAGCGTTTGAAAATAAAAGTAAATTCAAGCTGTGTTGCTTTCTACAGCTGATGGGGTTCCCTCCAGTGTGTGTGTGTGGCTTCTTGCCTCCGCCTACTACGAGTGCGTGTTGGTGTGTGTGTGTGTGTGCAGCTGATCTGTGCGAGGCGGGAAACAGCTGGTTGGAATCAGAGCTCGTTTTCCGGAAAACAGAACAAACAGACAGAGCAGCAGTGACTGCAGTACTGCAAATTCACTACCGGTGAGCAACATCCTGATGTTTTATATAAACACTGCATCAGACTGTGTCAAAGTCCTCTGCAGAATAACAACAGAGGAGACCTGAAAGGAGAGATTATGCAAAATTAAGCCACTGCTCAGGTATGGTCTCTGTGTACCTCTTAACAAATGCGCAAATCACGTTTATCAAGTGTTTTCACTCACTTGATTACAGAACTGCACGTGTTGTTTATTTTCAGTCTCAGATCAGAAAATTATTATTTGGGTAAAAAAATGGAATTGACTGGACCAAAGAACTGGATCTAACACTCCAAACAAAGAGAGGAGAACATAATGACAGGACACATTATGATAGTATAAGGGAACTGTTTGGTGTTATTCTTTTAAAAAAAAAGCACTCACAATAACAGTTAATTTTACTGTGAATCGGCCAATTAATTAAATGACTGATTAATGCACAAGAACTACTGTACTATGTGAAAGTCTTCAGGCTGCTCTCAGTTCCTTATACATTACCAGGAATTACAATCAGTGATTTACTAAAACATTTGCAAACAGAAGTGCAGTATATTAAGTAAAAAAGGGAGTTTGTACTACTCTAACCAGCTTCAAAGTCAATATTTGGTGTGAGCACCTTTATTCTTCAACACAGCCTGAACCCTCTTCGACGAGCTTTATTGTCATTTCTTTAAGGAGTCTTCAGGAATAGTTCTCCAGGCTTCTTGAAGGACATCCCAAAGCTCTTCTTTGGATGTCGGCTGCCTTTTGTTCCGTTCTCTGTCAACATGATCCTACACTGCTTCAGTAATGTTGAGGTCTGGGCTCTGATAGATTTTTACGAGTCTTAAAACCTCTCTTAAAAAAGTGTGTAAATAGAGGACGTTTAATGTACAGCACATAAAAGCACGCACACACCTAAATGACTATTTCTTTGAACTTTAATTTTTTCATGCAGTAGGTTTGTTTTAAAGGTCATAAAAAGACAATTCAACACTGATAAATATTTGGTCCATACTCAGCCATACATAAAAAGACAAGAAAAAAAAAAAAAACAGAAAAAAAACTTTCCCCTTTCTTCCCATTCACCTTAAAATATTACATTAATCACGGGGAATTATATAAACTGGACACAAGGCCACTATTCTTTCAAGGAATTGCACCATATTCAACATATAGGTGTTGTCATGGTTGGCAAAGACAGCAGAATCCACAGCTCTGCTGTTGCTGATTGAAAAGCATCAAGATGTGTAACAGGCAAACATACAAAATAACAAGAAGAAGACATCTTAAGTGGCAAAGTGCATCTTAATTTTTAGCATACAAATATTCTACATTTGAAAAATAAGAAACTAAAAGCAAAGACATTTGGCTTAATGCTGCAGTTGCTTTAGAGATCCAAAGCTAACCGCATCTTTAGCCCTTTCATTTTTCTTCAAACAGGCCTCATCTTTGGCAAGTAACTTCGAGTCGTTCAAATTTTGAATTCTGAACTTAACGCGAGACACAATGTGATAGCCAATCTCATCTCTCAAATGGTAACTTCACTATATGAACCTAAATGTAGGCATGATAATCCTTCATCTGTACCCTGATTTAAGTTGCTACCCTAGAATCCCTCCCTCGGATACAATTAGGTGACAGAAATTGGATATTGCTGTTTTGACACAGTGCGAAGGTCACTGATCTGAAGAGGCACCTCCTGATGGGATTGAAGGTCTGTTCCTCTTTGCAGCAGACTCCTCAACGGCGAACGTGTAACCGTACTGAAAAAAAAAAAAAAAAAAAAGGGAGTATGTTTTCAATTCACGGAGGCAAAAATGACACGGCAGAAATCAAAGATCAGATGTAAACCTACCTCATTTTCAATGTCATTAAGGGACTTTATACGAATGTTGTTTAACTGGAAGTTTAGCTGCAGGGTCTATGAGCAACACGACACAGAAAAGCATAAACAGTACTTATTTGTACAAGGGATGAAAACGAGGGAAAAATGAAACGGTGTCTTAAAGCAAAGTTTTACAACCTATTCATTTAGTTAGTTGAAAATAGGAACCCTACCTTTCCATTGGCCTGGATATCATAATTTGGATGCAGGCTGAAAGGAACTCCATCTAGGGCTGCAGGGAGAGAAGGGTATAACAGCTGAGTGGATGTCTCCGGCGAGAAACGGCAACACGTCAATAATAATGGTTCTTAGACTTCAGCCTATTCATGAAATGCAGCGCTCTCTCATGACAGCAAACTCACTGGGTTAGACCCAACCGCCACAAGTCCGAACTGCAGTGACATTAACAGATCGGACGCGTGGTTAAGGGTGGATCTTAATTCATCAAATCGTCTGCGTTTGTCAGAGGAATCTCACAGACGAGACACAGATTTTTCCTTTATCTGTTTGGAAAATGTAATTACAGAAGTTATCTATTTTGTATAAATTTAGAATGCTGTTGTGCTGTTATATAAAACGGTTTGGTGCCATATCTATGAAGTTCTTTTAAATCTAACTTAATAAAACAGGTGAATGAACACCCTCCAACGATAGTGATTCCATATTTTTCTGCTTTTTTTTTTTGGATCGCGCTGCAGCTTCTCCTCTCTGCCTGACAGGAAAAGATGGGACACACAACAGTGAAAAGCAGTGCTTGCAGACACTGACGTGAGCTGACGACAACTATGCTCATAACTCATTATTATAAGATTTGCTGAGACAAAACATTTTGTTATAAGAAAACTGGGACTCCATAAGGACTTTGACATCATGCTTCACTTGATGTACTGTCCAATTTTGGGCAAATAGCAAATATCATGCATGTATATAGTGGGGAAGTGTTGCTGATGAAACTGCTATACAGTCCAGCTTTAAATGCATTATACTTCATTTACAGACTCTTGGCTCTCCGGCCTTCCTCAAGATCAGCAGTCTGGTATAATCTGACGTTGGCACTCTCCTTTCCTACCATGGGGACGTTTGAATGAAGCTGTGAGGAGCATTAACATCTATTCGGCCGATGTGTGAATGACTGAATGCTGTCACAGTCAGACTGATTCAACCATTAATGTTCATAAAAATCCCATGAAAAATGGGTTTGGTGTACCTGTAATTCCCTGAAAACTACCATCAGGTTTGTCCGAGTTGACATCGATTTTGAGGCTACAGCGTCTCTGACTTATTCTGCTCTGTGGCAGTGGAGGAGGAGGATTGCTGTAGAAGGAAAAGGAAGATATTAATGTCAAGGACGCAAACTTTTCTTATGAAATCATAGTTTCTCTTGTTTTTTTTTTTACCTATATCATCTTGAGTGAGATATAAATGATAACGACTTCTCAAAATAAGTCACTATATTTAACAGCTCTACCTGGGTCTGAGAATAAGAGGAGGCGGCGGCGGCTGCTCCAAGGAGAGCTTACGGAGGTCCAGGCTGAAACTGCGGGGCTTGGCTTGGGGCACAGGGCCAGAAAATAGCCCCTTTCTGCACCACAGCACATAGCCATGGATGTCTCTGCGTAAAAGGAAAATTAATGACAAATTAAGAACTATATAAATATCACTAAAGCACTAGATGCACCATCCGATTTTCATTTAAAGGATCAATTTCAGGAAAAAGAATGCTTTTTAAATAAAACATTTCATGAATGAGGACAAAGATAAATGAACATATCGGCAAATGCTACCAACCCCACATATGTGTAATGCTGCAACATCATTTTGCTCTTGGCCGTCAGTTTGATATCCAACACAGCTGAGTCCACACTGCCCAGCGGGGCGAGACGCACACACATGCGCTTTTTCTTTGAAACGGAGGCCTCTGAACACACAAACACACACAAGTACAGGAAGCTTCCATCAATCAGACAGCACAACAAAGGAGGATTGAATAAATACAAAACTACTCCTAAAACATGTGGGAAATCTGTGAATGTGTGTGTGCACTCACTTGGTTCGAGGTGCTCTGCTATGTAGCAGTAACCGTGAGGAATAGAGTCTTTTTCTGAGATGATCTGAATGTCTGACACCACCATGCCACCTGTCAGGTCCTATACACAGAGGTACAAGTGATTTAAGGGTATGCAGCCCAAAGAGAGACGCACCAGTATTGTGGTAATGCAAAAGTAAAACATCTCTCAAACTTTGGGAACATCTCTCTGGGTGTTACCTTGTTATAACAGAGGTAATATCCAGACTTCATCACAAAGCTGCGTGTGAAATTCGCTGATGCTCCGTCTTCTGTGAGGCTGATCTGCAAAAGTCGAGAAATTTGAAGGGAAAAAGGGTACATCGGATTACAGAGCAGAGAGGGAGTAATCGATATCAACAGGAATCTGCATGTGAACAGAATGTGTTGTGAAGGAGCAGGTTTTCTGGTGCCAGAAGCGCTCAGGTTATATAATAGCAACATGATATTGTTTGGCTTTCGAGACATGTGGCGAAACAATTCATGAGGAGTTTAAAAAGCAACTGCAAAGATAAAACCCCTGCCGTGTCGACTACTGTTTGACAATAATTTGGCTTTTAAGAAGCTTTCATATGCTTGTCTGGATTCATACAATCACCGGGACATAGAACAGAAGGTCTCAGCCTATAAATCTGTTAACCAAGTATCTACCAGCTACACCTGATGGCCCGAAGCAAAGGCTGTTGCTCCCGGAGGGTACATCATCTGAAGGTAGCTGAGGAGTTCTTAAACTGTAAAGACAGACTCTACAATTTTCCCTCAGGGGCTCTTCAGAAAGGCACAACACTGACTGGGCAACTGCATTCAGTTGCATCCAGGCCAGCGGAGTAAACTGTGGCTGAAGTGTGAAGATCAGAGTTTGTATACAGCTGTTTACTGGATGGAGGCGGTGTTTGGGAAACATCTCAACTTGAACAAACTTGAAGACAGTAAATGCTACTGTGGTGAATGTTAATATTATATTCTTCACAGTTTTCGAGTAATGAACACAGACTGGAACACATTCAGTGGCAACAAACATTTTTTCTGTCAATCTTCAGTGATGGCAGTTTACAGTCCACTCCAAACAGCCTAAGGTTTAAAGCTCCACAAAAAGCCATTTCAAGCTTCATTTCACTGAACTATTATTATGCCCGGTGTTCTATCAGACTTTTGCATTTTGTGTCAAAAGCATATATTCAAGGACTTTCTTTTTTTTCTTTTTCTTTTAGGAGCAAAAAGATTATTCCAGCCGACTCTTTCACGGTACCACTCTGGAACAGGGGATATGAGAAAAATCAAGTCAGTTTTCATGTGAAAACATCTCCGTTTGAGTATCAGGGCTGCCATGCTGGTCACAGGAGTGCAGTCACACCCAGAAGTGTGCTTTAGATAAATGAACTGGTCAATGTAACACATTTATACTGATTTCTGGTGTTTTAATGCTTTTACTCAAGCATTTTTGTCAAAATTTTCTCCTCATTCATTTTCAAACTCGGCCCACCAGCTCAGCTTTTGCCGTGAGCTGACTGAAGAAGGTACAAATATCTGAGTTCAAATGTTGTCTTTCCAAACGGTAACAACTATTCCTGTGGTACACCTTTAAGTTAGCAGAGTTTATGAGCTGTTGTGGAGACTGAACGTGACTGAGATGAAAAGATGGAAATACAGTAAATCGCTGGGAATACTTGACCAATTAGAATTGTCCCACCCCAAAGGTTCCATATTTCAAAAGCACTACTTCCCTGTCAGGGGCCAGGGCCCTTTTTGGAGGTAAAATATCTGTTTAGTGCCTTGTTCCTGTAGTGGAAATTGAGAGGTTTAAAGAAAAGGCTTTCGTTTCTGGGAAAAGTTTCTGTGGTCAAAATAAAGCTTATGACTACTTACACTGAAGTAATGAGGCCTGTCAAATCTGGCTCCAACCCATAAATGATTTTTTACAACCAATTAATCACTAGGTTTAAATATGTAGTATAAATATCACAGTATATCATATTACAGAGTGTAGAATGGGTCACTAATCCAAGCACTGGCGGCCTGGTGCAGTAAAAACCACCTCAACCTCAACACCAAGAAGACAAAAAAAAATCATCATTGACCTCCAAGGGTCAAGGACCACACTGCACTCAGGCTTGAGCATCAATGGGGAAGAAGTGGAGCGGGTCACAAACTTTAAGTTTCTTCTGCACATCTCAGAGGACCTGGGCTGCACTGTGAACACCACCCACATTATTAAAAAGGCCCTGAGAACGCTGAGGAGGAACAAACTCGCTCCACCTCTGGTGAAAAACCAGGTTTCCTTCTGGCAGACTCAGAGTCATGTGAGCCCGCACCAGCAGACTTAAACACAGCTTACTCCCCATCGCTGTGAAGAGACTGCTGCAGGAACCATGACACCCCCCCCACCCCGAAAACAAACTGTACAGACTATTCTTATATAAACATTTTAACTGCACTTTAATATTTATCACTTGTATTACGTTCTATGATTGTGACATTGTAGCTGCTACAAGAGATGCTGCCAAACGCAGTTTCGTTGTATTCTTGTAAGATGACAATAAAACTTCTTCTTCTTATCAGTTACAAAAGTATGGACATGAAGATGTACTGAAACTCACACACAACACTCTCAAGCCAGCTGCCTTTGGTCAAGGCGGGGAGCAACATGGAAATATCTACGCAGCATTACATCAAGCCAGAATACATATTTCCGTTCCTACCAGGGTGAAATCTTTGGGCAAGGTGCTGGAGTTGGAGGTCCAGGCCACTGCCGTCACAGGCCGGTATGTCCCATGCTCCATCAAGGACATCTGAAGGCGAGAAAAAGGGCAAACTGCGATAACGAAAGGAAAGTGCAGGAGTAGAGGGAATCTGGAGGGGAGGGCAACAGCGTGTGTTGGATTGGTGTAAACACAAATGATAATTCCAAACATATACAGACTTGCTTGAGTCTGTAAACCCCTTTGAACCTCTACATCCATACACATACTTTTCACCTGAGTCTTAGAATCTAATTAAACAAAGGAGGGTGGTCATTAATCGGTGAACAGAATGGTTGTCTTCCACTTCGGGTGTTCAGTCCTCAGTGCGTCTGTGTGTTACTGAACCCCACATTGAACCTGCTTTGTTCTTTTGTGTGTGATTGTAGAAAAAAGTTCTGTATGAAAGTTTGAGTCAATGAGAAACAAATTGTAACGTGTTTTGTAGAACCTAGACATGGTTAAGATATAATGAAAATCATCCAATATTACAGATATGAGTGAAAAAAGAAGGTGAACCTAAAGAAAAAGTATGTTAATTACAGTGATTTTTTGGTTCAATAGTGGGATTTCTGAGATGGGTGCCCTGATTTATTTAAAGAACTGAGATCTACCAAAGTCTGATCTTCACAGCACATGTTTTTGGGAAGTGTACGGTGTCACTACAAAAGGAGAACTCTGAGGTCATCAGGCACAGAGTTGATGACAGTGATAGGGAAGGAAAAGGTCACTATTAAACCCACTCACCAGGAGCGGTTGATTAACAAATGCAGCACCAACACCAAGTGGTTTATGCGGTTGCAAAGGAATCCAGAGTAACATCCAAGCAAGTAGATCCAACATTAACTACTTGTTTGTAGTTAGATAGAAATCTTGAGGACTTGTTAAAAATGTTTTTTGAGGATGGACAAGACTAAAAATTTGCTTTATTTGATGAGCGTTATGTTTCCAGAAAGGAAATCAGTGCATTTTAGCATGAGTCCTGTGTTTTCTGTGACACACAGTGGTGTTAGCATCATCATTTGGGTCTGTTTACACCATAATGTCAACAACCCTTATTCATTTAACCAGGAAATTAAAAACTCTTTAAGATTTAAAATATCTTTTTTTTTAGAAATGTGTCCAAATTAATTAAATGAATTCCAATTAAAAATATCAGGACATTGTTTCATGAAATGATCAATAGCAAATCAGTGATGCAGCAAGCGGAAAGGTATTCCACAAAGAATGATTGAAGCGAATATTTTCAGATCTCCGAGTCAAAGTCTAGTTCTCAATCCAACAGAAATGTTGTGAAAGGACCTGAGGCGAGTAGGCTATTTCAAATGAGGAAACATCTAGCAGTTGAAGCTGCTCTGAACAGAAGAATGTTTTAAATGCCCCCGAGATGATGTGCAGATGTTACTCAGAACATTTAGTTGCAGGTAATGCTACAAAAATAGCTGAAAAACAAATGATTATTTGCATTGACAGATCTGAAATACTGGATCATTTCCATCTATAAATAAATGATGAATTATGATATTGTTGTCTGTTTATCTATTCTTAGAACAAAGAGACATTCAAGCACCAATATAAATATCGTTTTTAATTTTCTGATTGCCAGAGGAGGGTTTCATTTCCATTGTGGCCATTCCAATAAAAGTTTTCAAACTTTAAATCCACCGATTACAATATTGTAATTGCAAATATTCCCATTGTCCATATTGTGTGTGAAAGAATGGGTTCTCCGACTTGTTGGTGCTGTGACAACCAACCTGTTGTGTCCATGTCCATGTAAACAGAGCCTAAATAGGGTCTGTTATCCTTAGACTTCATTGTTTAGGACAACCGTATCTTATTCAGTCTAAATAGTTAGGTTATCATGATGTAATCACGGACAGAATGAATCTATTCAGAATTCATCCCTAACACCAGCAAGAGTGACATTTGTTCCTCTGGATCCCTGAACTTCCGTTCCAAAATAATTCTCCACAGCGGCCACCCCCAAATCTTTTTGGCCTACAACTACTGCCAATAATTTAATACCTCACTCTTATTAAGTCCTTTATGCATCTAACAAATAAATTCCCAAAAGCCTTACTAAAATACATCATAAGAGCATGAGATGAAACAACATCTAAATATGTAAAGAAGATCCTGATTCTATTTTAGGAATAATAATAAAACATCACATACATTAATGACTCAACTACTTTAAGTTTGGATCCGCAGTAAGGACATTTTTGGGATATGTACTCATGCTTATTATCATTGTGTGAACCAAGTGGAAAAACAGCACCAGTCAGATGCAGGTAGCCTAAATAAGTCTTGGCATCAACAGTTCAAGTGCTCTAACGGCAACTTTGACAACAACATTATCACACTTTTATGTCTTATTCAAAAACTTTACGTACATTGTTAAAGAGCTATATATATAAAATATGACTGAATTAACAAAGACGGATTAGAGTCACAATTGATACATTCATGACAAACCGAGTTTACCTTACTCTCTGCTAGTTGTTCCGTTGACAAAACTTCGCTCTTTCTTGCTCAAAATTAGCCAAAACACTCATTGTTTCATGAAGTGTCTCATAGAAACGTAAATAAATATACTTACCCTGCCTCTGTGTCACTTGTGTCTTTTCGATGTACTGTGATTTCGCGGTGTAGAAAACTTGTTCGCCACCACTGGAAATATCTTGGTCGTTCTCGTCGAATGAGGAAGTGAGTAATTCATTCTTACTACATTTCCCATCAGGCATCGGGGTAACACGTAGGTACTAGCTCACGTTCTGAACGCAAGATGGCAGGAGCGTTACGAAAGTACTCTCGACTGTTCACAGCTTTAATTAAAACGGCTTCTTCTTCTGAAATATTATCCTCTTTAGTGGTGACTGTCGCTTACCAGCAACTTATGTTACAAACGACAATCAAAGAAACAAACGTTGTCCCACAATTAGCCTCGTTTCATGACGGACCTGCTCCGTTTAGACTTGGTTTCGGTCGAAAGCATAAAACACACGGTCATCTCAGTCAGCACACTTACGTCCGATATAGTCCAAATTACAAGGATAGAAACGGCTACTCATCATTCCTCAGACTCTGTCCTTCAACGCATTCACTGTTAAACGAGTGAATTAAGGTCACATTAAAGTGTAAAAACTCATCGGATCATTAGGTGTAGGCTACTGGGTTGATAGGATGGACAGCAAGGTGCTGAAAGATAGATCGATTCTCATTCACATGAAAATAAGGGTGAGCAGGTCAGACTGGGGCAGAGGAAGAGGGGAAAGAATAATGGAAAAGGGTGACAGCAGAGAGGTGGCTGATGGAGAAAGGGAATGAAAGGTACATGGAATGGTGGGAGTGCACACTCACTTTTAATACCACCAGAAGACACCGCAAAGCCCCAAATTATTGTTCATTTTTTTTGCCCTAAAATCCTTTGAATATAAGCAAAGGGATATCACCGAGTGACATGTTTTTTCATGAAAATGAACATGTAGAGGAATTTTTTTTGAGTCAGCAAGATACTGTTTTGTTTCCATAAATTCCACCGGGTCCTATATATAAGAATTCATTCTTGATAGTAGCAGCAGTTATAGAGATTATGTTTAGTAATCTGACATTTTTGCATGTTTGCAGTGGTGGGTGAACTCGAACATGTGAACATCCTGTTGAAACTACCCGAATACAAATTGATTTATATTTTTTTCCATGCAACATGGCAGCAGCAGCACGCAGGGGACATGGATGATTCTGTTCAGGGTGAAAAAAACCAATACGCAATAGCCAGGCATCACTCTTAATCGACAATGATGTTCTCTGTGTGTGTGTGTGTGTGTGTGTGAAATAGAGATACTTGAATGCAGCATCCAGAGGGGCTCAGGTCCCTGTTGGCATGGTAACAACAAGAGCGGACCACGGGTGGCGTTTGAAGGGGTGGTGGGGCAGGTGGACTGTTCCATCTGCATGGAGAACATAATCAAAGCACTTAGCTTTATTGTCTAATTATCCAATTACAGAGTAAAAAGGCATCTGTAATCACCAGAGACAGTAAAACAAGGGGTTGATGAGGCAGAGTGTTAGTGAGAGCATCTGTGTGGCTGAACCTCAGCACATCTGTGTGGCTGAACCTCAGCACATCTGTGTGGCTGAACCTCAGCACATCTGTGTGGCTGCTCGTTGTTGGTGCGAGCAGTTGGCTGCGTGTGAGTGTGCGTTCGTAAATAATGAGAGCGATGGGCTGTGAGAGAGTCACTCTGTCGCTTGCTGATTGGAGATTCACTCAGAAGTCCACAGGCACAAAACACACACACAAAGAGAACCGCTTCAGCACACCGTGTATTGAATATAGTACCATGAAAATGATTAAAACCATTATTTCGTGTTAAATATATTGCACGTTGTCATTATCAGGACACCTCATAAAAGCCAAAAAGCTGTCTGAAAACAAATAAACAATACTAATTCTAAAGTGATTGTGTAAAAGCAGAGGTGGTCTTTAACAAAATGTTACACAGCATTATTACTAGCAGGCCGCATGATTTGCTACTGATTAAAGCTGACACCAATAACTTGTGGGGAGATTATTAGTATGAAGAAAATCGCCATCATCATTATCAACACGGTTTCCACAGTAAAACGATGGCCTCCTCGCGGTTTCAAATCAAACCACTGCGTTCTCCGGCCGCCGACATGCTGGTGGAGAGCAGCTGCATTAAGCTATCCAGAAAAATCAGGGTGAGACCAGGACCGGGAAAAAAAAAAGAAAATTGTCATACAGAGTTTCAGTTTTACAGGTCACCTGAACTTGCAATCATTAAAAAGTATTCTGTCCAAAAATTTCTATTTCATAACTGAAATTTGAAAAATTTTGACCGAAACAAGCGTCGGGGCTGAATCCTCAGCTGAATCCCATCTGAGGCCTTTCTGTGTGAAGTTTGCTGTTCTCTGCATGCATGCATAGGTTTCTTACACGTTTTAAAAACATGCATTTTTGGCTGATTGGTGATTCTAAATTGACTGCAGACGTGAGTTTGAGTGTGCATGGTTGTGTGTCTGTCTCTGTGTTGGCCCTTGAATAGACTGACAACTTGTCTAGGGTGTCTCCTAACTCTAATGGGAGCTGGATGGGCACCAGCCGCCCCACAACCCTGATAAGGGTGAAGCAGGTATGGAAAATGGATGTATGGGCTAGCTCTGAGGCACAGAATCTCCCCACACCTGTTGTTTCCAGCTATGCCTGTATAATATAACACTGCACATCCTCTACATAACAGGGTGATCAAAGTGTATTCAGTCAGAGGTTTCTTCAGATCCGCTGCACCATGAATGATACAGGGAGTCATTCCTGCCCACAACAATAATGCTGTACACATAAAAGATCAATGACTAATTACTGGTAGTGAGTTGTTATGTTTCTTTTTTTAAATAAAGTATTATTCAATTCTCTTCAATTATATATAAAGACTTTATTTATACTCATAGGGGGAATTTACTCGTTGCAACAGTAAGAATCAAGAATAACATCAAATAAACTAAATTAATTTAAAATACACAAGAAGTATAGAATCAACTGTAAGATAATAAATCTACAGAGCCAGACCAAAAAAAGGAAAAAGAGGAAGTAGAAATTCAACTTTCTTACATATGTTTCAATAAACTTATGCGATGTCACAACATTTCTTTCCAGCTATTCATCTTTTATTGATGAAGAGAGGGTCATACTGCTGCGTAAAGTCCTTCTTCAGCACATCCCAAAGATAACGTCTGGGCATTGTAGCAGCCAATCCATATGTGAAAATGGTGACTCCTGCTCCCTCAACCACTCTTTCTGAGTTTTAGCTTGTCATCTTGGAATATGCCTGTTCTATCATTGCAGGAAAAAAAATGATATCAATGGAAAAACCTGGAAATTCAGTATATTCAGAGTTGGTTTGGGGATATAATGTTGTTCAACTTAGCCTAAATCAACTGAAGCAACCAAATCATTTGATAACTAAATTCAGGTGTCCATAATAAACACAGGCAGTTACCTAAGTGGCAGATACTATACACAATAAACACATAGATACAGTACGTAGTACAGACACGATCTGTGAATGTACTGCACACATGGTTTTTGGGTATTATTGAGGGAACTGTATGGGAATGCCAAGAACTGATAAACACAACAGTGATTACATTGGGTGGATGTGATAAAGTCTGATCACTGTATGGGATGAATGATCTGCAGTAGCGTTCCTTCCTATATTGTAATTAGATCATTTTGTTGTTGAATGGTGACAAGGTGACAAATTAAAAACCCACTGTTTGTGTTGCCTGAGGGGATTCTGTGGCCCTGTTATGCTGTGATGGGCATTTTGTTGGCTTGGCTGGGTTCACTGCAAACACTAAGCAATACCAAGCTGTTTTCAGTTTAAATGTCATGAATGATAAAATGTTTCTATACTAATGAATGTCTCCAATGACACTGTCCCCTTCCATAGGTCTTGAATGGGCCCTAATTGGTTTGGAACCTAAATCTAATCCTGGAATCCAGTGGGAGATTTACGCAGTAAAAATGACCTGATTTAAGTAAAAACACCCTAAAGGTCTCCAGCGGAAATCGTCTTTGCTCGTGTTGTGTAACTTGACAGTGGACAGTAAGCTGCTCTCTCGTATTTCGTCGGGAGGTATGGAACAACTCAAAGACACCAGTGTGGGAAACAAGAATAAGCAACAACAAATGTCACTCACCCGTCAGTGGTAGGCTTGGACCGAACCAGATGGAGGAAGTTTCACAGGAATGCCTTTAGTCCGGTTCTCGGTGACCCGGTCCGTTCACACTTGTTTTGATCGAGCGGACGGTGTTTCGGATATAAAAGGAGAGCAGGAGGGCGGCGACATTAAACAGACGCACAGGCTTTGAGATAGTACGCTTTAATATAATCCACACTTTTATTTTACTCAGAGGGATAAGCAGTGTGTTGTCTTTTTTATCGGTCGGGTGTTTGCAGAGTCTCACTGCTTTGCTTCACTGGAAGAAGAAACTTACATATGCGCCACATTGTTTATTAAAACAACTGCACCTTGGTGTTATATTTGATCAACAAAGTTCTCCCATACCAGAGAATAACCACCGTTATTAAAGACAACATGTTTGCATCCAATTTATATTCCAAGTAAGTTGGAAGGTTGTTGCACCTTTGTCTCTTTTTCGTCGTAATTCGGACCCAGGCAAGCAGACTGCTCCCATACAACACTGCTTCACAGCCTTCTGGTGTTGAACGTGCTTAAAATGGAGAAGGAACTCTCTCTGTAGTCGCCCTCTGTCCATTTCTAACTCCGTACTGGTTTAAATGAGCAATGGAAGACGAGGCTCACCTCATTCCGGGTCATATTGGACTTTATCGAGATGACCTGGGTGATCCTAACATTAGGAAACACCATAGCGATGACCAGCCGCAGCAGGCCATTGGTCACATCTTCCAGCAGATATGGCTATTAAAGATGAGAGTCTGGATGAAGCCCAGACCAGGTATTAACAGAGGTACAAAGGGTCTAAACAGGGGGAATTCAGGATACCTTAAGATGGCATAGTTTTCATCCCTCTCTCCCTCATTACACTCTATGAGGACTGCACGCAGGTCAGACCAGCACCCAGATTCTTCTACTACGAAGATAAGCTGTTGTAATAGATGCAATATGTAGTTTAACATTGTCTTGCTGAAATATACAAGGCCTTCCCTGAGAAAAGATATAGGCCCTCATTTATCAAGCCGTCGTAGAAAGCATTGTTGATATGAGCGGAGAACTCGTCGTACGCAGAGGCTCAAGTGAGATTTACAGAACATGCGTACCACACCAATCCCATCGTAAGACCGAGCGGCTGTTGATAAATCTGGCGGCTGAAATCCATCGTAATGATCCTAACCACGCCTTCTACAAAAGGCCGCACCTCTAGAATTTGCGACAGGATAGACGAAAGGCGGCAGAGAAACGCTGTCAGCTGTCAACAGCGTTGGCGATGTAAATCGCAGACCGGACGAGTTATGTATTTTCCCCTACTGTGATGGTCAATAAAATGTGATAAACTCCAGATTAAATGAAATCTAAAATTGAACGATGTTTTACTTTTTCTCCAATAAGATCAGGAAGAAGTGGTCCGATATACAGCTCTCTGACGCAGCATGTCACAAACGTTGGGGGGGGGGGGGGGCTCCGATCCAGGTTTGGATTTGAGTGCCTTGGAGGAGAGGGTGGCTGGCCTGATCGGAGCTACGTCTTTGCGTATGCGCAGTGTTAAAGCGCCTCTCCTGTACGGCTCATAAGCCACTCATCATTTACCCGAAAGAAATCCTGCTGGTCCCGGAACACTCTCTCTCGAGCCTGATGCGCGCGTTCAGGTCCTCTAACAAAGCCAGATCTGCCATCGTTTCGCCATTACCGCGCCGCTAGAATCACCTCTTAAATAGGCGGTTGAATAATGAGCCATCACTCTTCCAATTACGGAGTTGTACTTGTTTAATTTTTTTATTTATTTAATTTGCGTTTATGTTTATATTTATGTTGAAGTCAAAACATGGGCCTTCTTTGAAGTGATAAGTCTGTAATTTTAACCTAGGGATTTGTTGCGACTCATGAGGCACGCACTAGTGACGCTGCTGTTTATGTATGGTATTGCAGTCACTGCAAGTCAAAATGGAAAAGTGCGTACACGCCCTCAGACCTGTCGTGGCGATTTCATCTTTCCTGCGCTCACGATGGATTTGATAAATGCCAACCTTTGCGCAGAAAAGAACGTACACACGACCTACGCATGTTTTTCGTCTTACGCAAGTTTGATAAATGAGGGCCATTGTCTGGATGGGAACATATGTTGCTGTAAAACCTCTATATACCTTTCAGGTTTACATATCGATGGGCTCTAACACACTCCCATACCATCAGAGATGTAGACCTTTGAGCTGAGTTCTGATAACAAGCCTTTTGCCTCTGTATGATAATTTACAATATATTTTTACAAACAATTTTTACTATTTTCGAATAATCTGACCACAGGACAGTCTTCCACTTATCCTCAATCCATTTTAAAGCATGATAAAGGGAATTCGATATATATTTTTATCTTCAGTGTCCTGTGTGAGATCAAAGAAAAAACAGGTAAGATGTCCACGTGTCACTTACTTTTATATCAGTCAGTGAAGCAAAGGGTTGCAGCCTTACAAGGTTACACATTTGAACTCTTTCAGAGCCTTCATAATCTTTAGCCCCACAGTCTGCATGCATTATTTTGGCATTTTTGTATCTTAGAGCACTTTCATGACATTACGTCAACATGGGTAAGGAATTTAATGTTTTAAGAATCCTAATCATGTAATTTACTGGTTTTTTTTGTATGTTTATCGGTGACCCACATGATGGCACATCTGTGACAGAGACTGAGAGAGAGATTGGAGACACAAAAACAGATTGTATTGTTGTTTAAATTATTATTTTTTTTAAATTTTAATTTAATTTAATTTTATTATTATTTAATTAAATTTTTTTCTTTTATTTATTTGTTTATGAAATCATTTATTATTATCATTAGTTAGTAGTAGTATTTTTACTAGAATTGGTATTATTATTGTTGTTGTTAATATACAATCATTGTAAATATTTATAATTTTTTTGAGCTACTTGTATTAACCCTCTATGGCATGGTGTTGCCCTCAGGCAACGAACCACATAACTGGACCTCAAAGTGTCCCTTTAATTGTTTTGGAGGGAAAATATTTTTTAAATACCACCAGATATGCCTGTGTCCAATAATAAGCGACTTTGAAGTGCATGTGAGCTTGTCTCTGAGAGAGAGGGGGGGGGGGGGGCAGGCATTTTAGGAAGCAGAGCCACGACCTGCACTTTGCCACTTTTTAACATGTTTAAATTACCATTATCTTACAATAAAAAATATATTCATGTGTATGAACATGTAAAGGAGTATTTTTGATTATTTTAAAACTTATTTTAGCTTTATTTGTATTCTAAAACTGTTTTTTTGTTCGTTGCCTCAGGGCAACACTGTGCAGTTAGGCCACTTTTGTTCAGGCAATATCATTATACAGTGTGGATATGTTCTTAGTTGCAAAATAATGATCAGAATCATGTTTTTAACTTAATCATCCCTTGATAATTACAGGAGATGGATGCAAGAATGTTTTATGGGCAGAAGGAGAATGTTCTGGGAGTAAGCAGTGAGGACAGTGAGCTTGAGAGTGACAGTGATTGGTATACCATCACTGTGGTAATGGTATTGGTATACCATCACTGTGGTATTGGTATTGGTATACCATCACTGTGGTATTGGTATTACCATCAGTGTGGTAACCAGCCATTATGAGCAGAAGGGGAGATGTAAAGTCTCTAAATGCACCGATACACCAAAGTCAAGTGCCAGAAGTGTAATGTCCATCTCTGCTTCACATAAACAAGCAACCGCTTCTTGAGATTCCAAACAGAATGAGACTGCAATGACAACATCCCGACTTGCACTACCAACACCAGCACCCAACCACATATGCACAGGCTTTAATACACACATAAACATGCACACACCCATACACTCACATACACACTTATAGAGACATGCACACACACACAAAGAAAGAAAGAAATTACTATAGATAGAAGATAAATGGAAATACATTTTCCAGGTTAAAAGTATGAATTTCTGAATGTTTGTTCTTCTCACATATTTGTGACTTCAAAATGTCATGTAGCTCACACACACACACACACACACACACCACACACACACACACACACACACACACACACACACACACACACACACACACACACACACACACACACACACACACACACGCTCTCACTCTCTAACACTCTTATACACATACACACGCACACAATGTTGAAAATAAAGTTGTTTTCTAATGAATATATTGTTTTTTTTACTTGTATAACATTTCTCATAATCACACAAAAACCTTGGAGTTTTAGGACCCTTATAGCACAGGGTTGCCCTGAGGCAACAAACCCAAATCTGATTCGAGGGGGGGGGGGTCAGATTTTATAATGGATTAGTTATCAGGGACCTCCAAGCTCCCAAAAAATGGGGTAAAATATTTTTTTTCTAAAAAAATCTAAACTCATGCCATAGAGGGCTAATTTAAATTTCCCCCATTGGGGGATGAATAAATAATTTTTCTATTCTATTCTATTCTATTCTATTCTATTCTATTCTATTCTATTCTATTCTATGTTATTAATGCACTGTCTCCCTTTCTCCCTCTCTTGCTCTTGTGCTCGGTGTGTCGTACTCAAGTGCCCTCAGTTTGAGGTTGGATTTTTCTAAAACTGATCCTCTGCTGATTATTGGTGAGGCTCCCCTCCAAATGCTCAGATGGTGAAAAGGCTAGAAGCACCACTGCAGGAGGAGCGTTGTAACAACAGACTGAGAAATTCATGGGAGCAACAGGATCTTCTAATCTTGGTGATTAACAGCAGGATTATGTGCCAGTAGTTAAGATGATGCAATGTTGAATTAGTTCCAATTGTTTGTGGTCCACGTGATTGAACAGAAGCAGGATCTGTATACAGAAATGTTGGCCCTAAATGTTACATTAGATCCTTCCTTCCTTTTTTCACCTCTCCCCACCTTATTAACACACAGCAGTGATATTCTGTTTAAACTAAAGGGCCAAACTTTCTATTTTACTGAGTAAAAAATCGTCCGTCCTTCACTTTTGAGCTCTAAGCATCTTCAACACAAAGTAGAACGAGGTCACACTGAAAACCTTATTATTACCTAATTTCATTCACACTTGTAAACCAGAGGAGGGATTTAGAGGTTTCAAGACAACTAGAAGTCTTCCCTACTCACTTAACAGCCTGAATTTACAATATCAACAGTAAGGGGAAAAGAGAAAGGTGGTAAAGGAAGATGTAAAATATGTTAAGCTGTAAATAGTTTTCAGAAAGAAATGGGGAAAAATGCAAAGGTGAAGGAACCACCAGATGACTCTTTGACACTCATCTTTTCTTAGGTGGAGCCATCTTGGATTTATCTGCCTGCTCAGCTCATTGCTGTGGCTTAAAGGGGTCAACATAGGTTCTATGAATTTCAGTCGGTGTTTATTGACATTATGACCACTGGAACATGGATTAGAGTCATGGTGGCTACATTCATCCTTCATATACACTCTGCATGTGTGACACGTGCTTCAGTTTGTTAAGATGATAATTGTAATGATATAACCAAAAGGCTGGCAACTGAAGGTATCTACTGAGGTAAAATCTACAAATAGGGCCAAACCAGTACTACCATGCCACATTGATGGGGTATCTGGTGCTGACAATATAGCAGAGCAGTGGAGGCAGCACTATGCAGCTCTGTTTAACTGCATCAAAAGTGAACCCTATTGTGTAGGCAAGCTAAATGAGGAAGTGAATCCCTTCACACCCAATGAGGTTTTCCATGCTATAGAGCAACTAGCCGATAACAAATCTAGTGGCAATGATAATATCACAGCAGAACATCTTAAGTTAGCTAGCTCTAGAATTGCAGCATTGTTGTCTATTTGCCTCACTGGTCTGATGACACATGGGGTGCTACCTGACACTATGCTCACAGTTACATTAGTGCCTGTCATTAAGGACAAGGCAGGTAAAATAGGGAGTATGGATAACTACAGACCCATTGCTTTAGCCAGCATTCTTTCTAAGGTATTAGAGAAGATGCTGCTAGATAGACTGGGTGAGATAATTTATACCACTGAAAATCAATTTGGTTTTAAGCCTATGCACAGCACAGATCTATGTATATATGCCTTGAAAGAAACTGTTGAATCCTAGAGAAAGCATGGCTCTACAATAGTTCTGGGGTTTATTGATGCTTCTAAGGCGTTTGATAGAGTGAATCACCACAAGCTCTTCACTAAACTCATGCTTAGGGGTGTACCTGGAAGCATCATACGTATGTTGGTTTACTGGTATGCTAATCAACATATGCAGGTGAAAATGGGGAAACAGTCTATCTACTCATTTCTGTGTAAGCAATGGAGTTAGACAAGGGGGACTTCTATCTCCAGCCCTCTTCAACCTATACATGGACAACCTCCCCAAACAATTGGGGAGGTGTAAGACAGGATGTCTGATAGGGAACACTGTTTTAAACCATTTGATGTATGCAGACGACCTGGCTATTATGTCCCCCAGCACTGTTGGGTTTCAGCAGCTCCTGAATGTGTGCTCTGAGTATGGGGTTGAGTTTGATGTACAGTACGATGCAAAAAAGAGTGTTGTGTTGATATGTAAAGCCAAGGAGGATCATAAAGTGCTCTTCCCAACGTTTTACCTGTCAGGGCAATCACTATGTGTATCAAGCAGTACAAAATATCTTGGGCACATTATCACTGACAAGTTGGAAGATGATGCTGACATGTTTAGGCAGAGACGAATGCTGTATGTCCAAGCAAACATGTTAGTAAGAAAATTTCATTTCTGTTCTGATGATGTGAAAGTAAGCTTGTTTCATGCCTACTGTACTCCTATGTATGCAGCCCCATCATGGGTCAGCTACAAAAAAGAGACCCTGCGTAAACTCCAAGTAGCAAATAATGACTGCCTGAGGATATTGCTGAAAAAGCCTAGGAGTTGCAGTGCTAGTAAACTATTTTGTGACTCAGGACTAAGTACTTTACAGTACTCTAAGTACTCTTAAGGAACCTAATGTTTAAGTTCATGTGTCGTCTGGATAATGCAGCTCTGTCAGATATCAATCCTATATGTGGAAGCATTGGTATGGCTGCCTTTTAAGACTGTCATGACTGATAGTATGTTTGTACTTACATCATTGCTTGTCTTTTTTCCCCTCTTCTCTCTTCTTTTACTGCCTATTTTTTATGTATATGTTGTAGGTCCTCCTATTGGGCCTAGAGCCTGTAATAAAGTTTATAATATCTTGTCTTTTCTTTCTGACTTCCACCTCACACTACTAGTTTAGAACTAGACAGATTATCAGACATTTTGAATTAGGACCCTTGCAGGGTGTTCCCCACTTCTTGCCTGCTGACAGCTGGGATAGGCTCCAGTCCCCCACCGTCACCCTGAATTGGATTAAGCGGGTATAGAAAATGGATGGATGGAAAAATTCTATAAACAGGTAAAGGAAGAGGTTAGAATCATACCTGAGAAGAGAAATGTTAGTGGAGCAGTAGCAAAAACCTGGTTCTTTGCCACATGTAATATTTCCTTCATACTCACATTCATGTAGTTACAGCTTACGTACTGTGTGTATTTGCAGACCAACCGCTGATTTGCTGATTTTGACGAAGTACATCAAACTGATTCCCAACTTTTTTATCTGATACACTTTTCATCACTGTGTTTCAATGTTTATAGGCTGTCAGTCAGTCTTGTTATCGGTTATAAATGGGAGACAGTCCCTTGAACTACCTTGTGATTGTCACTTGATTTGCATAATTGCAAATCAGCGGCCTCTTGAATGAGCCCTCGAGTCTTTAGTCACTCTTTAAGGAGCGCTATTAAAAGCTGTGTGCGTGCAGAGTGTGTTGAGTATGTGTGTCTTGTTCGTGTGTTTTTCTTTTGGACTGCATACCAAGGAAAGATGGCCTCACTACCACGGCAACAGCCACAGTTTTTTTTAAACATGAACCTTCCTTGGGCTGGTTTCACATGACTCAGCTTTCTTTGCAGACTTGAGTTAAGTTCACTTTTCTGTCTCCAGCAAATACAGGCATGCAAAGAAAAGAAAAAAAAAAAGTTTAAGAAGTTTAAGAACTGCTGACTCTACCTGCACTGTTGAACTAAGTTTGTCCTGTATGTTTGATTGCAATAAAGAGTCATATGGCTTGGTCATAGAAGATAAAATTTTTTTGATATTTCTTGAGTTTACAACAGGTAATGGCTTTTTATGCCATTGTGCCTGGACTTTGGAACATTTTTGAAAAACTTGAATACAGTGTGAAAATACTTTCTGTGCGTGATGATGGATCTGGCGCCCTCTGTTGGTTACTTTGAGAACTTGAGTTACTGTATTCTCAAAAAGAAAAACGCCATCAGATCTCTCAGTTACAGCGATTGAACAAAACACACAAACTGTGCTGTAGTGCATTGTGAAAAAGCCAAATGTTCTTTTAGTGTGAGCGTAGGTCGTTTTTTGTCTTATTTTGTCTGGCAACCTGATGGACTGGCAACCTGTCCAGGGTGTACTGTCGCCCAATGACAGCTGGGATAGGTTCCAGCCCCTCCGCAACCCTGAGTTGGATTAAGCGGGTATATAAATCACTCATTTGTATTCATGTTTCACACATGCAACACTATGCTGAAAAAGCTTCTAATCTGCAGTAGTTACATGAAGCTTCTTGACTTTGAATGTTAGGGGGGTTGTGTGTAAATGCAGTGCACCCAGTTTTTTTTAGTTCTACGGAGCATAGCCAGCAGTTTGATTGAAAAGTGTGACATAAGCAGGATACACAGTGTTGTTCAGCTCCCTTTTTTCAACCAAATTAACAGATAAAACCAAAGCTGCTAGACTAAATCTTTCTTTCTTTTTTACAAAATGAGATATAATCTGATTACATGTAGGCATGACAGTCTCTGTACCTCTCCACAGTTCTCAATATACAAGGTTCTCATCAAGAGGATCCTTCAGACCCTGCTGCTCCAGACATGCTGTCAGCAGAGGGGGTTGCAGGTCCAGAGAAGGGGGAGCTTCAGCGGCAGCAGTTGGTGCGACAGCTGGAAGGTTGCCTGACCACAGAAATACAGAATTTGACGACTACAGAGACAAGCAGATACGACAGATTTACCACGCAGAGCTGGAGAAATATGAACAGGTGTGTTATTGAAGCAAAACACATATTTAACAATAGAGAGGTAAGAGACATTACATTCCCCTTTGCCTCTCATCTCATACAGGCATGCAGTGAATTTACCTGCCATGTGATGAACCTGCTGAGGGAGCAGTCACGTACACGACCCATCTCACCCAAAGAGATTGAGCGAATGGGGTCAATCATCCACCACAAGTTCAGCGCCATCCACATGCAGTAAAAGCAGAGCACATGCGAAGCTGTCATGATTCTACGTTCCAGGTTCCTTGATGCCAGGTTGGGTCTCTCATGTTTATTTCCCATTCTCCTCTCACTGATAATCTTCCAGTGAGTGTCTGTATAATTAAAACTTCTTAAAGAGGTTTAACTTGTGCAATTGTCCCTGTTCTGTCAGACGGAAATGCAGAAACTTCAGCAAACAGGCAACACAGAATTTGAATGAATATTTTTATTCTCATCTGGCAAACCCATATCCTAATGAGGAGACTAAAGAGGAGCTGGCCAACAAGTGCTTCATTACTGCTGCTCAGGTCAGAATGTCAATTGAGAAAAAAATGATTGCGAAACACAAAAGAAAAAAAAAAACCTGATCTATAACGTAAAAATAACTATATTTAGTGGCAGAGGTCAGCTTAATTTTTCCCCCTCTTTAATCCTCTCAGGTGGCCAACTGGTTTGGAAACAAAAGGATTCGGTACAATAAGAACATTGCAAAGTTCCAGGGAGAAGCAAATTTGTATGCCATCAAGACAGCTTCAGACGCAAGTGATTTCTCAGTTGTCAGCCAAGCCAGCTCCCCAGTTACACCAAACTCAGGTATCCAAAGGAATAGTATACAATACTGACAAATCTAATGGTCAAGTTGCAGACAGCAACTCTCTCCAGTACCATCAACTTCCTGTGGCCAGATCCTGTGACAGTAACACATAACCAGATGTATAAAAACAAGCCCAAAAGAAGTGAAGCAGCTGGGTTTAAAAATATAGAATCCCAAAACTATGTGGCATTACCCGGCACTAACTGAGAGGGACAGGCAATCACATGGAGCGGTCAGCGTTTTCCTTTTAAAGTAGCAACCCTGCAGTGTAAAAATACTTTGTTACCTGAAAGTAAAATATGCATGATGTGCATGTGAAAGTTACAGTTCTACACAAAACATGCTGGACACATTTTGGACACAAAGTCTTCAGAACAGAAGGTGTCACGTTCGGTTATGTCAGTGTAACAAAATGCATTGGCCAGAGGTCATTCCTGGGAACACCACTGTTCATTTGATATTTTACCGATTTCGATTGAAGGGCCTTCAATGCCAATTTTATTTGAACTGTTGATGATACAGTGATGAACTCCCCTGCAACCACAACTAACCACTCCCTCCATCGGCCTCAACAACCTTTCAACCAAACTCATGATGCTCTCAAATACAAAAACAAAACCTCAGATTCTTCCATCTATTGCTACTTTCCAAGATTTTGAGATCGCCTTTGTGTCGTAAAGCAAATACCTAAGTTGGCATTGTGTTTTTTTCTGCAGAATCAAGTCTTTCCTTTCAGGCCACGAAGAGATTTGTCGCTACCACTTTTCTGCTGGAATATGGAGACGTTATTTAAAAGCAAGCATATTTGCATAAATGTTATGCTTTAGATACAGTCTACCATGGAGCACAGAGGTTCATCACAAACCATAAAACTCTCACTCATCATGGTATGCTGTATGCTCAGGTTGGATGATCCGAAGGTCCCCTTGTAGACTTCAACAATTTTATAATTCTGTGTACAAAGCTATTGGTGGTCCTCTTCCACCTAGTCTCCCGAGCTACATTTTTCAAAACAGTGAAAAACATTGAAAGTTATTGTCTTCATTCTCAAGACTTCTAATCCCTTCTAGCCATCCCTAAAAGCCATTCTGAATTGTGAAAAAGGGGCTTTAAAGTGTAACCGCCTCCCTCTGCTTGGAATCAGTTCCAGAAACAACTGACACGGAGGGACATTGAGGAAATTCAAAGAAATTATTCACAGTTTGGAGGCATAAACATTTAGCTGCAAATGTAATGGTTGACTGTAATTGCCCTACTTTAACAGTTTGATAACTGTTGATGACCTCTTTTGCTATTCATAAGTCCTTTAGTGTTGATATTCATGTTTGTTGTTGTAGAATGAATTTGTTTGATGTAAATCATGTGTGTACTGTTGTGTGATAGATGCTGATAGAGCTGCTGACAGTCTTGACTTGGACAATCTAGCAAGAGAGATTTTGAATATCCAGAGTCTGATTTTCCTGGTTAAATAAAGTTTGAATAAAGTTTTCTGTCATATAGAAAAAACAGGCCTGCCTGGAAGACTGATATGATGGTTAACTTATCTCTGTCATCTCTTCCCTAACAGGAGGATATCCAGCTCCCTGTTACACACCTGATCAGAGGTTATGAGGAACCACCTGGAGGAAATATCCTACCTGCTTGTCTCCACGTGAGTCGCCACTTTTACACCTTGTTACTGTAGCGACAAACTCTGCAATTTAGTAGTCATGTTAAAGCAGCAGATAAGTCACGTGGAAAGCCTTTTTTACTGGGTTAAGAAGCTGTACACTGAATATACAACACTGTGAACCATCTGCAGAATAAAGGGAGAAATTCAGATCAAACCACCTATAAGACAGTAAACAGTAGACTTCCATCATAAGTTGCATTCGGACAGAGTAGTTCTAAGAACGGTCCACCTCAAATTTTGTTCTGATAACTGTCCTTTCCCAGCAGAATTGTTTCAGTCTGCATTCGCACATGAGTCGGGACCAGGTCGGGACTGATGCGACGCAACCGTCTGTGTCAGTGACGTGTTACGTTAGCCGTTTAGCGCCACATTCAACAACAAAACAAAACAAAACAAAACCCGGTAAAAGTAAGGAGAGAAGAAAAAACACCACAAAGAAGCTAATATGGAGAGCGGGGAGGCCATCGTGTTCATGCTCTGCATGATGGTGATATTAATCATGGACGATCACATCGGGCGTCTAAGAAGGCGATACTTCTTCGTTTCATGAAGGAAGGAAAGCAGAGCGCCGCAGACAAAGGAGACAACGTGTAAGTTTAACTTATTAAACACGCGCCGGTTGGGTTTGTGTCGTATGAGTAAACATTTCAGCCGTGACTATAGAACCCTGAAAAGACCCGACCTCGGAGAAGGAGCTGAAAGGGTTATAGGAACTGAGGGCCGTGGTCCCGAGTTCCTATATGTCCGAATGCAGGAAAAAACGGCCCCGTTCCTTAAAAGGTTATAGGAATTGCCAAAGGTTCCTACATGCGGCTATAGAGGCAATGTGTTCATAGTATACAGTTGAATAAATTAATGTAAGTGCATAGACAATCAGGTAATCACTTGTATTCCTTGGAGGTCTACATGTGATAAACTGAATAAAGTTTCCTTTTACATTTCAGAAATGATTGGGATTAATTCAATTATCAAAGCAAACGCAATACATTTGTATGCAGCAAACTCACATACAATGCTACATTCTCCCCCTATTGATAATATTCTGTCCCTCTCTGATTTTCTTTTCTTTACGTTGATGGAGGCTGGCAATACAGTGTGAATCCTATTCATCCTCACCCAGAACACGAGTCATCGTGGGCATCTGATGCTCTAGCATTCTCTCTTTTCGTTTTCTGACTGGTTTCCAGCTGAGTCACAAACAGGCTGTGCAGTACCTTAAAACACAGCGTTTTTCAAATGTTCCTTTATGTGTTTGCCTCTGAAAAGAGCTTAAAAAGAAGAAACTACAGAAGGGTTAAGAGCCTGTTTGTGTTTTGAACTATCACCCCAAATGTTGATTCATTATTTTATTTCAATATTAAAAAGATGCATGTTATGTTATGCATGGAAATTTGTATTTTTCTTTTTTCTTAAAGTTTTCTTTTTGGAAAAGTAATGTCACAATCCCCACATAACCAAAAAGAAATAAACACTTTTTTGTAAATCGCCGGACATGAACTGGATTGTTCTTTCAGTATTGATCATGTGTTTTTTTTCATCTGTGTCCTCTTGTGTTGAGTAATGTCACTGCATCCTCTTTACCTTCTTTTTCTGTCGGCCTCTTTATCTTATCACTTCTTTTTTTGTAGTTAATCTTTAGTGACGTATGTCAGCCAGTCGGACATCATAAACGGACGTATGTATGACTGTCTTATTCACATTAGAAGATTTTGACATTCACAGGTCAAAGATTTTTTACAAGTCTGGATTTGTTGGTTTTTAAGACACACTTGTCCACGCCTTTGTCTCCTCCAGGCTGGACTACTGCAACACACTCCTCATCGGGATCCCCAGCAAGAACCTCCAGCAGCTGCAGTATATTCAGAACTGTGCTGCCAGGATCCTGATGGGGGGGCGGAAGTACCACGACATCACACCCATCCTCAAATCCCTCCATTGGCTTCCTGTCCAGTACAGGATCGAATTCAAGATTTCCCGTCTGTCCCACCAGTGCCTCCATGGCACTGCCCCCCCCCCTACATCAAAGAACTCATCGCCCCCCATTCCTCCTCACGTCATCTCCGCTCTGGACAGGCCAATCTCCTCCAGCTCCAAAGGACAAGGCTCAGGTCTATGGGCGACCGGGCCTTCAGCTCAGCTGCACCCAGTCTGTGGAATGCTCTCCCCGACCATCTAAGGGCACCACAGACTGTGGATTCTTTTAAAAAAAGGCCTGAAAACTCACCTTTTTAGAAAAGCCTTTAGTTTGCCTGAATTATCTTAATAATATTTTACTGGGGTTTTTTTTTTTTTTTTTTTGCTAGTTTTAAAATGTAGCACTCTGAGGACATTAAATTGATGTAAAGTGCTTTATAAATAAAATACATTATTATTATTATTATTATTAGAAGTTTGGGATTATTGTCAGCTAGCTGGATCAAGACCAAGATGTTTGATCCTGAACATAAATCATTCTAATAAAACAAAAATGTGTCTTTGTAAATCTTCAGGAACAAAGTAATTGTTAAATGAGTAAGATTTTAGAGTAGAACATGCAGGTTGTAATAGCATTGGGCTCTGGGGGTTTTAAATTAGGTCATTTTAAACAACTAATTGTGAAATTCTTTTATCTTTTCTGAAAACAATGCAATCTAGGCTGCTTTTAGGCATAATGGTGGTTTTAGGTGGTTTTAAGATGGTTTTAAAAGCAAGCCTATGATTACTCTGTAGGGTGTTTTTTACTTCCCTTGTATAGAACCTGTGCGCCATAGAACCACTCCTGGGCCCTGCAAAGCTTTTGGTTTCTTTCGTAATTGCTATCACTGAGCACTAAAATAATGGAAATAATTTAACTCACAAGAGACTTTCAAATTACTCTGTATTCTATACATACTGCATATCTTATTTTATATCTATAACAGGATCAGAATTCAGCAAATTGGTTGAATGCTGCTTTTGGCTGATCTTTCTTTATTTCAAAATTGATTCAAATTGACTTAATTCAGGATAAAAAATGTTTTTTTTAATTGAATGAACCAAAATAAAGCAGGAATATTGTACCCTTGTAGTACAGTGATGCTTAATTTTGTTTGAACATTTGAAAATTTGGCTGGAGAGTGATCACTTTCTGGATCACAGAATATATCTGGGAAGACTAAAGAGATAAAATCTGTTTTTCTGTTGCCTGACACACTGACAGATCAGTCAAAAAACACAAACCAACTCAAAAGTCCTCAGATAACTTTTGGCACATAGAAATGAGACAATAATTAGCTAAAAAATCTAATAGTCTGTGCTTCATACGTGACGAGCTTCCAGGCTGTATTTGAATTGGGGAAAAGGACAGTCGAAGGGTTAAAGGTTGAAAATGATAAGAGACGGACAAAGACAGAGAGGTTGTACACAGTAGGGACAGTAGGGCTGTTCTGTGCTCATCATGGACTTATCTCCCGTGATTCTGATCCTGTGCTCTCTACTATGTTCAGGTAATGAATATGATTTAATTTAAACAACAAATAAGAGTTTGTTCTCATGCTGCTTGTTTCGTCCCTCTGAAAGCTTCTCAGTTAGTTTATAGTCTGTTATATATACATTGAAGGATGTCAAAGGGTCAGTTAAAACAAAATTGTTTTAGAAAAAGATTAAAGCTGACCTAGAATCTCAATCTGCACTCTGTATATATAATCTACTCTGTTTTTTTCTCCCTTTTTATGAGCACAACAAATGTTTTTCATTAAGTGATTAAGTTGAACCAGTCCACTAAAATAGAAAAAAGTGTCTTTAAGTCTTTCATTCTGATAAATCTCCTTTTTTAAACATTTTTTTCACACTTGTTTTTTGACCGTGTCACACTACAGATCCATGTGGGAGTTTGTTCTGGTTGTCTGCTGTGGGGTGGTGTTTGTTTACATTGTATCTTACCCAGAGCTATCTAAAAGTTCACAGATTGATTATACATGTGTGCATTCTTGCACTTGTGTTTGATGACTGTTTTTCTGTGCAGTGGCTGGTCAGGCTCCAGTGGTCTCGGTGGAGCCCCGGTCTGCTACCGTGCGCCAGGGAGAGTCTATCAGCTTTCGGTGCCAAGTGAAGAGCACAGTACAACCGGTCCAAGTTGAGTGGAGTAAACCCAATAACCAGGCATTACCAGGTCAGGACCAAGCACATTACCACAAAATCACCGTTCACATAAAATCACCTACAGTCATCATGTGAAAGGACAGCACAGCTTCTTTCAATGGGTTGTGCACATCAGGATATGACAAAAAAATCATCTGGTTCTTACCAGGTCTTAAAATGCAACCTCAGATGAACAACATGTTACACCTTCTCATTAATTATTCAACAGAAAACTAAATTAAACTAAATCAAATTAAAAACTAACTAAATTCAGAGTGTTTAAAAAAACAAGTACACTCAGTAATTTGATTTCTTGTAGAAGCACATATTGCTGCTATATAGTGAGGAAGAATATTTGCCCAATCTTCTTTACAATGTTGCTTCAACTCGTTCAGGCTGCCAGGCATTTGTTTAGATGTCTGGACTTTGACTGGACCATTGCAACACCTGGATTCTTTTCTTTTTCAGATGTTCTGCTGTAGATTTGCTGCTGTGTTTGGGGTCATTGTCCTGTTGCGTGAGTCAATTTGAGCGAAGTTTCAGTGGTCAGAAAGATGGCCTCATATTTGACTGTAGAAAACTTTGGTATACAGAGGAGTTCATGGTTGACTTCATGATTGCAAGGTGTCCGGGTCCTGTGGCTGTAAAACAAGCCTAAATCATTAATCTTCCACAACTGTGCTTGACAGTTGGTATGAGGTGTTTCATATACAGTACTGTCTTGGTTTTCTCCAAATGTGGCACTGTGCAAGATGACCAAATATCTCCACTTTGTCTAGTGGTTTGTTCTTACTTTTCAAACCCGAGCTGTGCTGCCATGACAGATTTAGAGATAAAAGACTTTCTCCTGCAAGCCTTCTGAACAAGCCATATTTATTTATTCATCTAAAAGTCTTTTTCATCGTGAACTTTAACAAGTAACATACAAACTGAGGCTGTAGAGTCTGAGAAGTAGCTTTAGATTTCTTACAGTTTCCTGAGCATTGCACGGTCTGGGGTAAACTTGTTCATTGTCTTGTATGTTTTGCACTTGTGAATCATCTTTCTCACTGTGAAAATATGGACTCCAAATAGTTTGGAAATGGAACCATTCTCAGATTGATGGGAAGCACCAATTGCTTCTACAAGGTCTTTGCTGATGTCTTTTTTTCCTAAGCATTGTGACAACACATACCTGACTTCTACTAGATTTGCTCCCGTTTGCTTATAAATCCACTGCAGCTGATTAGCAGCACGTAGCTGCTATTTACCATCTTAATTTCAATGGAAGCAGTAAGGGTGGACTTTCACACACCGCTTCTTCGTGTTGGTTTAGCTTTTGTTCATGACATCCATCCATCCATCTATTTTCTATACCCGCTGAATCCGTCGGTCAGGTCGCGGGGGGGCTGGAGCCTATCCCAGCAGTCATCGGGCGAGAGGCGGGGTACACCCTGGACAGGTCACCAGTCCATCACAGGGCCTGTTCATGACATGTGATATGTAATTTGTTGTTCATTTGAGATTGTATTAAACTATTTCTAACATCTGGTAAAGAACTGATGGTTTTCTTTAAATCCATAATGTTCTGATATATAAAAACCTTAGAATTGAAAGCAGGTATACTCCCTTTTTTTTCTTCTATACAACTGTTTATCTGTGAGGTCTAACTGAACTCTCTTGTTTTCATCTAGACAATGTAAAAATTGGTCCTGACGGGTCCGTGTTGACAATTGCTAATGCTCGACCTGGAAACCATGGCCAATACCGCTGTGTGGCTGTCAGCTCTGCCGGCCGCAGCTCTGCCAATGCTATGCTGAACGTCAAACGTGAGCTTTGTGTTCACCACTAACTTTTTCCTCACGTTGGTGTGTGCAGTGAACAAACTGTCAAATCTAGGCTACCTCAGAGAAAATATAATGCATAACCCATTTTATTGGGGTGTTATTTGTTGCCACCACAGGTAGTTATTGGAAAAAAGATGCTATAATCAATTGTATTTGACATACAGAGCACCAAAAAGCAAATAAACATGGTTAACATAGGGGTTGTGAGCTTAACTTAGAAAGTTCAAGATCACAAGAAAGCTCCAGAGCCAGGTGTGTTCCAGAGTAAGAAGAGGGTGAAATGATACCTTCCATTTGCCAAATATCCTGTAACCTGCTCCAAACTAATTGTTGGATGTTTAACACTTGTTTTTTGTGTTCTTTTATTCTAGGAACACATCCCCTATTGTTTTATGACTGATTTGATTGGTACCAACCAGTGTTTCAAAGCTTCCAGTGTAGTCAGTGGATATCCCATGAGGCAAAATACATTTTTGGGCCATGACAGCAAAATAAACGCAGATAAATTAAACAGGCTGAGGCTGTCTTCTCAAAAAAAGATACCAATGGGTAATTTCTTCATGCAAGCAACAACAACCTACAATTCCCTTAAAAAAACATGTTACTTCCAGTGGTCGTGAAAGCAACTGCATGTGTAGTGCAAAGAAAAATTAGGACATAATTGTGACGGTGGTAGTAGAAGGTTTTAGTTCTAACCCTGATGTTTGTTTTAATCCTAACCAAGTAGTTTGGAATACAAAAAAAAATGTTATTAGCCATACAAACAACTTATTAGTTGTTTTGATTGGAGGACTTGATGGACTGGACTCAATTGCATTCAAATTCTGCTCAAACTTGCTAGGTTGATACGAGTCAGACTATAAATGAAAGCATTACCATCTTTCTCTCAGATTCTCCTAAAGTACGCCTGACACCAGCAGGGCCCCTGCGGGCCAGGGTGGGTGACTCTTTGTCAGTGGAATGTCGCGCCACAGGCAGGCCACGCCCCACATTGGCCTGGAAACGCCAAGGCTCCACCTTCCAACTGGTTACCACAGAGACAAATGATGTCAAAACTATAAAGGTGAAACACTAACTCAAGCACAGGTTGTTCTTGAATCAATTTCCACATTGAGAAAAATGCCTAAAACATGATATTTGACTGTTTTCTCAGTGGAATGCCCTACGTCCAGAGGACTCAGGAGTGTATATTTGCCAGGCTGAGAACAATGAGGGTATTTCAGAAGTCAAAATTCAGGTCCATGTTGATGGCCCACCAGGAGCACCTGTGGCTTCGGTGAACACTGCAGAAATGACGGTGGTGGAAGGGCAAATAGTCACAATGGAGTGCCAGGCCAGTGGTAAGATGTCTGTGTGGTTGTGTTATGAGTATCTTTTATTTCTGCTCCCATTTCTCAAATTTCATTTCCTTTCAGGTTCCCCTCCTCCTGTCATCAGCTGGTCCAAGCTACGAGCACCATTGCCATGGAAACACACAATGGCTAATGGAGTTCTGACAATCACCAGCGTGGGGCGCCAAGACTCGGGGGAGTACATCTGTAATGCAACCAACATAAATGGCTACAGTGAGGCGTACACGCAGATAGAGGTTGAGTGTGAGTGGACACACATGTCAAACACCCACAGATTCTCTGTCTCTCCTCAAGTTGAGATTAATGGTGTTTTTTCTTCACGCAGCCCCTCCGTACGCCACCTGCCTGCCTGACCAGGTGAGGCTCCGGCCCGGAGACGCCCTGCTGGTGCAGTGCCTTGCCCACGGCTCTCATCCCATGCAGTTCACGTGGAGCCGGGTGGGCAGGGGCAACTTATCTGCTGGAGCAGAGACCACAAAAGATGGAAAGCTGCTGATAGCCCATGTTAAACTGAGCGACAGCGGAACATACAAATGTGTGGCCAGCAATCACATTGGTTCCAGTGAGGCATTGGCAAAAGTCATTATCAAAGGTGAGAGGCTGTTTAGGATTGGTTATTTAAAGTGCATTAAAGTGAATGTTCTATTTTGTGTTTCTTTCACTGTCTAATCTTGTTTCTTTTGTCTGTTTTATCTTTACAGCTTAAAACAACCTGGTCGGACAAAAATAGAAATCATGCAAGGAAAATCATATTTAATGAATTAATCTGTTTCGATGTATGCCATGCTGCTGCTCCTTGAACTCTTGGAATTATGGCGCACAGGTTAATTATGTACTTTTAAAGGGGAATTGATACTCTGGAACTCTGTCACTAACATCTAACATTAAACTTGTGGGAGTTTTTATTCTTTGCGTGAATTACATTAATTATTTATTATTTCCTTCTTTAATTTCCTTTGCTACACCGTAGTTCAATAGTAAAAACAAAAAAAAAATGTAGAGGAAAACAAACAAGAATCTAATCTTGAATAAAACTCTTTGAGATCATGACATCAACATGAAAAGCTCTAATCTTTGAAAACAGAATAAAAAAGATAGCGTGGTGTAACATGAAAATTTATGTCGTTCTCATGTTTTCCTGACCTGAGCTTAGCTGCCGACTACTGGTCATAAAAGGTGTATTTCATTATGTGCAAAATACAGCAGTTCTTTTCCATACGTTTTTTTCCATGACAGTTTCTAATGTGTGATGTTCTTTGCTCCCTTGAGACAAAGCACACATAACAGTCATCATCCATTTCTTTGGGGGATGGTGGGTGAAAGAGTAATGGGTCTAAATTGGATAAGCAGCAGGGAGCCAGGAACAATGTTGTTTTGTTCCCAAACTGCCTGTGTTACAGTGCATGGCCAGTTCATCCAAATAATGTCTAGTTTAAAGTCCGCTGTGACGTTTGTGGAGATGTAAGGACTTCATTGTTGTGAGCAGAAATTCCAAGATTAAGCACCACAAAATCAACATACTATCTAATCTCATTTTGTAATGTTGATTTTCATTTTTTTTAATGTTTAGATTTTTTTTTATAAACAACCAAACAAAAACAACAACAGAAACAACAATAGAAGCAAAACAAGTACATAAAGAGTAGTGGTGAAACGGGGAGCATCTGGACCTGTACCAGCAAGTTTTTAGGTACAGTTTCTACATGCAAGCCTTCCGGCTACTGAACTGCTGATTACCGAACACTTTGCTCACCCACCAGAAGTGCTCATCACACCCTTCTGCAACACAGACTGTTTTCACGAATTAAAAATTGTATTTATATTTGACTTCTACAGTATCATACTTCTATATGTTATCTTTTTTTTTTTTTTTAGTTTTAAGCGTAACATTTGCTTTTAGTATTTGTTCTGAATGTGTAATATTTGAGGGGGCTCAAAGTCCAAGAATATCATTATTAGTAATGACATTTCACTATTTCCTGCAAACGACAATAAAACTTGAAACAGCTCATAAACAGAAGAACCTCTTCTCATGCCCCCAGTGTCCCAGTACGAACATCTCAAGACAACATTGACAGAATGGAAATGGAATACAAAATGACCAAGAGCTAAATTAAACAAATGAAAGGGATAACAGGAGTTTAACTGATGTTAAACCAGAGCATCAATCCACAGTCATTTCTTTTACCACATGGTGGCAATATATTGCTTTGAGACACACATATATTTCCCCTCAGGCCAAATAAGCAATCTGAGCTGCCACACTCTTAACAAATGGAGGGACAGATGCAGAGCACAGTCAAGGTTTTTTTTCCAGACGACCACATGCCACCCTCATGTTTATAAATGGCGGAAACCTTTGGCTGATCACAGCGCCCCCAGTGCATGGGACCGTCACCATGCACTGAACAAAGTCCTGTTTGGCCAAACAAATGTGTTGCAACAAGTGTGCCCCAATAGTTGAGCTTTTACACAACATCTGAAGCAGCTCTGCCTATATTAGGTGCTATGTCCCCTATAAAGGTTTGTGGTCACAGCATAGGGTTGAACAGTGAGCTGCCATTTCCGAAGCTGCTGCCAGAACAAATCCTCTATCTGTATGTGTCTGTGGCCTCCCTCGCAAAGCCTCCATGGAGAACTTAGTTTTACCCTTTCCACTAGTCTTTACTCCATCTTTACAGGCACTTCAAAGCTAGTGAGGAAACATCTGCCCCCTGTCACCTCAATCCACCCCCTCACTTCTCAGACAGCTGAAGGAAAGAGGAAAATACAAGCGGGAGATCCACATTCATTGTTAAATTAGAATTATAAAAAGCCTTTGAGTTGGAACAGGGAAGATTAATGTATCAATGGAGAGGAAACACTAATTCATGAAATCTGATCCAGCTCTCTCTGTGTGTATCACTTTGTATACATATTAACTCGACATGGATTATGGTCTCTTACGGAGCCTCGTATAAACAGAAAGACTCCAGATGACGTCCCAGAAAAGGGATGTGCGCACACACTCACACAGACAGTTTGTCACAATTTCAGAAACATTACAATAATTTAGATAGCAGTAAGACTAGGCAGTAGCTCTATATTGGCACTGGATAACATGTTTATGTTAGGCTTAAGAGGTAAGGAGAAGGGAAAAACAAACACATAGCCTGTATCAGCACACAAGGGCAGTTAAATACTCCTTCCTCATCACTGAAACATTTAGTTTTTGATGAGGACCAGAGCAATGTCCCAGCAGTAATAACACAGTCAAACCTGATCATTCAGGAAGTAACCACTGAGGTGAGAGTTTCCCCAGGAAGCGATAAGTTGAAGGGGGGGCACCTACCAACTCTGTTGCTGTGGGTTTCCACCTGGTGAAGTCGGATAAGCTGTGGCGGGGCACTATATAGAAACAACAGTTTACTCAGGACATAGGAAGGGAGGCTGATGGGGGTGATATTGTTTCCAGTTCCTGTGCTGTGTTGGCTGCTGAACTGAGATGAATACCAGAATGCAAATTATCACAACTCTGTCTGATCTCACAATGTGTCAGTAAAACGTTCCAGTTCCTAACTTTTCAGTAATAATATGCCCCATTTGCTAATCTCTATAATCATTTCAAATACAGTACTTCTAAAAAGTCTTGATTTACCCCCTCATTCTTTATATTTTGCTTCCAAAAAGCGAGACTTTCTTGTCACCATTTAAAGTGGTCTTGAGCAATAGTTACGCAATAGTTTCAGAGAAATGTTTTTGTTTGTATGTCAAGCTACTTAACACTGACCTGGGATTTATTCAAGCATTAAAAAGCCACCTAACCTGAGAGATTAACCAGTTTTGTGCGTACAGACAACTTACGAAAGAACCACATTTTCCTGGCAATATCTGAAGGAAAGAGGGTGGTGCAAAACTTTCTCTGCACTGTAAGTGAACTGAAATACTGTCAGAAGAAGAGTCAGTGTTTGGTTACGAAAGGGCTGTTATTAGCCAGGGCTATGAAAAAAAGATAGTTGGCAGATGGCAACAAGAAGGGTCCAACCACCACCAACGCTGCAAGCTCTTAGCATGTAAAACATGGAGTGAGAGAAATGAACAAAAAGCACTTTACAACTTTTGACCAACGATTTAAAGCACACTGGAGATCAACAGCTAGCAAAAGGCCTCCTGCTGGTGTTGCAAAAAGTTTCAAAATATATCAAAACATTTTTCCTAATTTGGACTGACTTTACAAAGGAGAAGAACAATAACAAAACAATCTGAAGCTAACTTCATAGCTTCAAAAGGTGAAGTTATCTTTCTTTTTTCTGGCACATTAATGAGGACATACTAACTCCAAATACAGTCTGCCAGCTGTGCTAGTAACACACACACGTTGATTATGAAATCAAGAAATCTAGCACTCTGCCTCAAACAAGTCAGCCGGAAGCTTATCTGGATGTTAGCTTATTGATTTACCAAAGGTAAAACCCTCACCTAATATTAATATAGCAAGTTACATCACTGACAGGGGATTGCAAACGTAACAGCAACGATCCAAAAGGGGCACTACTGGAAGAAACCTACACCGAAGTGATTTAGAAAAGTAGCTATACTTGTGTTACAGATCAACTACAGGAGCTGAGGGGAAGAGGCTTTAGGTAATGGAACTCAACATCAGAGAAGAGCTAAGAGCATGTCAATGATACCATCTTTATTTTACACTATGCAGGCCATGACATGATTGGCTGATGGTCTCAGTGACTAACAGGAACCCTGATAACAATATTCTGATACAATCGGTTTTTACCAGTTTGTACCAAAGCTTGAGTGCGTGTTGTGAGCTTCAACACTCTGCTGCTTTAGCTTTTTCAATTTTTAGTAGCGGTGATCTAAGTGTTTTACTTCACACCTTTAATGACACTGATGCAAAACAAGCTTCAGCTTGTTATATAGCCTTCGCTATTTGGTAAGTGTGAATGTTTTGCTGTTTCCGGCACCAGCAAGACACACAGTCAGCAAGGTGACATAGCACTGAAAAAAAATCTATGCAAATTCCACCACAACAGGACCTTTAAGATGCTTGTAAACATGTTTGTCTCAGCAAAATCATGAGAATTTAGCTTCTTAAAACCAGGCCAAGACAACCAGAATCACTCCTGCATGTATACTCTCAACTAGATACAAATGAGCATTGGCGCTCTGTACATGCTCTAAAGTTGAATCTTCCATCCATCCATCCATTTTCTATACCCGCTTAATCCGTCGGTCGGGTCGCTGGAGCCTATCCCAGCAGTCATTGGGCGAGAGGCGGGGTACACCCTGGACAGGTCGCCAGTCCATCACAGGGCCACACAGAGACAAACGAGACAAACAACCACACACACACACGCTCACACTCACTCCTAAGGACAATTTTAGAGACACCAATTAACCTAACATGCATGTTTTTGGACAGTGGGAGGAAGCCGGAGTACCCCGGAGAGAACCCACACATACATGGGGAGAACATTAAAGTTGAATCTTTTATATATTTTTGTAAAAACAGTAAAGTGTAAATGTATATCAATACAGTTGGATTTCAAGTCAGTTGACTATGGGCAAGAGAAAATCAGCCCATTAAGATCACGTGTCAACTTGTGGTCTCTGTGGTCAGACAGTCATATCGATTTTTTTTGACTGCAGTGTCATCTGACAAAAGCACCATTCACCACCCAAATAACTTAAAGACAATGTCTGTGCAGATAATTCAGCTGTGTTTACAATGATCTCCCACAAAACAAACAAACACAAAATAAAAACAACCTTCATCCATCTGGGAGGAGATCCCGCAAATTCAGGGCATACTCAGAACATGCTGGCTGGAGGGATTATACATCCCTTCTGGCCTGGCAACACCCTGGGATCTCCCAGGATAAGCTGCAGAGTGCAGCTGGGATCAGGGATGTCTGGCTTTCCCTTCCGGACCTGTTGCCTTCACAACCTGACCTCAGATAAGCGGAAGATAATAAATGTATGGATGGACTGATGACGGGATGATCTCCCTTAGGGAAAGTCAGAAGAAGCAGAATGTCTTGAACATTTACACACACAGTCTACAGAATAGCAGCGAATCCCCCTTCTGCGCCTTTTTACTGGTACAAGGACAGTGGTCCAGTTAAATAATTAAGTCTCAAGCTGTAACTATAGCTCGTCTCAACTCGCTCGCATGGCAACGTGTTGGAGTGTTCAGTCCCTAGCTAATCAGGTTTTGAGAAGCTATATTTCATACTATTTTTGTCAGACTAACATGTTTACATGCATTTCAAAAGTATGTTTTTTTTTTTATTAATACAATAATTTGTAATGTTTGATGTAAAGCTACTTTGGATGTTAGGACTCCCTGGTAGAAGAGACTCTTAGTCTCAATGGGACAATCCTGGCTAAATAAAGGAAAATAAAAAAAATGTGTACCTGTCTGAGACCTGTTTCAGTAACAGTGGAGCAAATGGCAATAATGGTTTAACTAGGATTTGTAGGACCCTAAACAATTGTTCACCTGTTGTTGATAACAGTTACGTATGTTCTTGAATAAGAAAACTGAGATTCATTTGGAAGCTGTGCTTATTGTAATGACTGGGGGTGGAGTTAATATGAGCAAATGGAGGAAAGTCCCCAGTGCAGGCAGGACAGAGAAAAGGAAAGAAAAAGGAAAAAGCACACTTAACGTGATAATAAGCATGTCAAAGAAGAAGAATTTTAGTGTCTACCTCTTTTATCTAATCAATTTTGATCAAATAAAAAGAGTGAGCAGGGTCATTTCCTTTGCTCAGTCATCACAGATCTCCAGCTCACACAGGAACACATGTTTACATTAAATACAATGGTTACAGGTGACAGCTCATAATGGCCCTCCTCTTCTTCAGTATCACCCAGCAGTGGCTGATGTATTGTTGAAAGAGAAAAAAGTGAAGAACAGTTTCTGCTTTTTGCAAGGCACCATATGTACAAACCAGTGTCAGGATGTCCTGTGATCACGGTACTCACTTCTTCATTCCGAACTAACCACATTAAAGGCTATCTTCAGTGCTCACAGTGTACAGATGCTTTCATTACCTCTCAGTTTTTCCTGTGCTGCATGATATCCATACATCTAAAACTGATGCACGCTTAGCATTATTTAACGTTTGAGCTATCTTAGCCACAGCTGTGTGTATCTGTGTTTATATCTTGGTGGATGTGGTATCACCATGAAACCGCTTAAGTTGCACTTCTGGTAAAAATACAGGGTACAAAAGCAGAATTAAGAGGGAGTTGCGCAGACTGATCAACACAGTTTAGCACAACATGTCCACTGCATCACGGTCTTCTACTTGTTAAAGACATAAACAGGTCTATGTTGTTTATTTTGTGTACATTAAAAACTTAAACGACCACTTTTTGTGTTACATAGTACTTACAGAATGAAAAAGTATTGAAATAATGTTTTTGAAAACTAAAGTGTAAGTCAACGCCATAATGATCATTATTTTCTTTTCGGTTATTACAGTTATAAATCAGTAAACTAGTGGTTTTGCTGTTCCCTTCCCTATGATATATCGACACATTAAAAAAGGATTTATCATTTTCCCACAACAGGTCACTGACAGCATATAAACTGGATAAAATAAATTAAATATCAGAAGGGTCAGAGTCAAATAAGTAGCATCTTTGTATCCTCTAGTTTTATTAGGGAGTGTTTTGTTTTAATCAGGATATAGATAACAAACAGAAGGTAAATGGAAAAAACACGAGACAGGGTTTAAAATAAAGACAGAAAGGTGATAGTAGAAGTAAAGCGGACATGAGATGAAGAGAACTGAGTGTGGTAGCTGAGTGGGGGTTGACAGTTTCAGTCTCAGTTGCTCTCACAGGCTGGTGGAAAATAAAATAGCATGCTTGGGAGTGTATTTCAGGAAGTCAAAAGCAACTGCAGCAGTGGTATTACAATCCATTCACTCTGTCTCCATCTGGAAATTCTGGCTTTTAGGAGTGTGTGCGCCAGCAGATCTGGGCACTGACGTTTCAACAGCTGTTTGTATTATAGCTTTAGATTTTTCCACCATACTGCTGTGATGTAATAGAGAGGTAATTTCTTCATATACTGTGCCACAGCACTGAATCCTGCTTTAAACTTGGAGAAAAGCTTACAAAATAATAGATAAATAAAAAAAAAAGGATTGTTGAATTCTTCTTTCAAAGTACATGTACTTCTGAGGCATTGACAGATTAGGCGTGTTTCCTTGGAACTGCTTCCAAAATCTCATGACCCACGGGTTGGCCTTCAACTCTAACTTTCAACAACAATGATTTACAGTAGTGTCCATTCTTTGATTGTACCCAGACTATTGGTGTATCTTTCAAACTTCTTTAGGAAATAAGCCAGGTTTGCCTGTGAAAGCAAACATGTTCTGGAGCAGAGCTTCTAAATCTAACAACTGAGAATAAAAAAACAGCAAGCATCGGGTTTTATCAGTTATACAAGATCTGATGCTCTGGTGCTGACTTTACCTCATACTTCCCTTTTGGCTCACATAGGAAAACCATAAATGCTGGGTTTGCATAGTTGTCATGGAAACTTGTTTTACTGTGAGGCAAATATTTGATATGATCGTAGGCAATGCCCCTTTTGGACATGATTTAGCTATGAGCCCATGATATCTTTGAGAACTAAAAAGATAACATAAATACATCAGTCTATAGCCTCAGTGCTGCAAAACAATAAAGATATGAATCATTTTGCATGAATGCAACTGGTTTATATGTTTTGAAAATCAATGTTGGCCTTAATTATCGATATGTTAAAGGGATAATTCAGTTGTTCAATATTGCATCTTTAGCTCGATGTTCCGTTTAGAGCTAACAGGGCTCTACATATCTGTTCACAGGCTGAACTGAAATCCAATGTTCCTTTGTTTTAGTAAAGTGAGAACCTGAGCAGAGTGAGACTTTATTTAATGTGTTTAAACACTTTCACAAGCCTTACTATACACCACTTACCAATATTATATCTGAAAGGCTTCCTTTATATTCAAGTTAAAGTATATGTTTGGGCATTTCTGAGACTTTAGAAGAAAATGGGACAAGTACTGTTCTGTTTAGTTTCATTCAGCATGGTTACATGCACAGCTGAATCCAGCTACAGTTAGAGCTCGATGTGGACATGCACAGGAGTGGACGGGAGCTAAAGACCAAAGTGTGTCCGATGCTGTGACGGCCCACAGTGATTGATCCACAACCGCATTATCTGAGACGTTCGATATTACATGACTTTTGCAAATATGTTTACATGCGTTTTAAAAGTTCAGTTTTGCACAGGCAAAAACAATCATTAGTTTATTTCTATCCACCCAACCCTCTCAATCGCGTTCACGGTCGCGGAGGACTGAAGCCTATTTTAGCTGCCATTGGGTGAAAGGCAGGGTACACCCTGGACAAATTGCCAGGCCTCGTAGAGACAAATCACTCATTCCCAGAATCACCAATTGATCTAACAAGGAAGTTTTCGGACTGTGTAAAGAACTAGGAGTACCCATACATGCACAAGTTGAACATGCAAACTCCGCAGAAAAGCCTTGATTTGCACTGGGCATGTTCTTGCTACGAATCAACAATGTTATCTACCACACTGTGTGTAACACTTGCCTGTTGTGTTGTCAGCAATGTGGTATTTTTCAACTTTTTCATACATTAGATATAAAACATACTGGCTTGATCAGTCAGTCAACAGTAGGTTTTCAGAAGATAAGCTGTATCATCACACAAAACTTTATGACACAAGTCCTTCTAGAGTAAGAGTTTTAGTATCGCCACAAAAATTCATTCTCATTCATTTTTTAATCTTTTGAATTCTGTAGAAAATCATGACAGACGATAGTTTAGACTGTGCTGTTATTAGTTTAATAACAGATCACTGGATCATATGTCATATGTATTTGTCTGTCCCTTAATGTGCTTGCACACATGTAAAAGGGGCTTGAATTTGTTGCTGTTTCATAAACTTTAGAGATTTTGAAGTATTGTTATGTTTTGTTAAATGTTGTGTTTGAGTGTTTAATCTTGAGGAACGTGCATTTTAAGCCAATGTTCTGATTCCTGTTTCGTTGTGTTTGGTTAGGGCTGCATGGTGGTGCGATGGTTAGCACCGTCACCTCACAGCCAGAAGATTCTTTTTTCAAATCCATGCTGGGACCTTTCTGTGTAAAGTTTGTATGTTCTCCCTGTGTATGCGTGGGTTTTCACCAGGTACTCCACCTTCTTCCCACTGTCTAAAAACATGCATGTTAATTGACCCTGGGAGTGAGTGTGAGCGTGGTTGTTTGTGTCTATGTGGCCCTATGATGGACTGGCGATCTGTCCAGGGTATATCATGCCTCTCGCCCAGTGACAGCTGGGATAGGCTCCGGCCCCCATGTGACCCTGAATTGAATTAAGCAGGTACAGAAAATGGATGGATGTGGTTTTGTGAGATCTGTTCTGTTGTGCTCCTCTTTCATTGTAGCGTTAAAAGAAATTGTATTGTATCTTTCTTTTTGTGTTGGGTTAGGGTAACCCTGAATTATTGTTGTGTTAAATTAAATTATGATTTTTCTTTTGGTGTTCTTAGAAATACTACTGAGTTTCCTGTTTTGCTTTGGTCTGTTTTTTTAGGTCACACCACATTTCAGAGCAACATGTAGTGGTGCTGCGGGACGTTGTCGGCACATGAATACATTTAGGTTAGCTCAATGGTCAGCAGTTTTTTATTCACATTCATACTGTTCAATTTTGGGATGGCGGTGAGACAATTCCTGCTATTTTGATCAAATGACAGTTTGTCACACACTCTAACACAAATAACAACTAGAAAATACCCTGAAAGCCAACCACACATCTTCCTCAAAACTGTCTAAACTGCCACTTGAATGAATAACATTCTTCCTCTGACAGATCACATTTTTCCCACACTGCTTTTAGATGACTGATGGTCACAACGGACAGACGTCAACAAAATGCATGTGGGATTAACACACACTGGCAGACAACACAAGTGCATGCACACACACACAACACACATAAGCTTGTGCAGCTTTTATTTTGGGTCATAACTTCAACTTTCATTGTGCACAGCCTAGCTATAACATTAACGGAATATCAATAAGCCTCGCCCTTACCCTGACCCCAAAAATGACGTTCTGCCTCCTGTGGACCAGACATTGGCCCTTAAAAGGACTACTGTTCCCCACACAGTCAGGAGTTATACCAGACAAGGTCCCAGTAGAGTAAGAAAAACAAAAACACTCACACTGTCTAGATCTTTCCCTGTGGAATCATAGAAAGTCAGTCAAAGCGCATTTGCAGAAAACGTTTCAGGTGGTTTTCCCAACCTGACAACCATTTCAGCAAACAAATTGACCAGTTTGTGTCAATGCAGTCCACCTCCACACACATACACATGCAAACACATGCAATGTGTCTGCTTTCATTTAGCCTTTTGTTTACTGAAGATGCTGAAGACACATAAACTCGTCCTCTTCCTGCCTTCATGTGTGAATGATTTGTGTGTCTCCATGTGTCTGTTCATTTGTCTCAGTATGTCTGGCCCTCTGTCTGAGTTAATATGATGATAAACGATGTCAGAGAGTCAATATGTTGCTTTAGAGAGCCAAGTCACAGAGAGATGACGTGAGACCAAAGGAAAGGAAACAAGGTCACAATTCTCTCAGAGCTGAAAGTACACAAGCAGCTTGCTGTAGGTTGTGTGCCAACACAGCATGCAACAATAAAAAATAACTTCAAACCTACACCTGTCACACACTTAAGAATATTAATTTTGTGTTTTTGTACACAGTACAATAACCAGTTTGTTTCCATGCATGGAAGTATAAAATGGAATCTGCTGCTTATAACAATGTCATGATCTTGGCCAACTCCCCATGCTCACTTTCAGCTAATTATTATATTTTCCTACACATATTTCTAAAGATCTTTGTGCTTTTTCTTACACTTGTGCATCTTACAGCCGCCTTTCCTTCCTCTTTTATGAAATTAGAAGTTCCAGCAGATACCCATCAATAACCCACGTCAATCCTCTGCTGAGCAGAAGTATGGTTACCTGGCTTGAAATTCATCCACATTCTGAGTTGTACAATTAGCAATAATCCAAATGTACAGATTATGGAGTGTAATGGCTTCTTTTGAGCCTTTTAGAAAGCAAAAATGCAAAACCTACAGTTCAAGGAAGTGGTTAAACAGGCACAAAGCTGGTGGTCAGATCTCTAATCTGTTACAGAAATCAGCAAAAATAACATTGTTCCGCTTCAGTCTGATGTCAGTTTGGCCTTCAGTTTGTCTTGTCACTAACTGGTTACCAAATACCAGTATGTCTGGAAAAATTTCAGGTAATTCAAAGGAAAGAAAGTTGTGTTGTAGATGCCATTTTGGACCCAAAAAATGTAACTCTATTACAAAAATCCAATCATGCCACAGCTATCTATGCTAACCTCTTGTTACGTTACACCAGCACTGTTCCACTCCTCTTGATTTGCAAACTCAAAATGTTAAACTATGTTAAAACTTTAAAATAACGAAAAAAAAATTAAATGAACATTTAGCCATAAAAAGACAATTACCTGATCACAAAGTACATTTTGGCAAGAAATATTGTACTATGAAGAAGTGTAATCACTGGGCTAAACTTTATGGTTGGATTTACACATAAACCATAAAAAGTAAGTAAATATGTCTACGGAGCTCATGTCTTATCAGATGCAGTGCATTAAGGTGAAAGGCTGGGCCTTGTGTAAACTATTATGTAACACAAATGTGAGAACAAAGTAACTGTAATGTGTGAACAAGATGACAAAACATGCAGACAAACGTACAGAGTGTCATAGCAAACAAGCTGATTCAATACTTAGACCTTTACTATTAAATCCTGCTGTAATACATGCAGAATGTGGTATGGCATTGTCTTGCTGAAATAAACAAGGCTTACAGTATATGCTGCACCAAAAAATCTGCATTTATAACTTTGCACTGAAAGTGAAAAGTTTAAAATTTTTTGACTGACCATAAGTTTCAAGATCTGATACACTGTTTTTGCTCTGTTTTCTATTTCCGTGCCTCCATTTTATTGAGTCATTACTTAATAACTTTTATACCCTGCTGTTTTCTCTGGAACCACACTGCTGTGATCTTGAAGAGGTCATCCTGTACATCCGTCTCCAGTCTGTTTTCTTGCTGTCTGGGGGGTTGAGAAAATGCAGAGGGTTTTCCACTGAAGGTTTGAATGTTGCAGAGGGAAAGGAGGGAAAGGGGGAGGAGTTGCAAAAAGGGAGTACGGGGAGAATTGGAGCGGATATAGGATTACTTACTGGCAAAACTCAAGTAAAGCAGCAGCTGCTTGGACTGAGTGTTAGTCATCGCCCTCTCTTCAGTTACTCCCCCCCCCCCTTTTTTTTTTTTCGGTCTCCCATGAGAGTGTTGTGAATAGCTCCTGAAATAGAGGCCACTGGAGCATAGAGGGAAATGTGAAAGATGGCGTAGACAGAGCGGGGGTTTGTGTCTGTAAGCAACGTGATACGGTGCCAGTGTGAGAAACATGCTCACTATGAAAGATTTGTTGTGAAAGAAAAGAGCAAGAAAGAGCGGCTTGAGTGACAAAAGCCCACAAAGAATAGTGAAAGGGAGGAGAGACAGACACAGAGCAGAAAGGGGTGGAGAATCTTAGGGAGAGCAAGGCGTGCTCACAGTTAGAGTCTGAATCAGAGAGAGGAAGAAAGCTGGTGAAGGTTCACTGTTCTTTTTCCTGCCTTCTACCTAAATATCCTCTTCTAAAAGGTCACATCTTTTTTAAGGATCACTTTTTGTTATTCTTCTATAATATTCTGTGGATTTCTGTGGACTTTGGATTACAAATACACCAAAAAATTTGCTTTTCTTCAACCTTTGTGAGAGGATCTAATTTAAAAAAAAAATTCAAGTACAATTAATCAGTAGTTCTTATCTTTATGAATATATCTTCTCTGTGGGACTACTGTTGGCCATCAATATGCGGTGTGGGAATACACTGCTTATACTTGGTAAGTCTATCAATGAGAGCACAGTGTATGTGTTACTTAGTGGGTGTGTGAAGGCAAGAAAAAGAAAGAAAAGGAAGCAAAAAGTATGGGGAAATTTAGAAATGCTCCAGCACTTCAGTTGATGTACTTCTTCATTTTGTCGAACACATGAATATTCTTTTTAGAGGGAAACTGTGGAAGCAATTTCGAATTATAGTAATCATAGTGGAATATCAGACACTTTTTAAAATTCTTCAACACTGTGAATTACAATAATATGAATTTAAAAGTAGAAAGGGCAACTTTTAAAAGTGTTTACACCAACTCACACGTGTAACCCCACTATTGTTCATTCTGCCACACTACTGCCCAACAGCTGTGTTTTCTGTAGTAGTTATAGATGGTGGACTGATCTTAAAGAGTCAATGGAAACAAGTTTCCTGTGACGGGATTGCAAATATTTGTTTATGTTGCTTTGTGTCTGCTTGATGTGTGAATTGACAAATGCTTGCTGACCGTTTGGTAATGACAACTTCATGTCATGACATACAGCATATGTCCATGTTGCATTTACAGCATATCACACTGCATGCTGTAACGCAGTAATTAAACCACGGATGCAGGTTTACAGTATGACTTTAATGACTTGCGATATAGCTTGTGTTATTTTCTCCTTGTGTGTGTATGTGTGTCTGGTGACTCCTATTTCTGTGGAAACTACTCTGTGTTTGGGTTTATCTGCGGACAGATTTTGTCAACGCTCTAAAATCTTTCATAGGATTTCACTGTAACTCAGTCAGTGCTTCAAAGTAGGTATCTTTATCCGAGTAAATTTTGAACCACATGTCCCAATTTTCACATCTTCAGTGCTTTTGGATTCCTCAGATAAAGATGAGTTCAAAGTCCCAATGACTCAGTCTCAGTTATTGGATTTTTGGCTATATTGGATTTTCACAGGCACCACCAGCATCAGATGATCTTTACAATAAGCCTTACAAAAGTGGTCAGAATTGGCCGTCACAGCCAATTGAAACCAGCACCAAAACTGCCAAACAGGAAAAGAGATCTTATCTCAGCATTCTGCATATCTTATCAAACCGCAAGTATTACTTATTAGGATTATTCAGTGTTTTACCTCTAGATGAGACTGCGTGCGATAAGAAAACTTTTTTTCTTTTGTGATGGTTGTTGACAAGTTAGCGTAAGTGTTGTTGAAGAGGTTGTGTTCACATATTTCTGTGAAAGGTTAGTCTGGTCATACTGAGGGAGGGAGAGGGCATTAGGTGGAAGTCTACTATCTCTCAGTGTCCTTCTAGATTAGAAATGATACTGCAAAATGTTACAAATAGTTGAGAACTATTAAATAGTGTCACTTGAGTGTCTCTGATAAAACAAAATTACAGGCACAAATTATGTTATTTTCTCCCAATCACAAATATAAATTAAATTATATCTGTTAATTGTATAATTGCTAGATACCATTTTATGATTTATCAAACTAGTCTAGAGTGATTGTTCTTATGCCATAGCAAAACTGAAATGTGTGTTTTACACTGTAGTTGCACATAGATGACAGATATAAGGCAGCATGGAAAAGGTGAAAACACTGTGCCAAAGAAGATTCCTCCCTTCCACTGATAAAAACATATTGACAATTTTTTGACAATTATTCGAATAAAGTTAAATAGATCAATTGCAACAAGATTCAACTCAAACAAGACAAGAACACATGGATAGAAGAACAAAAAAAACCCTTCTCATCAAGATGCAATGAAAAAAAAAAATCAAATTTTTTGAAAATCTTTACGTATCAAATCTTCATATTTCTTGAATGAAGATAGTCTTTTCACACTGGAGTGATGGGAGTAGGTTGACTAGCGGCATGGTCTTCTACGTTTGACTAGAATTGATTAGAGTCTGACTAAATGGAAAATGCATGTCCATTGAGTGCCGTGTGGACATGAATAGCTTGAGAAAATGTGAAAGGGTTTTGCAAATCATGAGTTAAATGAACAATTTTACACTCTAAATATATATTGCTGACATCCTAATATCCAATTAGAACGTATTTTAACTGAGCATTAAGTTATAAGTACCAGAAGAATAAACTATAGACCATCTACTGAAGCGATGACAACAGCTGAGATGTCCCTCAGCATGTTGACTCTCTGACCTCTGAGCACTCAGTATTGAACGTTGCATTGATACCTGAATACTGGTGGGTACCCATGATAATTATAAAATTTGTGCTTTATTTTGATCTAAAACTGCCCACCTGGAAAGTTTCGAGCCTGCCTCGTTCACGTTTATGACGCTACATGTTGATAAAATCTGTCTGGATATCTTCAGACAGACACAACACCCACGAATGTAGTCAAAGTCAACTTTATGGTGAATGCTGCTTCAGCACCACAGTATGTAGAGATGACAAACACACACACACGCTGGCAAGATGAAAGCAGTCCCAGTCATATCAAAACTTTCTCATAAGAACAGAACTATTCTTTTGAGTATGACCTTTTCTAAGGTTAGTAGTCTCAAAAATTCCCTACATTTCTTAATGACTCTTTAACAAGCTGCTGAACTGCATGCATTAGTGGGCTTGATGTTTCTAGGCAAATGAAACAAGCTCCTGTGTTTGCACAAGGATAACAGTTCACTGAGAGAGAGGATTTATCTGGAATCAGCACTGACATAATGCAACAAGAAGAGAGACAGAGAGAAAATGCAACACACAGCTTACAAAGAAATGTGATGCAGAAGCGACACACAGCGAAGGCAGTGTATTCTCCTTTATGGTGAATGAAGCCTATGAACTGAGTGCAAAGTTACTCGCTGGATATATTCAGGCCTTGTTTCCATCCACAGATATTTCATCATATAATTAGACACAGTCACACTGTTTCTCACACTCACTGCCACTGTCAAACCCTGTCTGGTTTGCCTAAGGCGTTAATGTGGGACTCCAGCCTCATCACAAAAACAACAGAAGGCTCATTGTGATCGAAGTAAGAAAACACAGCGGACGGCTCTGGGAATGTTAAAGACCACGTGGACAGGGCGCTGTTTTCTACGATTTCACTAACTCCTTAGTCATAGGAATGTAACTGACAAGTTTCTGTTTTGATGCCAGGCTCATTTCTTGCATGCTGAGGGTGTCATGGCTGGAGCAGGGGGAAATGCGCAAAATCGTCACTATTTATTGTGTTCACAGGCTTAGCTGAGTGTGTAAACATGCCATCAATGACTTACAAGCAAGATTTGTACATGTCTGGACTGCAAGAGAAGGGCATAAATCAGAGTGGGTGACAAGTGAAATGGGTGTAAGTGGAAACTATCCAAGTCGGACAGAACCGCATAAGATTTTGAAAGACAATGTACCATTAAGGTTGGTGGTTATGTGGAAAAAATGCAGTAAAAACGCGTGAGCATGAAATGAGGATTTACTGTACATTTTGGCAGATTTTGCCCTCATTTGAAAATGTAGTTACAGCTTCAGAGTGTCAGAAAGCACCAAAATGATTTTGATAAAATGCTCACTCATAGTTTGAAAGATACTGATCAGTGTAGAGGTGTGTCTAAAAAGCCACTTGTCCTTAACCTGACCTATAAAAGCTGTCACATAAACAACTTGTTACATGCTGACTGAGTGAGTCTCCAAAGCATCATTTTTGAACATGCACTTTCAAGAGTTACATTAGTAACAGTTCTGTCGTGGTAACGTGGAAAATGTGGGTAAAGCTTCATGCAATTCAATGTATTTCATTGTTCATCTCAACAACTAAAGTGGACGTTTTCCTAACCATAACCAAGTACTTTCAATGCCTAACAAAAATGGTACACTAAAGTAGTAGAATAAAATCAGTAGAAAATAACGACTGCTATTTATTCATTTTCCATGCCTGTTCACGGTTGCAGGGGGGTTGAAGCTTATCCCAGCTTCCATCTAGTGAAAGGCAGGGAACATCCTGGATTAAAATTAAAAAAAAAAAGACAGGGAAAAACAGCAGCGGACTCAAACACAGGTCACATGGGTCTATCCCCCTTTTCCTCTCTAAACTCTTAATGTGGTTAGTTGTTCATAATCCATTATAATAGAATGATGTTTTCCTGTCACTGTTTACAACTGGAGCAGACAGTTCATCATTTCATGCCAGATGTTTACAGGAAAAATGAAGCTGTAGAATAGTTGAAAACTGACACAAGAAGCTTCTCAACCAAGCTGTGTTAGACAAGATGGGAAAGAGCATGGGTTGAAATGGGAGCAGTTGTATATACTAAAGTAAAATTGTAAACTGCTTGACATTTGGAATGCTCGTACACAAGTACTTAGAAGAACTAAAGAAAAAAAGATGAATGTAGTCATAGGCTCTTCCCATGAGTATGTACGTTTTTCTAGAAATCATCACCACTCAAATATTTCCCTTAAATCAGTAGTCAGTTGATAAGCTTAAAAGGATGAGATTAAGTCTCGGTTTGGGCACATTTTCAGTTACAAACTGTGAGTGGGTGTGAGTTAAAGTAGGTGTGAGCTGATATCTTCAAGGGTTCAGATAGACGCTTTTATACCTAGTGGTAAACTTTGTAAATACTTAAAGACTGTGAAGAAGAAAATAAATCACAATCCCATTCCTGACACACAGACTCAAGTTTGTGTTTTCAAAAATGAATAATTTTGAGTCCAGTATGTAACATTCAGGTTGATCTATCGGACAAAATTTAATTGAATATTTGGAGATATGTTTTCTTTGGTATGGAATCCAAGAAAGGCCATTCGGTTTGTTTATTTGAAGACTTAAAGTAATTCATTATTACAGACAGGACCAGTTTGAGCGACAGGTGAGTTGTCCAGTGGATGTACATAGTTTCCTTGGGTCCTTGCACAGATCCACACTTTGCATGAGAGTTAAAAAAAAAGGCAGCGTATGAACCAATGGCTGATATCACCGTGGCTGTGTTCATCTTTTATGCACAGTCTACTGTTTCCTTGCTAATCTTTAACTCCAGAGAACCAGCATTTTTATACAAGGATGTAGGGTCTCATTAAAAAGACCCAGGGTCTCCATATGAGGGCATATTTTTCTCTCAAAAACTACTTCGTCTTCAAAATCAAAGTCTTGGGTTTTTCTATTAATTTGGTTGTACACATCCCAAATAGCCATGGGAAATAAAAATGCATACAAAATGAAATATCAGATCTGAAGAGGATGTAGGAGAACTCTCATTTGGCATGCAAATATGAACAGGTCCATAAAACTAATACAGTCCAACACTACAATCCTGCACTCCTTTCTGAACATATGATGTATATACTGTTCAGCTCTAGAGGTTTTTAGGGATATTTTAGGTGTAACTTAATTAGTGCAACAAAACCACAAACTGCAGCTTCAAAATCATTGTGTCGTTGAAGAACATCCCTTAAAACATTTTCAAATACATATAATTTTGTTTTATAGGTACAATAAATAGGAGGATTGTGGCTTTACACTATATTAATTTAGAGTAATCGTTCCAGTTGTTTACAACCACTTTACTGAATTTCAAGAACAGGTTCTTTTTTTGTTAGATTTTTTTTATAATTGTGAGCTTTAAGTAAACCGATCTATCTCTCTTTCTCCACAGGTTTTGCAAGTGTGATGTGGAAATCTGTCTTCGGGTGTAGCGAAGGGCTTGAAAATAATGGTTCACACTGTATAGGTAAATCTTCAATGATCTATTGTTTTATGTATCCCTCAACAGCAAACCTACAAAAACCAGAAAGTGTAGCATCTACCTCAGTGTTTTATCGACTCTGGTCCTTGCGGGCCAGATGTTTTCTCTATTTCCCTGCTACAACACCCTTGATCCAAATGAAATGGCTTTCTGCTCAGGCCTGTTAATGACCCATTAGTTTGAGCCATGTCTGTTGAAGCAAGGGAACATCTAAAACATGCAGGGCAGTGGCCCCTGAGCACCAGGAAAACTGGAGCAGACACTCTGGTTTCTGTGCACCAATGCTCAAATCAAGAGTGTTGCCATCATGTAAAGTACTGATTAGTGGAGTTTATCTTATAATTTTTTGCATTTGAATCAAAACCAGTTACAGTGAATGAACAATTAAAAGCAATTTAAATATCCACAGAAATACTCAGAACAGTTCCCCAATGTGGATCTTAAGTCACACATTAAATATTGACTTGAATTGCATATTGATTCATTTTTTTCTTTAAACAACAGATGTGAATGAGTGTGAAAATCCCAGTGTCGTATGTGGGGACCACACAAAATGCTTCAACACATGGGGCAGCTTCACCTGTCAGTGCCTCCATGGGTACAGGCATACACAAGGGAAGCCTAATTTCACAGCGTTCGACAATGGACAGTGCAGTGGTAAGTGTTTGTGTTTGAGTGTGTGAATGTGCGAGGACATTGACAAAGACTCCAGAGTCCCTCCTAACTTTGCCTTTTACTTTTTGGTTTGTCAGATATCAATGAGTGCACAGATGATAAAGAAATATGTGGTCCTTTTGCGACATGCCAAAATATAATTGGGAGCTACAATTGTACTTGCAAGTTTGGGTACGTCAAGATTAACAGCAGCAATGCTGGACACTGTACAGGTGAGTGTTAATAAATTCATTTTTTAATACAATTTTTTCGTGTTTAAGTCTTTTTTTTCAGTTCAAGCTATGAGGTACTATTTCTGGGAAAGTTAATTGGCTTGGCTTTAGTTGGCTTTTGTCATTTTTTGTGATTGTGCAAAACTGAAATGCACTGAAAGACAAAGAGAAGCATACACAAACAGGTTGCAGTCAGGAAGTGAAAATAAAAGTTTACTTAAATATCTCCTCTTCACCTGATGAAGATCCGGTACCTTCTGCCACATACTGTCTGTACTCAGTTTTAACAGATTCTTCATATTCATAACCATAAACATTCATAACCTGGACAAACGTAGAGCCTAAGACGTACCCAGACATCACGTCATACGGTTTATTCAACCAAGATCTTTGTGATAAATGCTGAAACGTGGCGTAACAATAACACAAGCAGGGAATATTTATGAAAATATTCAAGCGCTGTAATCTCTGTCAAAGAGACGAAACACTCAAAAAAGCTGCTGGTATTCCAGACTACACCAAATAAGGCTTCAGGAAGAAAACCCCAGAGGGCTGTGCAATTTATTGCTAATTATTTTAGAGAAGGGAGGAAGAGAAAAAATTTAGTGATTATTAAAGAACTAGATTTACCCAGTGCATAATGGGGAAGAAAAGGAATACATTTGGTCAATATACAGAGAAAATTTACATTTTTAACATCAGAATAAATCATATAGATTGAGTTTACCTGATTAACTTTTCCTCAAATAAAATCTACCTGATCTGAGGGGATTTTCTTTATGTTTTACCACAATTACATCACTGCATACTCTGACTTCATCTCCAAAGTCATCTCCTTCCTCCAGCTTGTTCTAATTGCAGCTTTTAACTGTCTTTAAATGGAAAGACAACATCTCACAACATACTAGAAGCATTCAGAGCTGATTTTTTTTTTTTAGATCATTTTGCCACCATATAGGACTCACACATACTCAAACTACTGTGTAGCTCATGAAATAACAGACACACATTTACCAATATAAGTTTGACTGATAGCTTCTTGGATCATAGTTTTATCCACCTGCCTTATCAAAGTTGTTGGTCTTCAAGAATGTCAGTCATCAACTGTGCCTTTGCTCCTGTGTCCTTACACAGACATAGATGAATGCGAACACGAACACATCTGTGGACAGGAAGGCAATTGCATGAATACTAATGGGAGTTATTGGTGCAAGTGTCGAAAAGGATACACCAATTATGGCAATGAAAGGACCCTGTGTTCAGGTAAGTGTACACCTTTACTTATCATATAGAATGTGCGCTTCATTGCTTTTCTGTCTTTGCATCTTAACACCCCTGTTGCTTGCCCTTCTGAAAATGATAGACAGCCCTCCTCATTTGCATAATAAAGCAGAGAGACATACAGGAAAGAAAAAGAAAAATACTGAAATTAAACATGAAAAGAAACGGGATTAGACAAATAATTAGTGAGGAAATGTGAAGGGAATATGATAGAGAAATAAGATATCTATAAATGAAAGAGATTGACAATATTAGTGTTAGAAAATACATAAAATATGGAAAATAGATAAGTTTTGATAAATGAATAAATAAATAAAGGGGGAATGTGAAGAAAATATGGATAGAAACTTAGGGATAAAGAATGAATATATAGATAAATGAATGAGACCAATAGAATACATTGAAAATGAAGTGGCAAGGTAAATAATTGGGGGAATTCACAGAAAGATACATGAACATGTTAGTGATTATGATGATGATTATGATATACTATATATATATATATACTACTATATATAGTAGTATATATATATATGATTATGAATTGTAATACTTAATTGTTAGATCTATCTGAAATTAGTTTTGCATCACAGCAGCTGCGTTTGAAAAATCACAGACACAGACAGACAAAAAGTACAGTTGGAAATTAAAACAGAAATCTCGATCTATTTCAAATTCTAATATTGCGTAAATAAATATTTTTTTAGTCTTTGCTGTGTATGCTCTGCGCTACCTTTCCTCTAGTTTCTGTGCTGACTAATCTAATTCTAGGGACTTGTGGTGTCTCACATGATAATGCTCATAACCCTTTCTTCACAGCTTTGTTTCAATGACTCTCTCACCCTTCTTTGTTTCAAATGAATGTTGCAGTCGAGTGTGAGGATAATGTAAATATTTGGCTCTGTTTCATCTAGAGCTCAACTGTGAAAGATTCAGTGCTGACAGTAGGCCTGCACAGGTGAGTTTGAACCCAATATTGTCAGCATAATTCAAATACTGGAGCAGTCACAATTACAGACTGATTAATTAGCGCACATAGAGAATATAAAGGGTGGGGCTAATGTTAATCAAAATATTCAAGGTCCAATTTCCTGTAAGAACATTTCTGCTGGTTTTCTGAAATTCACTTCCCAGAGCAATGGCCCATTCAAGTCTAGTATGCATGAACTTTAGTCTATAGGAAGTAGCATAGTCTCCTTATTTTCTCTGTCTGTTTCCCAGTCACTCGGAGGTCTGGCAGACATATTGTCCATGATGAAAAACAGCTGCTTGGCTCTGTCCAACTCCAGCACTTCTGGTGAAGGAAAGGCTGAAGGAGAGGCTCTGTTAGAGGTCAGGAAAAGATACAAAGCACACACACTCTGACACCACATGCAAATAATCTGTCACCTCAACCAAAAGTTTCCACTATAAAGTATTGATTTATATATGTATATATTTTTATTTCTTCTGGTGAAAGGGGAATCTATGTGACAGATAATTCCCAAATACTAAAGTTAATAGGGAATTTTATGCTTGTCAGCTTGATTTTGGGGTAAAACACAGATTTTGGGTTATATTAGTCTGAGAACAGAGTATGTCTATATTTGATAAACATGCTAAATTTCAGATGAAACCATCTGTGGTCTTCAAAAGTTTATTATTGAGCAGGGAAATACATGTTAGCTGAATACATTTATTACTTTTTGAGTAGTAGATTTTCAAAGTTTCTCAAAAGAAATTAACTTGCATGTTTTAACATGATCCATTTTTGAGTATGTATCTGAGAAAAAAACAGATCCAATCTGTCAAAATAAGCAGAGTCCTCCAGATTACAAATTTTTGCCAATTTTTAAAAATCTAACCCTGGAATAAATGCTGGAACTGGATGAATATTACCCGTTGGTCTCTAGTACTTATGATTTCTTCATCACAGACGAATCCGTGCGTACAAAAACAAAAAACTAAAGCAAAAATGAAAACAACTGAAGAGAGATCATTTTAAATAATTGGTATTAAAGGGAAATATCATGCATAGAATTCACAGCCCTCCTCCTGTGTTCTGCATCTCAAATAGAAACTTCTCACAGCGACAGATTCGATTCTGTCCCCTGGACCTCTGGACAACAGTGAAGGTGTGAGCGGGCTGCTCAGTACTGTGGAGAACTCTATTTTACTGATTGGTCCTCAGCTCAAAGGCAACAGAACCAAGATAGAGTCCGCAGAGACAGGTAACAAGTTTGAATCTATAAGCTCAGCTCTGATTGCTACATCTGAAAAAGGTTACAAGCTTTTTCTTGCCTTCCTGATGATGGTGAACTTTTAAGGAACTAAGATTATTGCGCACGTTTGCTTAAAAAGATGCACAGATTGCTGTTCAAAGAGGAAAAACCCGACCAACTGGACCAATCTATTTGACAAATGAAAATGCTGGTCTCAGCACTGACTGGAAAACAGCAGCTGGGACGGGAACATACCCAGGTAAACTCTTCTTCTGTTTTGATAAGTAAGTAACACTTTACATTTGGCATATTCTTACTTCCAGTGTCTTTTACAGGTTTTGCTCTGGCTGCATTGTTGAGCTACAAGAATCTTGAGGGATCTGTGAACAGATCTTTTGAGGAGCTCAAAGAAGATGAAAACGATGACGTGTCCTTTCAGATCTTCTCCAAAGTTGTATCTGTTGTGGTTTCCAACCCATCCACTCAGAACCTGAGCCACAATGTCACCATCACCCTCAGACATCTACAGGTAGCCCCACCTGCGATAACTCAGGTCACATACTTTGAATAGTGTGCTTCTTATTTTGAGCATTAAAATCAAAAGACATCCAAATAAAACATGAAGATGACAACATAGCCCTCACAGACCTACAATACAAAGGAATCTCCTGGTTCTAATTGCAGCTTATAAGACTTTTTGCTGGGAAAGTTTTAAACTGTCCTTAAGATTACATAAAGCTCTAATGAAAGCATAAAGTCTGTTTTGGTTTTGATTTGTGTATTAGGAAATAAAGGAGTCCCCAGAGCTGAGCTACATCTGTGCATACTGGAAAGAGAAAGGAGCCTGGTCCACAGATGGTTGCCATCAGCAGCACTCTAATACCACACACACTGTGTGTACATGCAAGCATCTCAGCAGCTTTGCTGTGCTCATGGCCCTTTACCCCATGGAGGTAAGTAACATATGCACAAAGCTAAACAGAAACCTAATTAAAAGGTCCAGTTAACTGGGGCATTTAGTCTTAAAACATGACAGTTGAAGCTTCAGCAAAAATGTCTTTGTTCTATTTTGGCCCTGAGGAAGATCAAAGATCTGCTTCACATCACATCACTTACAGAGCTTTTGCAGACCTTTAAAGCTTTTAGGCTGATATTTTATGCTTCACAGCCTGTAATGATATGTCTGGAATGGTTCTCACTAACACTATTTACTTTTGAAGTAGAAAGCTATTTCTAAAAAAACTAATTCCCGTGATGAAAATATTTTATACTCTCTGCCAGTCAGCGATTTGTTGATGATCGTAGCATGTAACATTACAATCAATAGATATTTTCAAAACCCCTTGGTTTTTATGAGAGAAACGTCATTGGGACCTGACATGTCTTCTCTTACAGCCCGACTTTGGACTGCTGGTGGTGACCAAGATTGGACTGGTTATCTCCCTTCTTTGTCTAATACTGAGCATTCTGACATTTAAGTTCTGCCGCTCTATACAAGGGACCCGCAACACCATCCACCTGCACCTCTGCATCTGCCTCTTCCTGGCTGACTTAATCTTCCTGGTTGGAATTTCTCAAACCACACCTGAGGTATGTTAAGCAAAAACAAATTGTGACTCAAGTGGATCACTTGACTGATCTCTCATTAGAATGTGGCTTTATGAGTAAGACAGGTGAACCTGTGCTACTCATTGTGATGTTACATCCCCTAATTGCTAAGAATGCTACAGAAAAAAAGGGTGAACTTGTATGTAATTTTTAGACATTTGTTTTGTAACTGATGGCACATTCAGAGTAAAATAGCATATGAACTCACCACAAAGACCACGCTGACTTCTCATCTAGGATGTAAAGTGTATGCCTCGGCAAGGGGACATAATTTTGCAGTGCAGAAGATAAGCAGTCTATAAATATGGCAAATATGTGTACTTATAGGCATGTTGAAAGGGGAAACCGGAACTAAATAAGACAAAAATAGTATTAACTAAACAATGTTTGTATAAAGTCAGGTCATTGTTAGCTCAGACGTTAGTTTCCAGCACATTTCAAGCTTGAGTGGGCTTGTTTCAGTGTGTTTGTACAACAAAAAAAACCTCAATCTAAACTAACACATGAGATGTGCCATCAAACAGTTATGCTTTTATTAAGCTTTACACATAAAAAGCAACACATTTAACATCTCAGAAACAGACCAGCTGCAGCTCTTCAGTGGTGAAAAGTTTTTGTTATGTCTATTTTAGCTTTTTATTATTTATGCTTTTTTTTCCACTCAGGGAGGGCTGCAGTTTGCCTGGTTGTGATGTCACTCTGCTTACATATCTATTCATTGTAGTCAATTTTATGTTACAATCAAAATGGGCATGGAAACTTCAGTATTTCACTTAATTCTTTCACATGTTTTACACATTGAAACATCATGTTGTGGGTTCGCTCAAGAGCATACTATTTCTGTTATCTGTGGCCCTTAAAGTTTGCCTGCTGCTTTGATAGTTACAACTTGGAATTTGTACTGCTAGATGTCAATAGTTGTTACACATTTGATGTTTAACATGTTAATGTTAATACAAGATTTTCTACTCATAATACAAAGTCAGAGTCTTCTTCACATCAACATCAGAAGATTTCTGCAGGATTACAAGCGCGTTAGCAAATCCTAAAATCATGCTTGTGACAGGTTGTGGTCCAATAACCCCTCTGGGTTTCCTGAGCATCCTGAAACACAGCATCGTATTGTCTCTCAAAAACTACCTCCCATTCAAAGCTAAGCCAATGCTTATCAGGTTCTGCACATCTCAGATGGTCAGGAGGAGTAAAAAGAAAAAAAATCGTACACAATTCAAGCTTGTTTCTTCAGAGGTTAGGCAAAAAAACAAATCATAAAAGAAAAGTTAGTTCATACTTGGTGCGTTGTACGTTAGTTTGGCAAAAAGCCTGAAATTAACTGAAACTGTCAAAATCTCTGTGACCTAAAAACAGTGGTAAATGTTTAGGGAAGTTGGGCGTTCCTGTATGATGCCACTTACTGCAGTTCTGACATTGCAAAACAGGGTTTTGTTTTTTTCTTTAATTCAGTGAAGTAAAATCAGTTCCATTTTGACTTTCCATACAATTGAATGGATTCTCAAAACTTACAATTTCTGACAACAGTAACTGATTCCAAATATTATACCTTTACATGTAAAGGTATTCTTACTTTTAGTCAAGCAAAATGATCCGTCTGCTACTTCCACCAGTGGTTTATATTTGTACTATAGTGTTATGGAGATTAGAATAATCAATAAGATCTACTTTTGTGAGTAGCTCCAACTCAAAGTACTGCCTTCATCAGCTTGCTGAGGTGACAGAGCGCTCCTCCATCCTCCCTGAGCTCTTTAATCTCCACATTTACTTTGATATTACAGGGTGGCTGCAAGTTCGTGGCAGCGATGCTCCATTTCTTCTTCCTGGGCGTGTTCACCTGGATGCTGTTAGAAGGGGTGCAGCTGTACCGCATGGTTGTCCTGGTCTTCAATGCTACCATTCGGCCCCTCTACCTGTATGTCACCGGTTATGGAGCACCTCTTGTTATCGTCATTATTTCTGCCATCATCAGACCAAATGGATACGGCACTGACCGCCAGTAAGTGTGTGAAGAAAGGGAAAATTACATGAAAATGGCTTCTTTTTTTGTTGTGTGGAAGAGTGTAAAAAAAGTGTATCTTTGTGTAAGCGTGTCTACATTCTTATTGTGTCATAGTAATGATGTCAGTGGATTACACAAACATCAATCTCTGATGTAAACATTTAGTTGTAAACGTATGTTTCCTCCCTCCCAAACGTAGCTGCTGGCTGTCATCTGGCCTCATCTGGAGCTTCTTCGGCCCTGTGTGCGTCATTATCATCCTCAATGTCTTTTTCTTCATCATCACCGTCTGGAAACTGGCCCAGAAGTTCACCAGCCTCAACCCAGACCTTTCCAAGCTGCACAAAATTAAGTCAGTCAGCATGTTCATGAATGTGTGCATGTGTAATAATGTGGGCTTACTGTTGTAATCTGTTAAGTAACACCTTCTCCACTACGCAAACCAGTAAAAAAAAAAAAAAAGATTTATATTTAGTGCAACAGTTTGGTGATGGGGAAATGCTTTCATGGAAAGAATTCTCTGGAAAAATATGATGGGGATGTTTTTTCAAAACTGGCTCTGGTCTCTAATGAGCAACTATTGAAGGACGTTTCTCCCCAATTCTGTCCACTCATTTTTCTATTCAATGATCGACACTAGATAAATATGAACAGCTGCAAAATACATCTGAGTTAAAAAGTATCCATCCTGGGATGCACTGGCTCATCAATCAGCGAAATGTGGAAAGTAAACTTCTCATTCAAAAGGCAAAAAAGCGTGAAATTTCTTCAGTTGAAGAAAAACTCATTAAGCAGTAAACCGTACCCACAAGGTTTCTGTGGGTATAAAAGGCCTGCATTTTAGTAAGTTAAGTTAAGTTGTTGAATCTCTCAGAAACCGCTTCCTGATTCAGAGAAAGTGAATTCAAAAACCTCAAACAATTCTGCAAAAGGTTCAAGCAGTGCATGCGTTTAATGCTGGTGATGTTATAAAATAGCATGACCTCTTTATTCTAATCTTATATTTTTATTGTTTGCCTTTAGCTTGTTAGCTACCACTAGCTTATAGCAGAAGGTAAAGTCTATTCTTTGACTGTTGTGAGATTTTCTTCTTCTGCATGCAACCATCTGAGACCTCCATGTGTAATCTCATACAGTAATGCTTTTCCCCATGTCCCATCCGGCTTTTTCCCCTGCAGAGCTTTCACAGTGACTGCCATAGCCCAGATGTGTGTGCTGGGTCTGATGTGGGTGTTTGGAGCCTTCCTGTTTCAACAGGGCTTAACTCCAGTGGAATATATTTTCACGATTCTCAACAGCCTGCAGGGTGCTCTGGTCTTCATCATGCACTGCCTGCTGTCTAAACAGGTAGGACATGGTGGCAATGTGAAGCTTGGTGTGGACATTTGGCAAGTTTAACATTAATGCAAAACGTCAATTATTTCATTTAGAATATTTTCAAAAAGGAGAGAGAAAGTAATAACAAATAAGATAGGTTGCATAAGTATGATTGGTTCGGCGAAGCATAAAATCTGATTATTTGGCTGATGTTCTGCTGCCCTCTGCAGGTGAGAGAGGAGTACATTAATATCCTCTGCACACCACAGATGAAGAAACGCTCAGACTTCAGCAGCACCAATCCCTCCAGCAGTCAGTCACAAGTAAGTATAGATTTTCTGTCTTTGTTACAAGCACACATGTGGAAAGTAAGTGAATTTACTTATCCAAGCCCTTTGGTACACTTATTTAACATCGTAGTTAACGATACTTACATGATATATGTATGTACCAGATACAATAAGATCAGATAATATATTATAATCATTAGAAGTCAGTTAACCTGAAATTTCCCCCCAGTACTGTGGAGAAGGAAGCATCATTTTCCAAATTAAAATGAGACAAAGGAAACGTACTTCATGGCAAGTAAAAGAACATATATTAGAACATATATCAAAGGGTCATGAGCTGATCAATGGGAGAGGAAAGAGAAAAAAACTCCAAAGCCTTACACCTCCAACCTTCATATTTCCCTTTGAAAAATGGTAGAGTTTAGTTTTGGGGAACATCTCATGTGGAAATGGTGGGAAAGCCCAAAGTGGCCACACATTAAGAGAGAACTGACACCACAGCTTGGAGACTAAAACTGCAGTCTCATAAAAACTGAGCAAATGCCACTTGTCTACAAAGTTTTGAAATCTTTTTTTTTCGTGTTGTTAATCATTACTAATGTAAAACATTAAAAAAAATCCACTTTATTTGTCTGATTCATTGCTTCATTATTGCAACTGTGGTACCTCTCCTGATTTACTACCCAGCTCCTTCATTTAGAGCCACACCCTCAGTCTCTCCCACCATAAAGCCGAAAGCTGTTTTGCTTTATTTTTAACGGCTCTCCAGCTGAATATTGGTATTGGCCAGTGCTGCCAGGTTTAAAGCGCCATTAATTATTTCTTTCAGTCACAAACAACTTCATAAATGATAATGCTGCTATGGAAAAATTGAAAACTGACAGTGCACAGCCAGACGGAAATATCCACAAATCTATTGTAATCTAATTTATTCTCCAGCTGCAGAGAGCCATGCTGGTGATTAATGAGGAGACGTTGGAGTGATTGTGAGAACAAAACAGTGAATGGAGGAACAATAGGTAATTTTCAGTATTTGCACTTAGTTTTGCTCTAAAGTAAAAGTGACCACATCTTAACACAAGGATGTGCAGGAAGGTGCCACTTATTCAGATTTATCATCATGCCTCTGTGTGTGATATAGATTGCATGCCAGCATATGTGCTGAATATCAGACATTTTTGACACTTTGAGACTGTTTGCTTAGAAACATTTCACTGCCTAACCATATCCTACATTTTCATCTTGTTTATGGTTCAGCATACGTAATACGAATGAGCATACGAAAAACAAGCTGAAATAAAAAACAGCTTATGCATTAAGGACACATTCCAAATGAAAAGGTGTCTTTGTGCAGTGCAGTGAAGTCTTTAATTTCATTGTAAGCTGTAATGATGACAAGGCAGCAGAATATATTTTTTCCTATTGAACAGTCTGCCCTATAACAGCCACAAAATGAACACACCTCACCTCGCTGTTTTTGTACAGAAATCGTTCTCAGTGTGATAACAGTGTGATAATTGCTTTCAGTAATGTCAGACCAATATTAGATCTTCTGATCAGTTATAGCTGACCACTGTATGTAAACTTTCCAAATTAAGAGCTGTCGTTACTTTTGAAATGAGTCACAGTTTAACCACAGCTTCACGTTTCTTTAGTTCACTCTGGTACTTCAACAAATAGAAATCTAAAAATGTTTGATACATTGTGAAATCTGTTCAAAGCGTTTAATAGATTTAATAAGTCCACTTTAATACAAGTTTACAACAAGCACAGTAAATAATTGTATTGTGATGAAATTTGCATGGGGAAATGTGAAAATGACTGGTGGATCTTTTTGAGAAAGTGTCACGATAACCCTGCTAGGGACTATGTAGGTGTGGTGATTCAGGGCTTTTATTTACTGGTTTTGCTACTTTTGCTTAAATGATGAATATGTTTCTCATGATGTGGTTTGTCTCCCTTTAGGGTTCTCGGAGTGGGCAACACACAGGAGAATCCCAAATATGAAGAGTCCCATCTATTTCCCTCCCTCAAAGACAGACTATCAGACTTTTAAAAGCCTGTTTGGCCTGAAGGCTGGATTCTCTTCAAATGAAATTTAAGTAATTTATTTTGTCACCCACATGTTAGTTTAAACATGTTAGCTTCTCGTGTATCGGTAAATCTGTGATTTTTCAACTTGCTATTTTGCACCCAGACAACGGTGGCCAAATGAACCTCTTGGTTTTCTGCATAATTTATCAATGAGGAAAGAGCATAGATGGACTCATAAAAGGTGCATGTTGTTTTGTAGAAAATTTAAGCCAATGGTGTCATGACTTAAATTTGCATTCTATCTAATGGCCAACAGAGGGCGACTCCTGTTCTTGCAGAAAGTCATTTTGTATAGAAATCTATGGAAAAATTATTATTTTCTTCTCAACTGATTTGTAGCCTCAGTAACCATTTGTAAATGAGTTTAAAGTCTTAATTGCTAGCTTCAGTTGAATTAAGAATGATGCCCAATATAGATCAAATTCCTGAATAATGCATCAGACGGGGTATGCATTATATAGTGCAACAGTGTGACTCATTGGGAGTGTGTGGTTTCCAAGTCTCTCTGTTAGATCGCTGATTACTCTGTGCTTGAATATTTTGGAATGGGAAAGTTTTACCTCTAAAGCTAAAGAAAGTTAAACTTTCTTCTAACTTTGTGGTATTGAGAACCTGCAAGACGGCATCATTTGTCTTTGAATAGTAACACACGAGAGAGGTTGCAATAAAAAGAATGAAGTTATTCCATGTAGTTAAACCTTAGGCTTTTCTCATCTTCATTAAGTTAATGGGACCAAATTTTGTTTTTTCGTTATTTACAACTGAAAAACCATAAACCTAAATCCAGTACAGTTGTTTTTCTGCCAGTAAGGTGTATTACAGGTCATAAAGTTGAAAATGTATCTCAATATTTGGATGATTTTCAGGGAGTTTCTATAGAACTCCCTGTAATTCAAGATAAATAAAAAATTATCAAAATGATTTAGATAATTCAGGTTGCAAGAACAAGCCATGTGTTGGAAGTGTTTATTCAGGAGTTCTTTGAGTGAAAAGCTACATGATTAGCTCATCAGTTCTTCTACAACATATCACAATCATGATGTAAGCTGTATTCCCTTCAGATTGGTGATATATTTATTTCAAAGAGCAGACAATAGCTGTCTACATGCATATGAGCACGAGCAAATAGTTTGCACTGTGTTTTCTATTAATGTCAGATTTAAAAATAAGGGTGGGTATGCTTTTTGCTTATGGAAACGTTTGAAAATAGTATTTGTTTACATGTACTGTACTTTACAGCATGTTGTAATAGGTAAGAAACAAGTGAGTGATGATGAAAATTACCTATGAAGTGCCTCTGAGTTTCTTCAAGTTTCCACGTGGGCTCCTGCTGTTCCTTTGATTTCAAACAAAATGAGTGATTTTTTCTAATCACTTGTGGCTTACTTTAAAGGATCCGTCTATTCGTTATTTTCTGACTCATGTTTGTTTATTATTCCTGAAATCGTAAACCAAACAAACAAAATGGGGACAAAATGACTGTTTAAGCAATCACCAAAAGCAGACCCACCCTTCTGATAAGCCTGCAGCTTCCTGCTATCAAACTGTGTTTTTCGAATAAATATCTATTTTGGTACTGTGTTTTTAGCTACATCAGAGCTGTTTGCCTGTGCCTCTACACAGTGTTAGTTACTGTAAGGTAGGAGTTGCATTTCCTGAAATGAGCTTTTATCAGTAAGGGGATCTGTCCAAACCTGAGTTCCTGACCATCTGAGTTTTTTTTTATTGCACTTTTCCGTTGTAAAGATGATGATCAGCACATTCACTCACACAGTGTAATAATCAAAAACACTTGAGAGGCAGCCTCACCACCTGAGTGGTTTACCTTTTTTTTACATTTCTAGATTTACAGAAGTTGTTAAAACCTGTCAAACATGTGTTATGGGGTTGCCAAGCAGTTTTTATTTAGTATTATTATCATTATCATTTTTTTGTTTAGATTTAAATTCCAGATTAAGGCCAACCATAAGTTGGTTTTAACAGGTAAACTGTTCTTTGGTTCATAAATGGGACTGACGTTATTTTTTTATTTTACGATCATCAAAACCTCTTATTCATTTATTGCAAAATCTGTTTTATGTGAAAAAGCAAAATGCATTTTGCTGCTTTTTGTGAATGTAAGAATCCTTGTTGTTAGAATATACTATAGTTATATTTACTTATTTTTTTACTTTGTCTTGTTGTATACTATTTGGTACTGTTTTCTTCAAAGAATATTTGCCACAGATTTTATTAAAGCTTCTACTTCATCTGAAAAATTGTCTCTATGGATGCGTTTATTGAGATAAATGAATATATACATTCGAGATCTTTATGTGGAGAGGTATTTCTCATCTAACAGTCTGTATCCATCAGCTTAAGTTTATAAAAGGTCTCAACCACTAACTTTTTGCATTAGATATCAGTGATTAAAGACTCTTAAACGTTCTGTGGAACGCAGCTTAGATTGCATAACTTTTGAATAACACACACAAATAATTTTTTTTGTTGTTGGTTTTTTTCAACCCTGTCCTGCCCAGCATCACGGCAAGCAGAATTATGGTCTGAATCCTGTGCCAAAAACATTTGCTTTGCCAAGGGAAGCTTTATGGATATAAAACTGCACTTAATGCTTCATCCCTAAACATTTATTTATTTATTCTTGTTGAAATGATTAATTAATTCTCAACCTGACAGGGGAAACAAAGAAAAGAGAAAAGGTTAAGAGAAAGGAGACAAAGATACAAAGGAAGAAAACACCACCAACCAGCTGCTACATCTGTAGAGAATTGATTGAAAACTCTCCATGACCTCTGTCAGAAAAGCAGGGGAAGAACCATCAGGAGCACCTGCAGGAAGACAATATGAGAAAAACACAAACAGCAACAACAATACCAGCAGCAAGAGTAGAAAAACATAGCTGTAGATACTGATGATTTGAACCATAGGACGACAGAGCGACTGTAGAATAAGCATGTGCGTAAGTTGATGAGTGTGTGTGCACAAAAACTATTTGGCACAGGTCTTACATGAACTGTTTTTGAATAGTGGATGTATAGGACTACCACCGCATCTCCCCTCAGGAATCAGAAGCGGGCAATGAGGGCCCCAAGACCCAGGCAACCAGCAGCCCCACAGAGCACCGAACCCAGGCAGCCCACCGCAGTGACAACCACGCTCCCATCCAGGAGACAGCAAAGGGAGACCCTAGACAGAACCCCCCCGACCATGGAGCAGAAGTCCCTGGAACCAGGGCCGACAGCCTACTAGCCCCACCAAGCGCCGGGTACCCAAGCATGAGTCGAGTGTGGGACCCAGGGTCCCGCGAGTCAGAGAACCATCCAAACCCCCGGCAGTGGCCCCAACCAACACCAGAGAGGACCAGGCCACTCCAGACAACCAAGGAAAGTGGGCCAGTACCCACCCTGATGCTCCCGACAAATCACCATGGGAACCAAAGTGCGTCCACAGGTGGGTGTAGCAGCGAGCAGCTGGGAGGAGCAAAGGATATATTGTAATATGTGGTAAATGCTATGGCATTTACATGATGAGTAAATGATCAGTAAATGAGCTATGACATATCCATTACACAGAATTAAAATCTTAAAGTCTTTTAGAGTTGCCTCAGTTAACTCAAACCAGATTCTAGAAATGCTATAATGTATAATGAATTGAGTAAGCCTATACTTTCACTAAACTTCTTTTACTTGAAGATTAAGGAATAAATATATTTTATTTTCTTTTAATACAGTTTTGTAGTAGATCTGTTCTTTTACATTTAATTCCCTTTTGATTGTTTTTGTTTGTTGTCACCTGGAGGCTTCTTTGCCATCTAGTCATATGACAACAGTTAAAGTCAGCTGTTTTGCAAAGATTGCCAAACTTAATTCTGTGATTTTGTTTACAGGATCATTTACTACAGTTCCTGAGCAGTTTCATTGTTGAAGTTCGCTTCACTCTGTTTTTAAAATCCTGCTTGTATTTCAAGTAAACAGTGAAGATTATCTTCTCGTGAAGTAGGCGCCATTTCCTAGTATTTTTATATTTTAGGATATATTTCCATGATTATTCCTGGCCTGAATGGAGATATTTCAGTTTGATTATGGGGTATACTTTTTGCTAGTTTTACTTTACAACTCTTACTTCATTCCCCCATAAAATTTACAACTTACAAATCAGATGTTACATTTTGCCTCCGAGGGTAATGAATCACACTCACTATGCTGTGACGCAGGCGCTATAAGTTGTAACCTGCGCTGCTCTCTCTGGAAAGCTGCTTATCAGGCATTTAACCTCTGACAGCTGCTCTGTAAACATCTGCCCCGGTTTGCTTCTGCTGCTGCTGACACTGTGGCTTCACAGAGAGATCTTTAGGACTAACTGCTGCTCTTCCATGTTTCTTTTCTTAGTGGAGCATTACTAAAATTTGTCGACAGGTAAGCATTTGCTCTCTTTAAATCTGTTCATTCTGACCCCTTTTTGTACACGATGTCACTGTTTGCTCTTCCACAGATAATGAATCTGATGAGTTGTGTCATTTTGAGCCTCATTGTTTTGGGGGCTGTGTTGTTGCTCTCCCTTCCCTGGTTCTGCAAACTGTTGGTAGTGCTGGGGTTCTTCATGGCCTGGATGGGATCCTGGAAGAAAGTTCTTATTGTTCTGCACACCATCAAAAGAGACTTAATGTATGGAAGTTTGCATAACTATATGAGCATATTTCTCCAAATGTCTCCCATTTGAAATCTATATTAATCTTACATGTTACCTACTTAATTTCAACCATCCTTCATTCCTCCCCGACCACTTCTTTCTGTCTAATAGATTACTGGCTATTATTATGCGATTGAAGTTTTCCATGCATCGCAATCTGCGAAATAGGAGCACTATCCCTGCCTTGTTTGCCCAAACTGTGAAGATGCATCCAGATAAAGCTGCCTTGATCTATGAGGCCACAGGAGAGGTGAGAGAATTACAAATAAAAACCTCAATTAAGGCGCTGGTCCCTTCACTAAGCTAGACATTTTTAAAAAGAAGCTCACAGCATTTCTATATTTATTTCCCTCAGGTTTGGACTTTTAGGGAGCTGCAGGAGCGATGCCATGCTGTGGCACATTGGGCTCTGGCACAAGGCTGGACTGAGGGTGATGTTGTAGCTTTGTACATGGAAAACCAGCCTTTAGTGGTAGCTCTGTGGTTGGGACTGGCTATGATAGGTGTAGAGGCTGCATTCATCAATCACAATCTTCGACAAGAATCTCTGCTGCACTGCATCAGCATGTGTCGTGCTGAGGCGATGGTCTTTGGAACTGAAATGACTAAAGGTTTGAACGTATCCTGTGACTGTAAATATTCACTTACAATATAACAAGCTGATAAAATATTTAAAAATCTCATCAGTACAACCCAGTTAACAGAAAGATGTGTTGTCTTCCATGCTCATCTACTCATCTACAATGTTGATCAACCCCCAGCGGTATCAGAAGTGACTCGCTTTTTGCAGCCCGGCATGGTTTTGTTCAGTATTGGTGAGGTGGAGGAGGAAGAGGACGAGGAGGAGAAGCTCTGCAGCTCCAAGGTTCAGAGTTTGAATGGCCTTCTGACTCGTTCTCCCACACACCCACCACAGTACAAACTAAAGAAAGGATTCAATGGTAAAGTTCTGTATTGCTTGTCCATGAGATGGGGTATGCACGTATTCCCTTTTCATTCTTATGTTCCATTTTACAAAGATGCAACACCGATTGCAACATAATCTTCTTAACAAGTCTTTGCCTGACACAGAAATGTGCTTGGTGCCAGATTTTACCCTGTTTGCTGTTAATTTAACAGCACATGCACCAACACACACTAAACCCTGGGCTCATTTAAAGAAATGCTTTGAGAAGAAACTTCTTTTTGAAAAGATTAAGTGTATAACCTTATAAATGTTACTAAAAAAATCTGTTTGGTTCACATGGTACACTTGAGGATTAGTTACTTTAATTAATTTTGTTGCACATCTCTATTGGTTTTTACCTTCGTTATTACACTACATTCCTATGTTGATACTTTTCAAGTCTTTGCTTGCTCACCTGTCACAAAAAAGAAAAAAAGCATGTGAGGGAGTGATGAAGGAGTCTTGGTGCATACCAGACAAATGAAACACTGTCAAACACAAAACAGACAATGAAAGGCTGAAGAATTTCTAACATCCATCCAAAACTTTTCTTCTCTGTTTCAATGCAGACAGACTTTTCTACATTTACACCTCAGGTACAACAGGAATGCCAAAGGCAGCTATAATAATTCACAGCCGGTGAGTTCATCTGTGACCTGAACTGATGAGTCAGTTTATGAAAGAAAACAAATGCACAACAATGAAAAGCTATTTATAACTCCTTTTCCAACAGCTTCTCACAGCAGTTAAACAGTTAGTCATGATAAGTCATGATGATGTAGTTTGAGACAACAAATCATGCAACACTTTCATTTTCAATGGAGTATTTATAAATGTCTATATCTGTACTTTTACTTAAAGGCGGGGTAGGGGATCTTTTTCTGGAACATTTTTTTACATATTGCTTGAAATACTCTTCACACCCTCATTGCAACCAATTAATTAAAAGTTTTGACACAAATATTAAAAGTTTTAGTGGCCTCTAGAACGTACAATCTAGGAAAAACAGTATCCAATCATTGTGAACGGACCGTTCACAATGATTGGATTCTGATGCCGTCTATCAAACTGCAATCTGCTCCTCCCTCCCCCTCCCCCTCCCCCTCCTTCCCCCTGTGCGCGTACCCTGCTCCGTGAACGAAGCTTGGCAGGAAGCTAAACTAGAGCCAGCTTGGCTAGCACCTAGCATTATTAAACGTATAGTTAGCATAAACTAAATACTAAATACTAAATACGGCAACGATCGATGCTTGCTGTCAGAACAGCGCTCGTGCACCTTCGTGCTCGTGCGCGTTCATGTACTCTAGAGGCGTGCCTTCGGGGCGAAAGTGAAGAAAAGGGTTGGGACTTTTTACCTGTGTATTTTCAAAATGCAGCTTCGCTGGACTCAAAATCCTGGATCTCCTACCCTACCTTTAAGTCTAGTATTAAAACTTTTTTTCCCTGCTTTGTCAGTTTGACAGAGAGTGTCTCAACAATTCGTTCAACGTTGTGAACTGTTTGTGCCAGCTGGGTTGACTTTTAGACCCAACAGTGTTTGATTCACCATCTAGACTGTCAGTATGTACAAACTATCACTCAGTTAATTTATTCTCATTTGTCAGGTATTTCCGTATCGCTACCTCCATTTTTCATGCTTTTGGCGTGTGTCGTGATGACATTGTCTATACCTGCCTTCCCCTCTATCACTCTGCAGGTAGGTCTAACTCTGTTTGACATATACTCCATAATTAATTTATTGTATGATTATAACCCTTTTAGAGTATGGCTGATTCGCAATAACCCAGTATTATTGAGTCAGTAAAGTCTTTTGTTACTACTGGCTTGGACTCGACGGCTGTTATCACAGTCTTTTTTTTGGCATGCTGCATGTGTTGATGTGTATGGTTACAGGTGCCATCATGGGTGTGGGACAGTGTTTGCTCTTTGGTGTGACTGTTGTAATCAAGAGGAAGTTCTCAGCCAGACGCTTTTGGGACGACTGTGTTAAATACAAATGCACTGTGAGTTCACACTGCTTCAATAAGTGTGTATGCCGCAGGCAAGAAGTCCTTTTAATGTTCTTCTGTAGACAAGTCCCTCCAATTTTGTGTGTAATTGCCCATGTGTGTGTGCATATCCAGGTAATCCAGTACATAGGTGAGATCTGTCGTTATCTGTTGGCCCAGCCTATCGGTCCATCTGAGGCTCATCACCGGGTCCGAGTTGCCATCGGTAATGGCCTCCGTCCTTCTGTGTGGGAGGAGTTTGTCCAGAGATTCAGAATACAAAGAATTGGGGAATTTTATGGAGCAACTGAATGCAATTGCAGTCTAATCAACATAGATGGAAAAGTATGCTTTTATGCAACTTGTTTCAAATCTTAATAAGCCGAAGGATTGAAAAAAAAGTGACTTGTATCTTGTGTTTACACATCCAGGTGGGATCATGTGGCTTCATTAGCTGCATCGTGCCCAGCTTTTACCCCATCAGACTTGTCAGGGTAAAGCAGGATCACAAAGAGCTGCTCAGGGATTCACAAGGACTCTGTATACCCTGTCTGCCTGGTAACATCACACACACAGAGATGAAGCCATAACAGGATGAAAACATGTTGCAGATAATAACACAGGTCTGTCTCTGCAGGGGAGCCAGGAATGTTAGTGGGATACATCAATGACACTGATCCACTCAGGAGATTTGACGGTTATGCTGATCAGGACTCAACAAATCAGAAAATAGCTCACAATATATTCAAGATGGGAGACTCTGCTTATATCTCAGGCATGTTTTACTCTGTCTCTTTATAAATCGGAATTGTAATGATATGATGTCTGGGTTTTGATTTACAGCTTTGCTGTCTTTATACAAAGACATCCAGTATAGGACGGCTGGATTACAAATTGCCCTAACTTGTGCTGTTCAACATGTGTTTACCACTTTCTCTCAGTTCATGATCAGATATGCTTCCCTATGAGTTGCAAAAACAGCAAATGATGATTGTTATTAGAGACTTTAAAGCTATTTAAAGCTAAGAGAACTTGACCACTGCTCTATATCACAGAACAGTAACACACTGCACAGTTTGGATACAGGGGACATGAGTTGAATGAATGAATATTTCAGGCTCATAACTGCCATATTTACAAAACAGTTTGGACTGTTATGTCACTATTAGAAATTATAGGGAGTGGACATTTTTGGATGGCAAATTCAACACTGTATCATCATAAGACGATCTTTACAGAGCACAATTTAAGGTTCAAGACTAGCAGCTTGTTGCAGTTGCTCTGGTTATATTGTGTCATTCTTTCTATTTTTTGTTTTTTTTTCTGTATAAAAATGTGTTGACTATTTTTTTTGAATGCTGAATGCTTAACTGCCAGAGGGATTTCTTCTGGCACTTTTTGGTATCTATTATGATGCAATACTTTGCCAAATGATAGTCGTATGTGTGTGGGAGCAGCTGATTGAGGTGGAAGTAATGCGTGAAATAAGACCCCGAAAAGAGTAAGGTCAAAGAGGAGACACCAGAATGCAGAGCAGGAGCCACATATAGAGAAATGATGAGGATGTCTTTGCAATTTCTTTGCTTGGTCATCATGGGGAATGCAAGGTCACTTACAGAGAAAATGGATGAGCTTGGAGCACGGATAAATACACAAAAAGAATATTTGAAATGCAAAAGGGTTTGTTTTACCGAGACAAGGTTCCAGCAAGATAAAACAGAGTTCAATATCTCTCTACCCAGCTTTTAGACTATTTGGGCTACTGCAGACATGCCAGTAAGAGTAAAGAAGGTAGCTATTGCAGTGCTAACTAACAACAGATCAGGAGGAAGGAGTGTCTCTGCATCCCGAAGTATGACTTTTGAATTTGAGTTTACATCCATGTTGTCCACTGAGATAGTTCACCTACATTACCTGCTCAGTCGTTGTGAAGCTACAAAGACAAACACCCAAATGCAATCACATGGATCTCTGGAGATTTCAACTTCTCCTCTTTTACCGCTATTCTTCAACTTTTCAAGAGTCCGTCAAGTAACCAGTATTTATTTTTTAGGTACATTTTGTTATTTATTCAGCCAGTTATTTTTCCTCTGTAATTTAAACTGCAACAAAGTAATTTGTCTTAAGAAATTAAGAAAGTGTCACACAATTGAATTAATCTTATTACTGCAATCGCCTCAGGGATGATTGTAATTGATATTTTTTCCTTCTCTCTCATTAGGTGATGTGCTGGTGATGGATGAATATGGCTACATATATTTCAAGGACCGCATCGGTGACACATTTCGTTGGCGAGGAGAAAATGTTTCCACCACAGAAGTGGAGGGAGTCCTCAGTCGCCTGATGGGACACACTGATGTAGCTGTCTATGGGGTGTCAGTACCAGGTACAGAGGAGATGAGACAGTTAGGAAGAAATAAACATACAAATCCAAAGATTCAAGTCCAAAACAAAAAGCATTACTCTGTCATAAAGCATTAATTGTCTCAGCTGACTGTCTATCACTGTTTGCCGCTGTGTGTGTAGGTGTAGAAGGAAAGGCCGGTATGGCTGCAATAGCTTATGCAGGGGAGCATTTTGACCTTAATGCATTCTGGATCGCTGTACAGAAAGCTCTTCCTTCCTATGCACGGCCTGTCTTTCTGCGACTCCTGTCCTCTGTTGACACTACCGGTGAGACAACAATGCAAAGACAAAAACATGTTTCTAACAACTACAACAAAAAAGAAATAAGAAATGAGGATGCAAACTTTTTTTCTGCTTTTATTCTCAGGCACTTTCAAAATTTCAAAAATGCGTCTGCAGAGGGAAGGATACAAGCCACAAGACACAAGTGAAAAGATCTGTTTTCTGAACAGTCGTGCCGGGTGTTATGAGGCTGTTACTGATGAACTATATAACGCCATTAAAGAGGGCAAAGTGTCACTTTGAGACAAGAGGAGGCCTACGAGGTACAGCCCAATATACAAAAACATTGCGCAGTATCTAGGCTTGTAACCCTAATAGTAAAAGCATAACAGACTGAAGTGAAACATATAATGTAATCTGTGATGTTAGTATGCTGTATTGTCTGTGGTTGTGTGTTGTGTTGCACTTGTGTTGTTTTTTGTATTCTGATTCGTAATCAGATATTCGTATTGTGTATTCTGTATAAGCTACTGGATCCTTAAATTTCCCTCGGGAGTAATAAAGTATCTATCTATCTATCTATCTATCTATCTATCTATCTATCTATCTATCTATCTATCTATCTATCTATCTATCTATCTATCTATCTATCTATCTATCTATCTATCTATCTGTCTATCTATCTATCTATCTATCTATCTATCTATCTATCATGTCCTTTTTTTACAAGCTGACACACTTTTCTGAAATACTAATGTAACTCAAATGACATGCTTTTGTCAAAATAAAACAGAGAGTCATTACAACTCTTCCTTTTAAAACTATGACTTAGCAGCTGTTTTCCTTGGAACTTGCTTTCGGACGTGGAGTGAGCAACTCAACTCCACACATCAACCCTCTTCTCTGTTGAGTGTGTCTTGATTGAGATATGTCCTCTAATTTGAGCTTACATTCAAATATAAATTGGATATTAGCCTCTGAGAAAGCATTTGGTGCCTTGCCTTAAAACTTTTAGGATAACAAACAGCAAACCAAGCTCACACTTTCACTCAACATAGTCACTGAAACTTTTGACATTTTTTGTGATGCTAATATTTGCGAAATAAGCAATATATACAAAGTACAATTCAGACTATTTCCATGAATTTATCAAAAAACTAAGCTTATGTTAAGACCTGATGGTCCAAAACTGTCACAGGAATGTATTTTGTTAAAGTCATGTTAGAATTAATCAGGCGAAAAGTAACTGAACACATGAGTAAAATTATGAGGTACTGCTTTACTTGAGTATCTGCATTTTATGCCAGTTTATACATCTATTCCTCTTCATTCTAGAGGGAAAAAAGTTCTTTCCAGTCCTCCACACTTACATGACAACCACATTTACTAGTTACCTTTCAGATGAAAATATTACTCAAATTGTGAATTTGACAATACAAGACATTAAAGATCGTTGTAATGGTTTCTTACTTTATTAGCTACCGATGGCTTATAGAAAGTAGTCCTTTATATTACAATTTTTGTTTAGGGTTATTTCTAGTAATGACATTTGAATTGCTGTATTGGTAGTAATACTTAAGTAAAGGATCTGAATATTTCTTTTACTACTAAATTTCACCAAAAAGCTCTAACACAAACCTCATTGTATCGCTAGAGAAAATGATAAAGTAAATTATATTCATAATGTGGTGCACAGACAGACGGAGCAACATTGCTAACCCTGGAGCTGCACTCTGAGGCTAAAAAATAACAGAAATGCTTGTAAAGCTCTTGAAGTTTGAATATTTTATCATAATTCAATGTGTCTGCATATGTTAATTATTACTAAGAAAATAGGTCTGATTAGCAACATTTATCAAGCTTTATCTGTAGTTGTCATATCCATTGTTGATGTATTTAGCATCCTGTTTAGTGAAACATGATAGGTCACATTGAACTTGGGTTTCCTGGTCTGTTTTTTGACAGCAGCTGTGTTGTTCAATGTATTTTCCTTTTCACAAAATTTTGCTGTATTCTCCTTTCTCACAGAACTAATTGCTTTCGCTTTCTTGTCTTCAATCCAATGTTCAATGTCCGTTTCGCTGTTGCTGTTTGAGTCAGTAATAATATCTTTCTTTGTGGAAGATTGGGCTTTCATTTCCTGATCCTTGCCAAGGATAACCGTGTCGTCCAGAGAGACACAATCTGACCCCATGCTGATGTCCACTCTTTGTGCCAACACAGCAAGACTAGCCCCAACAGATATACTCTGAAAATATGGGTACACGATTTCTGCAAAGCAATGTCTGAAGGTAAAAAGAAGTGTATCAGTGTCAGCATTCATGAATTCTAGTATCCCTCCATCACAGTCCAGCTTCACAAAGACCCTGTTGAGCAGGTGTGAGCTGTCAAGGTTGAGGATCTGAGAGGGAGTTGTGAGAGCTCGGTACTCTCCATCTCGCAGGCTGATACACCAGAGTCCTGCCTCTGGACATACCTCAAACTCTCCCTTTCTGGACACTGACTGAGCAGCTACACCAAGTGTCCAGTTGTTATTGCCACCAACCTGATGTAAAGAACAAAGAAAATGATTCACCTTAAAATTTCAGAGACAATTTGTTCAGGAAAGCAGGGTGAATGACAGCAGACACTGATGGATTTCTTTAGACCATACCAATATCTCCATTTCATAATCTCAAATTAAAAAAAATGTTGGACCACTGAGTAAAATGTAAATAATCGAATAAAAACAGTGAAATTATTTGCAAATGTCATAAAAAAAATATTGTATTCAAAACAGAATATAGAATCATAAGTGGAAAGTTAAAAATGTTACTTAAAATTTGATGGCAGCCAAACATATCAAAAAGTTAAGAGTTGTGAACAAAAGGCTGAAAAAGTCAGCAGAAACATGTTGCAGCTAAATAGGTTAATTGGCAACAGGTCAGAATAAAAATGAACAACTTCAAGAGGCAGATTCTCTCAGAAGTAAAGACAGGCAAAGGTTCAGCAAACTGTAAAAAACAAAACAAGAAAAGCCTCTACAAATCTCAGGAATATGTTTCTCAGTGTAAAATTATACATTGAAAAACATAATCCAGAAATCATTGTCTGCAAACACAGTTAACTGTGTCATCCACAAATGCACATTAAAGCTCCATCATGCAAAGAAGAAGCCACATTTGCATAGACACCAGAAAGACCACCAAAGCTCTGTTTAAATAGATTAAGGCAATGTAGAAAACTGTTCTGTTGTCAAACAAATTAAAATTTTAAGTAAATCTAAATTTTAGGAAATCGTAGAGAGTGCGCCCCCTGGACTAAAGAGGAGAAAGACCATCTGGCTTCTTATCAGTGCTCAGTTCAAAAGCCTCCATCTTTGATGACATGGGGGTTCATCAATGCCTATCAAATTGGCAACCTGCAAATCTGGAAATGCTCCATCAATACTGACAAAAATACCTACAGGGTTTAGAGCAACATATGCTCTGCAGTCCAGACCTTTCACCAACTGAAAACACCTGGAGCATCATGAAATACAACAATGAAGACCCAGGACTGTATAGCAGCTACAATCTTATCAGAGAAGAATGGGACCACATTCCTCTCCCAAAGGTCGTGGTCTTCATAGTTTGAAGATGTCAAAGGGATAGTTTGCCTCTTTTTGACATGAAGCTGTATGACATCCCAAATTAACAATATCATTTATGAACATTGACTTACCCCCTGCTGCGTCCTGTGAGCCGAGTTCCAGCTGAGTTTTGGCGTATTTCTCTCTCCCTTCGTATCACTACGGGCTGTGTAAACTGTGCAGACCGAAGTGCAGACCGAGCACTCCCCTGCTTCCGAGCAGTAAACACCGTAATAGGCACAGCTGTTGGCAGGTAGCTGTACGCATTGATATGAAGGAAAAGAAAATAGCGCCAAGCGATTGTGTGGTCTGACTTTTTTTGGTGAACGATTTTGTGATGCAAATGTATTACTCTTTTGAACGCACATTGTTTTGAGAAGTGCTTTATTTTTCTAGCCCCAGCCAACTAGCCGGACTACTTTCGTCAACGCCAAAACGAGGCTGGAACTCGGCTCACAGGACGCAGCGGGGGGTAAGTCAAATTTAATAAATGATATTGCTAATATGGGATGTCATACAGCTTCATGTCAAAAGAGGCGAACTATCCCTTTAACAGACTGTTGTTAAAATAAGAGGGGGTGATACATACTGGTAGACATTTTTGATACGTGTTGCTTCCATCAAATTCAAGAGGTGCTACTATTTTTCATGAAATAAGTCTCATTTTCAACACTAAATATGTTTTCTAAGTCATCTGTTGTGAATGAAATTTGTAAATCATTTTTTATTTACCATTTAAACAGTGTCCAAAGTTTTTTGGAATTTAGGTTATAAGTTTGCACAGTCAAAGCCAGTATTTACTAAAATTTTGAGATAATAAATATTCATGGACACACGCTATGTAAATACCTCAATTTCCCAACAGTGTACTCCTGTGTTAAAGCCCTCTCTTGCCAAAACACAGGAATAAGGATGGAAACGTTCAGGGTTGGCTGGGAGAGGCACATCCTCACCCATTTCCTGCTCAGACCCCTGAGAGGGTCCAGGCATGATCCGCATACTGTTGAGCCCAGGAGACAGCCTCACAGACTGGCCGGTTGTTCTAGAGTCCAGGGTGACTGGAGCTGGAAGACAAAGAGGACCTCAGAGAAACTGAAGTGGGGAGCAGAGAAGACAATGCATTCACACATGTGGAGACACTAACTGAAGGGTGCGATGTGTTTAATCTTCTCCCACACAGCATACTGGAGGTTACCCAAGTGTGTTGCCACATCAATTAGAGGTCTGCAAAGCTTTTGAGGCACCATTTGACTAATCCATGCGCTGAAAGTTAGAAATATGAACAGACAAACACTCAGATACTTGTACTTTTTATTCATGTTGAGCTGTTGGAAATCAGTAAAGTCACATACCTGTTCATTGTGCCTTGGTAGTGCTGTGAATAAGAGTTTGAGTGGTTTAAGATAAATACCTAGTCCAATTCTTTGACTGTGTATCATTTGATTGATGTCACCTGTAAAAAGTCAGCTCCGTCTCCTCCTGCATCGAGCTCCCCTTCAATAAGTTGGATCTTCTGCTCCAGAGATTTTATCACCCGATTCATTCTGTCAATCCTTTCATCAGTTTTGCTCATCTTCTCTTCCTTTTCCTTCTTCAGTGCAAGCAGCCTGGCTGCTTCCTCCTGTCTCAAAAACGTGTGAAGTTTTGCAAATTCTTTCATCATGAGCTCCTCTGTCAGTTTGGCCTCAGCCTCAAAAAGAAAAAAGGAAAAAGAGTTCTAACTTGTGCAAAGATGTGAAGAAATGAAGAAGCTCATTATTGATTGAGTTTGGAAGATATACCTGGCTATACTTGGAAGAATGTTGACAGGTCTGTTGGACCTGCTTGAAGTGTTCCATCTTCATGTTCAGCCCACTCAGCAATGTTTTGAGCTCCTCCTAGTGTCCAATAGAAAATTACCTTAAAAATACACTGCAACTGTTACTTCAGTCAACGTCTTTGCAAATGTTTAAGATTAGAGAGTCATCCTGCACTAAACTGATATGTAACTAAATCCTAGGGTGTAGAAATGAGCACTACTTATGTGCACAATTACAAGATATTTGTAATTAATTTGTAAACTGCACTTATTTGACAATATGTTTAATCTATGAAGTGCTTGCCCAAAGATATACATCATTGTAAACCAAAAGTCAGGTCTTTCCCATACAGTGCTGCTTGAAAGTTTGTGTATTCTTTATAATTTTCTTTATTTCTGCATGAATATGACATAAAACTTTGTGATAATTTCACAAATGTCTTGAAAGTAAAGTCTTCCAGTTAATCTATGCGTGTAGGTAAAATATCCAAAATATCTGCCAAAGGTAAAGGTATCTAAACTTCTAGGATCAGTTTGAAGTTTGAATTAGAGTCAGGTGTTCTGATCACTCAGGTTTACAGAATTATAGAGAAGGATTTAAGACAGATTGGAGCGTATTCAAGACAATTTTATGAATTTATAAATCACCATTTATTAAATAAAAAAAACGTTTCCACACTAAAGTTGGTTATTAAATAATTTACCATAGATATGTAGGCTACCCAGACAGACCAGTAGAGCTGACTTATATCTTATAATAACGAATGTACAATAATAAAGATTTCAGCTGCTCAGGTAGCCTGGCCTAAACGACTGCAGGGGGGGCTAAACGACTGCGGCCTAAACGCCAATGGCCTAAACGACCTGTATCCTAAACGTTTACATAAGTAGACAGAGAAGTATTGTTTTTAAATGTTTTTACACCTATTACTCAACTATGCATAATAATTAGAAATAGAATAACTAACTACTGTGCCACTCTTACATGAATAGCATTTAAATATTGTACCCTATAAACAAGGTGGTGATTTCCTTTATCATGTCCTGTTTTTCTTCTAGCACTTTCACTAAATTTCTTATATATTTGATAAAGAGTACCCAGTCAAATAAATGTTACACATATAATTAGTAATTTATATTGCTAATTTTAGCCCATTCCTATGTATATAAACGCCAATGGCCTAAACGACCTGTATCCAACGTTTATACAAAGAACTTACATTTGTCGCTGAGGATTTTTAGAATGAGAGATTGACATTTGTACCTAAATCTGGGCATGTCATTTGCAATTGGTCTCGGTGTACAGGCATGTGATTCCCTCTAGCATATTTCCCAGCCCTTTTAACTGACAGCAGTCCTATGCCAACAGCTCTTCAAATTATCCTTGGTATTTTAGGGTGTGTGTTTGTTGCTCAAATTTCATATCTTGTGAGATTCAACCACCCACATGCGACACAATGATGGAAACAGTTATTATCAGCTCAGTTGGATGGTGCTTCATAACTTGCTCTAAATTAAGCTTGGATCAGCAAATGCTGCATTAAAATAAGGCAGCATTTGTTTGGGTCGGAAATACAGGAGGTTTTAAAAAAGCCTGACTGCTTCCTTGTTCAAATATCTGCCTGCTGTGGTTGCAGGAAGCCTCTAATTCAAAAAGCCTAAAAGAATCATGAGAAGGCTCCCTTAGTCTTGGCAAAAAATAGGGTTCAGAGCGAGAGCTTCGAAGACTTTGTGCTTTTGAGATCTCTGTCATTTCTCGGCTTTGTGGGACTGTTTGGTTTGGCTTTGTAGCTTCAAAGCTAGAATACCAGCATTCAGGCAATATGGTTAGCAATCATCAACCCCGCTGGTGTCCTCAAAGGAAACAATACATTCCGGCCAGCTGCTCTGTATCTGTTCTTTCAGGATGTACTTTGTTCCTTTCCACAGAAGAAGAAAGCCTGTTTCAGATCATTTACTTTTAAGCCACTGTCAAAGTACCAGCAAGTAAAATGTGGAAAAAAGTTTATTTATTTAGTGTTTTCATCGAATAATTTTATCCTCCTCCAAAAATTTGGATGGTTTTAGTTGTTGGGTCCTCTAAACATAACTTGGTTAAGCTTTGCTTTAAAGGAATCCAAGATAAGAAGACTAAACTTGCGACGTTTAGTACAGCAGAATCACTTAGTAACTGAGGGAAAAATACTTTAATTTATGTGTTCAATGCAGTTAAAATGTTTGGTAGCTGCAGCAATAAGAGCCAGATTCCTACCTTGCAGTCACTTGCTGCCTCAGTTAAGGGATAAACCCTGTGCCCAGTGTGGCTGTCAGCAGCACACTGTTTACATAAGGGCTCCAAGTCATCCAAACAGAACATAGACAGGTACTCCTCATGTTCTCCACACAATTCTATAGAGTCTAGGGGTGAGGGAGGCACAATGTCTGCCTCAGATCCAGGAAGGGTTGCAGGGAGAGAGGCTTGGTTGTTCATGGTTGTTCCTATAGATATGAAGATAGTTTGGCTCGTCAATATGAAGCAGCAAGGACAAGTGGAAACTGGAGAACAGCAAGGGGGAGGTGCACTTGTGCGTTTTGGTGTCAGTGTTGCATTGCAGTTGCCATACATCACTCTGGAAGGGACCTGTATCTGTGTCCAGTCCAAAACGAACTGAAGCTGCACGAAAGGTCTGTTTATGGTCTCTTCAAACTTGATACTTCCCTGACTCTGTGATTTATGTTACATTGTTGTATCCCAAGGCCAAATTCGTTCTTGTCCTTTGCTTGTAATTTCCCCACCATACAGGTGTGACTGTGTAAGAGTTTTTAAATTTGGATGGCAATTTGTGCACAGTGGCAATTCAGGATATTAAAAATTCCCATTTTACACCTTATGCAGGTTTTGAATAATTATTCTATTAATATAATTAAATTAATATCATCTGGTCATGAAGTGCATCTGTTTGACACGCAACTCTTCTGCATGGATCCAGTTTCATTGCCCTTCAACTCTCTGAGCTGTTAAGATCTTGAAAGCACGTGGAAGACATCAGTTTTCAGACGCGATTCATGTTTCATTGAAGCACATTTTAATTTGCAAAGTTGATGTTGCGGTTACGTTTATTGCATTTCCATCCATCTGTTCTACTTGCTTTATTCTGTTCAGGGTCAAGGGGGCCGCTGTAGCTTATCAAAGCTGCCATGGGGCAAAAGGTGGGGTGCACACAGAACAGGTCGTCAATCTATCTCAAGCCTGACACAGAAACAGACATCTCTGCACGCTCAACTCATACCGTAGGTTAATTTAGAATCACCAATTATTCAACTGGGCCCTGATTTACTGTCAAGGCTCAGTTGAAACATATCACCCACATAAACAGTGTCTCAGCATGTGCCTGTGCATGTGCTTTTTACAATTGTTTTTCAGAGAATTTAGGGTGATGTGTTTCAGTGTCGGTTATTTTTTCTCAGCAGCTGACTGTTAGCTCTACACACTTACAGTCATTTGAAAAAGAAAGTACACCCTCCTTCACTTCTAAAGATTTACTTCTCAGAACGTAATAAAAGTAATCATCTCCTCATTTCCAGATCAAAAAAGTTGGTTTTATACAATTTAGATGATGTTAAACTGTGTCAATTTTTATTTAACAAAAACTAAGCAAAATGCAGAAGCAGTGTCAAAAACTAGTACACCACGTGGTTCGATAGCTTATACCTTTGGAATCAATAACCTGTAACTAATTGTTCTATGTTATCGCTCTCTGTTTCAGTTTATTGAAATTTGCATGCTTTTTTTTCCAAGCACAGTTCTCACCACAGTAGCCTTATGGAGCATGGTGGCCAGTTTTTTGGGGGGTGGGGTGGGGTGTCAGGATTGTATCAAAACGGTGGTGCTGTTGCCATGCAGACACCTCTGACTGTAGAGACTGTATAGACATCCTTATGAGGCAGCCTATATACCAACAGAACTGCCCTCTCTGTCGTCACATGATCCTCAACACGATGGATGTGTATCTATGAGGGATCAGCAGAAATGGATCCATGGACATTGACAGCAAAGAGTCATTTAGAGTAATTTACCACAACATAAATGAGTTAAATGACAAGTCTGGTGATATTTGGTACCTCATTTGACGACAGCATAATCTCATAATTATCCCAAACACTGCTGTTCCTTGACTTTTTCACGCAGCTTCAAACATATTCATTCCACTTGTAAAAGTATGTTTGTATTTTTAAAATTGAAACGAATAGTTCTGAACCAGGACAAGCAGCTGGACTCCGAGCACACACAGGCGACACCAGATAAGATGTGAGCTTACTGCTCCTTCTGGATTGATTGAGTTTTCTAGAATGTCGCCAGACTTATTCTACTAAATTTGGTCTCAAATGTTTGCACTCTTTGAGAGCTGCAGAGGAAAACTAAAAGTATGTGCTGGGACCCAACTCTGTGCAGAATACTAACTGTATATAGACATTTTTGTAGTTGGTACACACTAAATCGTCATACTTCTCTGATTTAGGTAAATGCTACTTCTGAATGTATTTTGAGGCAGATGTCTTGTTTTTTTTGTTTTGTTTTGTTTTGTTGTTTTTTTTTTCAAATTGGGCTTATTTCGGGAGTGATCAGACCAAGAAGTAAATATACATTAAAGCTAGCCTCCCTCCGCCTTAGGGTGGGGGGACGGGTCCTGACTGTTGTTTGTGCTTATGCACCGAACGGCAGTTCAGAGTACCCACCCTTTTTGGAGTCCCTGGAGGAGGCACTAGAGAGTGCTCCTCTGGGAGACTCCCTCGTCCTGCTGGGGGACTTCAATGCTCACGTGGGCAATGACAGTGAGACCTGGAGGGGCGTGATTGGGAGGAACGGCCCCCCCGATCTGAATCAGAGTGGTGTTTTGTTGTTGGACTTCTGTGCTCGTCACGGATTGTCCATAACGAACACCATGTTCAGGCATAAGGGTGTCCATATGTGCACTTGGCACCAGGACACCCTAGGCCGCAGCTCGATGATCGACTTTGTAGTCGTATCATCGGACTTGCGGCCGTATGTCCTGGACACTCGGGTGAAGAGAGGGGCGGAGCTGTCAACTGATCACCACCTGGTGGTGAGTTGGCTCCGCTGGTGGGGGAGGAAGCCGGTCAGACCTGGCAGGCCCAAACGTATTGTGAGGGTCTGCTGGGAACGGCTGGCGGAATCCCCTGTAAGGAGGAGTTTCAACTCCCACCTCCGGCAGAGCTTCAACCATGTCCCGGGGGAGGTGGGGGACATTGAGCCCGAATGGGCCATGTTCCGTGCCTCCATTGTTGAGGCGGCCGACCGGAGCTGTGGCCGCAAGGTGGTCGGTGCCTGTCGTGGCGGCAATCCCCGAACCCGCTGGTGGACCCCAGTGGTGAGGGAGGCCGTCAAGCTGAAGAAGGAGTCCTATCGGGCCTTTTTGGCCAGTGGGACTCTGGAAGCAGCTGATGGGTACCGACAGGCCAAGCGGAACACAGCCTCGGCGGTTGCTGAGGCAAAAACTCGGGCTTGGGAGGAGTTCGGGGAGGCCATGGAGAACGATTTCCGGACGGCCTCGAGGAGATTCTGGTCCACCATCCGGCGGCTCAGGGGGGGGAAGCGGTGCACCGTCAACACCGTGTATGGTGAGGGCGGGGCTCTGCTGACTTCAACTAGGGACGTCGTGAGTCGGTGGGGGGAGTACTTCGAGGGCCTCCTCAATCCTACCGACACGCCTTCCGATGAGGAAGCAGAGTTGGGGAGCTCGGACGTGGGACCTCCCATTTCTGGGGCTGAGGTTGCCGAGGTGGTCAAAAAACTCCTCGGTGGCAAGGCCCCGGGGGTGGATGAGGTCCGTCCTGAGTTCCTCAAGGCTCTGGATGTTGTGGGGCTGTCTTGGTTGACACGCCTCTGCAGCATCGCGTGGACATCGGGGGCAGTGCCTCTGGACTGGCAGATCGGGGTGGTGGTCCCCCTCTTTAAAAAGGGGGACCGGAGGGTGTGTTCCAACTATAGGGGGATCACACTCCTCAGCCTCCCTGGTAAGGTCTTTTCGGGGGTACTGGAGAGGAGGATCCGCCGGATAGTCGAATCTCGGATTCAGGAGGTGCAGTGTGGTTTTCGTCCTGGCCGTGGAACAGTGGACCAGCTCTTCACCCTCCGCAGGATCCTGGAGGGAGCATGGGAGTTCGCCCAACCTGTCTACATGTGTTTTGTGGACTTGGAGAAGGCGTTCGACCGTGTCCCTCGGGGACTCTTGTGGGGGGTGCTCCGGGAGTATGGAGTGCCGGACTCCTTGATATGGGCTGTTCGGTCCCTGTATGACCGGTGTCAGAGTCTGGTCCGCATTGCCGGCAGTAAGTCGGACATGTTTCCTGTGAGGGTTGGACTCCGTCAGGGCTGCCCTTTGTCACCGATTCTGTTCATAATTTTTATGGACAGAATTTCTAGGCGCAGCCAGGGCGTCGAGGGGGTCCGGTTTGGCGACCTCAGAATCGGGTCTCTGCTTTTTGCGGACGATTTGGTTCTGTTGGCGTCGTCAGGCCGTGACCTTCAGCTCTCACTGGAGCGGTTCGCAGCCGAGTGTGAAGCAGCTGGGATGACCATCAGCACCTCCAAATCTGAGACCATGGTCTTCGGCCGGAAAAGGGTGGAATGCTCTCTTCGGGTCGGGAATGAGATCCTTCCCCAAGTGGAGGAGTTCAAGTATCTCGGGGTCTTGTTCACGAGTGAGGGACGAATGGAACAGGAGATTGACAGACGGATTGGTGCGGCGTCTGCAGTGATGCGGGCTCTGCACCGGCCCGTCGTGGTGAAGAAGGAGCTGAGCCAGAAGGCGAAGCTCTCGATTTACCGGTCAATCTATGTTCCTACCCTCACCTATGGTCACGAGCTGTGGGTAGTGACCGAAAGAACGAGATCGCGAATACAAGCGGCCGAAATGAGTTTCCTCCGCAGGGTGTCTGGGCTCTCCCTTAGAGATAGGGTGAGAAGCTCGGTCATCCGGGAGGGGCTCGGAGTAGAACCGCTGCTCCTCCGCATCGAGAGGAGTCAGATGAGGTGGCTCGGGCATCTGGTGAGAATGCCTCCTGGACGCCTCCCCGGTGAGGTGTTCCGGGCCCGTCCCACTGGGAGGAGACCCCGGGGAAGACCCAGGACACGTTGGAGAGACTATGTCTCTCGGCTGGCCTGGGAACGCCTCGGGGTCCCCCCAGAAGAGCTGGAGGAAGTGGCCGGGGACAGGGACGTCTGGGTCTCTTTGCTCAAGCTGCTGCCCCCGCGACCCGATCCCCGGACCAGCGGAAGATGATGGATGGATGGATGGATGGAGTTTTTTTTTTTTTTTTTTTTTTTTTTAATTTTAAATTTTTTTGTCTTGAGATAACGAAGCAATGTGGATGTAATGATATCGGTGCATTCTAATTCACGGCGTGCACATGTCATGCAAGATTGAAACAATAGCATTTATTGTCTTCACGGTAAAAGGGGTGGTGTATAAAGTGTAACTGTAACATATTGTGTTAAAAAAAATAGAAAGTTCTCACCACAGCATTTCAATCAAGTTGAGGTCTGCCAACAGCTTGATTATTTTCTTTTATAGATATTTTGTTGTGGATTTGCTGCTGTGTTTGAGATCATTGTCCTGTTGCGTGGCTGAAAAACAAGCCCAAATTATTCACATAGAAATTATTCATTTAGAGTTTTCGTTCATTATTTCTGCATTTTGGCTTAGTTTTTGTGAGATAAGTAATGACTTGAGTGTAATATTTAATGCGTTGTTGTTCATCTGAGGTTATATATAATTTAAAGATCTGATAAGAACTAGATGATTTTTAAGATGATGTTACAAATTAAAGAACTTACTTTTTCATATAACAGTAATACATTTCAAGAACTGTGAATCTTGCATTCAGTAAAGTGAAATGCTCCAATACTCTGGCCCCGAACATACGACTACTCATCATAGGATGTGCAACTTGCATTTGTCACACACTTTACAGATAATTGCTTATGTGACTGGGCTCCAAGTTTGTGAGATGGTGATGTTCCTGAATTTCTGTGTATCCTTGTTAACCATGCCTCCATTTCACTCACCCTGTATGGTCTATTCATGCTTCAGATGTGCAAAACATAATGGTAGCTGTAGAACCACCCTCATACCCTCATTTAGTGAGATTCTGTGAGACCTCTGAATACTGTACATTATATGTCAGTGGAGAGTTTGCATGAAGTGAGGACAGAAAGGGAAAATGACAAACTTTAAGATGAACGGAGGCTTGAAATGAACATTTTATCAATCAGAAATGAATTTTCATGGAACTTATTTCAGAAACTGAATGTAGCATATATGTATTTATTGCTAGAAAAAATAAAATAAAAGATAATCAATGTCATTGAAATATCCTTATATTTCTTTCACTTTTTAACCCATATTCTGTAACTCGTGCACCATTGCAAAGAATAATGGTATCTAAAAAAACACTGACCCCTGAGGTAACTTCTGCTTGTAGACTATTACTGAGGTAACACAGATTAAAGGAACGTTGCAACTAAAACACAGTGGACTGCAAATGTCTGGGCACTTATGATCACAGCTAACATTTCTTTAATAGTGAATGCAAGACCACTCTTTTATTTCTACATTTTCAGTTACAGTTTCAAACAATTAATAAATGAAACATTTTAGTAACATCCCCACTAACATAAGAATCATATCTTGTAAATATTGTCTGTAACAAGCAAAGAGTCTTTCATTTTTGGTTTGTGTAATTTTTGTTCTTGCTTCTTTTAAATGTTTCTAGTTCAATAGCACTATCGGGCCATCTTACATGGACTTCTCTTCTGAGACGCAATGACCCCTTTTCCCAGCAGTTTTTTTTATAGTTCAAGGTTTATATTGACCAACATAATTCCAGTTACTTATTTCTTAATCACATTATGCACTGTAATGCTTGGCCAGTCAACTGCTTACATGACTGCTGACTGTTACAAGAAGATTTGCGAGGTCAGTGTATTAATAAAGCTCTTGAATATCATCTGTCCTTTTGTAGCAAAGTTTATGAACAAGCCATATCCCACATTAGTAAAGTTGATCTGAGGGCTCAGACAGCTTGTAGGGCATATTCTTTCACTTTTTCACTCTAAAATTGTTTAAAAAAAACAACAACACAACAATCTTTATCAAAATTTTGATAAGAAGGCTTCATCTTTCATTGTGGAGATCAGATGTTCTTCATCTCAGTCGAATCTCAGACTTCCAGTCTTACATGGCCAAATACAGTAACATAAATTTTGACTACAGGCTCTTAAACATGTGCATGTCACAGCAATGCATCTTTAAATTAGAGTGCAGTGTCTAAGAACTCTTATTTATCATTTATTTATTCTAAAATGTAACAATCTGTGGCCCCACTCACTGAACAGAGCACATTGTTCTGGCATTGTTCTGGAGGGTGTATAGATGGGATCTACACACATTGCCACCTGCAGGTCATCAGCAGTTTTGCAGTAGAAAGTTGCAATGCCAGCGAGGTTAGAACAGAATTCATTTGCACTCTGACCTACATCTGGTTCTTCCACTTCAGCCTGATAAAGCTGCCATGTGTGTACCAGTGTGTATTTGAGTGTCCCAGGTGTTTGAAGGTGGTTGGGGGTGTAGGAAAAGAGTGTGTCCTCTCTGGCTGTAGAATGTGCACCTCCATACTTGAGCACAGTGAGTTAGTGGATGGCATGTGCCAACACATCACAGGTATGCTTTTACACCACAGCTGCTTCTCATTTGTCGAAATAGAGGAATTAAATGTGAACATTTGTTCTGTGCACGCGCCTCAGGTACATCAGGTGATAAATTGGCTTGTTGGGACTGTCCTACAGCGTTCCCTATTTTCTTGCAGCCCTTACAGTGCCGCTGTGTGTCTGGCCACTGCAACATATTAGGCACAGACGCAGTGGCTGAACATACTACAAGTTGCAACACAACATCAGAGCTCAGGTAGTTCTCTAATCTTTTCTTACAAATACGAGCCAGACAAATAACCCACAGGTCCTTAAGCTTTTTTTTTTTTTAATCTGTTATTCTACCTTCTACCCCCTTAATTATGGTTTGTGCTGTCCTTTCAGCGCTCTGGTGTGAAGACTCACTAGACTCCAGAGCCTTCTTGGGTACTGTGTCTTCCCTGAAAAAGCGCAAAGGGAAGATTCAAACTGCAGTACTTTCTTCCAGTAAGCATTTAGGAAAAGGTGAACTATCAATAGACAAGGTACTGTCCTATAAGCATTTCAGCCCTCAGTAAAATCCTCCTATTTTATGTCAGTTTTGCAGCAGGACGCTTTTATATTAGCCATAATGTTTAACTTTAGCTTAATTTTACCCTTTCCTTCTTGTGATTTAAAACATTAAAAAGAGTGCACCTGAGCTCAGCAGGCCACCTTCTTTATTTTTTCATTTGTACTTTTCAGAGTATAACAGGCCCGCAGTAGCCTGCTCACTGTATGGACACACTTACATGGTGTTCCAACTGTTTCCTATGAATATGTCGTCCACTCTTCTTAAAGGGAAGGACAGCTTTTCCGCGGAGGGACCACATAACATGTGTACGCTGTTATTTGTTTAAGGGAAACCTTATTCTAATCAAACATGGCAGGACATTACTTGTATGGTTAATAATCACCATATAACCGTCACACACAGGGGCTAACGTGGCAGCATTATCCGACAACAGTAGGTACCCCTTGAAGGCTGTAGACCTCCCCTTTAATCCAAACATCCACTCTTCTCCGCCATGTACCCAGTGTCGGCATAACACAACAGCGGGACCCTCGGCGTCTGCATCTTCCTTCTCCTCTAGTCTGCCGCGTCACACGAGTTTCTCTCCCCCTGCCATGCCCCGGATCACCTCGCTGCTGCCTGCCCTGCTTTTGGTTCTACTGCCGGGCCCGAACCGGGGATATTTTACAGAGGAGCGCTGGAGCCCCGAGTCTCCGCTCCTCGCTCCCCGGGTTGTCATCGCGCTGGTGTGCCGCAACTCTGCGCACTCTCTGCCGCTGTTCCTGGGAGCCATCGAGCGCCTTAACTACCCAAAGGACCGCATTGCGCTGTGGTGAGTGTCATCGTTTGATAAACAAGAAAAGGAGTAATTATCACTGAATGCCATGGAAAATTATGCCCAAACTTTGGGTGGTATTTTAGAAGAAATCGGAGAGTCTAAATGTGAGTCACTGTCAACTCCAAAAGGCTTAGTGGAAATATTTGAGAGGAAACCCTGCATGAGTTTGCACTTGTGTACATGATATTTGCACTTGATGTCTGAAATTCAAATCAGAGGAGAGAATGGAAGGTACGGCAGCATGGTTCCACACTCATGGGGGTACTGCGTGGACCTGTGCACCCCGAGAACGGTGCTCAGATGGCGGACTCCGCCCGCAGAGACGCGACCATGAAAAGTTCCATTCAGTTACAGATCTCCTCTCATCGCCCCTTCGCCCCCTCCAACCACTTCCTTCTTTTTTTCTTCCCCCTCCCTCTCCCCTTCAACATCTTCGTCCTCAAGGCTCGACTGGAAACAGAACTTGTACTGTAAAATAAGTTTTAAAATCATCACCTGAGATTCAAACTGAAGCTCAATTCAATCGTAATGAATTGATTTTAAGGCCTGAAACTGTTTTTCTCTCACCCTTCCCCCCAGACTTCCAGATTATTCTTGTCTCATTCCTGTCTCACTTCCTCTTCTCACATTGTTCTTTTGCCAGCAGATCTATTTAATGATTGGGTTAATATTTTTATTAGCACTTACACCAGTCAGGTTAGATCTTTCTTTTTTTTTATGGTGCAGAGGCAAAGGAAAATGGAGCCAGAAACCTCTTGCAGAGTTGTGTTTAATGTGACAGCGTGGGATCTCAGTCACAACTTCACTGTTTGATCAGAGAGGATGGTGAGCTTCTTTTCAATCAGCCGGAGTTTGAGTGAGGGATTCAGTTGTCCATGTGTCTCTTTAGTTTAAACAAACCAGCTGGTATATTGAGCTTTTTACTCACATCTGGTGCTCAGCTCATACTGTAGCCACGTGACCAACAGTTTTCTACTTCCTCGCTTTGATATGCAAGATGTATCACCCTTTGGTGGGGGAATTTATGGAAAAAGTTTTGGAATACATCTTAAAAGACAACCGTGCCACCTGCAGATACACTGCAGTCATTAGTGTGACAGGCTGAAGATGGAATACCTGGCAGGCAGCAGCACATGCATACCGCTTCCTAATGGTGAGTGTGTGTGCGCTCTGCAGTGACATGCAGAATGGATGTTATCAATTCATAAATCATTTTCCGCCCTCTCTCCCCTACTCTGCTCTCTCCTATGTACTCCCCGTAGCCCATTTTAATTCAGTACTTCTGTCCATTCAGAACCTCCCGGCGGGCAAATATCTCTAACAGGGTGGGAATGGGTGGACAGATGCAGAGAGAGCGTGGGAGAGGAAGATAGATTGGCAAGGTGGTCACGTGTAGGTGTTGAGGCAGCACTGCTGTGTTAAATCGCCACAGACAGTTGGGAAACTAACACCAGCAGCACGCTGACTGCCACTCACTACATGACAGGGTTGGAAGTAAATCCATTTCTGTCATATTTACACATTCTTTCGCTGGCTGGCTCTGTCTGTGTGGCTGCCCATCCTTGACACACTGGGATTTGTTATGATAACACAGACAGCAGATGAATGCTGATCCTCCCCTCCTCAGCCCCTATTGCCTGCCTGTTCTTCTTTGCCCGCACCAGATTTTTTTTTTTTGTTGGAGTGGAGCTCTTTGTTATAAGGATAAGGACCCTAAAATAAAGAAAATAACATTTATGGCATAATTCCAACATGTCTGTTTACAATAGAGCCTTCGTTCTTTTTTTGCTGTGTATTTGCGCTACCTTAAAATGCTTTCAAATGTTTTTTTTTTCCCACAGTCTTTGAAGCTGTGTTGGAGAGGGAACCACCATTAGATTGTGTTGAGATACCAAAGCTGCTTTCACTTTTTCACGATGTTCACATAGTTTTAATAAAGATTCCAATGTTAGTTACATCGTAATAGGAGACATTGCCCATTTCTTTTACAGCATGTAAATGATCAGACAAACAACCTCTCTGATAACGTGCTGGATGATCTCTGCCTGTGATACCAGCTTGCCAAGATCTTCAGCGACTGTTGCTTTCACCCAGTATGTTTACATGCTCATTTAAGTTGAGCTGAGGTTATATTCCGACTCTGTGACTAAATTGGACTGTTTCCCTTGTTCCAGTGCACAAGCATGGGCAGGAAAGCAATTCATTGAGGGAAGTGTAGGGATAGGAATTGAGAACTGGTTCCAAATTTTCCAAAGTATCGGAATCGTACGCCTCTGAGCTTACCAACTCCTCCATCGATTCTGGCTGGTGCTGATCCAAGCGCACCGATAATCAACGTCATACTCCCAGAGCTCTCAAATCTGAACTGAACGTGAGATTCACAAATCACACTTTTCCCACTCAACACATGGTGTTGCAGCATAGATAGAGAAAACTGACTTTGCCAGCTTGACTCTACACCCGCTAGAGTGAGATCTTCTGCCCTACAACAGCAACAACTCTCTCTGCCTCTGCCCTGCTGCTTTGTGAAAAGTAGCTGTGCCTATGAGCACTGTTGTGCTCGTAATGCGTTATAGGAGACTGTGAACTGTGTGAGAAAACATTGGAAACATTCCGTCACATGTGCTTTTCAGATGGCAAAGTGCTTATATTATATGGATTTTGTCAGTGCCGAAAAGCGGTCTATAATTGTTCTTGGAATCACCACGAGTTGATATTGAATCTTAATGTGCTGCTTTTCATTAACAGTTTCAGAGGAAACAGAGAAATACCTGAATGAGAGCCGCTTCATTCGAGATTTGGCTCCGATAAATCTGAGCGAAGAAGACATGTGGAGGGCTGGGCAAAGCAGAATGCGGGTGCCACGATGATGCTCTATGAAAATACAAATAGGTTTGTTTATGTTAGGAAAATGAACAAGAATACTCAGGAATACTGTCTGAAATTCAAAAGCATAGGACATTTAATCAACAGGGCACATCTACATACAGTGGCGACCTCTGAGTGCAGCTGTTTTTCTCATGCATAGTTGCAGTATTTTCAGTCTACCTTAATGCGGCACAAAGCAATTTAATAAAAACAAAACCTGCTATACTGCTCTAAGCAGACCCCAACATTATTTAGAATATTTGACATACTATTATTTAATGACCATGTAATACATTAAATACATGGATTTATTTGCAAAACCAAACACTACAGCAATGCTGTGGGGAAAACAAAGAAGGGACAGAGCTAAAATGGAGGATGCAATCAGGGCATGTATGAATGGAAGAGCAATTAGATTTAACGTGGAAGACTAATGATGTCTGATGAATATGCAGAGTCGGGGATATTGCTCAGGTGTGCTTCGAAACATAATATGCCATTAGGCATGGCGACTAGTCGCTTCATGATTTAGTCATGGAGTTGTCAGGGATTATCTTTCAAATTTAGTCAGAATAAATTTAGCTGCCTAAACTAAAGATTTCAGCTGAAAGTATTTGAACCAACTATTGTTCGTCAATTAATCTTGAGCCCGAGCAGTGAATGTTCTTTTGAGTATCTTAAAGAAAAAAACTTGTATCAATATGATATTGATTTTGTAAAAGAATCTGATTATGTGACTCCAGTTGTTTCGGCCATTGCGGGTGTTTTGAGCGATCAAGACGAGAAGTAAGAGAGGAATTGACCTATTATCTGTTGAAGACAAGGAGGGTAAACAGCATTTTACCAGATGAGCAGGAAATGGATCTAACTGTTAGGATTTAGATTTTTTTAATTAGATTATGTACAGAAGCAGGAGTTCAACCAGAGAATGATACATTGGTGGAGAGGATAAGGAGGTGGAATCCTTTTTCTTTACCTTGGAAATAAAGAATTGTAGAGTTCCCGGGACTTATAATTATATTTGCATAATATTTAACTTTGGCTGAAGAAGGAGCACATTTGAGGTCAGGTTTGTTATCATTGTGCACAGACAGCAAGACTACTTTAAGTGTTAAGATGTTCCATTGTGGCCGTACTCTTGTATAATGAAGCTTTAAACCATGGGACAGAGTGAGCAAGGGCAGTGAGCAAGGGCCATCAGCAGTTTTTAGAGGATTAAGTGGGTCTAAAAGGCCAAACTGCACATTTGTAATGGAGGACCACTTTATCTGGGATAAAGTGGTCCTCTAAATTAGTTGGGGATGCTTCTAATTTATTTGAAACACTATATGCATTGAAATTCCTAATGTTATGGAATGAGATGGGATGATGAAGGATTGTTCTGAATAATCTTGAAATTGAAAGACACGCATTTTTACGATCTTGACATTGATTGACAGTAATTTGTGATCAGATGTAAACAATTTAAAGGCAGTGCAGTTGAACGGAGTTACACCACAGCGACAGATCAGGTTAAGAACATGACCTTTTGATATGAGAAGATAAATCAATGCTGTAAACCAAAGGTGCGATTATCAGTGTCTACATCTTAACCATCCAGCAGAATTCAATTAGAGGTCATAGCACAAAAGAAGGTCAAAAATAGAGAGAGTTCATTTTGATTGTCTAAGAGGTTGTCAGATTCCAGTGTTTTACTGGCTGCACGCCAGCATTTGTGTCTGTGGTGCTGGTTGTCTGGTTGACATCTGTTGTGATATTCTATCTCAGAGGCTAAAACATTTACTTAGCATAATTTTCAGGTTTGCTAGCCTCACAGCTTGAAGTGGCCTTTGTTTCTCTTTTTTCAGAATATGTCAGAAGATTGGTTACTATTTGTTGTTATTTAAGAAAGAGCATTATATCAGGACACATTCTATGAGTGTTCAACTCGTCTTGAAACTGGCAGCATCGAGACCAACACTGCTCCTGCATCCCTGATATACTTGCTGTTTGAATATCAAGCCAAAGTAGACACTAATCGCTAAGATGAATCTCCTTCGGTACTGCAGGATGCACTCTTTAATCATGCCTCCTCTTTTGTTTTTCTTCCTCCCACAGGGTGGCGACAGATCACAACATAGATAACACCACAGCCATTCTACGAGACTGGCTCATCAAGGTGCAGAATTACTATCACTATGTGGAGTGGAGACCTGAAGATGAATCCAGGTACTGAGTTTGAATGTACAAATGTGGGCTTTTATATCTGTGATGAGCACATCACTTAATGAGTCCGTCTTTGCGTGTCTCAGTGCCTTTGAGGACGAGGTGGGTCCAAAACACTGGAACAGTCTCCGTTATGAACATGTAATGAAGCTCCGTCAGGCAGCACTGGACACTGCCCGGGAGATCTGGGCCGACTACCTCCTGGTATGTTGTCATGTATTCAGATGTTTCATACGCCCCTTTTAATGATCTAATCTCAGATCTGTGAGTTAGGACATATCTTTATGTATGTGATCTGAATTTATAGTATGATATACAACATGCTCTCATTTAAGTTTAAGTTTCCTCAAACGGATCTCCGGAGAAAGCCGGGGAGCTGGGAATTGAGACGCATTTCATACCAATCCAAAGATATGAAAAATATTAAACAAACGTGTAAGATATATTCTTTTTAAAGCTTTTGGGTTTTTTATTGATATTTAAGAGTTATGAATTATAATAAGTTAGTCATAATGATATAAAACATAATTGTATCCTATTCAAACTTTTTGGGAAATTTTACTACGTTTAGTGTATGAACTCTTGACTTTTGTGAAGTCAGAGACTTTGGCCTTTGATCACCAAATTCTAATTGTTGTTATTAAATTTTTTATTTCTATGGGAGAAATTTCCTTTAGGGGTTCCCTTGATGTTGCATTCATGAGAGCGGCTTGGATAGGCATCCCATATATGAGACGCCACTATACTGTTCAACCCACCTGGTAGATAGATGGTAGATCGCAAAATAATTTCCTTTTAAAGGAAGGATTAAAATCTCTAGTTCAAGTATATTAATTATTATTAAGTATTAGTATAAATATACATGGCTCTGTTTTTACATTGCTTCAGGTGTGCTTCTGACATATCAGTGCAAATTCTGACTTATTGGTAAACATATCGTTTAGACTTATTAAAAACAATACAAAATTTACAGCTGAAAGAAATGGAGGAGTACAGCTGTTGCTCTTAGTTGAAGACATAACGGCAAAATAACAGTTTTGGCATTCAGTTTTCTTCACCAGAGAGTCTCTCAACATGGAAAAGCACTTACTGAAAACATAGACATGGGGATGACCTGATGGCCAAATGGTTGGGCTGCATTTTATTGCATGGGCTAAAATGTCCTTAGCAGCTGGCTGCACCTTTACTGCTTGTCATTCCTTCGGTCTCCATCTGCCTACAATTCCTGATTCCACTGTGCACTATAAAGTGTAGGAAAAAAAATAGTGACTGACAGTGTAGAGTAGAAAAAAATAAAAATAAACAAACAAATCACACACTGCGAGATGAGGTCTTTGGAGCATCTTTTTCCACTTATAGTGATATATATAGTTATATCTCTGATCTGTCATTTAGTGACAGTGAAGGACATTTTCTGTGTGCTTGCATGTGTATGTTTCTGAGTAATTGTCAGTATGTAACCCTTCTCTTGCATCTCCAGGTGGCTGACTGCGACAACCTACTCACCAGTCAGGATGTGTTGTGGAAGCTGATCAAGGAGAACAAGACCATTGTAGCTCCCATGCTGGAGTCCAGAGCTGCTTATTCCAACTTCTGGTGCGGCATGACTTCACAGGTACTAGAGAGGGATTTTGAGCTGTTCGCCCCTGCATATCTGGCACAGATCATTCACAGCTTTTTCACTACATGTACAGTTTGGATATAGTGTAGCTCATATGGTATGGTTGTTGTATAAATGCTCTGCTGGCAGTTTAGATGTTTGACTGCCAGCTGGCAAGCAAAGGTAAGAATGAATTACTACGATAATGTTTGAAGTGTCATTCTTAGCTAAATTATTACTTATAACAAAAATCCAACCAAGATTTAAGACTACCATTAAAAAATGATGTATCGACTTAAAATGATGCGAAAGAAAATCCATCTCTTGGATATTTGTATTTATAAAAAGTAGAGAAAGAGGTCTTTATCAGCATCCTGATTTTCTTCCAACAGCACACAAAGAGTGTGTCTGCCGACAGATTGGAAAGATTATGTATCTCAGTGTGTCGTAAAGTTACTCCAGAAGACAGAGTTATGTCTGATTTTCTTGAACTTTAAAATCTTTAAAGGAGTAGGAGGAGAACATGTCGGCAGATGAGATGGTGGAGTGTAACCGCCACTCCAGATGTTTTCATTTTGTGGTTTTTCTAAGCTATCGCGCCTTGTTCAGACTGCCTGCCCAGGTTTGTTTTTTTGGGCATTTTCCAGATTGCATCCAGATTAATTTTAGGATATATAGTTTAAAAAACTACAGAAGTGGCAAAAGTCGAAGTCATTACAGTTTTTGAAAAATCAGATCCCAACCGCATTCCGAGTGAGTTTTGAATGCTAATCTGATCATTTCTGTAGAGCCAAAGCTCTGAAGTGTGAATCTGAATCGGATATTTACTTATTCAATGTAAATACCTTCAAATTCAAGATGAATCTGATCTGAACCTTTGACTCTACAGCTGTGGATGTTTTTAGAGAATTTAGTCAGATATCTGTGATTAATGTATTCAGAATAGTGAAACATGGAAGATAACACATGTTCAAAGATTGAATACTGGATAAACATGAGGAACAAAACTGTAATTTCTCATTGCTATGCATTTTTAGTTTTTATATTGTAATATTTCACATTTAGTTTAGTTTTAAATGTTATTTATGTGATCAATGTTTTATCAATTAGTTGTCAGTTTCTTTCATATTGTTGTCTTTCTTTGTCGATCAGCCATTTTATAAATGAAAGGTTTTAAAGTTAATCAAAGTGCTTGATAGATATTAGATCCGTAAACCTTCTGATATGCAGTTAATTAAAAAACTCCCTCTTTTTTATGCCTCTATAAAAAGCTATTTTTACTGTCTGGATGAATAATGGATGAACCATCATTAGGTTAGAGTAAAATATCAATTTACATGCGTTTCTGCTGAATGAATTTCCTGTCATTTTCATAACACAGATAAATATCCAGGAAGCACATTTATTTTGATTATATTTTTCATTTGCGAGGAAATGACATTTGTGTAATTGGTCACTCGCAACAGCAAATGAATCAATTTGAAATGGAGGGAGAGAAGGTTTGTTATTTCTGTCGGTGTACATTTTGATTACTCTGTAGTCGCTCCATGCGCTGGTAAATTAACTTGTAATTAAAGTAAGTGGTTTGTTTTGTCTCACAGATGAACTAAAACATTGTTGATCTAATAAAAACTTCAGCTCTGAAAAAGCTTCATCAATGTACCTGTAGATTATATGGCGGCTTTACAGAAAGACCACATGGTCATTATGTTTAGCTTAGTCTGCTTTCTCTGCTTGTTTACGCTGGTTTCATCGAATACTGGTGCCGTTTGTCCTCATTAAAATGCATTATTTCAGAAATACCTCTCCACTGTCATTTGGCTGTGTGCATGTAAGATACATTTTATTGTATATACTTCATCTTGGCTCCTTAAACCTGCTACCCTAATGAGTTACCAAAGCTGTGTTTGATCACTTTCTAACCTTTTAAGTTCTTGTGTTTGCTTCTTAGCAGACATACGGAAAGTCACATATTAGCTGAAGCAGTCAGAGTCCTCAGCTACTTTGGATTTTTATTTCCGAGCAAACCGAAAACTTCAGAAAAATGCATTTTACCAAACAATGTTTGTGTGCTTCACGTTCAGGGTTACTACAAACGAACGGCTGCCTACATGCCCATCCGCCGCCGGGAGCGTCTTGGTTGTTTCGCTGTGCCGATGGTCCACTCTACCTTCCTGGTGGATCTAAGGAAAGAGGCCTCCCAAGAGCTGGCCTTTTACCCGCCACACCCAGAATACAACTGGGCCCTGGATGATGTCATTGTCTTTGCCTACGCAGCCCGCATGGCAGGTGAGCAGAATGCAAGAAACTCGTCATTTTTCTGGCTCATTAAGCTGGTTAAGTGTGTAAGACGCTCCTCTCCTCTCCTCAGATGTGCAGATGTATGTATGCAACAAGGAAATCTACGGGTACTTCCCAGTTCCAATGCGATCCCATGCCACCTTGCAGGATGAGGCCGAGAGCTTTTTGCACACTCACCTTGAGATCATGGGTGAGTGAAATGCATAGAGACGCTGAAGTGATATCTGTGTGTTTAAAAGTTTTAGGAAACGGAGTTGCCTATATTTACTCATTTTCATTAAAGTTGATATGGTAGTTTAAAATTAATTGATCCAGAGTTTCCCTGGTAGATCGCTGGCCAGAGTGTACCAGCTTTCAGATTGACAGTTATGAGCAATAATCACCGTAATGCTCTCAGATATATGAGCTGGTCAAATTTACATTTTGAAGCCACAGGATTTTTCTCGTTATGTCAGTCTCACAGTTTTTGCTGGCATTTAAGTGAATTAAGCATTACATAGGTGTACTTAGAGGGAGCTTGCACAACATACCAGCCTTTGTCTCCATGTACCCTACATCTGCCTCCAGATATTTAGATTCTAGCCTCTCCTTGATTGATAAGTTATGATCAATGTTTTTTTAAACATAAATTTTGCCTCTTTTTAATAGCAGTAAGGCAGACAATGAGCTACAGCTCAATCAGAATTAGTCACCCTATAAGCTAAACAAGTAACTCTTTTCCCTTCTGTACTGTCCTTTTAATGTTGGGATATAGTGCAGGAGCTTTCCATATTGAGCCACGTTTGACTGGGATTGCGGGAAGTTTATTGTGTTTTATCACAAACATACAAATAGATTTTTACAAAAAGATTGATGTGCCGCAACGATCGCTTCTCTAAGAACATTACTGATTTCTTTCCTGTGTGGCGTTGTATTAACACACACCTGGATGCTCCAGACCAGCAAACTGACAAAAAATGCTCACATTTGTTGATGATCAGCTCATCAAATGCATTTGATTTGCATCACCTGGCTGCTACTTATGTTCTTAATTCCTATAGAAGGAGAAAGAAAACACACTTCTTCTGCCATTTGATTTAGCTTTTGTTTGATAAATAATAATGATCTCACATGTTCGTCTCAGGTCATATTTACAGGGTAATTTTTCCTTTATTATGTCCTGATTACAGTTGAAAGAGGGTGTACTTTCTTTTTCACATGATTATATGCCTACTGTATTCCTACAATGACAGATAAGGAGTGACTGCAGTCGTATATTCAGGGACTAAAAAATATTCAGATATTCCCCGAATACAAGCAATGTTATCAGAATTTAGGTGCAGTCCTCTTAAATTTCCCTGTTAAACGATCAATATTTACTTATCTTGCTAAATTTTAGCTCATAAAAGAAAAAAAGTTAAACGATGGTACATTTCACGAGCTCCCAGTGGACCCACCAGGGGACCTACAATTCAGGGAACTGCAGGGGTTCTCTCCTGCAGAACCCCTGCAGTTCCCTGGACCACATTTTAGGAACCCCCTTCAGACACATTAGTCAGTCTCTTTGTAACATTCCCTCCGTTTGCTTCAACAGTGAAAAGTCCTCCGCTGGAGCCCTCCAGCCTCCTGTCTCTTCCTGCCAAGCAGCCCAACAAGATGGGCTTTGATGAGGTACACGCACGCACTCACTCACATACGCACGAGCACAAACCAAAACCTGGGCGTGTGTGTGAGGTTTTGCATTTGTGTGCACTTAGGTTTTTATGATAAATCTGGTGCGGAGAACTGACCGTCGTGAGCGAATGCTAAGAACTCTCTTTGAGCAGGAGCTCAGCTGTAAGGTTGTTGCTGCTGTGGATGGCAAGTACGTCTCCCATCTTCTTCCTCCCCCACTGCCTGTGTTTTCCAAATGTGCGACTCTGCAACATGTGCAGATTAATGTAGGAAAGCCGGCCTGAGACAAACAACTTGGTGAAAAGTGCTAGTTGCATGTTATTTTTTAAAAAGAAGTTCCCGAAAACACTTACTTTTAGCTAATTTGATGTCCGGATAGGTACCATTTCCCCAGGAATTATGATGTCATGTTCTGGGTATTTTGGTTTCTTCCTCCTGCTACCTGAATTTAAAATTGCCTTAATACCTGCACGGTTTACGTTTTATTTATTTGCAGCCCTTCCGATTTGCACAGACGTATCACAGCCATGAAACTTATCGATTCCCTTTCTAATCTCTTTGTTTATTCCATCTCTTTCTCCCAGAGCTCTGAATAAGTCTGACTTAGAGTCTATGGGGATTAAGATGCTTCCAGGATACAAAGACCCTTATCATGGTCGACCTCTCACCAAGGGTGAACTTGGTTGTTTCCTCTCTCATTATAACATCTGGAAGGAGGTGAGTCACTTGAACAGGCCTCAGGCCTCTACAACCACCTGCACATGTAAGATAACATTAATTCTTAAACTATAAATCGGTTTCTATTCGTAAAGGTAGCCTCGTAAGACAAATTAACTTGTCTTATACTGTATCTTTAAGGTACATGCACCTCTTAATGTGAGTTATGTTTTTCTGTAGCCTGCTGTTTATATGTTTCTTGTTCACAATTTCCATCAATATCCTCTCAGAAATAAAATATTTTCACAGGGAAGGCTTTTCTTTTACATTTATTCTAAAATGTTTAAAATGTTTTATTTGGACAGAACAGTAGATACATGTGGTATACTCCCTAACTACGCAGTAATCAGGTCATCACATAAGAACCTGGATCTGATTTGAATTATTTTACTAATTATTATTTGCTGATACCTTTCTTAGAAATAGTCTGTGCAGCTATAAATGCTCCTTGAAAGTCTGGTCCTGACCTCTTGCAGGTCTGCTTTTCTTCTTGACCTTGGACAGTAAGCAAACTGATTCTACACACATGTTGACTTGGGTCAGTTGCTTTGAACCAGAGTCCAAACAGCATTCTCAAAATGGAAGAAACATTGTTAATGTAACTGTGTAACAAATACTCATACAAGGTTAGAGATAGTAACAATTTTATGTGCCATCCAGACAGTATCTTGCCACAGATTGCATCTGTATTTGTAGGCTGAATTATCTGGCGGGGAAAAATCAAGCATTTTTAGCATCACTCCGAAATGCTTCATCTGAGATTTTGGTCTAAGAGAAGCCACGGCAATGTTTTTTCTCGCTTTCTCCCTGGCCTATCCCAAATTTGCTTCACCTTTTCATGTTTTTGCTTCTTTGATGAGGTTGAGTCATGCACTGTTGCCTTGTTTTGCGTTACGTAACAAGTATAATCCTCTGCTTCTCAAATGTGAGCCCTGAGTCATCTCACAAAACAGCATCCCCAAACAACCCCTGATTCCTCCACTGGTCCTCTCAACGGTATTCCTCCTCGATGTGCCTTTTATGGCAGTAATAAGCCATTCTCCAATGTTAAATGGATAAAAATAGTTCATTCTAAGAAAATAAGTAAAATACTAATTTGATAATATAATATATCTATTTCTCATAGATTTTTGTTCTTGTTACATGTTCTAACTTTATGTGAAGAACACAGTTTCTTTGATAATAATGGGAATGTGCACCGTGTCGGGCTGCTAAGCCCAGCTTCCACTACAACGTCCTGAAACATCTGTGGGAGAGCAGTCGCTGCAATCGATCTGAAATGTGTCACATCCCATTATGCAAATGCGAGTCAACAAACACTTGAACACAATCAATCACCAACACAACTGTCACTTACCGCCTGCCCTGTTTTCCACATTTGGCTCTTTTACTTAATGATTGTCAAGATGCCATTTTTGTAAACAGTTGGCAAAATAGATGCATTTAAATAGTCACTGACACCAGTAAAGAATTTATTAAACTAATTGCAACACTTGAGCACACTTTAGATTGTGAGGTGGCTCACCAGTGTCTCAGCGCCACTGTGATGCTGCTATAAATGTGTGTGTGTGTGTTTAGATAGTAGAGCGTGGTCTGCAAACTTCCCTGGTCCTCGAGGACGACCTCCGTTTTGAGGTGTTCTTCAAACGCCGTCTCCAGGCTCTCCTGCAGGAGGTGACGACACACAAGCTGGACTGGGATCTCATGTGAGTGAAGCATCAATGAACAGAGGAAAAAAACAGTTTAGTAAACAAAGAGGATTATCATCATCCCCTACAGTGGCATCCATCCATCCATCACATGTGATGGTTCAACTACCACCGATCAGATGCTGAAAATACTTGACTGTGAGGAAAAATGCATTTTATTGTCCTGGGGCTTCTTTTTGTTTTAGAAAATGTTTTATATGTATATATATATATATATGTACACTTCTTGATATTTCGTGTGAAATTAAGCTATTTTTACCTGCTGAAATTGTTTCTTGTTTTCTTTTTTCATAAATCAGAGTCTGATGTGTAAATATATATCTTGTTCAGTTATATCGGACGGAAGCGGATGCAGGTGGACCACCAAGAAAAGTCTGTACCAAATGTCCACAATCTTGTTGAGGCAGACTACTCCTACTGGACACTTGGCTACATGCTGTCACTGAAAGGAGCCCGAAAGCTCCTCCGGGCCGAGCCTCTGACGAAGATGCTTCCAGTGGATGAGTTCCTTCCTGTGATGTACAACAAACATCCACTGTGAGTATAACCTATCATCTCTCTGGTCCTCTTGACTTCTTTCCTGTGGCGCTCTCCTTGATCTGATTACATCCCTGTTTCTGTCGCTCATCAGTTCAGAGTACATGGACCACTTTGAGCGTCGGGACCTGCATACATTTTCTGCTGAGCCGCTGCTGGTGTATCCAACCCATTACACAGGAGACTCTGGCTACATAAGTGACACAGAAACCTCAGTGGTCTGGGACAACGAGACAGTCAAAACTGACTGGGACCGAGCCAAGTCCAGGAAAACTCAAGAGCAAGGGGAGCTGAGCTTCAAGGCCCAGAACTCTGACGTCCTGCAGTCTGAACTGGAGAACTGGAGTGCACGGGACGAGCTGTGATGAAGAAGCAAAGACATGAAGAGAATTTAGAGATCAAGAATTCTGGCAGAAAGAAAAGGGAGATAGAACTAAGCTGGGATAGAGGGCAAAATGGGAAAACATGGTGGGAACATGCCAGAAAGTGGGGGGATAAAAAAAGAAAGGGACTGCTTATGGACACTGAGTAGACGAGGAAAAAATGCTTTTCCTTATACGTTTCTCACTCCACTATTTGATCTTTCCCTGGAGAGATTACATGTGGGGTTAACTCTTGAAGAGTCAGCTAACAGCTTTAGTTTTATTTATTGCATCCAACACACATGTTTTGTCCATGTTCTGATGCCTTTATCTTTTTAAAACTCAACGCTTGTGTGTGTCTTTAAAGAATTGGAAGACTGGTTAATAGCTGCACATATGAAATGTTTTTTTTTTTTAGACAATCAGCATTTTAACTGTCCAGTTTCACATCATCAACACTTTCCATTATTATATATTAAAGTTGCTGTATGTTTTGTATTAAAATTGTAGCATTTATGATATAATGATGTTGTATTGTACATTTCTTTTTGTACTGACTGGATTCCTCTCTTGGAAGAAACTATACTCCCCGAAACACTTCCTTTGATTTTGTTTTTCCACAGCCCTCTGCGGCTCCTCTGCTGTTTGGCTTCTGACGTGTGGTTAGTTCTACCAAAGAGAGTTTACTTTTTTAGAGAAAATCCAAAATTTGAAAGCAAAGAAAAAGGATGAAATTTTCACAGGAAGAAATATGTCAATATGTTCCTGCATGCTTGTCAAATCATCTTCTAACACTCGTATTTTTCTTGTCATCCCTTGTGGAGGGTCCTGAAACCCTGGTGTTTTTTTAGTGTCTCTTATCTCCTCTAGTGTTGCTCCATTTAGCCGTTGAGTTTTTAAAATACATTTTATTTTTTATTCATTCTTGTTTGAACGTGTCCGTCTTTTCTTTCTGTTGTTACCAGAACTCTCAACACTACAGTTGGACAGCAGAAGAACAGATTTAGAGTCGTGTGTTGCCGCTTTTGTTGCATGTTTGTTAGAACAAATGAATATATATTTTTAGAAACCTTCACTGTTTTGTTTCTCCCGTGTCTTTTCGAGTCTTTTCATGTTTTATTTTTACCAAAGGACCATAAAAGCCTTTTTTTTTTTTTAAATAAAAGCCTTTTTTTAGCTGACCTTGTTCTCCACTGAACCTAGCTGAGGCTAAAAAGGGTGAACTCCTCAGCTAAAAGTATAAGGTTGCACTCACTAATTGGCGGTTCATTCCTGGCCATAGCAGCTATGTTGACAAATTAAATTGTCTGTACTGACTCCTTTTTTTTTTCTGGCACACAACTGTTTTATTTCAGCTCAAATCTGACCATCCCACAATGCAGCTGAGACTTCTTTTAATTTTTGCCGGCTGGTGTTTTCCTGCTCTGTAATAACACAATGGTCAGTTTGGACTTTGGCAGGCCACCATTACTCCTCCTCACTCACTGTTTTCATAATCATCCTTTAATCATTGTGGAGCAGTAAAGCATGCCCCTACCAGAATGACTGCTTCACAGTTCCATAATGTTTGAATATGAGTTTTTTATTGAATTATAGAGAAAAAAAATAGAACAACAAAATAAAGTCTTTGTGCATTTAAAAGAAATGTGTACACCACGGTGCATGGTCACATTATTGACTCAAAACTGCTTCATCTTATAGTGATTGCTTTACTTCTCAGCTGAACAGAAGACTATTTTCTTCTTACACAGGCTCCCAGAGTCGTACAGCAGTGTTACACAAACACTATTCTTTGCTGGAGGGTTGTGTTGCTCCACCTTTTTTCTTTAAAACAAACCAAAGGCATTCTGTTGAATTGAAGTCAAGTGACATACTTGGTCAGGTCATAGTTTTCACTTTTTTAGCAGCTCTTTTGGGATTTTTGACAGTGTTCTTCGAATCAAATATTCCTGTTCTGTCAAGAGTCATCCTGTCAACAACTACTTTGTATGTCCTCCAGCATTCATGGTGATGATTTATAAATGTCATCTCCACAACACCTTTTGCTCTCTTTCAGCCTCATTCTGTATCAGCACGCATCAGTCCCTGTTCTGCTCCTTGTCGGGTTCAAGGCAAACAAGTTTAATAATAAAGTTTGCTTCTTGAGGGTAAAAGCAACGTTTTCTTTTTTTTCTCGTTTATACGTGTATAAAGGTTGACTTTATACACCATTTTCACATTGTGTGAGCTGACACTGCCAGAGCTGCTGGTATTGGATCCAAATACAAACAGAGAAGCCAAGGAGAAGATTCAATGATTTTTTAAAAAACGCTCATAAATTGTGTATGAGGTGAACAGAAGAGCGGCTGGCAGTCAGTTAAGTGAGCTGCAGAAGACTGGCGTGAGTGGAACGGAATAAGTAAACACGAGTGCAAAAATAAATAGATACTAGAAAGCAATGAGAAGTCTAGTGACAATGATCTAGTGATGAGTGATGACCAGGGAAGTTACACTGCAGCTGGGGAGGAGACGGACCGCAGGCGTGGAGGATAACCACGGAAGGAACACCCATTGCACACTCTCAGACAAGAAAACCACAGGCCACAACAGTCCCAGTAAGTCATATTTCTCATGATGGTATTAGTGCCAAGTTTGAAGCACTTCCCTGTTTGTTTCTGAGAACCAGTTGTGCAAACAGGGTGTCATCCATTGTGGTTTTTTTTTTTAGGTAAACGGCCAGTACTGCGCTGATCAGCCATAGCATTACGACCTCCTGATTAGTATTGCATAGGCCTTCCTCGTGATGCCGAAAGAAGTGGACAATTTAGAGGGAGAGCCAGCATCAAGAACAGATTGTTGTGTTCCTCAAACTATTTTTGAACACTTCTTGAAGAGAGGCAGGATGCATTATGCTACTGAAAGAAGCCACTGTCATTTCGGAATATGTTTCTATGCAGGGTTGTACTTAGTCGGCAGCAATGTTTAGATGTGATGTACGCCTCAAAGTAACAGACATAAATTTCAGGACCCAAGGCATCACACCGCCGCCATCAGCTTAGCAGAATACATGCTAGTCCCTTTGCTGCATGTCTCCCCTCTCTCTCTGCCCCTTGCATTCCTGTCTCTCTCCAACTGTCCTATCATTAAAGGCATAAAAAGTCCCCAAAAAAAAAAAAAAAAAAAAAAAAAAATTGATGCCAAAGTTGCTCAAATCCTTACACTTGCCCATTTCCAGAACATCAACTTCAAGAACAGAATGTTCCCCTGCTGCCTAATAGGTGTATCTCACCCACTGCCCGGTGTTATAGTAATGTAAAAATCTTTTTTCCTTATTTGTTTCACCTCTTAGTGATCTCCCATGTTATAGCTGGAACGGTGTATTTACAGTGATAAAAAAAAAATACCAGAGGTTTCCAAACTTTCCCATTTGGCATGCTAATCAAACAAAGCAGTATAGTAAAAAGTTAACAGTTCTCCCGATAAGATTTATTATGAAAGTTAATTAAATGCCATATGTTGACGTGGTAACAGATGGACTTACATTGGCACCCGCACAGTAAAGTTTTGCCTCAAAGGTGGCTAAAAAGCTTTGGCAAGTGTTGTGTGTGCTCATATGTCAGTGTTCAAAGTGTGTTTGTGTGTATCATACTGTGGGGGTGTAAGTACAGTTTGAACATTCATGTGCAGTGACGTTTGTCTAAGTGACTCAGACTAATCCTATTAGATCTCTCGCCTTCCCTCCTCTATATTTACCTCACTGCTCTCTGTGAGATTAGCCTGGGTATTTTCTACATTTGCCTTTGCAGATCAGTAAGCACTTTTCCAGTGAACGACCCAAGATTCACCAAAAAAAGGCCCAAACTGTAGACTTTCTTAGGCAATTTCCTTGACATGCTCTCATATCCCTGCTGTCAAATCACATTAACAGATGCAAGATTCAGTATTATGGTTTGGAGGGTAAATGAGTGATATCAAACTTCAACTACTACCCTTGGGCGTGATGGGAAGGTTGAAACAGACCACTGGCTTCACTTGACGCTTGATCCATCTTCTCTTTGCATTTTCTGTCAGTCCTTCTTTCCACCATTCACCTACAGTGTAAGTTTGTCCTCTCTTTTCAATCCAATTTGTCCACTTTCTTCATCCTTCCTTTCCTCCCTCCCTTCTGCTCTTCAAGTAATAAGATTTCTTCTGCTGAGCCGGAGTTTTAGTGGCTACAGTGCATACACACAGATGCCAGTATGCACACATACACACACACACACACACACACACACACACACACATGCACAAGTAACCTCTACCCCTCAATTACAGCACTGCCACACCTCCAGCTATCTGTAATCTTCCTCAGTAGACCACAGAGTGCAAGGTGAACAAATTACAGAGAGGAGTGAAGAGGCAGTGAAAGGTGTCACTAGAATAACACATTTCAGAGGATTTAAAAGGAAGAAAGAAAATAAATCAAACAAAAGCACAATGGCTTGAAAAAGGACAAACACTGTGGATATTCGTCCTGTGGGAGTCGAGGAGTTTGAAGGTGAGCTAAATTACTTGTGTAAATTCAGTTGCCAGAGCATGTACAAAGATTGATGGGCTATTTAATTAGCAACTAACAAAGCATGGCAGCATTTCTGATGTAGATCAGGCGTCATCGATCGGCTTCAAAAAGTTAACCAGATTATTGTGAAATAACTTCTTTAAATGAAGTATTTAAGCTCTGACCTTATAATAAATCCTGATTCCCCAGGTACGGTCTGATGCTGCTCAATTTCAAACATAATTCTCCCACGTCGATCTTGAAGGTTTCATTCCAGAATTGTAGTCTCAGGTGGATCTGGCAGAGCTCAGTGCCAGAGAGCCAAATCTAATTTGTTAGGTTATCGCCGCCAATTCACAGCATGCTGCGGCTGCTGGGACAAAAATACAGGCTGGCTGAGACAGATAAAGCCCATTTCTCGGCTCTTAGGCCTGAACTTTATTTCTATCTATGATTTATTTCTCATGCGATTTTTTTTGAGTGTGTGTAAGCGTATTTTTTTCTGTTCGGTTTTTTCTGTTCCTTGCAACAGCAGCCCATGAAGGCCTAATTCATCCAGGCTAACTGATTCAAGCTGGGCTGTTGTGATGTTTTTGAATTATTAATACTTTTGTGTTCAGAAACAGTTGTAGCCTGCAGACTGGGAGTCCTTTTTGTACAGGCTTGAATTAGCCTGTCTGAGCAGCATTCCTTTAGAAGGAGGAATTATATATTCACGTTTTTTTTTTGCTAAAGATTCAGTAACTTAAACAGAAGGATAAAATGAGGATTTAAATACAAATATTATAAACAGTAAATTAAAGTGTGTTCATTAAACTAAATGAAGACAGTCAAGTTTTTGGTTTAGTTTTTAAGGCTGTTTATCAGTTTGTTCCTTAATTAGCCTGTGATGCTGCTTTCAGATATTGGCCTCATATTAACCATCTCAGTCTATGTGTACATCTGCACGGGCTGTGAAACTGCTGCTTTAACTCCTTTTATCAGGCAAAATATCAGGCAACCATGACTCAGTAATTTCAATGTTATAATACATGTTTTGTTGTCAGAGAATATTAGGCCTGAGTGGGGACCTTGCATGATCAGCACAAAACACTGTGAAGTTTGAGCTGCTGTTTTCTTGCAACCTTGAAACTCTATGACCACAATGTGATGTAGGGAGTCCTTTTGGATTTTATTGGTCAAAAGGAAAAAGAACACAATTCTATGGCTGTTTTTGTTCTTCTTATACAAGCTACTGTGGCTTAATCCAAACATTTGATACCAATTTGCTCTGCGTTGTTTACATTTTTTACTCTGAGTTCAGGAATGCGGCCTCTGCTGGAATTCTGATTGGCCCTTGAAGTACCCATGTCCAGTCACAAGTCATTTTAGTAAAAGTGTGGTACTTTAAATGCATTTCTTATGACAATAGTGATGCTCTGTTTTTATCTTGTGGAAAATAAGGCAAATAAAAATGGTTGATAAAAGTATATTTATAAGTAAGAAACTTGTATTTCTGATGGGACATAAATCAATCAGTTACAGTGAACGAGAAGTCAGCAAGATGGTGCTCTCCATCAGATCTTGAACGTTGAAAATTCCAAATTTCCAGTTGGAAAAGTAGATTTTTTAATTTTAAAGAAAATAAAATGCTTTAAAAAAAAGAACAATGTAGAATTAAATTTGAATGAAGATTGTTGTTTAAAGCTCAAACTGTTGCCAGCGGCAAACAGCAAATGGCTATATAATACATCTTACTGAAAAAAGAATTGTGTATGAATGTTGGTACTTGGCCCCAAATGTTTTAAATGATCTTGCAGCCCCTGACTTGGTAAAGCCGCTGTAAAACTTGATTTAATTAAAGATCAGCTTCATACAACAATGTAGAGGTGTCATGCCAGGAATGATGCAAGCAATGAACCGTACTAGTCATGATAAAGATAAAAAATTGGGCAGTATATAGGATGGCATGTCTCTAACATTGTGCAACCATCTTTGCTCTACAGAGGGCTTTTCCCATTCCTGTCTTCCATCATGGGGGATCTCTTCCTAAACCACGTTCTGGTGGAGAACAACACGGATCAGGATGAACTCAACACAGAGCGTGAGATCATTGGGATCCTCGAAAATCGCATCTTGTTGCTGCTCTTTGCTTCTGCTGAGTGTGAGAAGTGCCAGAAGTTTGTGCCTGTTCTCAATGACTTTTTTAAGCGACTGAAAGATCCAATATACATCGAATATCCAAAACTGCTTGCACTCATCTACATCAGGTCTCTTTCTCAGCTTCTTCTTATATCTTCTGTGAACTCATGCAGTTCTATGAACACAAGTGCACTGTTTTATCCGTTTTAAGATCTCCATCTTCTCTTTCCAGCTTGGACCAATCAGAGAAACAGCAGCAGAGATTCCTGAAGGAACTGCACAAAAAGACTTTATTTCTGGCCTTTGAAGACCCATACAGAAAGTAGGTAGATGACATGACAAAAAGTATATACATTTTGCTGTACAAAATTGGCCATTTCTCATCGTTTCTCACTTCTGCAACATAATCTTTAAGGTATTTTACTATTTGTCAATAAGTTATGTGTGTTTCTGTTGTTTAGGGAACTGCAGACCATGTTTAAGGTGAAGGACGTACCAACAATAGTAGTCCTTCGTCCTGACAGCTCTGTCCTCTCCTCAAATGCTGTGCAGGACATCGCTCGTCTCGGCACTCAATGTTTTCGCAACTGGCAGGAATCAGCCGAGATTGTTGAGAGGACCTTTATGCTCAATGAGGAGTTTGATGACCTAAATATGCGTAGTGCGACTGACCCTGTGAGAAGGCTCAAGTACAAGACAGAGGATGACAAGAGAAAAAAGACATGGTGGAAGTTATGGGAGAAGGGAAAGGGTAGAAATGATGATGAGCAGGAGAGAGATGAAACGTGGGATATGAAGAAAAAGGTGGGAGAAAAAGGAACATGGAGAAGAAGATGAGGAGAAAGTGGTAAAGAGGAAAGCCTATGTAGAATGAAATATAAACCTTTCATCCAGCAACTGTATGTACTATACTATGTATACTATAATATAATAATCTAATTTGATTAATATTTTACAGTTTTATTTTAATATTCATAAGATGTTTATTGCAATTATTTCCAATGTCTGGAAGACGATCCAGCTGTTTGTTTGTTTGTTTGTTTGTTAACAAAAATAATGTATTGCTTTTACACACAAAAACAAATAAAGTTATGGTAAAAAGAAATGATGCCTTCTTTAATTCCTAAGATTTTATGAAATCTGGATATAATAAAATATCGTCTTTACTAGGTTCTTAAATAAGGTAAATAAAGCAAAAAGAAAAGTGCACAAGCAGTGTTTGAAACAACTTCGTACATGCTTAATGCATCCATAGAAATTAAGAAGGTAGTAGCAGTCAGGTGCTGCTATTCAAATAATTTAATTTACTAATCATCAGCTAATGTGATAAACTAAATAAGTCATTCACAGCCCCCAGGGAGCATGGGGGTATGGTGCCTTGCTCAAGGCAAGGAGGTGGACTGCAATTTAATTTTATATTTGATTTAAAATAGCAGAAAGACAATATATAATGTTTCCTTTGTTCCTCATAAACTTGTATTAATGAGAGAGAAATATGTGTGCACACCTCACACGTTACTCAGACCATGCACATACAAGCTTTTAGAGCAATTTGAGCTCAGGTGTAGGTGTAACACCTCATAACAGTTTAGCATTTTAAGCAGGCCCGCCGATAGGGGGGGACAAACGGGTATTTTGTCCCGGGCCCAGGAATGTGGGGGGGGGGGGGGGCAACGTGTGAAATTGCCATTTAGATAGAGTTGAATGTAACGAATGGGTTATAAACGTGACGTTTTGGGGTAGCCTGTAACTTTCGTTTAGACTGATTTAACTTGACACTCGCCAGATGAATGGGCTCCGCCTTGTTCCCCGAACATTCTCAGAAAGTTCAGCGGACATACACGCGGGTCTGGCGATAAATAAAAGTACCCTTAACATGATTCCGTTGGTCAAGTGAAAAATGGTTGATGAAATGTGCAGTTTATGAGCTCTAAATTAATAAAATAGCGTGAGTTTTATTGTGGTAGGATTTTGAAAGCCATAACTCCACTCAGTCCATATCCATATCCAGGCAAAGTAGTAAATAATCCTTTTGGTTTATCCGCAATAAATGAGAGACTGGGAAAGAAGAGGTGGGTGTGGGTGGGTTGCAACGGGGGGTGGGTGGGGGCATTCAGAGAATTTTGTCCCGGGCCCAGCCAAACCTGTCAGCGGCTCTGATTTTAAAAATGCAAAGAATTTGAAGATGTCATCATCTATGCTACACACTATAGCCGCTTTCGGACAGACCGTTCTAAGAAAGTAGTTATCAGAACTACCCTCCTCGAATTTCGTTCTGATAACTATCCTTCCCCAGCGGAACTGTTTCAGTCTGCATTCGCACATGAGTCGGGACCTGATAGGGACTGATGCGCCGCGCGCAGCCGTCTGCTTCAGTGACGTGTTAGCCGTTAGCCGTTTAGCGCTACATTCAAACACAAAACAAAACGGTAAAAGTAAGGAGAGTAGAAAAAACACCACCAAGAAGCTAATATGGAGAGCAGGGAGGCCACTGTGTTTATGATCTGCATGATGGTGATATTAATCATGGACAATCACATCAGGCGTCTAATTTCGAGGCTGGAAAAGCTCACAGAGAGAGTCAGGAGACGATACTTTTTTATTTCATGAAGGAAGAAAGGAGAGCAGAGCGCTGCAGACAAATGAGACCAGTGTAAGTTTAACTTATTAAACACCCGCCGGTTGTGTCTGTGTCATATGAGGAAACATTTCAGCCGTGATAGCATGACATGGGGCGTAGCTACTGACCACCACACACCTCCGTTAGATTCGTTCTATAAGAACTATGAAAAGACCCGACCTCGGAGAAGGAGCTAAATAGTTATAGGAACTAAGGGAGAAAGCCCCGAGTTCCTGTATGTCCGAACACGGGAGAAAACGGCCCCGCGGATTAAAAGGTTATTAGAACTGCCAAAGGTTCCTACAGTCCGAAAGCGGCTGACACATTATTAAAAGATTTGGAGAATCCAGCACATCCTACACGAGGGACAAGTTTGAAAACCTAAATTGATTGGCTGTAATCTTCAGGCCCTCAGGTGGCACTGCTTTAAAAACAAACATGATTCTCCAGTGAAAATTACTGGATGGGCTCAGAACAGTTCTGAAAACTCATTGCACAGTTAGTGCATCTACAAATGTAAAATAAGATGGACTGAGGTAAACTGATCTGTGTTCTTATTCATCAGAATATGAAATCATGGATGTCACATTCTACAGGGTAAAGAGGAGGGAGATAATCTAGCCTGTCAACAACAAACACTTCAGAAGCGAGCATCCACGGATGCATTAGCACACATAACTTACAAATGCTGTCTCACACCAGAATGTGTTAGAGCTATGTTGTTATGTGTTGGCCCACAATGCAAAGTGTAGCAGAGTCACAATAAATGCTCAAAAATGCTCACTGCTTCTCACCTTTTCCACTTTCCTGTCAGACACTCTTTTTTGAGAGATTGAGCTGAACTTGCGCATTGATGAAAGCACAATTGTTCCTATATATATTCAGGTTTGGGAGCAATATATGTTTCCAACCAGATTACATCTTTTTTTGGGGAAGGCTTTGCTTAAGACAATGAGACAAAGCCAAATCATATTCTGCTCAGATTGCAACAGCATGGCTCAGACATAAAATAGTCCGAATGATAAATTGATCTACCTGTTCTACAGACCTGTCATCCATACAAGAACATTTGGTGCATTAGTGAATTAAAAAAATTTCCACAGAGCTGTGAAGCAGCTATTATTCTACATCGAGAATGAATTTAAAAAAAACATCTTACTTTTTAGATCACAGCACAATTAAAACATGATAGGTCACTGAATACTTGAGTATATATTGTACTTATCTTCATTTCTCTATTACTTTACAAAAACTATGTCACTGTGTCACCGCTGTGGTTTCATGGCCATTAAGCTCTGTTCCCAGAAGAGGACTCAAAAAATCATTATCCAGACAATCCCAGTGGTTCTGCTCCTTCATTAGTAACTGAACAATAAAAGTCTCACTGTGCCTCACATCACTTCTTTTTAAAAATTATTTTAAGCACGTCTCTCCCTCTGTAATTTCTCTTTTTTTTCAGATGGATGTGGTTGTTAAATCAGTGCTTTGACACACACACAAAGGCGCCTCATGTTCCTTGTGCCTCTGTCACCTTGTCTTTCACTCCCTCCCTCCCTGACAGAGGAGGGGTGGTGGAGTGCAGAGACTGAATTGAAGTGGGAGTGAGCAGCTACTGCCATCAAGGTGAGGGAGACAGAGTCAATGACTAAATGTGACACTTACTGACAGACTGGGAACCGATTCAAGTGAGATCAAGGAAGGGTTGAAAAGAAAAACAAAACTGAATTTAAAGGCTATTCTCTTTTTGATGTCCTACCACGAGTGGAGATAATATAGGTAAGCAACTGTGAGGATTATCTGATTTAACAGCAAGCAAGATTATACGATTAATAGATGTGTGCAAGTGGGACTGAGTGGAAGTAGACAATGGCATATAAAGAAAAGCCATCTTTGTAGAGGTACATTTTTGGTGTCTTTAGAAACATTTGTGGTTGTTTGTTTGTTACCTGGTGTTTGACACATCTAATATTAAAACTGTGTTGTTTGGGATGGCCAACATGAAATTCCAAACTCTTGAAACTCATCTACATTGTTTCTGTGTAATAGAGTTACAGTTGCCTGTAAAGGCTGTCCGGTTTTATATGCAAACTGTGATATATTTCACTCTTTTCTTACTGTGTAATTGTCCGAGGCCAAGCGACCTATTCAGCATTGAAGTTACTCAAACACACTAGATATTTTTTGGATCAAAAGCCAAAAAGATGACACCATTGTAAAATCCAGAAAAAGTAGAACTGACGAACTGTTGACAATTTTATAGATTTCACAAGTCGAAAAATACTCAAATATATGTTAATGATGTTTCTCCAAAGTTAGATAGTTAGCCAGTCAGATCTGCTATCTTAGGAATTTCTATTACATCTCCATCTCATAGATAGTTTTAAAGATGCTGTTGTTCATCCGCTGCTAAAGAAACCCAATGTGGACTCCTTTTCTTTAAGTAACCACTGAGCAATCTCTAAACTGTCCATTTTATCAAAGGTTCTAGATAAAGTTGCCTTTGATACTGTCGATCACAACATCCTCCTGCATTGTTTAGAGTCAATGCAGGGTTAGAATAACACATTTGGCTCTTATAATTCTGCTATTATTGATAATGGTAACTAACTTTGAAGCTTTTAGCTTTCAGGTGAAACAATGGCTCAAACAAAGACTTATCTGTTAACACTAAGATACACTTGATAGATACTTTTACAGCTCAAAATCAGACACATTAATGAAGCACATGTATGGTTGACATTTCTTCTTTTCTTCCACATTTCATAATTTGTTCATTCACTGCATATTCTAAGATGTCTGCTGAGGGTTTTGTCATATTTTTGCTCGTTATTTTTCTTGTTTTAGTATATTTTCCTTAAAACTGGGGTAGTAATCAGGAACAAGGCCTGCAAATTAGCCATGGCTAGAAGTCCTATACACATTGCAATGGCTGCATTTGTTTGTTGTGCATTGTAACATTCACTCTATGTTTGGTCCATGACATTTAAAATAGAAGTTAAATTAAATAAGTTGTTTTTATTTAAAGCATATAAAAGGATCAATTCTGCTTTCCCTGCAGTTTCTTAATCGTCAGTGCCGAACACTTCATCATGGTGGACCTTTTTGTTGATCGGATCCTGGTAAAGAATAATAAAGACCAGGATGAACTGGACACGGAACGTGAGATTGTCATGCGTCTACAAAATCGAATCCTGATGCTTTTCTTTGCATCAGCTAAATGTGATACCTGTCAGGAGTTTGCTCCCACGCTCCATGAGTTCTTCAAACAGTTGACAGATGAATTCTATGTGGAGCGCTCCGCTCAGCTGGTTCTCCTGTACATCAGGTATGTCTCACAAACAAAGAAACGCTTATTTTTTGTTCACACTTGCACTGGACAAGATTTACTCCAAGTTTCGTGTGCATATTGTATGTGCACCTGCAAAAAGTATGCTGTAATGTAAATGCTAATGTAAATGATAAATAACAGTTATGTAAAATCAGAATATTTGAATGAAATGCTTTATTTTTTAACTGTAACAACAGAAAAAGGCTGTAGTTACATTTTAAAGAAATACAAATGTACACAATATACCTAGGGACAAAACTATGGGTATTTTTCACCAGCATTTGTCAAGGGAACCATCAGCAACAGCCATTATTTGCAATGGCAGATTTATCTCTCCCTCAATGCTTTCAACAGGATTTAGGTTTGGACTTATTGCTGGTCAGTTTAAAACACTCATTATCCTAATTTTTTAACAAACTTTTATGCTGTTAAATGTGTGCTTTGTATCCCTGTCTTGCTGAGAGACCCAAGACCTTCACCCCCAAACCTGGTTTACTGACACCTAGGGGCACTTTTCACTCTAAAGTGCCTTGGTAATCTCCTGATTTTGTCACTTATTGGATACATTCGATACCAGTAGCAAAGCAGCCCTATAGCATAATCGATCCTCCACCACATATTGCTTTAGTTAGGGTGTTTGTTGCCTAATGTCCTTTGTCTCTCGATACTTACAAGATAGACCTGGCTGGCCTTTTTAGGCCTTTTCTGTCAGTAGTAGTGTCCTCTTTGGCTTTCATTCAAACTGAAGCACTTTTTGCTTCTGTGTGCAGCATATGGCACAAGCTGAAACCACCACTACACATTGCTCCAGGTCTGTCTTAAACTCCTTAGATATCGTGTATGTTTCCCCCCATAATCCTCATTCACTCTCAAAAAACATCTCCCTTTGAGTCCTTAATCCCTATTCAAGCAGTTTAAGCATAATGCATGGTCTAATTCAGGTCACATAGCAGTACTAGTAATTATGTCCAGGGTGCATTATGTGTCTGGATGTTTTTATTTAACAGTAAGAAATAACCTTTAAAGGCATTCATCAAAAATATTCTGATCATGCAGAATGTATTCAGCCTATTTGATTTGGTTTAGTAAAATATATATAAAAATTGTGTGTTTAAAAATCATGCTACTTTATCATTCTGACCAGCAATTTACATTGAGGCATTTCTGTATGACAACGACCAGCCACAAAGTAACATTTGAGGAGATTTTCTAGATGTGGATTGTAGTTTGGTGTTTTTCCTCTATTCCTCAGTTTGGATGAGTCAGAGGAACAGCTGGAAAGCTTCCTCAAGGAGCTTCCCAAGAAGTCCCTGTTCCTGGCCTATGAGGACCCCTACAGGAGGTGAGTGGGACTGGCCAGTTAGTATTGCGTACAACCTGCTGGTGAATGATGACAATGTAAATACGCCTAGCAGCCTAAATCCATTAGCTCTTTGCAGGTGTGTGTGTGCCAGCATGTGTGTGTGTCCACAGGGAGCTGGAGGCCATGTTTAATGTGGAGGAGCTGCCCACAGTGGTGGTGCTGCGTCCCGACTGCTCCATTCTCATCCCTAATGCAGTGGAGGAGATAATCCGCCTGGGCCCAGACTGCTACCGCAACTGGCATGAAGCAGCAGAGCTCATTGACAGGAACTTCCTCATGAATGAAGACTTTGAGGAGAAGTCCATGCGCAGCTTCAGTGACCCTGTCAGGAGACTCAAGTATAAGGTGGAGGATGAGAAGAAGAAAAAGAAGAAGAAAAAGCGCAAAGGTTGGGGTAGAGGTGGTGATGACGGTGGGGAAGTGGAAGCAGGAGCGGATGACAAGGATGGAGGAGGGTCACCATGGTGATGGAGACCAAGAGCATGTGAACAAGACTGTGTCTTTTGTCCAAAGGTTGCTATGATTTGAGATTAAAAGCTTTGTCACTAAGGCTCTTATAATACAGTAGCCAAACAATATCCCTCTTCTCAGTTGAATGTCAGAAAATGTGTGTTTTTCTTACATATGAAGTGGAAATGGTAAGCTGATCTCTGCCAGTCAAAATTCGTGCTAATCAAAGGCTGTGGTCTTACTGCAACAACAGCTGCAAACATGCCAGCAGACGATACAAAGCCATGGAAAACCCTATCTAAACAACCACTGAATGCTGCTAACCAATGCTGACCTCATCTTAGAATTGGCTTAATTTGATGTCTTTGACTGTTGCCAAGTTTACAGTCAAGAAAAACATTTGGTGTCAGCCAAGTGTTTTATTACACCCAGGAGAAACAGTCAAATCATGTCTCCACTTTCAACAGCACAGCTCTGTAGTAATGCACTTTACACATGGTAATGTGTACCATCCAATCAAAGCCCACCATGCATATTCTGAAATGAATGAATTATTCAACACCATTAAAATAATTTTGTTAGTGAATGTTTTGTTTTGAGTGTTTGTGAAGTCTATCTGCACTTACAGACTACACAAGCAGCAATCAGAGCTATTCAAAGGGAGTCGGTTGGAATGATGGGGAAACTAGCTGTACTACATAATCAGTGATTTGCTTTGAATCTACTGAAGACTATGTTTAGTCTTTGTACACTTCCTCCCACATGTATACTGCTTTGATGATGCTTTATGCGATCAGCCAGGATCACATTTGCAGCAGTTCTCTCAGAGGAATATGAGGGGTTTTTGTCTTTCTTTCTCTGAGTGTCCTGAGCTTTAAATACATGCTGTCAGTACTTCTAAATAGGAAGAAGAAGATATGGCAACATGATGGTAATGACAGCAGCAGAGAACTGCATCTGAGAGACAGATGATGAAACCAGAGTATCATCAGGTGTCATTGAGGTGTGACAGTTTGATTGGCATGATTTGATGTGCTTCAGGCAAGGCGGCGACATAGGCCTAAAGATGTATTTCAAAGCTTTACCATCATAGGTAGACTGACAAATAGGTCATATTTTCTATCAGAGCCACATGAAGCAAAGCTCTCTGGGATTTTAATGGAAATATTGCAAAAGCTGCTGGATGGTTGATCAGCAAACATAATAGATCTTCTTTCTCCGTGGTTGAACTGAAAATGGTCAACCAAGTCAGAGCAGGTCAGATCTGTGAGAGGAGACAGATGCCAAAATAAACGCGCGCCTCTGTTTATTCCGTATTCCTTTGCTTTTGCCTACACAGCAGCTTATTGTTGCTCACTCAGACAAACCTTGACAATATAGTCGAAGCCCCCACACCCCCTGCCTCCTCGCTCTGTCTCTGCACACGCGCACGCATAAACATTTAACACGTGCACACACACAAGCACAGACGCGTTGCGCGCTCTCGAGTGCAGAACGCGCAACAAGCGGACCAGCGGATGGAGAGAGAAAGAGACTAGAGAAGGACGGATGCAAGGCGAGGCCAGGAGCGGGAAACATTATCTCTCCTGGTTGTCCAGCTGTTGTCTTTGTGTTTGCTTTTTTCTGACCCAGCATCATTTTATAATGCGATTCTTGACATCTTTTTAAAAGCCTGACAAATTTCAATCTACCCGTCCTGATGTGCCGCTGCGTCTCATCACGATTCGTCAAGGATATGCGAGGCGGCTGTTGTCACGTCGACGTTATTTTCCATTAAAATGCAAGGATGTACTTGATGAACGAAACTGGAACCGTACGATCAACAATGACAACCGACAGCTGGGCTTGGTGAACGTTAGAAATCGACGGAGGAACGCGGAGCAGCCACGGTTTGTGCAATAATTTGCGTCTAATTCTTGTTTTCGTGCATTTTGCTCCCTCCATCCATCGGAGCTATAAGGCCTGTAGCCTGCATTATCTCTGGGCATGAAACCCGTGGGAATTATGATACCAACGTGACGCACAGTCACACAGCACAGCGGGGAAGACATCGAGTCTCGACAGGACGGAGGGAGGGTGTGAGGTCCAGCAGAGCAGAGCCCTACACAGTACGCTGATCACAGGAGGAGGACGCCCAGTTGTTGTTGGACATATCGTGCTAATGACTGACATATAGCCCGGCAGGTGCATCCCATCAAAATTTCCCCAGAAAATTTTTGATTTTTTTCATGCATCAGACACAGTGGGGCGGGAGACAGGGAGCAGAGTATATTGGGTGAGGGCGCGGAGATACGGGATGCGGGAGACGCAGTGAGCGCGGAGGAGGAGGAAGAGGGAAACCGGAGGATTGACGGTAAGATATGTATGTAGGCTATGAGGATGCACCCCTCCCCTCTCTCTTTCTCTCTCTGTTCAAATGCACAATTGCACATACATGATCAATGCCCGAGAAGACAGCAGAGTTGCCCAACTCATTTGCAGCTGCTGCCAAGGGCCATTTGATCACTGACAGACAGGGACCTGATAGGCTCATAGCCCTTGCTGCCATCAAACCTGGGTCAGTAGTAGAGAAGAGCGAGGCGTGAAATCTGTGAAATATTCATAGGCACGTGCATTGGCCTCTTCTAGCCTTCAGAGGCATACAGGCAAAAATGGTTAACGACCCAGGGTGTCCCAAGCTGGCACACCAGAGGGGTATATGCCATGGATCGGCTGAATTCATTATCTCGCACCTTAATTTCAGTGTCTTGTGTGCTGCCATGAGCAAGGGACTCACATACAAATAGGGTTTAAATACTGATTTGGTTTGCTGATTCACCACAGATGGGAAGATTAGGAGAAAAGAGACGGACAGGAAGAGGGAGCAGACTGAGTGAGAGTCCATTATCAATATTTCAGAGAGAGAATGAGAGGACTGGGTCAGTGGAGGAGGCCAATGAGAGAGGCAGTGGTGACTGTGAGGAAGAGAGATGCAGAGGGAAAAAAGGTGGTGAATGAAGGAGGAGATGGGCTGAGGGGAAGGATGGAGGAACAGCTCAGCGGCCAAAGGGACTCTTGTTCACATGACAGGCTTAAAAACATTGCCCTGGGACATTTGTGTCATATTCCTCCAAGATGAGTTAAAAGTTAAAAAAGATGACAGCTTTGAAATTATTAATATGTGCTATTTGCAGAATTTTACTAAGTGACTCACCCATATGTGTGTGCATATCCACACTGTGGATGTTGGTTGGAGGATAGAAAATGGTATGTTTCCATGTACGAATCATTTACATCAACCTCTGAGGAGATAAAAGCAAAGTGATTTGCTTAAATCACTCAGATATACTCATGCATGCGCACTCACAATTTGGATGGATTTTCTGCCATTTGACTTGTGAAACGTGTCATATTCCTTTTTTCTGCTCAGACCACCTCAAACAGGTTCCTATCATGTCCCTTTGAATCAGTCAGACACAATGAGTCAGTGTTCCTGTATGTGCTGTGAACATTCTGTGCAGGTCTGTGCACGGTGTGCAGAGCTGTGGGCGGATATATCAGTGTGCTATTAATCTCATGATGTGAGATGGGATATCAGCTGGGATTTCACTCACAATCAAGCCACGGGGCTCTAGCTAATAATTATTTTCATTATCAGAAAAAAAGAATAATTCTGTAACAAGGAATGGTTTGTCTATAGAGGGAGAACAGTGAAAAATTGTAGTATGCTGAAGGTGACGTCAAGTTCCTGGATTTTTAACAATAAAACTCAATCAAATTAGTCAAAATAACACATATTGCAAAGATAAGGGACAAATATTCAGATGTGATTCTGAGCATTTGAAAATAACTGAAATTAGTATTTGTCACTATAACAGTGGCAGATTAATTTAGTGTTAATGGATCAATATCTTATTTATCACTTGAGGTTTGGGGACTTATTGCAGGAATATTCAACATCATCTTATCAGAGTGTTGACATTAATAGTATTCTTTTCTTTCTATCATTTTTTAAAAATTGCATTATATTACTTATTATTGCTAAGTTCAAATGTACGGTTATTTTTTTACTATGCTCATTTTATCCAGTCAGCTTGGGTCATTTAAATACTTTGTCACAACACTTTAGAGTTCAATCAAGATACATTTTTGGTGTTTTTTTTATAAAAAGTCATTTGTTAAGCTGTTCATGGACAATGAAAAAAAAACGGAAATACTTCAACATACATGTTATGGCAAAATCTCCATAAGCATGATATGCACTTCTTAATGTTGTGGTATCTACTGAATTAAGCTTAAACCTATTGTTAAATTCAAGTCTGTTCTGCCACAGACAGCCGCTGGATGCTCTTGGCTCTGTTCTGTCATTCCACAGTCGATGGTTTTCCAGCCAACAGTCTTATAAGCCACATGACATTTTGCTACACTTCAGAATAACAATCCTGTTTGGTGCTCAGGAGTTATTCTTGAAGACATCTTCCTGCAGCTCACGCTCAGTAACTGGTTATGGGCACAGACAAAAGAACTGTGTCAGAAATTGAAATAAAATCTGACAGTATCACAAACCTTACATCTATGCACAGTAAAAGCTATTTGCAGGTAAGATTCAAGATCCGATTTTATTGTCCTGCATACACACAAAATTTGTCCTCTGCTTTTAACCCATCCAGGTTGGCACCTGTTGACATACACAGGGTCACACACACTCAGAGACAGATGCCAACCTGGAGCAGTGGGCAGCCATTCACAGCACCCAGGGAGCCTGGGGGTATGGTGCCTTGCTCAAGGGCACCTCAGCCATGACAAGGAGGTGGACTGACAGCCCTCCAGCTGTCAGTTTCACCAATTTTTTTGAGTGGTGTGAGTGGGAATTGAACCACCAAACTTCCAGTTATTGGATGATGGACTCTAACCACTGAGCCACGGCCACCCCAATCATTGCACTCCGTGTGTTTGTGTGTTTGTTGGTAATTTTGCAGTAGTGATACATGTCTACACGTGTATATGAATAAAATCAAACTGATATGAATGTCTTTCTTATTTATTCAATCTTATTTATTCAATCTTATTTATTCAATTCCAAATTGATAAACTTTGTTATATTTATTTAAAAAAAATGTTGCTCATGTAGTTCACTAAAATAGTTGTAGACATACCAGTTTCACCAGTGAATGATTAGCATTTCTGTAGTTACAATATACAATATAAAATTGCAAACTTTGCCATCTTAGATAATATGATAGGCATTGATGGTGCTTGTGCTAATTATAGATGCAAAGCTAAGCATTTTGAGATTTTCAGAAATCATGCCCACTTCCTTTTCCTCACAATGGTTTGATCCACTGTCTAGTATTCCCACTTTACACAGTCTCTTTTTTTAGTTTGACCCTGAATTATATATTTTTTTATTTTTAATCATTTCACTTTTGCTTTGTTTTATTTTTCCATTTTGTTTGAAATATAAATATAAATATAAATATAATCCCTAAGCCTCACACAACCAGTAGTAATGCCGGACACTTGCAGCTTCAGGAAGGAGGACCCAGATGCAGACACAAATTGGTAGCCAGGAGATAAAATTAAAATAATATTATTTATTCTTAAACAAAAGGCACGGTGAAGCCTGATAACAAATTCCAAAAGAACACTAATAAAACAAAACCCAGGAACTGTCAAAAACGACTAGGAACAGGAATGAGCTGGAAAACAAAACCAAGCAGCTACGACAACACGGGAGGGCAGCCTGAAGAGAACATGAGGAAGTGACAAACCGAGACAAGACAGAAAAAAGACACAGATGATGACAGTTTACCACCCATTGAAATCTGACATCAGGGGTTCATGACAAAACCACAGTAGATGATTAAGATGGGGCTGACGTGTCAAACTCATCAGTTTGTACCACACGCTTCTCCACTAAACAATGTTTTTTTTTAAGTACGGCGGATAATAATGTCTTGTATATAAAACAGTGAAACAATACGTTTTTCAGATATGGTTACCATATGCATGGAAATCTCATAATTTGTTACGCAATATTAAAGGCACAGATACATCTATAAAAATCAGTCAGATTCCATCTGAGGACGCCTCCAGTTGAAGGGATGGATAAAATCCACAGTGCTTCCTATGCATTATAACATTAGTTTTACTATTGTGTTTTTAAAAAAGCAGTAAAAAAAAAGATAAATAAAAAGATTTGATTATCAGTAAACCCAATAATTTAATGTTGATCCACTGATCGCTGCAGCCACACTTCAGCTAGACTGTTATTGAGAAAATGATGATTTCCTAGTATGGTTTAGTAGCTGTTCGTGTAAAATAGAAGTACCTAAAACATGACTCATCATTCACTCACCTGAATTTATGATTTTATATTATGAGAAGGGTTTATCTGAATCCTCAGATGACCAGCTCTGCAGTCTGATGACACAAATGCTCACTACTCGTTAACACTGGAACCTCCAGTCTTCTTACTGTATTCCTCGTTAAGGCCTTTGCTAACCTAATCTGAATTTGTCATCTGATATTTTGTTGCATGTTCAAAAAATAAACACAATGTCCCATTTTGTTAATCATTTTTACACACTAGCCCAGGTGTATTCAATTAAAAGTCACTGAGGTCCAGTTATTAAATTTTTTCCAAGTAGAAGGTCCGAACCGAAGTCCAGCTTGTGTCTTATAGCCTTCCCCTATGTCCACATTTTCATATGGTTTCAACAATATCTATGGTTAATATCCAATGAGTGTACAACTATCTCTTTTACCATAAATAAAAGTGGTCCCAATCAAATCAATTCAAGGCCTTTATTTCAGATTAAAGAAAAAACAAATAAAAATAAATAAAAAAGTGCAAACCGAGTGGAATAACTAATTTTTCTCTTAAATTAAAGAGGTCCCAACCTGAGGAATCAAAGGCCTACAATTCAAGTAAAAAAAGTCAACTCAGAAAACAACTAAAAAGTGCAAACAGAGCATTGACTTAACATTTTCTCTTCTTTGTTCTGAAAATAAGGAGGTAATGAGGGCACACTTTTCAAGAAAAAAAAAAGTCCACATCTTCAGAAAACAAGTGGCTTTTTAGGGGTGGGGATTTTTCTTTGAACTTTTTTCTTTTAATTCTTCTTCTTTTACTTTTCTTTATGAGAAAAAATGGGCATGTGGCTGACTTGCCAGTAATTTAAATCTTGGCCATTATCATGCAGACATGTAGGTGTTCATTGTTGAGCCTAGAACGGTATTTGTTTCTGACAAACATTCGTTTGCACGTTGCTGGGCTGTAAATGTATGTGTGATGAGTCGGGTAGACCTGTCATACTGTGCTTGCAGTTCGGTTATTTTGTGTGCCCTCAGCTCGGACTTCAGGGGATAACTTTGCTCAAAAGAGCTGTGCTTTGTTTGGTAGTGGCCCTTCATGTTGCCGCTTTTAATTAATGCCACGTTTTCGGAGCATATGAGGCACACTGGTTTTGAACTGTTCGCCGGAAGAATGAACATAAATTTCTCCGTCCAGTCATCTTTAAAACAACGATTTTCTTCGTCTACTTTCCGCCTTTTGGAGCAAGCCATGTTACCGCGGTAGTGTCTCTTAAAGGAGAATTCCGGCATTTTTACAAACATATCCCATCTGTTGGAGACCAAGGAAAGTTGGCCAAAGGGAAAAACGCAAGAAATTTTCATGGCCGCTGCGCAAAGTTGTCCGATTGCGCTGATTTCCATGAAAGCGGGCTCTATCGGGCAAGCTTTTAACCTTTCCTGAGGCTCTTAACGTGTATCAAAATACTTTTTACCGAATTGGCCGTGGTGTCAGTAGCAATACAATTCAACCCAGGGGCTAACCATACCGTTAGCTAGCACAGACATACATTTTGAGATTTCAAAAACAGCGCACTTATCTTTCTCAGCTTCCGTGTTCCACAGGCGTCCGCACAAATTAATCGATCGCCAAAGTCATACACTATAGTATTCCAAAGTACTGTCTTCCTCTGTGGTCAGTGCAATACAATGTCCACATCTGCACCACCATGTCTCCCCAATGCGTGACCTAGCAGCAGCTCCCGTTTCTGGATCATCGTTTTGAGCCATCCTCGCTGCATCTTGTGCCAACAACTCTTCATCAGTCAGTGTATTCTGGTTCAAAAAGATAACCCCGACCATCAAACTCGTCAAACTCTTCCATTCCAACATCAGAATCTGAGGAACTATCCATTTCTAAATTGCTTCCAATAAAATCCTGAGGGCGAAGGTGTGCTCTTTCAAGCAGTCATGTGACAAGTCATGACATCACGGCGAATATGGCTGTTGAAACGAGTCAGCTGTTCGATAGGAAACAATAACAAACATGGCAATGTGTAGTTCGGTTCCCGAGGGTCGTTTTTGGTGGACAAAAAGACAAGTTTATAGGGTTAACCCTATAGTGTATGACTTCGGCGATCGATTAATTTGTGCGCACGCCTGTGGAACACGGAAGCTGAGAAAGGTAAGTGCGCTGTTTTTGAAATCTCAAAATGTATAATGTCTGTATGCTAGCTAATGGTATGTTAGCCCCTGGGTTGAATTGTATTGCTACTGACACCACGGCCAATTCGGTAAAAAGTATTTTGATACACGTTACGAGCCTCAGGAAAGGTTAAAAGCTTGCCCGATAGAGCCCGCTTTCATGGAAATCAGCACAATCGGACAACTTTGCGCAGCGGGCATGAAAATTTCTCGTGTTTTTCCCTTTGGCCAACTTTCCTTGGTCTCCAAAAGATGGGATATGTTTGTAAAAATGCCGGAATTCTCCTTTAACTCTTCTTTTCTGCTTCTTGTTCTACTGTGATGCACTGGTTAAACTGACGATTTTATTGGCTCAACTGAATGAAGCTATTGTCGTATTAACTGGAGTAGCAGCGCCCGCTGTCAATTAGCCACGACCGACCAAAATAATGCGTCAGAAAAATGACTTAATCTCGTTAATTTACCATTGGTCACGGGTCCGGACAGAACCATTACTCGGTTTGGATCCGGACCGCGGTCCGCCATTTGGTGATGCCTGCACTAGCCCTAAAGTTTTTTAGGGAAGGTCAGATTTTCTGTGTTTTATTCATCAGTCAAATGCTTTTTGAGAGTTATGCAGCCACTCTGAGCTACAATGCATGTGATAATCATTATCAAATCTTGCATTTGACATGATTTGTCAAGTCCTGACAAATGTAGAGCATACGGGGTTAACTGAATTGTAGAAATCAGTGGCCTTGCTCTTAATGTGTGGCTCCAGTATTGCAAGCAAGGTATCAAACTGGACCACTGACTTCTTAGAATACACCTGGATCTGGTTTCGATCTGGTGCAAAGAAAGGGGAGAGTGTTACACAACTGGTGACACTCTCCTTGCACTTGAAACCAGATCGCATGGATCCAGCTTTTATTTTTATTTATTTATTTGTTTTTTCTACTGTGAAGAAATGACCCACAAACCATAAAATCATTCTCACTGCTTGATGGACCCATTTTTTTTTTACTTTTCTAAGTAATGCACATGGATGAAATATATGCAACACATGCTTTGTGTGCATAATGATTCCTTTCAGGCGACAGACAGGGCCTTTGTGTGTGGTTGGAAGGGTTTTGTTCACAGATGCTTCATATGAGCTTCAAACTTTAAAAAGCTTTGTGATAACTTATCTTTCAACATGTGTCAGTATTTTTTCTAAGACAGATTGTGGAAAAAAAAAACTAAATACACCATATTATTACCAGATTATGGACGTTTTTTGTCGTGTTGTGTGTGCACGATCTTTGTGCTATGCTGTGCTTTGTGCTGTGATATGCTCTGTGCTATGCTCAGGTAAAAGAAACAGAAGTGATGATTTAGAAAAAACACACTAAAAGTCCTGCAGATTCTCTGACTTTGAAAGAAAAAGTGCTTAAATTGCTCAAAGGCAGGATGTGATTTTAACCCAGAGGGTGTGTGCTGAGAGCAGGGTTAGGATCTTGATAAATATGCGGAGAACCTTTTCAATAATTAATCAGCCTTTGTTCAGTTTCAAGAGACTCAATTCTTTCAGGGACAGGAAATCAAATACATTCTCATGCAAAACCTTGTCACAAACTATCTCTGTTTGCCACATACAGTACTGATACATGTATATGGAATAATATTGGAAGTCAGGAGGGTTTTAGTCCATTTTGCCATTATCTATCTATATATATATGCAAGTTTTACAGACATGTATTTAGTTGGGTCTGTTAGCAGACACCTGTGTGGGTGTGTATAAAATGGCCAAGGTGAAAAACTAAAACAAAAATAAATAATATGTCAGTCATTAGCACATAATAAAAATAAATGTAATCTAAAAAACTAAACTCAGTCTGATATATATGCAAGCAAATTACCTCAGTTATTTGCTGAACATTAAGTCAGACAATCAAACCCTGCTCCCAGGAGGGCCGAACATGCAGTGTATGCTTAAATGCTCTAACTTGGCTCTGATCGTTGTCTGCATTTCCTGCCCACTACAAGCAAATGATTGACAAAAGGCGACACTTTCATTCCCCAGAGTCACACATCGACAAGACAAACATAAAGGCTCTAAAGCTCCATAAGTGGCTTTGACTGCAGCATGCAGACTTCAGCCCACTGGGAGATGAAGAGGTCAATTGTTTGAAACAGGCTCACAGTCACAGAGAGCAGTGTAGTGTTTTAATCCTTAAAAAATCTTCCAAGTCTTGTTATTAAAAAGTATTTCAGTCTATAAAGCTTTAGATTTCTGTGTTCTGTTGGGAGTCTAATCTTTCAGACTTTATCACCTCTTGATTGCGTGCCCCCCCCCCCCCCACACACACACACACACACACACACACAGACCCAAACACACACATTTAGGAACACAATACTGCAAGCCTGTTTTGTCACAGCTTCATAGTGATCTACCCTCAGGCACTGACAGATCTTTGACCAAAAGAGGGGGAGGTTACACTATCTGTCTATCTCATTCGCTGTTCATTTTCTGGCCTTCACCTTTAACAGTGGGGATATTTTTTTCCTGGGTCTTTTTCCACATACAGTAATTTACCAACACGCTTCCTCTCGCAGTGAGTTTTTAGACTTATCGTTTAACCTGTTCAGCCCCAGGAGTTCCCTGCTCGAAAAATGACATTCCCTAAATGAATTGAGTAATTTTCTGCAGTTACAAACTCTGTGTAAACCATCTTGGTATCAAAATAAAGATAACACTTGTGAGACTTCATCAGAGCCACATCAAACCGGATGTTCCCCTCCTGCCCAAGGTACCTCACAGAAGAGGTCAAAAGGATGTAGGTACTACTAAAAAACTCTATTGCCTCCTAAAATCCTTGGCATATCATTAAAATCAATGTTGTGAAGAGAGGTTTTCTCAAACCAGTGCCCAGAGAAAAGCATCGTCATTTAAAAACCACAAATACAGCTTATATAATGTCAGAGTTTTCTGAACCAAATAAGCTCCTTGTGCCACTCCTATCTCCTCACAGGAGGCTTTTTGACCTGCAGAGACCTGAAGCTTGGGTCCCAAAATCTTGGTTCCCAGATAAAACCAAAATACTATCGGATCTGAACAGGAATCATGATGTCATCTCAAGTGGCCATGCCATAAACCTATAATGACAAACAACTACGACAAAAGAAGTACGTTGCAGCAGCCTCCAGATGAGTTGCTGTCACCTACTGGACTGGAGCATGAAAGTCATGCTGCAGTTGAAATGTGTTGGTTTGCTGTGGCTTCTGTAGAAACACTAGAGTGCAAACAAGAGCTAGATTGGTTCTCTGCTGGTTAAAATGATGAGACAACCATGCTTCTTGTGGATACTGCAGTGTTATGAAAGGCTGTGGTGCCTAAACCTAACCAAAAACTGAGTGAGATTGTAAGGGAAATTAATAAATTAACCTACAACAGATTGAAACTTTAAGATAAGATAAGATAAACCTTTATTAGTACCGCAGTGGGGAAATTCACATTGTCGCAGCATCAGATTTAAAATACCAGGGAATAGGCAAATGGGAAACAATATAGAAAGCCATAAGGGCACTACAATATATATACAAGGAGTGTTTAAAAGATTATAAGCAGTATGTATTGGTGTGCAAAGATGAAAACAAAAAAAAATATGGGGATTGGTCCCTCCAAATGCAGACATGTTACTTGGTTCAAAAACTTTTGCTATATAGGTTCAAGCTTAAGCACACGCTTATGCTTGTTGCTTGGTAAATTTTTTTGAGACAGACACAGATTATAGGTATCTATGGTTTTTGGAAATGCAATATGTTTTGATAGATGGACAGCATAAGCTTCTTACTTCAGAGATATACTTAGAAGCTACTGTAAATGCCTTTTCTCTGTTAATATTGAGTGGGAAAGGTTATAATTATGCACATTGTGTGCATTAATGCATGTATGTTTGTGTGTTTAATTTATTTCTCTCCAGGCCCTCAACTCACACACTATCACTAAGAGACTGCTCCTCCAAGTAGGCCGGCCGGTGGCCCCGGGCTGGATTTTGGTTGCAGGCAGGGTGACTGGGTGTGTGGCTTTGTCAAGGGCCATCAGTGTCCTTGCTCTACTTACTGTGCAGCGACACTTACGGGTGTGTGTGTGTGTGTGTGAGAGATGGAGAGGCTCGGGGTTGCGTGCGAAATAACATGCTGCCAGAAGGGTTTTTGATGAGTGTGCATGTATGTATGCACGGCAGGCTGTGTATGTAATAAAAAATGGAAATGTTCTCATTCTATTAAGTCCTTTATTTACGAAGTTCAGTGTGTCTATGCGAGTGTGGTCTTTGGGCTTTTACTACAGCCTTGTTCGTTCAATGCATTCAAAGAAGGCAGAGGTTTCTGTTCTCCTTCTTAGCTCTGTGTGTGTGCATAAGCCCGAGCCTTTGAATGCATGTTGGACATTAGTAGAGTGACCTAAATCTGTCGGCCAACATTACCTAACAAGAAGATGGAGAGAAAAGCAAGTCGCAAATGAATATGCAAGCTTACACGTTGGTTTATTTACACACACATGCTCACTGACAGACACGTTTGTATGGCAATAAAATTGCCTTCATGTTCTAGTACAAAAATATACCTTGTAAGATACAAAACACATACATCCCAAACCAGAAACATGTAATCTTATTCCTTCAAACCTTCACTTTTGCTATGGCTTTATCCTGTTCAGCTGTCATCAGGGACGCACCTTGACAAGTCCATCACAGGGCTAACACAGAGACAAACAGCCAAGCACACTCACACTTGCTGTCAATTCAGATACACCAGGAACATGTAGAACATGCAAACTGCACATAGGAACATTCCTGTTTTGAGGTAATAGTGCTAACCACTCCACCACTTTGCAGCCAGTGCAAATAAATAAACAGCAAAAATTATGATGAAGGGACACTAAAATAGATCAGCAATATAACAGTCGAAATACCTACTAAAAAAGTAAAAATGGAAAAGTGTTTCTTTGAATTTTTTCATTTTCTTGGGGAAATAAAAATCAGAATCAGTAGGGTTTTTTTCCACAAATTGGGAGGGGGCACTTCAGGGTAAGTGTCGAGATTTGAAAAAGCTACAGCATAATATAGGATTTCTTTTAGCGCGGCATATGTAGTTGTAGTAATGTATAGTGATAGATATAGTTTAGGCAAGTTTACTTAATCATGTTGTAAAAATATAGTAAAGACAGAGAAAAATGCTAAAGCAGGACATTAAAGGGTTAAGTTGGTTGACTTCAGTAAACTCAATTTACAATAAAAAGACATCCTGCCATTAAAGGGGAACTCCGGGGCATTTGAAGCGCAATCCCATTGCTAGAGGTTGTCAAATACTGATAGTAGGACACAGACTGGTGCAAATCGGTGCTCCCTGTGCGGAGATTGCGCTGTTTGCGCAGCCTGTCATGCGAGGCTAATACGTGGTGGCTAAGGGGCAAGTGCTAACCCTTCCATGTAAAACAACAACTTGCACACTGCAGAAATGTCACACCACTTTATAAACCATTCGACAATAAAGTCACAAGCCTTACCATCAAAACCATATGCATGGTTCTCACATTACTGGCATGGGGACGTTACAAAACAACTTTATAAACAGCATGTCACTTACCTGTTGTTGGTATGCGCGCGCATGTGAAAGCCCAAAAGAGTCAATGGACGATACTCCCAAATACAAAGCAATTATCTTCTCTAGAAAAACTGCGTTCAAGTATTTAAAACATTACAACAATACATGCCCAGTAATATTGTTGTAATGTTTTAAATACTTGAACGCAGTTTTTCTAGAGAAGATAATTGCTTTGTATATGGGATTATCGTCCATCGACTCTTTTGGGCTTTCACATGCGCGAGCATACCAACAAGAGGTAAGTGACATGCTGTTTATAAAGTTGTTTTGTAACGTCCCCATGCCAGTAATGTGAGAACCATGCATATGGTTTTGATGGTAAGGCTTGTGACTTTATTGTCGGATGGTTTATAAAGTGGTGTGACGTTTCTGCAGTGTGCAAGTTGTTGTTTTACGTGGAAGGGTTAGCACTTGCCCCTTAGCCACCACGCATTAGCCTCGCATGACAGGCTGCGCAAACAGCGCAATCTCCGCACAGGGAGCGCCGATTTGCACCAGTCTGTGTCCTACTGTCAGTATTTGACAACCTCTAGCAATGGGATTGCGCTTCAAATGCCCGGAGTTCCCCTTTAAGTTCAATAGTTAAAAAGAATGGGAAAAGCTCAGAATAAGTCAACATTATTGCTTATGTATTGGCCTTTACTTTAAGTTTTTTAAGGTACAGTTTTGTACTTTTAGTTCTCAGCGATGATTTTGTACCTTGAGAACAAAACAAAACAAAGGCCCACTGGGGCATTTCTGTAACTTACAGGGTACTTTTCAGACAATTGTACTTTTGGGAACTAAAATTAGAGTTGTACTTCTTTGTAGGATTTATACTGCATATTAGCATTCTCTGTAAAGTTTGCTATAACACTTGTATTGATTGGATAGTTGTTTTTAGTTTATTTTTGTGTATAATGCCCCTTTTCCACCAAACATTTTTGTACCTATACAGCTGTACACGGTCCCGCTCTACACGGTCCCTCTCTACCCTGATTGGGAGCTTTTCCACCGCGGGTTGAAGGTGGGACCCGTTACAATTTTTAGCCCCGGCAAGTACCTGCTTCAGAGGTGGGTCTAGTCGGTACTAGTCGGTCATAAAACGTCACGTGATCAGTGCTGTCCACTGATTGGTCAGGTGAAATTACGTCATACACGCAACGAAGCTCGGGGAGCTTTAAATAATCACCCGCCATGTATGAAAACACACCTGAGAGAAAAAACAGAGAATAAACAGAATTGCGAAGATGGAAGACCAGAGAAGGAAAGCCAACCCATGGGTGATGAGCGAGGTGCAGGCCTTTCTGTGTGTGGTGGCCGAGGACCGCATACAGAAGGAACTGGACGGAGCAACACGAAATGAGAAGGTGTTCCAGGATATAGCCAAGCTGATGGCTAACCATGGCTATCACCGGAATTCTCAGCAGTGCCGAGACAAGCTGAAGAGTTATTACCGGCAGGTAAAGGACCACAACAGCCGGAGTGGGTCAAACAGAAAGACATGGAAGTGGTTCGACCAAATGGACGGCATTTACTGTCACCGCCCGGCGAACGGCGTGGATTCGGCGACGTCTTTGTTGGAGGCGATGGAAAATGGTAAGTGTTGCTCTTATCCCCTTGGTGCAACGCTTATATCTTAACAAATGCATGTTTTATATCGTAACAAATACATGTTCAGTCTTTAACTTGTGTAAAAAGTTACACAGGTGTCTCATGTAAGTTGTTCTGAGTGAGCTAGCAAACAACGCTGTTTTGGAAGGCTAGCACAGTGTCTCACCTATGCGGTTACGTGTATGCGTTTCGTATGTTCACACTTTTTATTTTTTTTCCCTCAAGACTCGGTTTGTGCAATCGATGAGTGTTCGGTTGCTGAGGTCAGCGAAGATCCTCCAACCCCGCAGGCTTCAGAACCGACACTGGCATCGCAATCTGCTGCTGAGGCAGCAGCTGCTATCTGCATTCCACCGGCACCAACACTGGCGTCGACGCCTGTATCTGAGACAACTCCTGCTGTTTACTTTTGTACTGTCTTTTTTAATAAAGAGCTTGGTTTAACTAAACAATATGGATTGTCAACTGCATTACACATTACACTCCATTGTTGTGTTTACTTTTGACTAACCGCGGCGTGACACTTTGTAGTCACCTGAAACCGACGTCACGTTAGTGGTGAACGGGCCGACTCCGCCTACTTCCAGGGCACAGTTTGGGTGGAAAAGGAAATGTTACTGGTGCCGTGTCGTGTGGTGTAGTGTCGGGCTATATCGAATCGAGTAGAGTAGGGCTAGCTTGGCGGTGGAAAAGGGGCATTACTGTACCCTATTACCAGGGCTGTAGTACTCGAGTCCGGTCTTGGACTTGTCTCGGACTCGAGACTGTTTTTTTATGGTCTCGGACTTGTCTCGGACTCGCTGGTATTTGACTTGGACTTGTCTCGGCCACTGGTATTGCCAAATATGGTTCTTGGTCTCGACCGAGTCCAGGCGTCTTTATTTTGTTACAATATTCAAGGGAAAAGTAACCACTTGATAACCAATCAAATACCAGTTTATTTTCGCGTGCCCTGCATCTGCGCCTTGCCAACGTTCTCCTTTATTGATTCACACACACAGTGAGACGATGTCGGCCAATTCCGCTATAGTGAAATTTGGTTTTACTAATCACAAATAATTTCTCAGCACATCACTGAAAAAAACCACAGGGCAGATTGCAGATTCTGCAAATCGACTATCTCAGAGACATCTGGGACGACTTCAAACTTCGTGAGACACCTGCAGAGGTGTCTCGGTAAGTTAACTGCAGAGCTAGGCGGTGCTTAGCCTCATAGGCTAGGCTATGTGTTATGCATTAGCTAACATAGCGGAAGATAAGCCAAGGTAATGTGATTTTGGACATAGTTATCATCACTTACTGTACGTCTGGTATTACTGGTTTCATGAGATATAAAAAATCAAACGATTGTGAATATGGATTAAGCGATTGGTTGTCGTGAATTACATTTGTGGTTGTGTGATAATGTACTTGTGTTACAAAGGGTAGCAGCTACACAAACGCTCAAGCGTTTACGTTAAAGTGATGGTTCGGAGTAGATTCACCCTAGGGTCATTTGAACCGTGACATCCAGCCAAGTAGCCCACCCGAAGTTTTTCCGATATTGGCTGAACTTCCTTGATCTGGGAGCTTCAAAGAAAGATGAGGGTTTATCTACTACTGTAGACTACAAAGTATATGCTATATTCTGCATGATTTTTTATGAATTTTTATGTTGTAGAGTTGTGAATTTATTTTATCAATGGATAAATTGAGCAGCCTTGCTTTGTTGTCTACAGTAGTAGATCAACCCTCATCTTACATTGAAGCTCCCAGATCAAGGAAGTGACGTCGACGCAGCTTTAGCAGCAGAGAAGCTATTAGGCTTGTGTTGATAAAAATAAACTCCTGGACTATGTACAAACTTCCAAATGCATCGTTTTGTGAGTACAGACCATATTTGTACTACTGTAGAAGTTTGGTGTTATGGCATGTGATTTTAGTGTGGTAATTTTGGAGATACTGCCAGGTTCCGTTAGCGCTTGTACTAAGCTATTCGGGATAACTCAGTAACTCAGCTGATGTTCAGCCAAGATCGGAAAAACTTGGGGTGGGCTACTTGGCTGGATGTCACGGTTCAAATGACCCTAGGGTGAATCTACTCCGAACCATCACTTTAACGTTCACTTTAGGGTAAAGTAAACTGAGTGTTGTGACACTATTTTTGCTTTAAGATCAACAAATAATAACCCAAAATGATTGACTTTATACTGTCATGCATACAACTTGTTCTTTTCTATCCTGGACTCGGTCTTGACTTGGACTCAGTCTTGTCTTGGACTTGAACCTATTTGGACTCAGTCTTGACTTGGTCTTGACCGGTCCTGGTCTTGGACTTGTCTTGGACTCGACAAAGGTGGTCTTGACTACAGCCCTGACTATTACTATTGTACAAGTAAGCCATTAAAATAAATCATTCTCAGCAAATTGGGGACTTTCGCAAAAAGTAAAAAGTAGCACCTTCTCATGGGGGTGTATTTGGAGTCGTGTGGAGGTGTAGATGTTTTAATTTGTGCCTTCTGTTTTAAATGATTTACTGCTTTTTTTCTGCAGCTGACCTGACTTGAGAGTATGAGCCAAGTTTGAATACTGCAGTAACCAATCAGAACACCTTTAACAACACTTCTTCAAGTTACAGTTACATGAATACGGACTTAAAGTGCTCACATCCACAAACTATTTTTGAAATGACAGCTCTGTAGTATGTAGAAACCTTTTCAGGGCTCACTTGTAATTCTGCAACTGACTCAAAAGCTGTTATGTGGGAAGGTGTGGGGTATTCCTTTTTTTTCCTCCTCAATTAAGCAGGTAAAGGTCTAAAGCTTTTTCCAAGTCTAGTATTTGCATTTGAAAGCTGCAACGGAGTGCTCAGTGTAGCAAACAAACCATCCTGCAAGAAACAAAACAAAACAAAGATAGCGAAACATTAAAGGTTTGGTCATCAGTTTGATACATTATAAGAGAAAAGGAACACTAATGCATTTGGAAAAATTAAAAGACCCAGATGTCTGTAGAGGAGTGCAGTGGTGGATGATCACAGGGTTATTTCCATGAAAAAGAAAAACACTTCACAAGTTCCAGCTAAGTAATAAAGGATCCAGCTAACTCTTTAGATAGGTAGGTACAAGATTAGTCATGTTTACTATAGAGAGTAGAATTCCTTAGTACGGATACAGCTGTTTAAACGTAAAGTAAAAAATATAAACCCAAAGAAAGGGCAGGCGGGAAGTGAGGACACTGCATTGACATTGTGCACACTTAACCCTAACCTTAACATAACCTCAATTCACATGCTATAGCCATTACCCTTACCAGGACATATGAAATGACATTCTGCTTCATTAGGGCCAGGCTTTGGTCTTCATAAGGATTACTGGTCTTGACAAGGTTGGTGATTATACCAGAAAAAAAGTCTAAATGAGGAGCAAATACAAAAAACACACGAGGAGCAGTGAGCTAACTGAAATTCTAAGCAAGAAAAAGAGATGCATTTCAATACATGTTGTGGTTCAGCCTCCTGTGCTGTCTGAGGCCAAAAGTTCAGTCTATATTAAGGAGTCATATTACTGCTGTTCTCTTATAGCTCATCTGCCTGCATCCCGTATGTTCCCTGTTAACATTTTACTGCGCACCACCGCCCCCTGATCACCTCTGCCTTCAGCCAGCTGATTAGCTCGTTATGCTTGCTCAGGATGAGGTCATCTCTACAACATCATTTATTCAGGATTAATGAAAAGTGGCCAAAGCTGAGCCCAATCCTCTGCTTCTGTATGTGAGTGTATTTGTGTGTATGTGTGTGTGGAAATATTAAGACTATTTTATGGGTCAGTGGCCAGTATTGCCTCTGGCTAATTGCGGACTTAAAACATGAACTCTCACTCGTGCGCTTTAACTCACAAACACACAGAGACACACACAGTCTTCATTCTCTGCCTCTGTCTTGCTCTCTGAGATTGCACTGTGCTATCACCATGGTAACAGCAGATTGAGTGACTTTTCACTGCACGGATTGTTCAATTGTTATCTCTGTTTTGTTCTCTTCCTCTGTCTGTCTCTTTCTATTCTTCTGTCCTCTTCCTACCCTGCCCTGTTCTCTACTTGCACTCATTCATTGTCACTGTGTGTTACCAACCATCCCACACACACACACACACACACATAAAGATGTGCACCATAAGAATACAGTACAGTTTTTCATTCACATTCTCACTGTTCCTCTGCTTCCTCTACAGGCTCTCCTATCGCAGCTGGTGGTGTGACATCCTAACTCTTCCTGCCCAGCATGGCTATGTCACTGTGGTTCGCGGGAGTGTGTGTGCTCACTCTGGCTTGTGTGTCCCCCTCTCGCCAAGGTAGGTGTTATGGTGTGGATGTAGTGTCATTTTGGATTGTTTTTCCTGGCAGCATTTGGCAAAATGGACCCCAAACTGACAAGCTATAAAAGGTGCCATTGTGATGTGGGTTTGTGTGAATTTCAACTATAAGAAAGAAAGAAATGCATCTCAACAAGGATAACCAGACAAAAAAAGAAAACCAAAAAGATTACATCTAAACAGATAGCAAGTTTGAGATGCTGCCCACAACTAAAACAGATGAGCAGCCATTCAGCACCAGGGACAGTTACATTACACCAGCAGCATGCTAATCATATTCACTCTTGAACCCACCACAGCCTGGTGGATTTAAGACTGTGTTTAATCTTGAGCAGCATGCTCCCTGCCATGTGTATATCATCCTTGAGCTCATGTGAGCAACTGGATTAAGGTAACGGTAATGGGATTTTCTCAAATAACCCTGGTATTTATAAGATTCCCTCCACACAAAGTGTGTGTCCGACATATTAAAATGTAGCCCTCAAAGGGGAGAAACGAAATCCTAAACTTGCCAGTTTGTTTTCACTGGTTTCCTGACAGTCAATAAGCGTTATCCACCCCACTGTCATGAAACTGTGATGTTCCCACGCACCACATCTCGTCACTTGTAGGTGTCACAGTGGAGGTGCGATGTGATTCATGACAACAGTCTCACTCTGCATCTCTCTGGTGGAAGGTTTTACACATGCATTTTAATGATGGTGCTGGATGTAGTGACAGTTTCAGAGCATATTTAGTTTTCATTGACTTTTTTATGCCTCTGGCAAAAACAGACATGACTGACTGAGACTGTTAGAACAAAGTGGAATCGTTTATCAAATCACTTTCTGTATCAAATTATCAAACGACTGATCCAGTTGCAGGAACAGGAAAACCAAATTTCTCATGTAAAGATCTTTGGACTCATTGAGAGTATCAGTGTTTTTCGTGGTTTCGGGGGGATCTTTCCAGAGCCTTTTCAAGCAAAAAAAGAGTAGGTGGTCCAAACTGAAAAAAACTAAGCTTGAATTCAAGCAGGACTTTGCATTCTTAGTCTTAGTATATTTCTGTATTTATATCTACTTAACCGATAAACAAAGGATATTATGACCAAATCAATGATACAATTAGCATTCAGTCCTGGATCAAATTACTATGTTGTGGTTGCAAGCATTGTTGGCTCCAGGTCAGATCAGCAGTGATGAAACATGAACCCTGGGTGGACGGGAACATTTTCTTTTCCTTTGCTAGGACCTTGAGATGCACAAAATTATTTTTTGAATTAAATGTACACCCACCCAAATGTCTGGAGGCTCTGAAACTGACATTAGCACCAAAGCGATGGATATGGATATGGTTATGCGATGGATTAATTTCTATAGGCCTGTCAGTGGGCAGCAAACAGAACAGTATTTGGTCTTGGTATGTTTATCACGCATGTTAAATGGGCCTGTCTCATCCACACATCACCTATCTGAACTTTATTTTGTTGTTTTTGTAATTTGCAAGAGTCAGCTGGAAAAGAGACAATAATGGTCATTACTAAGATATTTCTCTCATACTGCATTGCTGGGCAAAATATGGTCTTAACAAGGATGTAACTTCAAAAGATATATGAGCTGCATGCCGCTAACAAGAAGCCTCCCGGACGTTGTAATATGAGGGGTTAATTTTAAATAAAAACGATGCTTGCTGCTGTAATGCACATTCATAAGTATTTAGGAAGTTCAGCCTCGACTGCACCAAATGCATAACTTCATCTTCACCAAAATCAACAACATAGTTGTTCATTCATATGGCAAATTTGGTTGATACAGCTCATTAGGCTAATAAACGCATCAATAATAGGAAGACATGAGATTCAATTTATTATTTATTATTATTTTATATATTTGTTTGTCTAATCGTTTACTGCAAATCTTATTGAGATATTACAGTTAAGTCTGAAATCCCCTCTGAATGTATTTTCACTCATTAAGAATCATTGCAACTACAAATGAATCTGGAAAATTCATTCATTCAGTCAAAATAATAACTTTTTTTTTTTTTTCAAAAAGTCATCCTGCAGGCTGTGGTCAACCACAGCCTGCAGGAGAGTTAAAAGCCAGTCTCTCTTGTTGTAGCAATCAGCAGGCTTGTCCCTCGGAGCAATTATTTCACTATATGGTACTAACACACTGAGGGTAATCGTGTTGCTTCCAGTATTGGGAAATGGTGCAATCAGGTTCCTGCATTTAACAAAGCAACATATATGCTCAACAGTTATATGCTGTCAGAAACCCAAGTAAACAACTGTTCATTCTCCTTATTTTCCATCTTCTTTCATTCATCCTGTGCCACTATTCCCCTGATCCAACTATCATGGTAGCTATGTCCCGGGCCGCCATGCCGTTCGGGCTGCTGCGCAGGGAGCTGGCATGCGAGGGTTACCCTATAGAGCTGCGCTGCCCAGGAAGTGATGTGGTTATGGTGGAGACTGCCAATTATGGACGCACCGATGACAAAATCTGTGATGCAGACCCCTTCCAGATGGAGAACACACAGTGTTACCTGCCTGATGCACTAAAGATTATGTCCCAGAGGTGTGTATCTCCTGAGTTGCACATTTTGCTGACACCACACATTATTGATGAAAATCTGCAGATTATAATGTCATTCATGAGCTTTATGAATACATGTTAAGTGTTATGGAAGTGGTTAACGCAATCAATACAAGCGTCTGTTTGTACACAGTGTGTATGTGCGTTGCTGTAACATACATGTTGAGCAGGATGAAACATTACAAAAAGTCGATGCTTGTGTTGTATGTCATGTGTAGGTGCAAGCACAGCAATCTCTTCAACTGAGTGTAGAGAGTAGATGTGTACTCAGCAGTGTTTTCCAAGAAGAAGTGATCAATATTCAGCAAGAGGGAGAGTAGACAAATGGAGCATCGTTTGCCTCCTCTTTCCTGCCTGTTAATCACTCTTCTTCCTTTTTGTTTTGTCACTACATTGTCCCTTTGACTGATCCAACCTTCCATCCATTCATCCATCTATTCATCCATTCATCCATTCATCCATCCATCCATCCATCCATACATACATACATACATACATCTGCTGTTCTCCAGATGTAACAACAGAACTCAGTGTGTGGTGGTTGCGGGAGTCGATGTCTTCCCAGATCCCTGCCCAGGAACGTACAAGTACTTGGAGATCCAGTATGAGTGTGTCCCTTATAGTGAGTATTCCATTAATATTTTAATAGATGCACATGTAAACACATTCATTGTGCACACACAAACAAACATACACAAGTACACTTTAACCTGATTATGTCAAGATACATTTTGATTTGAAGTTTATTTTTGATCTTGCGACTTTTGATGTTGGCTATTTCCCTGAGAGACTGATGAATAGAGAAGCCTCCTTTTTCTCTCAGGGAATGTGTGTGCATGTTTTCTGAATTACAAAACGAAAGTTGGATGGAGAAAGTACAGAGAGGGAAAAACTGTAGGGCATTTGCAAACTGTCGCAAAATGTCACATGTGTGCGTGGGTGAGCGTATGCACTTGCGCGTGCATGCGTGTATGTTTTCTTTTCCAGATTCACACCACAGGAGTTGCTCTTTTTTCTCCACAGGAGCCTGATTGAGGGAAGGAGAGATCGGGGGAGGAGGGGAAGGGAAAGGGGGAGGATGGGGATGGGGATGGAGGGGAGGAGGGAAGAACGGGGAAGGGGGAGTATGTTGGGGCTTTTTTGTGCTTCTTCTCCCTTTTACATGAACAATAATGTCTGTGGTGAGAATGAGTTCCGAAAATCTTTATCTGTGCAACTCTTTCTTTCTTTCTTTCTTTCTTTCTTTCTTTCTTTCTTTCTTTCTTTCTTTCTTTCTTTCTTTCTTTCTTTCTTTCTTTCTTTCTTTCTTTCATCTCTCTGTCCTTTTCTCTTGCTTGCTTTCTTGCTTCTCTTTACTCCCCTTCTTTCACTCTCTGACTTTTCTTTCTTTCTCTCCCTCTTTTTTTTCCTATGCTTGAGTAGAAGTGGACCAAAAAGGTAAAGACAATACATTGTAGCATCTTGATCTCTCCTTATCCCGACCCCCCTCTTTTCTCTCCTTCTTTTCCTCTATCCTACCATTTCTCTCTTCCTCCAACCCTAGGACGTTGTTTCGTAGTCATGCTGGATGTTGCCCCTTACCCCTTTTCATTTCCTAGTTCTTTTTTTCCACATTTTATCCATCTCTTGTTGTATCCAAAGCCGTCCTTTTATCCAATTTTATCCAGGTTCTGCACCTAGTCTCTTCCTCACTCTCTTGCTCTCTCTCTTCGGTTTCTTCTCCTCTTCCTCCCTCTTGCTCCTGGTTGATCTATCTGTCTCTTGTTACTGTCCCTCAGTCTCTATGTGCACGCAAATATAAACACAACTGATCACACAAACACGAACACAATCTTGCTTTGATGCTTTCTCTTGTCTAAAACCTTTTAACATAAGAAACAGTTCTTTCTTACTCTTTCTTTCTTGCTTGCTTGCTTTCTTTCTTTCTTTCTTTCACTCACCCCTCCTTCCTTCTTGTCAAGTCATCGTCTTCATGCTTATTTTCCCTTTTCTTCCCTTATAGGAAGAGCCCCTTATTTATCTTCATAGGAAAAATAAGACGAAATGTGTGTGACTGTGTATTCGTCTGGATGTGTGCTTATCAAGCACTGCTTATGTGCGTGAGGGTGTGTGCATGCCTTTTTGCATGCCAGTTTGAGATTGTTCAGTATACATATGTGTCCATACAGTTATTGACATGTGGGTGGACCAGTCGTGCTCTGCGTAAACTAACCTGCCCTCTCATTCACTTCAAGGCAAAATTTAGCTCCGCCTTCTGCGTCCCTGACTCTACCTCACACTCTTCTTCACTCTTTTTGCACTAACCCACATACACACACACATATGCACATCGACTACACACACAAACTACATGAATACACTCACACACCTTTCATTGCAGTGTCCCTGTTGTGTTACTCACCACACACACGCTAACAGTGTGTGATTTTCAACACTTATTTGTCTCTTCTGTTGCTTACCTCTCAAGATCAGGACAACTGTTTTAAATCCGTCTCTCTTTTTCTCTTCATTCTTTTTTCTTAATCTCGCTGCATCAACCGCATCTAATCCAATCCATTTTTCATGCATTGATCCATTTTCTTCCCACATCTGCCTCCACTTTCCTTCCACTCCTTTTTCACTTCATTTCCTGCACTTTTGCCCCCTCCCCCCGTCTTTTCTTTCTCATATCCTGCTTTCTGCCCTCCCAAACACCTACATTCCAGTTTTCGTGTGTCCTGGCTCACTGCTCAGCATCCAACCAGCCTCCTCGCTCCTGGAGGCAGAGCATCAGTCAGGGGCCTGGTGTAAAGACCCCCTACAAGCTGGTGACAGGCTGTACGTCATGCCATGGACACCGTATAGAACAGAAGTGCTGTATGAGTACGCCTCATGGGATGACTTCCGGCAAAACAGAGTCACCACTACCTATAAGTGAGTGGGGTTTTTTGTACCAAATGTTTAGTTGATATATTATATATTATATATATTAGTCAGTTATTTGAGGGATTTTAAAATATGGAATTTATTTTCAGAGTTGGTGGTAACATTAACATTGAGCCAAAGTTAAGTTATATAAAGCCCAATAATTCAATATTTAATTACATTTATGGATGAGAATTATCCTGCTATTTACATTTAATCTGTTCACTCATTTGTTAGCTCTCTCTATGGCAGTTTACTTTGCATAGCAGAGTTTATAGCCACTCTGACTTCAAATAATGCCCAATCTATGATTCTGATCTGCCGAAAAAACTCACCAGTTGATCAGTTAGAAATATTTTTAAATTGCTCTTATGGTTACATGTACCAACACTAGCCACAAGTCATGCTAAAGTAAGTAACAATCCTTAATGAAGCATATGATGAAACAAACAGATGATTGGAGTATAGTACAAACATAAATAAAGAACCTCTCATGTGAGATAACAAAAAAGTGTACAATAATTTCCATCTCTGTCCTGGATGCCATCAATAGTTATGAGGAGCCACAGAGAAAAAGGTTTTAATCAGCCATGTGTACATTTAAAGATTAATAATGTAATTTGATCTATGTTTTCAATGTTTCAGTGTTAAGAGAAAAAAAGACAGAATTTTGTTCCTCAAGCAGGCACTGTAGAAATAGGTTACGTGCCAATATGACAAGCCTGGTGTGAAACCTGCTCACTCCAGGCAGTTCAGGGGCAATGTCTTCTGATGAATTGAATGATATTAGATACACAAAAAAGCTGAAAGTAAGGGAAAGTATGCAAATGTGACCTCCGTAATATGATTCTCTGTTCTAGGTTGCCTAGCCGTGTGGATGGCACCGGCTTTGTGGTGTATGATGGTGCTGTTTTTTATAACAAAGAGCGAACACGCAACCTAGTCAAGTATGACCTGCGCACACGCATCAAGAGTGGTGAGGCAGTGGTGGTCAACGCCAACTACCACGACACCTCGCCTTACCGCTGGGGAGGGAAGTCAGACATCGATCTGGCAGTGGACGAGAACGGCCTCTGGGTTATCTACTCTACTGAAGCCAATAATGGACGCATTGTGGTCAGCCAGGTAGGAGAAACGGAAACAGGTCGATGACTGGAGTGTGGAAGGGAAAGAAGGAAAGGATGAGGCTTTTACACAATTTTCTCATCTACTTTCGTCTTTTCTGTTTTACAGGTGAACCCATACACCCTACGCTTTGAGGGCACATGGGCCACGGGCTTTGACAAACGTGGGGCAAGCAATGCCTTCATGGCCTGTGGTGTGCTTTACGCCGTTCGCTCCGTTTTCCAGGATGACGAGGGGCAGGCAGATAGCCGAGCCAGCAGCAACATGGTGGTTTACGCCTACGACACCAGCCGTGGACAGGAGCTGCCTGTTCAGATACCATTCCCCAACCCTTACCAGTATATATCCTCCATAGACTACAACCCTCGAGACAACCAGCTGTATGTTTGGAACAACTACTACGTGCTTAGATACCCTCTACAGTTCACACCACCGCCACCCACTAAAGGTCTGAAAATAAACACTTGTGTAACTGGATGTGCAAAATAGCATAGATTATGTAGATTAATGTTGTCTTCACCCTCCAGGTCCCCTCTCATCATTGATGACAACCGTCCGTTCCTACACAGCTACAGTAGCTTTGACCCCAGTGCGACCATCAGCCTCACACCCAATTGGCGTCATCAACAGGGGCCCCTTTGACCAGCGCCCGATCACAGCCATGGTTCCACTGACCCCACGCCCCCCGCTGCGTGTCCCCATAGCGCCTGGCGGGCCTGGTCAGGTGGGAGGATGTGAGGGCCGAGTGGCACGAGGCGTTCAGTGGCCCCCAACCCTGAAGGGAGAAACCGTGGAGAGACCCTGTCCAAAAGGATCTCTGGGTAGGTGTAGCATGAGTCTGTGCACATCTGAGCATGCCAGCATGTGTGTGTATCTTGTTTCCCTTTGAAATGTAGTCACATGTCCTCTCTTTGAACTCCAATGAGACAGAAGTAGACAGGGAAGGGTTACAGTGTGTGGAAATGATGGCTTCTGCACGTCTTCCTGTCACTGTGCAGCTGTTTTCCTCAGCCCAGTCTCCTTCTGAAGAGAAGCTCTTTGCAGATTATCTAGATAATCCTCTGATGCAATTCGCATTTTACTAATCATGTCGAATCAATTGGAAATGGGTTTAGCACAGAGATGATGATTATACTAGAATGATTTTATCTGATACCGTGTTTATAACTGAGAGAAGGTATGTCTGTTGTGTCATTCTTACGCCCAATTTATGTGCAACAGACACTTTAGGACTTTGTTTAATTTCTTGTATGAATGTATGCAACAGTTAATTTAATTCACACTTACGACAATAAATCATCTGATTGCGGTTGTAAAAAGAACCAAAAGATCGACAAACAAAGTTAGTGAAGATATTAAAAAAAAATCAATATATTAAAGCTAATGAAAAAACAGCATTGATCTTACAACTACCATAACTTTATAGAATGAATTTAAAGCTAAAGTCTAATAAATGATTACAGTCAATTACCAAATGGTTTTTGCCTGCACGTAAGAGTAAAAAGTGCACAAGGAAATTTATTCCAGAAGAAACTGAATGACAAAGTCTTTCAATACACAAGCTGTCGTTTCTCTTTCTGACGTTTGTGTCTCCCTTTCTGTCTCTGCAGGTATAGCCTCCTATCAATGCATGTCGTCTCCAGTTGGTTGGAACTCCAGAGGACCTGACCTTTCCAATTGCACCTCTCCCTGGGTCAGCCAAATTGCACAGAAGGTCAGTCAAAAACACATACAACCATGGAAACACATACACATGCTGTGCAAATGCCCCAAAGCCAGTCAACAAGCAGCTCTCTCTTAAATGTCAAAACATTTGACATTACAAACACCCCCACCTCACTCCAGATTAAGAGCGGAGAGAACGCAGCCAACATTGCCGGAGAGTTGGTCAACCTGACCCGGGGGCGGATCTATGCCGGTGATGTCAGCATGTCCGTCAAGCTTATTGAACAGCTGCTGGACATATTGGACTCTCAGCTCCAGGCCTTGAGACCAGCCAATAAAGAGTCAGCAGCACGTAATTACAACAAGGTAAATTGTTTCTGTTATTAGTGTCGATGTGTTCTTGACCTCCTCTGGAAATGAGAGCAGAAATGTCAGTGATGACGATTGTAATAATTCTAATAATAGACTTTTTCCCCTTTTTCAGCTGCAGAAGAGAGAACGAACGTGTAAAGCTTATGTTCAGGTAAGATTAGATAGATAGATAGATAGATAGATAGATAGATAGATAGATAGATAGATAGATAGATAGATAGATAGATAGATAGATAGATAGATAGATAGATAATGTTCTCTGTCTCTCTCTGTCCTTGTCAGGCGGTTGTTCAGACAGTTGATAACCTGCTGGGTCCTGAAGCTCTGGTGTCCTGGGCTGACATGAGCAGTGTTGACCAATCACGCTCTGCATCGCTGCTTTTAGACGCGGTAGAGAAAGGAGCATTTCTGTTGGCTAATAATCTCTATGAGGGCCGTTTCAGTGACAGGGCACCAAACATTGGTGAGTGGTCTCGTTCTCTTTTTTGGTGGTTTTCCTCCTCATTTTGCACAAATTACTAACGCATTCAGACTGTTTCCATTCATGCACAGATCTGGAGGTGTACGTATTAAATACTGAGGCGGACATACAGGACTTGACGTTTCCTCACTCCTATGACAGCGACAGTATTCTGCAGATATCAGCACTGGCTCTGCAACAGTATAGCAACAATGGTCAGTGGAACTAATGTTCGGTACAATTTAATCTCTATAGGATATTTAGTTATCAAACCATCAACAGAAAAATTATTTGAAGCAGTAACACAAGTCTTCACATATCACTGTTCCAAAGCAACAAAGAAAAAAAGAAAAAATGATGTAAATATATAAATATATCCGCTTAAATGTAGCTTTTCCCCTATGTTATTTCCCCTTCTGTGATTTGCAGGCCAGGTGAAGTTGGTCCTTTCCCTCTATAAGAACTTGGGCTCGTTCCTGACCACCCAGAACTCAACACTTCGGCTGGGTCTGGGGTTGAGCCAGGGCTCAGAGGCCAGGCGCAGGAGCCTCGTAGTCAACTCTCATGTGATCTCTGCCTCTGTGCACAGAGGATCCAACAGAGTGTACCTCACTGAGCCAGTGATCTTCACTCTCAGACACATTCAGGTCTGTTTTAAACCTACTAAAATCAAACTTAAATTTCGAATGAGCTCATTTTTGAGTGCTGCTCTTATATGTTTTGGTGTGTTTTTTCTCCTTATCTGCAGTTGGAGAATCACTTTGGTCCTAACTGTTCTTTCTGGAATGCATCAGGAGTTTCTGGGAGTGGCAGGTGGTCCACACAGGGCTGCCGCCTGTTACACACAAACAACACACATACAACTTGCGCCTGCAACCATCTGTCCAGCTATGCTGTCCTGATGACATACCAGCAACCTTCTGTAAGTCCGACACACCACATATCAATACATAAAAGCATTTGATTCAGTTTCATAGTAGACATCGACATTTGCCAGACTGTCATTGTCTTTCCATACCATATGAGCCTGTAGCCGTAAATCTGTTATCTATATTTGATCTGAAGCGGCATTGAGCTTTCAGTGTGTTTAACTTGACAAACATCGAGTCAGTATTGATGTAACACTCGTCATGCACACATTTCTACTGCACATTGTAGATTGCTTGTGTGTTTGATCAGATAAGAGCTTGGAAAGCCTGTATTACAAACTATTACTGCTATAGTCTTGAATGGCCATGTGTGAAACTTTACTTCTCAAATCAAATTACTCCCTCAATGGCCAAAACGTCCTTTTCCCATTGCACTGTTAAGACTTTACTCCTGCAGTCCAAAAATCACTTCTAAACATCTTACACTCTGTTTTTCTTGTCAGTTTGGGACCGGTGTAGAGGAGCTCTTAGTCTTTGTGGTTTCCTGGGTTGGCATCTCTGTTGCACTGGTGTGTCTGGCTACCTGCCTTATCACCCTTTGCTGCCAGGGGGCGCCCTGGCACACAGACCACAGCACCATTCACTGCAACCTTTGGGCCAATCTGCTCGTCACAGAACTTCTCTTCCTTATTGGTGCCAACAAGACTAAATACACTGTTAGTACTCTCTGAACTAGCTTTTTATTTTGCTTTTAAGGTTGATCTACATAACACGTACAGATACAGAGTACAAGCTTTGCTTGTTCATCTCTCAATTGTCATTTTCAGGTTGTATGCTCCATCACTGCTGGCCTCCTGCACTTCTCACTGCTCGCAGTGTTTTGCTGGTTGTGTCTGGAGGGGGTGGAGTTGTACCTGCTGCAGCGGGAGGTATTCGAGGGACGTAATTCCCGGAGGAAGTATTTTTACCTCTGTGGTTACTCCATTCCTGGGCTGGTAGTGGCTGTTTCTGCAGCTATTGACTTCCGAGGATATGGCTCTAAGACTGCGTAAGTTAATAAGTGCAGTTTTTTTTGTTTGTTTGTTTGTTTGTTTTTTATCATGGAGACTAAATCTCCAAAAGTTTTAGCTAATTTTTGAGGGATCAGATTTATTTTTTGGGTTAAGATTAGAACCAGGTTATGGCTAGGTTAGGGTAAAGGTCAGAGTTTAGTTGTGATGGTTAAGGTTTAGGTTAAGGGGGAAGGTAATGAATTGTGTCTATGGAATATCAACACAAAGATAATGTCAGTTACTTCTCTGCATATCTAAATCCTTGGATCAGCTTCTACAGTGTATTTTGGAGGCTCTTATTTTGCTCTGATTTCTTTGTGTGTAAAGGTGCTGGCTGCGGACTGACAATTACTTCATCTGGAGTTTCCTTGGACCTGTAGCCGCCATCATTACGGTGAGGTTGCATACTGTTGTATGCACTGGCTTTTTTTTTTTTTTTAACATTTTCTGTTCATTAATGTATTGATATAATTAAAACTGAACATATTTTTCTTTGTGATTGATGTTTGTCCCTTTTGTACCTCAGTTAAACCTGGTTGTTTTGGTGATGACCTTACATAAGATGCACAGCACTGCTGCACTGAAACCGGACTCCAGTCGCCACGACAACCTGAGGTCAGTATAAGAATCTCATACTGTTTGTCTCTGACTATTTTGTGTTGTTGTATGAGTATTAAGTTATATAGATATGTAAGTAGAGCCCAGTTGTTATTCACAGAAGCAGTATTTTGTACAAGTTTCATGTAAGTCAGTCCCAATTTTTTAAAACTGCCCTCAGCAGTTATTGGTACTGAAGCCAAAACTTTGTTACTGCAAATTTTTTATCTGAGTAAAAGATGAACTGATCTTGAAGAGGTATAAAGTTGAAGATTAAATATTAATTTAAACTTTTAAATAAGGTTTTTTAAAAAAAACGTTTTCAAGTTCAAAGGGGAAGCACAAAGCAAAAGTTTGCAGACTTCAAGAGATTTAAACTCACTGATAACTTTTATCAAGGTTTCAGACCTCTTTAAGCTTTTTTAAGGCTGTGACTGATTCACAGCCATTGTTGAGGGATGTGAATTTTTAAAGCTTTTTAAATAGTCTGACTCCTCAAACCTTGTCCCAACGATCAGCTGCCAAGGTCTCCTCTAAGTAGCTGCCTAGCACTCTGAAAATTAAAGTAATTCATGCAAATGCTGAAATAATACAAAAGGTGTTTTTTGGACAATAGCAAAGCTCCTTCAGATTGCCATTTTCTCACAGGAGCGGATTGATCATGCTTTGGCCTTGTTTTGCAGCCAGTGCTGCGGAGAACATTTCACTGGTACGGGGAACAACTGATTAATTAAATATCAGCTAAAGTTGGAGGGAAATTTCACACATGCTATAAAAAACAGAAAATGTATAGAGGATGGCTTCTAAAGGAAATGTATCATCTTTATCATCAGGTCTTTTTGGAAATCAGGTCACCTTCTACTCTTTTAGGTATTCACAGTAGCAGTGGGACTTTTTTAAACGTTATTAATTCCCAAAAAACTCATCTGTGTTGCTCAAAATTGTAGATTTGTTGCTATGAAAAAAAATTCTTGTAAACCTTTAAATGGCTTGGGTTTGGTTATATACCATTTTCTTTATTTAGTGAATGACAGTCTTCAGATATGTTAAGTTGCCTCAGTCCACGTATTTTCCCACTATGAAATGAGAAGCTAACACAAGCCATGAGGAAAATGACCTTGTGAGGGCTAGTGGTAGCTTCCCTGGCTGACCAAGAGCTTGTTTGTGTCTACTGGGGAGGCCGTGGCTTAGCTTGTAATCAGAAGGTCGATTCCCAGCATGTACACAAATCAAAGTGTCCTTGGGTAAGACACTGAACACCAGATTGGCTAATATGTTAATCGGTGTGTGTTTGTGGCGATTAAGCACATATGTACACATACAATAAGAAATGCTTCATGAGTGTCTATGTAAATGAAAAACACATGTTAAGCACATTGTAGACATGTTTAAAAAGTCACTATACATCTAATGCTGCATAGAGTTCCTGCAGCATGTGGTGAGTACCTGTTTTCTTGGCCTGTATAGCAACCACTAGCCCCCTTTTAACCCCAGGCTAACTTGTCTTTGTAGCTTCTTCTGGCATGCAAATTACTGTATAATCCCACACTACAAGTAGAATTGGTTTCTCTACTGTTCTACTACAGATTCAAAGCAGAAATCCCCAGCCATAGCATTGATAGCTGATTTGCTGTCTTATGAACAGAGATGGCTGATAACGATTGAATTTTGACTGTTAAATGCAATTGAAATAACTTTCTTTTAAATACCATGCATCTTGTGTCCTCTACCTGTGGTGTTTGCAGGGCCTGGGCAGTGGGCTCCCTGACGCTTCTATTCTTGCTGAGTGTCACCTGGTCCTCAGGCCTGATGTTCTTGTCCGGTCCATCCCTCCTCCTGGCTTACCTCTTCTCCTCTCTCAACACTGCCCAGGCCCTCCTCATCACTATACTACACTGCACGCTCGCCAGGAAGGTCAGTCCAAGTGTTTATAAGTCAACATGTAATTAGAAATATCTATCTGTAATATCTGATTGTCGGACTAAACCAATCATTTATGATGGAATATTGTGTGTAGGGTCAAAAGGATTATGGCCGCTGCATGCGTCTCTCGCAGTGCTGTGCAACTTCCTCAACCAGCTCTCCAGACTCGGCGAAAGGTGCTGCCCTTCGCTCCAACAGCCGATACACCAGTAGCCAGGGTCGCAGAGCCACTGCTAACAGACAGGTTTGCGGCATTACACCGTACGTCTCAAAGGCTTTGCCTCTCTGTGTCTGATTGTCTTTGATCATGTCTAATATTTCTTCTACAGAGCCGCATCAGAAGGATGTGGAATGACACTGTTCGGAGGCAGACTGAATCCTCTTTCATTGCTGCAGACAACAACACTCCTACTCTAAACCGAGGTGAGTTTTATTGTTTTGATTATCTTTTAAATCACAAAATCACACATTTGCACCTGCTGTGGCTGAAGAATGGGATGTTCATTTTCTCCCTCTCTCTTCATAATCAGCTGCTTTGGGGAACCATTTCCTTACAAATCAAGTGCTGCAGACTCATGCTGGAGCTTCTCCTTATGACACAATGCTGGCCCAGGGATACAGCCAACCCTTCACCTCTACCGGTATGTTGTATTACAGTTGTCAGGACAGTACATATTTGATTATTTCTACATGTGCATTCCCCTGTTGCTATCTTTAACTGTCTTCTTATTATTCTTATTTTTCTGTACTGTGAAACAAAATCCATGCAAAAGTCTTGGGCTACACTCAAAATGTCTACATTGCACGAACAATTATTAGGCAAATTATTTTCTCAGGATTAACTTCTCTGTTTAGCAAATATGGGCAGAGTCAGTCTGAACTGCGAACTTCAAACTGTTCAAACTTCAAAATGTTCAATGATGAAAAGTGGGTTTATATTGTTTTTTTGTTTTTTTTTGCTGTAAACAAAATTTCCTCAAGGGTCACAAGACTTTTGCATTGTACAGCTTATCTTTTTCTGTTTCTGTACAGTATGAATGTTTGGAATTAAAAGTTTAAATGTTTTGTGTGAGCATGAAAGCTGTGAGTTTATTTTATTCTGTTGATTACTTTAATTGTCTTTCATAAATGTTTTTTTTGACACTTTCCTTCTCTGTCTCTCTGTCTTAACGTGGACCAGTAGGAACCTTCAGAAACAAGCAGAGTATGATCTATTCCCTCTTGTGCTCCTTCTTTCCTTGTGCACTGTGATTCAATTCATAGACTAGCTGTGCAGTATTTGCACCTTATTACTATATACGAACCATAATGACATAATGCACATCTGTCCATGTGGCAACATAATCTGACATCTCATCAAGAAGTATATATATATGTTAAAAACCCAAATCTTCCTGATAAAGCTTCTCTTTCAACGGGCACAAAAACATCAGTCTGTGCCCATTCATTCATTTAATCATTCATATGTCCCTTTTCATCGGCATTTTGGGCTTCTTTGTCTTTTTGTAATTAGCATCTTTTTTTTCTTCTAACAGAGGGTGTTGTGCTGCAGAGCCAAGAGTCCTGTGGGTTGGACAGTGTGTGTCTCAATGGAGGCTACACCCCCAACACCTTCACCCTTCATGGTCTGGGGACAACACCTGGGTCTCGAGCTGGAGTGGTGGGCAGCACTGACCTTCTGAGGGAGGAAGGAGTTGGGATTGGAGGGGATGACATCTCCCCAAGCCTCCTTACGCCACATGGGGCCACAGATCTGGGCAGTGGAGCTGGGATGCGTCGCAATCTGTCTGATGCAGCAGCGCTGGAGAAGATGATCATCTCAGAGCTGGTGCAGAGCAACCTGAGGCCCTCTGTTCCCATGCCTGTTCCTCCTGAGCGTTATGGAAGCTTAGCAAGGCCTCACCACCACGATAGGGCAGCTATCACACACGCTGCCACTTTAAGTCGAAATGTACCGCCACCCCAAGAGGGTTGGTCTAACAGCATGCAGCCCAACGCACGCCACAACGCACAAGAAGGCTGGGCACATACAAGGCAGCACACACAAGACACTGAGATGCATTCCACAACAACACGTGGGCAAGATCTCGCCACAACACCACGCTTACAAGATGGCTGGTCACATACACGTGTTTCTGGAGATTCTGAGTCCCGTGAGCTGCTGAAAGATGGGGACCGGTCGCAGCTGCAAGGTACTCTGGGCCGTCGTGGGCATCAGGACAGGCAGCAAGCACATCCTCCTGATGTCCAAGCGCGACCCTACTCCACCCTCAGCCGCACCCCGGGTACTTTGTCCCGCCACCGCAGCACACTGGAATCAAGTGGAGGGACAGACAGAGAAAGGGACCGGGAGAGGGACAGGGAACGTTACCGGGACAGACCCCTCCCACCTCCTCCTCCCCCTCCCCCGCAGGAGTCAGAGCCCCTGTACAAAGGTCTTGAAGAGCCCCTGCTGATTAAACAGAGAGATGCAAGCGTAGAGGCATGGAGAGGTGGCCAGGAGAGAGAGAAGGATGAGACATTTCTGCTGAAAAGAGACATTATGAATGATGAATGGAGAGGAGGAACTGAGAGGGGAAGAGATGAATCGTTTACCTCTCAGAAGCAAGACAGGGAGATGGATGAATGGAGAGCTGGCATTGAGAGGGGGAGAGAGGAATCTCAAATGCTGGAGAAGAGAGATGGAAGGATGGAGGTGTGGCGAGGAGGAGAGACAGAGCAGGAAGAGACTTTTATAACTCAGAAGAAAGATTTTGGGATGGACGTATGGAGAGGTGGGTTAGAGAGTGAGAAAGATGAATCCATATTTCTGAAGGACAGAGATGGTTGGAGAGCAGGGATTGAACGAGAAAATGAGAAACAGAAGGATAGAGTACTAGATGTGTGGAGAGGAGGAATGGATTTGGACAGGGACGAATCTTTCCTGTTTGAGAGCAAAGATGGAGGTCCAGATGGAAAGAAAAGAGGGAAAGATAGAGGGTCTCTTCGGTATCATGGCGATCGACAGGATTCTGATGGTTTCACTCTACCTTTGACTCCTGATCTTGACCTGGACCCTGACTCCTCACCTATCTACGCCCGAGATTCAAATCCCTCTCCACTGTACCCTGGAGACCGACGCTCACCGCCACCACTCGGCATCTTCCCCCGAAATTCTTCGCCAACAAATATCTTTGCTCCACGGGAAAATAACTCGCCCCCCAGCAACCTCTACTCCCGCCACTCCCCGCAGATGTACAGCCACAGCAGTTCTCCACCTCGATTCTATACCCGCACTTCCCCTCCAACCCTCTCGTACCCAGACAGCAGCCCTGAAGGCCCAGAAGAAATCAGTCCCACTGGTGGTCAGCCTCAGCGACCAGCTCTGGAACTGCCCTACAGCCTTGGGCGACCTCCGCTTGGCCCACGGCCCAATCACCTTCAGACCTTCTACCAGCCACCGCCACTGGCTTCCAATGGAGAGACAGGGTACTCACCAGAGCCCATGTCTGAAGGAGACGACGGACAGATGCAGCGGGTGACAAGTCTGTGACTAGGGCGGTGGTGATTGGGGCATAGATACCAGGGAGGAGGAGGAAGATGGTGATCATTTCAACAATTATTGATGACCACTATGATGGAAATTCGAATTATGATGTTGAAAATCATAAGAATGATGGACAACTATATTAAAGGGATATTTATTTTTTTTAGCGAAGTGAGGTTGTGTGAAGTACAGATGTGTAGTCAGGGTCTCACCTACAGGAGACAGCAGTCAGTGGGCTCTCAGTTTGGAGAACCGGGGAGGAATTCTGACAGAGGAGATAAGATAACAGCTTCTCAGAAGAGAGCTACAAAGGAGTGAATTTTCCCCATCTAGAAAATCTCAAATGTCAAAAATATCATTGCAGTTCGAGTGAATGTTAGACTATCCTTGAGATTTTTACACGTCACTTTTTCAGCATATACTATGTCTTTAGTTTCTAAACCCAAAAATATTTGTGTTGCTGTGTTTCAATGCATGCACGTTGGCTGGCCAACATATCAAGTTATGATCCGCTGTGACTGACTTCTGCTGGTCTAATCCCAAAATACCACTGTTAAACATGTACAATTTTTTAAATGTTTGTGGAAGCAATACCCAACAGTAAGCTATCAAACAAGTCTGACCCTACTGATGGACTCTGAGCTGATCAGTGGTAGGATATCTTCAGAAGCCACTGTGCAATGTAATGAAGAGTAGCAACACGGTCGTTCTTCGGTTGAGAATATAGGGCCAAAGTAAATATTTGTCTGATGTGAAAGTTAAGCAGTGTTAAAATTGTTCAGTAAAAAGCGTTTGATTGAACTGCGATTCACTTTTTGAAGTTTGAGTTGTGTTAGATTTTGGTTTTGTAGCCCTATTCTAAGTAGCTGTTAGCTTAGCTTTCCGTCAGAGTTCGTCTCTGGTTCTCCAAACTAAGAGCACTCTGACCACTGTCTACTGCATGTAAGACATAGATTTCTCATAAGAACAACACACAACCCCATTTAAAACAAAATATTCCTTTAACAATTATGACAATTACAATGATGGCTCCTCCTTGCTTCTATCTCCTGATCACCACGAGACTTCCCCCTTTCCATGTTTTGTTACTTTTGTATGACTGTGATCCATTTATAGCTCCATCTCTTCGTCTTCCTCTCCCTCTTCTGTCTCTTCTGAAACCCTGCTGTGTCTTCCCCACTCATTGGTACTTATCCAAATTGGTCCATTGTCTAAGTTCTACTGCTTCATCGGCTGGGTGTTGCCCCTCCCTGTAGCAAACAGTGTGTCAAAAAAGCACTTGTGTGTTGCCAAAAATCCTCTTAAAGAATATGTGCATGACTTTATAGTGGCTTTACAAGGCTACATTCTGTAGGAGGATGTCCTGAAGTGTACGTGCGAGTGTGTGTGCATAGCTTGATGAGCATGTGTGTGTGTAAGAGTGTGTGTATATGCGTGCGCGAGAGAGAAAGTGTGTAAATAAATCATTCTTGTAAAATTAATGTATCACATTGAAGCATTTTATCATTACCGACTGGAGGACCTCTTACACACATCCTCTCCTTTCCCCCTGATTTTGACTCTTGACCTGTCCTATTTCACATAATGACCAAAACTTCTGTCCCCCAACCTGCCACTAACTGTTCGCGATGGAACTTGTTGCCATGGAGTTTGTCATAGCAACCGAACACTTGACTGCAGAGCCAGAGATCATGTAAAACCTCAGAACTTTTCTGCAACCCCCTGAGATCCTTGTACATATCAACCTCAAGTGTTCTGATTGTCTTGTATTGCTATTGAAGTTCAAGTAAACATGTGAAATAAATGTTCATGTCTTTCTGTTTGTGTGCACACAGAGAGATGGAGGTATTGAGAGCTATTTAATATATTAGTTGAAAACACATCCAGAAGAGGTATTTGTGGGCTCCTTAGTAGAAAAACTTAACAGGACAAGAGTCATGAATGATAAATACAATTATACATAGTAATATGATGCATCTATTTACGCTACTTTATGCTTTTACCACATAAAACATGAGACATAAATATTGTTACTGAGAAATGTATCAAACACCTTTAGGATACCACAGCTACTTTACAGTGAAACATAAACATGTAACATTAACAAAGACACACAAACTGTTTACACATTTCATTTACTGAATTTTGGTCACGTGACTTTGATCAAATTAGCTGTTATCATTTATTTAGCCTGATCAAAAATCCTAGGCCCTTGCAGTGCACGTCATGCTGACTAGGAGCTAATAGATCATTCTCAATAACATAACATAAAAAACATAATATCATGCATAGTTATGCATTATGTTTGTGCAGCCATATTTTCCTTACATCATGGTGAGCATATTTCATGGCAAAAGGCACCAGAATGGAGGAATCAGGGACATGTAACATGTTTTTTATGCTCCACTGATGAAAACGGAATTAATATTCCAGAGATGGAAACAGTGCGTGCGTAAAACTGAAAAGGATGAAGTAGTAGGCCTATACTTTGAGAGAAATGTTTTTGAAAAGTAGTATCTATGATTCAAGTGACCAGGGAAATAAGAATGTATGAGTTCTCTTAATTCAATAAAACGTTTTTTTGGACACTGTGACTCATTTCTACATCATCATAGATTTATTTATTCTGAATGATAAAATTGAAATATAAAATCTATACAAAGATATACAAAATATTAAAGATAGATATTTTATGTCATTGTTACAAATAATGATACATATAATAGTTTTTGTTGTCACTGTAAGAAAAAGTAAATAAAACAACATGAGCACGGAATTTTAGTATATAATCCAAATCATTAGAAAAGAAACAGAGGGTAGTGGAAATTAGCTCTGTTCTAATAAGTTAATGCCCAACACTTTTTAGGCTTTAACATACCATTAACAGCTGAACTATTGCAGAGAATGTTTGACTCTAAAATGATAGATTTTTCTAAGCTCTTACAACACTAATTGAACACAAATTTACCAACAAATTAACATCCAAAAAGATTAGACTATTTTTGTTTGCTGTGATGAACCAACGCAGAAATATCCTCCAGTGTTTCTTGGAGCTCATGCTGTTGCTCTTTTAGATCAGGCTCACATTAAGCAAAAACGTTTTATATATTCAAAGTGCTTCAACTGCCAAGCGCCAAACAGTATGCAAAGTTAGTGAATTGATTGGGAAACTTTTAGCAGGTTTTAAATGCAAGGCATTTAAGACCAAGGACTGAAAAATTGACATTAGTGCCAAAAACCAAAGCCCCTTAAATAGCCATGTAAGGGCTGACTTTAAAAACACTCAACTTCACAGCAGAAATGCTGCTTGGTTCTTCTTCTTCTCCTCTGTTGATGGCAATTTATTAGTGGTTTTATCTTCATGAAAGACATATTTTACATGTAGTCAAACAAACTCTTCAAGCTGCGTTGCATTTTTTTAAAGTTTGTGGAATGTCACTTTCTCTCCGGCTTCCTTGATGTCTGCTTTAAAGTACACGGCTGTGAATTAGAACTATACCTTCTATGAACGCTTAACATCTTTGAAATGTTTATGAGTGCAATACGAAGGGATATTAAAACAATATCAGAAAAATTATCAAATTGGGGTAAACATTGCGTAGATTGACTGTATTAGTCTTTTACAACCTGAGGCTTTGTTTAAAAAATTATTTCTGAGCCCCTGAAGAAACTAGAAACCTGAAGCAAAAACCGTTTGAGAGGTTCAACTTTCTGCTGTTATTGTAAACTACTGACTTTGTTCTCATGTATTCCAATGTGTACAAAAATAAAACTGTAATATTTGTCTGTTGAAAATGTTGTGACGTGCGCGTTGTTTTAGTTTTGAAGGGTAAAAGCACTCGTATGTTGCATCAGGTCATAAAATTTCTTTAAATTTGACCACAGCACTGTGTGATGAAAACCTACAACCAACTGTAATGAAACTTATTCTCTAACTATTGTGCAATCCATCAGAGTGAATTCTAATTTGAATAATAATGAAAAAAAAATAATCAGGCCAAATAAACTCTGGTTTTACCTTTTCTATACATCTCAAAACAAGATTGATGGTGTGATTGAATAATTGAGTGGGTTTGTTTTTTACATTTTGAGAGAAAGAAAAAGGGAAATACTGTCATCATCAGCTTCTGCATAAATGTTCATGTCCCCCATTGAAATGACCTAATCTGTGATCACCATGAAATGAGATAAAAAGTCTGAAAATTCTGACAAAAACACAGAAAAAGCCCCAAAACAAACAAAATGCCTGTATGAATAACTTATTTTTAATTATCTGTGTGCTCTCTGACTGACTAGAGCATGCTCACGATTATAAAAAGAGACTGAGAACTAGAAGCATCCATTTCTTTAATATTTTGTTTAGATATTTTGTTTAGTATTTCTCTGAATTACATGGCACTATGTTCACAGATGTATGGACACAACGTATCATATCTATTGATACAGCACATGAAGAATATCAACTTTTTTCTTGCTAATGTATTTGTGCTTTCCTTCAACGAAACTCAACAAGCCTTTGTAGAAAATAAAACAAAAAAACTGCTATGCAATATATTCAATGTTTGTAGAAAATATATTACATCCTACACATTGCAGAATGGGAATTAACAATACTAACATGGAAAACAAAAAGTGCTTTTACATTATAATTTGAGTTTAAAAAATATATATATTTACGAGTGATGTATAGAGTGGTAGTGGTTGCTGTGTGATCAGTCTCATCTCACTGATAAGAGTCACAAGTACAAAGGACGGAGTGCTCAGGCTGCTTTACATTACACATAACACAAGCTGAGTTTCAGCCACTTTTCCTTTCTCTAAATAATTTCAGTTGGTATAGTTCTTCTCTTTTGAGTTGAAGACAGCATCTCACAAGTTGTTCTCTCCTGCTCTCTCACACTCTAAATGCTGAGGTATGTTATTTGATTTCACAGGACATGGTCTCACATTCTTCAAATATTTTTTCTATCCAAACCAGATTTCAGCAACAAGTGGATCTGGGCACATGCAGGGGTTTGAGGGTGTGAGTGTTAGCAGACAGTATGGTGGGGTGATAAGGGGCTGTCCGGTGTCTCAGTCAGAGAGAAATCTGAACTGGAGTTTTTAAACATGGACGAGATGTGGAAAGCCTGGGAAAAATACAAACACATACACAATTTGAAGGTTAAACAGACTCTGACATGTGGACATGCTTTAATGCACAAAAACAAGCAGGCAAGGTATACTGACCACCCAGTAAGCAGTAAGAGCTCCCTGTATGTAGCCTGTCAGCACATCGGACGGGTGATGCCTGTAATCTGAGATGCGTGTCAGACCTGTGTAGACTGCCAGCAGCACCAGGAAAAACTGCAGCATCGGCCTCAGCAGACGAGCCCCGCGCCATGTAAACCGGGCCTGTATGTAAAACTAGAAATAATGATGTTCTTTAGTAAAATGGACAAAACAATCGAATTATCATAGATCAAGATGGTCCCCTGGAGCCTGAAAGGGTGATGATGGTGACGGTACAACAAGTAGTAGTACAGAGGTAGTGTCACAATCAGGAGTTAATGAAGTGTGAGATGGTCATGCATTCCTAGGTTGTAGCTTTCTGTCAGGCAGTATTCATGCCAGCATGTGAAAATATAAATGCTCCCTCATCATGTATTATATAATATGTAGGCCTATTCGTGTACTTTTAACTTCTAATACCAACTATTTGCAGGTAAGAGCACAAGCGAAAAGTAAGGAATCATAATTGGGAGGGAAGTACAATGACTATTGAAGTGCAGGCAAAGGCAAAGTCTCGAACCAGCCATCTCTTCTCCTCATAAGCATTTCTGGTCAAGTAAATACTTGAGACATGGTACGCCGAGGTTAGCAGGAACATGTATAGACAAGTAGCTGTAAAAAATTTAGCCACAACATTTTCTGCACTGTAAACTAGTTTAGAGATTTCAAATTCTGCCATGAGATTTGGTTGACCACAGTCACTTCAAAGGCTTTTCCAGGCTGTTGCTTTGCTTCAATAAAATCCCGATTTCATAACTGCATCATCGTCTTGTGAAATCATTGCTCACACATATCAACTAAAAGGGTTGTTCTGTGATTGACACCACATTAAATGTAAACTGATTACTCAGACAGAGACAGTTTAAAGCTACGTTATGTTATTAAAGCTTGACTGTGCCATCTGACCAAACCACCGTCCTCATCACAGCATACACACCTGGGAGCAGAATCTAGTATGTCCAATGCTGCAGTGCAGTGGACTGTGTGAGTAAACATTCAAGACATTTTGCTGCTTCTAACTCTCTGTGGCCCCCGGTTCTGATAGACAGTTGAGCCATCTTGCTTGAACTGGTTGTTTAAGGTCTGTCCACAGATTTTTGATGACGTTTTGGTTGGAAAACTGTAAAGAATTGGCAGAACTTTCAGCTTGTGCCTCTTGAGATGGTATATCGTGGACCTATTTCCAAAATGCATCAGTCTTGTTAAGATGCTCATGGGCAATGCGATCTTGAATTTTGTGGCATGGATGCAAGAATGGGTTTTTTCTGATGACTCTTTCGTTCGTCATATCTGTGCAGGGTGTGGTTGTGCAGTACAGTACAACAATGCACCATTACTCAGAACCTACAAAGTCTTACAACCTTGACGACCTTTCTGTTCGAGAGCTGTTTACATTTGTGGTTCTAGCAGCCCTACAATTGAAATGAAAAAATACTTCATTTATACCAAAGGGAAATTATGCTAACCCTATGACAATAAGCTATTTTAGCAATGATCTTTCTAACTACCATCTCTTAATTAGATAACACAGGTATTAGCAACCTGAATATATCTTATAGCCCTCTCCTTTCTCCTTAAAATCTTGCAAATAATATATAATCTTTAAAGTCAAAGCCTTTTGGAAATCAGTCAATCCACTTGCCCTATTAACGCAGCCTTGTCTCACCATAAGCTATGTTAAAAATGATGTTTTCCCACTTATTACAAAACAGCGGTGTCACAATCTGTGGTTAAATCGTTTGAGAGGCAATGTGGCGCAATTCTATTAATCCTTAACCATCTGCGGGTCAAAGCCAAGTTGAAAGGTAAGTAATAGCAAGTATGAGGGGAGGCTGAAAAGTGAAAACACTGGAAAATGGGCAGGATGAGTCCTGAACTCGTGCTACATTGCATGTGAGTAACAAAATATCAGCATGCTCCAACCCTCCTTCTGCCTATATGAGACAAAGTTTGTAATTTGTATACAAAGACATGTGGCAGTACTTTATAAATGAAACACAAAATCATGCAGCAACAGTGAGAATTTGGGTATTTGTAGTACATGTGCCTCATCATGTAGACACAGCTTAGTGTCTGTATAGATGAAGCGTAATGACAGTGCAAAAGACAGTCATGGTACAATCCTGAAGCCTCGTTTGTCAAACTGCTTTTTTTGTACTTTGGATCAGCGTAGCTCTTATTACATTACATCAGTTTCGCTGATGCTTTCATTAAAGCAACATAAAAGTGTGGAAAACGTCAGCTAAATCTTTTATAATCTGGTATAAAAAAAGCTCTTCAGAAAAGTAGTTTTCTGAGATGGGGGCCAAAAATAAGTAGAATTGCTATGTTACGTGTTGATATCCTTTTTTTAGTTTAGTATTCTATCAGATAGTAAACTGTGTCAAGATAACTGATAAAGAATTGGATTCTTAAGCAGCATTATTATGGTGTTGGTATGAATAAAACCTTATCATTTCCCATCCCTGGTGACTACTTTTACATCTTTATATACTTGCATGTTCAAACGGTCCCGGAGCTTACACACAAAAACAAGCAGGGAAAAAAATAAAACACACACTCTCACACAATGGAGCTGAGTTGTGAGACGGTGAGGCGAGGTCACACTCCTCCCACAGCAAAACAAAGCAGTCTCTGTTTGTCCCATATCTCCCTTCAGTCCCTCTTCTCTTTCATTCTCTCACATTTTGCTGCTAACTGGACTGATGAGTCCCTGTGTCATTCATTCCCTCAAAGACTTTTGCAGTGATGGTAATTGGAAATTGGAAAGACCATCATTTTTGTTTGCCAGTGTGAGTGTATGCGTGAAAGAGAATATAGATAGGGATACTCACTGCTAAATAGAGCATTGTGTACATCGCAAAAGAAGCATGGCCAGAGAAAAAAGACTTCCTGCAAATATAGAGAAAACTTTTGATTAAAACATAACACAAACACAAACCCATACATACAGAGTGTCTCTTTCTTACACACACCTAGCCTCATCTTCTAGTCGGTGGTCAGACTGGTCACAGGTCACTGTTGCAACGTAGGTTCCAGGTGTGCAGTTTAGTGATGCATAGGTGATACCACACACAGACAAGAAGTGCGGCCGCAGCCGTCCCACACTGAGCTTGGCCATGTTGGTCAATGACTGACCAACACAGCAGCCGAACAGGAAGCAGCCCAGCTCCTTGTACAGACATGATACATACAGGTTCCTAACAAAAGCCTTAGAGCTAATGCTTTGGAAGCGCACCCGGTAACACTCCCCGAGGGCAATCTAAAGATAAAGACATAATAAAAACTGCCATTACATTCAACCCATCCTCCTATAGTACAATAATTAAGAACTGGCTGGCTGATTTGAAGGAGGTGAGGAGGAGGAGGAGGAGGAGTACTTACTGTAAGACCAGTGATGATGATTCCACCTGCAATGAGTAATTCATCTGGTATGGCTTCACGATGTAGATAAGGATAGGTGATGCTAGAATCCCCACATATGAAGCCCCTTTTGTAAGGAGTCACTGCCTTCAGCTCACATGCAAAGAAAGGGATGGATGCTGAATGGGGAGAGAAAAGAGGGAGATAAGCTGAATTATCCCAAACCACAATTTATAGCTGATATTTCTGTTTCTTATAAGAAGCTTACTTTTATGCTCCGTCCTAAAGTTGATTGAAATTAATTAAATAAGAAGACAGTGTGCAGCGACTAAAAAGAATGCAGGACAGAGGTGTGAGGAGTCAAATGACTCCCTTACATCCTGCTCCTGTGCACACTTTCATGGCTCTCAGAGGATGAAACCTTTTATCTCTGAGGATCCAATGATTTCATGAAGAACTTAAAAAATAAGCTTTTAAGAAATTCAGGATTTTGAATTTCTTAATAACTGCTGCATTGATTAGCACTGAATTAAAATCTAGCTCTTAAATCTTAGAATTTGTACAAACAGTGATGCATTAATCTAAAAATGGCAAAATCTTTATCTAAATTGCTCTTTGAAGGTTTTCCATGTTGTATTTGGACGTAGCTAAGTGCAAAAGTGACATCACTCGGACCTGTCTTCAATAGATTCCCATTCAAAATGTGTCAAAATACTTAATGAAATACTTGTCAATATAGTTCACCTTCAAGTCATTTTGAAGCCATTATCTTATTTTATTCCCTCTCATTAGGTATCCTAGTATTCTGGTCATAACAAAGTCTTTTTTTGTTTGTTTGTTTAGTTTCTTTCTGTTGTAAGGTATAGCCCTGTGTTGGACTGGCAACCTGTTCAGGGTGCACCCTGACACTTGCACAGCTGTAGTAGGAATAGGCTTCAGTCCCCCTGTGATCCTGAGTTGAATAAAGCGGGTATAGAAAATGGATGGATGGATCGTTAGGTATTAGGTATAACCATCAAACATTAAGTTCTTTAGCAAAAAAATAAATTAATAAATAAAGGCCAAATTTCCACAGACAATATTACATAGTTTTTTTGTGCATATGAACATCTACAGAGTTTTAAAAAAAAAAAGTTATTTTGTTCCACAGAAAGTACTGCGCCTGATCTGCCTGAAATACCCTGTTTTTAGTGAAATATTTGCTACAGATGCTTATCTGCGCACCATGCAACATATTACAAATGTCCGCCTAGAGGTTTGTTTGGCAGTCGCTTTCTGCCGTGCGCTATCATTTCTAACTCAATAAGCTGACCGGTATTAGGCAAAATGGAGGAAAAATCCTTTCAAACAGTGGTTGATAAGAGCATTTAATCCCGTTGAAGAAATAAAGGAAAATATGATTTAGTTTGCTCTTTTTAAAATAACTCTCTTGGCAGCTACTGATTGATTTCAGTTGTTAACAAAAAACTATTAATGCACAGTGTCATTACTCTCCATCCATGACTTTCAGACACAATGAATATATTCTTCATAAGAGTTCAAAATAATAATAAAGAGAAATTCAAATCTAATCATACAGGGAATATGCCACAAGGGGATTTATGGAAGGAATTTGGTCACACGAGGAGTAACTTTAAATAGGGTGGGAACCCTGACATTTTCATAACACAATAATTAGGAATGTGGGGGGTAACAAAACTCCTCCACTGGGACGAAAGCAACTCAGAGAAGCAACAGCAGAAAGCTCCCATTTCCTGAGTGAATACAGGCCGACTGGGAGTAAAAGAGTGTGTTGAAGAAGCTCAACAAAGAGCCAGTTTGGACTGCGCATGTGTGTGAAAGCATTTCTGTTGATGTGGAGAGAAAGAGGGGGGTTGTTTGTGACTCCAGTTCAACTCTTCCCAACAAAACAAAGAGTAAATGCTGCAGCAGAGCAGAGCAGGGAACCAGCCTCACACTGTCTCTGTTTGTCTCTGGACGTTCTAACCTCTCTTTCTCTGTCTCTGTGTTGCATGCCTGCACACACAGAAGAAAAAGGGTGGAGAAGAGATGGAAGGAGAGAAACAGAGACTCCTTGCACATACCCAGTCTGTTGTTAATACAGGCTACTTCTCCATCCAGCTTTTTCCAATTAGCCCCCATTGCATAACCACCCTTTTGCCTCGTATAGGGACCATCGGAGAGTGTAACCACACGAGTAATGGGCAGACACACATGAGCACATGTACACACATACAAATGGATTGTACATTTATTTGTTTAGACCAAATTGAATTCCCCCTGGCCCGACCCTACCCTGAGAACTAGAGGTTGTCATGGAAACTGTACAAATCCCTGGGCGATGCACGAACCAGCTGGTACGGAGAGCTCCAGAGCGCGCATGAGCAGGAAAAAAAAAGAGGAAATGCATGTACAGTACATGGAGAAAATGAGAAGTTTCTCTCACGTTTTTTAACATATCAACACCAGGTTCCCCAAACCTAATATGCTTCCTGCAAGAAGTTAATATGCTACTCATTCTGAATGTTCCCAAGCCTGATTATCATGCTTGTTGCTGATTGTCTTTGTTGACTAAATGGAAACTAAGCAGAACAGAACCAATTATGTGAAGCAAACTGACAAAATGGAGGGAATAACAGTGCATGAACTGTTATTTCACTCATGTACAATGCTAAAAATGTTAAGCACTTCTAATAAAGCTGTATCACCTAGTTTGAATTGTCCAAGCAAAAACTGAAGACTAAATTTGCTCAGTTCAGTATCAGAAATTACATTTAAATAGTACAAATGAATCAATCAATCAATCAATCAATCAATCAACAATTTGTTGATGTGAAAACAAAGCCTACATGAGATTTTTTTTTAAAAGCTCTCCTTTTTGTAGAGTTAAATCTGTGGAAATCAGAGCTGATACTGGCATAGTCAAAACTAAAATACACATTAAAAGAAACACTTTAGTTTTTCATAGTCTAACATACACAACAACGCCTTACGTTTTTCTTTGACATACTAAAAAAAAATAATTATTTATTGCAGAAATGCTATAGTATTACAAGCACTGCTTTGCTGCAATACGTGTTTTTGTTGAGGAGATTGTTGCATTCAAAACAGATTCATTAATGGAGTAGCAACATCATCCTGTTAAGTAACCGGCTTAAAAACTACATTCAGCTCTTTAAAGTTAAGAATAATTACCCAGGAAGAGGCAGAGGAGGTCTAAGCCAACCAGGAATTTTCTTTTGGATAAAGCAGGTCCACTTATTTCTATAAGTTTCTTCCCGCTGCCCTTCTCCATCCCCATCCCTGCTGCGGCCAGGCTGCTCTTATTGTCGGAGAATTTGAGCTGGAGGTCCGCGCTCGGGAGGGGCAAACCGGTGCTCTGTGTCCCAAATGTATCAAACATGACGACAGGCTGCGAGTTGGAGCTCAGAGTGAAAAACGTCCTGGCATCAGAAACTTGACAGAGAACTCTTTGCGTACACCGGACGGAAACTGGAATTGTACATTTACAAGTTGGCAGCCTTTAAATGCTCCCCGCAGCACCTGTTTGACGTAATACCTCGCCGTCACAGTAAAGTGATTTTACTCATGTACTGTCATCAGTCTGCAGGGCTCGTCCTGACTTGTTGCAGCGCACTCGTCAGCTTGAAGATATGAGATGTTGCCGAAACACATCAGTAGGGATAAGATCTTTCCCACTCCAGAGAGAGATTTTAACTCTCTCGGACCTGAGGCAAGATGTGATGAGGACCAAATAAATGGAAAACAATATGGGATAGGAGGGAAAGTACTCAATGCATCACAGATACGTCACAGATTGTGGCATGGATAATAGATAGATTGCAGTTATTTTCCATCACTTTGAACTTTCACCTTCATTTTGATGCAAAACATAAGAGATTTTGGGTGACAAAGAAGCTCTAAAAAAACCTCTATCATACTTTAGTAAGCTAGGCTAAATAAAAGGCACAGTGGGCCTGTACTCTATTGTCTTTTTGTTAAGCTGTGGCCTACATTCTTGTTTAAATACTTGTAGCTATGATGCCTAGATTATAAGAACATGTTTAGTCTGTCTATTTGCAAGGTTCATAATGCCATGATAAAGTTATTATTAAATACTAAATAAGCTGTCAGAGGAGACTAGTTCACCCATTTCAGTTCGTGATAGCTCAGTTTTCCCCATTTTGTTGCGCTACAACCGGTCATTTAAATGGTTTTGTGGATTTTACACAATATCACATCACTAAAAGTCAGAAGTCACATAATTAGCTCAGCTAAGTCAACTTGCAATCTGAGTGCCACCTGACCTCCGTATAAATAGAACTAAAGGCCAGAGGGTCTGCAACATATGCAAGCAGTTAAATGAAGTTGAAGGACCTGTCTACACAGACAAGCAAAAGGTTCTGAAGAAGAGCAGATTATGGATGGGTTATAGAAACGATCAAAAACTCTGAATATCCCTGAACCATCATTTTATCTGCTTCAATAAGAAAATATCAAATGAGAGGCTTTAACAAAATCCATTAATGCACATGAGATTAATTTAAAACATTTAAAATGATCAGACCCCAGTGTATCATCGTGGTGGAGCGGTAATATGAAGGAAGAGGGTGTGATAGGAATCCCTCGAGTCTAGACATTGGTGGTAAAGAAAACCTAAGACGTGGTAAAGATTTCTATTGAAGTTCCTTGGTCTTCATCAAAAGATTTGGAGATGTGTAAGAGGCTGGCTACGTAAAATGTTAGCCTGGAGGGAAAATGACAGAGCAGGGGAGAATTCTAAAGAACAAGAGCTGGACTGATTTCTTAAAAGAGAAGAGAAAGCAAGAGAAGACTAGACCAGAGCAGTTATGACAGAATTAGGAATAAGGCCAGTCTGACAGAATGCCAAAGTGTAGAAAGATGGAAAAAAAAGCCCAAAGACCAAGTAATCAGGGCAGGCAAGTAAACAAATCTTCTTTATTGAACTTATGCAGAAGCTTCAGTATTAGAAAATGGAATGAATATGATGCCACACTGACATCAAGTCCTCCAGTTGAAACAGTCCTACAGGTAGTTTGTTCCTTCCTAACCCTAGAAGGCCCAAAGTGCAGACTTTAGTCTGCAATGAAATCCCCCCCAAATGTATGAATAACTCTAACTTACCACTAACTGCCTCCGATTGAAGAAGCCTAATTACCCCACCCCCACACACAGGACAATCTGTACACACAGGATATTCTGCAGAGATATCCTGAGAAATAGCCTCTTTCAAGTTGACTACGTGGGTTTGATTATAGCTGATGTGCCCTTTTGTAAGAGTCAATGGGCATCATACAATTAAGATTCTATGAAGGAAGGGAGGGGAAGGGAGTGTCGTAAAAAGGTGTGAATGTTAAATAGGGAATGCCTGGCATGCAGGCCCATACTTCACAATGTCAAAACCAGGGCAACCAAGAAGGATCAGTGCTCAGGAGGTTTTAGCAATTCTACAGAGCATGTCAGACTGTGAATCTGATGGTGGAGATGTGGACCTTAAGAATGGAAACGTTGTCACAGATTCGTCAAGTGATGAGGATGCGACTGCTGTTGCACCAGTAAATCCTCCCCTCCAAAGACGCACCAGGAGACGAGTGGTCAAGTATGTGATTGAGCAGAACAGTTCAGACACAGAGGCCATGTCAGAAGAGGAGGAAGACACCACACATGTTAACCTCCCTTGTGTTAAAAAACAAAAAGTTGCAGATGTGGGCATAACAACTGGATCCACAGTGAAGGCGAAAGATGGATCTGTGTGGTTCCACCACAAAGTTGAAGACTTTTCTGCTCATGAAACTCCACAGACAGCATTCAATGGATCTGGAGGACCAACAGAGTTTGCAACACGCAAAATCACGAGTCACCTTCAAAGTTTCCTGTGTTTGTTGGATATCAGCATGTTGTTGACCATCAGAGACTGCACTCCAGGAGGGCCGTAGAACAAATCCCAGCTGGCACATGAGTGTCTTCGAGCTGATGGCGTTCCTCGCAATCCTTTTTCGAAGGGCTGCCAAGGGCTACATTGGTGCCATGCGAATCATGTGGGACAATAGATTCGGCAACCCAGATATCAAAGCCATAATGCCCCGTAACCGCTTTCCTGAAATAAAGCGATACCTTCGCCTCGACAACAAGGACATCAGCAAGGAGCGCATACAAACGGACAAATCTGCAGCAATTTCAGACATCTGGCAGTGGTTTGTTCAGAATTGGGTGTCGTCCTACAGTCCAGGGCAACATGTTACCGTGGATGAGGAGTTATTTCCTTCAAAGGTTCGTTGTCCCTTTCTGCAGTACATTGCATCCAAGCCTGACAAGTTTGGAATCAAGTTTTGGATTGCAGCAGATCTGGACACAAAATACATGTGTAATGCCATCCCTTACTTGGTAAAAGGTCCCACTCATCCGATGGGAGAGAAGCTGTCAGAGAATGTTGTTTTGAAATTGATGAAACTGTTATAATTGGCTTTGTTCTTATAAATTATGTATCCATATTCTGTATTTTACCTATGTTCCTAGTTTGTACTTTTCCACTCTGCTCATACAACGCAATGCATGTCCTTGAATGGTCCAAGACTTTAAGATAACATAACGGGACAAAATAACTGGGTCAGATAAAGTGTCTCTCTTAGGTCAGATAGGTCTGGTACATTAGATACACGCCTAAAACAACACTCACACACACACACACGTTGTTTATCACATCTCTGGGCCAGGAAGTGTTAAATATGACCCATAGGCTATAGCATCTTGTAAAGTACCTCTACAGATGGCAGTGGTGAAATACAACTCATATGAGCACTTCAACTTCAGAGCAGACATCTTTTTCAAGTTGTTCCTTTAAGGCAGCAATAAATAAGTTTGTGAACTTTAAAACTTTGTGCTTCTGATTATATTTGAAGTACATTGATTTTTTGTCATGTGCATTCCCAGGCCTGAAACTAGATGGTGCAGTTTTCTTGTTTACTTTTTGTTTTGTTTTCATTCACTCTTTTATCGAGTCAAAGGTCCAGTGTGTAGAATTTAGCAACAACTAGTGGTCCAACTGAATATCCCACACTCATACCCAGCCAAGGAAAATATCTAAAGAACCTGTTTTTAGTTTGTCCTTTAAGAGCTAAATTAGCGGGCTAACAAGATGCTTAGTGCAACATTCCAAAAGAGAGAGCAGACGAGCTGCAGCATCTGTCGCCGTTGTTCTCAAATTTCTGACATTTGGAAAACTGTATAAATTTCTTTCTAAACAGAATATTTTTAAAAGCAATTATGCTGAATACAAATGTACAATTACCTGCTGAGCTTTCCCCCTTAAGCTGTTTGCTTTGTGGTTAACCTGTTTTTTTAGCAGATCAACTTTGACAGCCTTGATATGAATTCCATTTAACACCAAAACTTGGAGCTACTGTGACAGCCATCCATCGATCCAGCTTAATCCCTTAATTCTCAGACTATATTTGCACTAATTGTTAAAAGAACTCATTGTAGTCTTGTTTTATGTGGGATAAATAGAATTAAGGGCTTAAGGACATTTGAGATTTTAGTGTGGCTTTTTTGAGTGTGCATTCATTTGGAATGAAGTCAACAAAATAATTAGCATGCATGATTATTATAATGGTTTACTCACTCTTAAAAAAACTTTTTAGTACTTATGAAAAATCTTTTATCATTTATTCTGTAGGGGGCAGCAAAATCACTGCAAGTGGAGCTCTCTTTTCTGTCATCTGCTGACGATTACAGTTTTTGTTTCTGTACATAGAGGAAAATGAAAAAAGCAGCATGAGAGAGAGAGCAAGTGCTTGTACTTTACTAAATGTGAAGTGAAAACAGAGACAGTGACTTCCCTATGAGAAAGCCCAGCGCATCACAGTGGTGGTTTTTTTTTGTCCAGTAGGTAATCCTGACCACAGAAAACCCAGTGTCAAAACTATATATGTGTGTGTATGCTCTTTAAATATCTTAAATAGTGACTGAAAACATTCCCTGAACAACTAAAAGCACATGTCTCACCTTAAACTTTTCTTTATAGCGTTTCATCATTTCTCCATCCATCCATCCATCCATCATCTTCCGCTTGTCCGGGGATCGGGTCACGGGGGCAGCAGCTTGAGTAGAGAAATCCAGACGTCCCTGTCATCATTTCTCATCAACAATTAATTTCTTCATTCCTTCATGTGACACATCATAAGATCTTGCTTGAGTAATCTTGAATTTCACTTCCCGTCAGGAAATATGGAGCAGTGGATGTCTGATCTTTATCAGTGCGGTACAAAACACAGTTAATGGATCAAATGACATACATCCTGTAAAGCTCATTTGGTGGTCAGCTAGACTAGAAAAACGCTATACAAGTACAGTCCATTTACCATTACCATGTATAAAGTCTGTACATTTATACTGTGTATCACTGTGTTGGATTTTTTTTTTTTTTTGCAAGTTTTTGCTTTTAGAGGGAAACTTTTGAGTTTATGTTCATGTTTGTGCATGTGTAGTTAGTTTCATTAAGGAACAGAATACATGGGTTTTCTGCCTGAATGGAGCATATGACCTTCAGCAAATACTCGCAATGCTAAATTTCTCATTTTCTCTGTTTCATGCTGACTTCCTCGTTTCTGTCACTCCCACATACAAACAGTCCCCTCATCTTTCCCATCACGGCACCACACTTCTCAATTTTCATTCCTTCTGATATTTTTACTATGATGCACTTGTTTCCCTCTTTTGAAGGCCACATGGTCAGTTTATTTAACACACTAAAGGCCATCCCAGTGGACTTTACAGACCTGCATTACCAAAGGTTCCTGGCCTAACTTAAACTCTCTAAGAACATCAAAAGAAAAAAAATCCCCAGAAAATCTCGGACAATGATCAGAAGGTTGTTACAAAGCTATCAAGCAGGGGTTTTTTTTGTATATTTTTGGGCTTAAGTAGCCTTTATTTAGGACATAGACAGGAAAGAGGGCCTAGGATAATATGCAACAAAAGGCCCAGGCTGGAATCAAGCTCAGCTTGTTTTTGCTACAGCAAAACAACAAAGGTGCAACATGCAGTCTTTTTTAAGTGAACTGAATGTTAGCATGAGAGGTCAAGAAGTTATGCTTTTACACAATGGTAGAGTTGTTTTGGGAAATATCTCTGAATATCTGGCTACAGAGCCATAGCCTAAGCCTGACAGAACATCTGTGGAGACACGTGTTGCATGACAGATGTTTTGCAACCAGCCAATGGTCGTGACAGGGTTGGAGAAAGGAATGTGAAGAACTTCCCAAATTCAGGGGTGCAAAGTCTCTGAGATCTATTCCAAAAAATCTTGAAGCACTAAATGCAAGACAGAACAGGATAAATAGTGTATATGTTTGAAAATGAGAGACATCTGTTTTGGAAATTCTACTACAATGTTTTTTTCTTGTCAGTAATTTTCTAGATAAAAGACTGATGAAAAAACATTTAATTGTATTTGAGACACTTTGAGGTCTTAATACTTTCACTTGTTTTTTGCATAATATACCATAACATCTAGATCATCATTATTTCACTCTAGGGATTTTTAGACATATTAGACATATTCTTTTTTTAAAGATTATTTAAATGACTACATATTGCCCAATAATTGAGCCTGTTCAGATCTTGAGCAAACAGCTTAAGTACTTCCTGTCTTTTGCCTGATTTTATACAGCCAAACACTTCCCCAATAAATAAAACCCACAAATATTCCCTTAATACTGCTCTTGGAGACTTCTGAACAGCTGACCACATCTAATCAAAAATAGCCTCTGAGTGTGACTGTCATAAATTCCAGTGTAAATTTTCATAATTATTACAAAATATTTTCAGCTGATTCTATAATACAGGTGGTTTATCCATGGTTTACTGTATTTTACTTTAAAAAAGCCAAAGTCCCAACAAATGGTGCAGAAACTCGCTCTTCCAGAACAAACACATGCATGTACAGATTAAATGTTATCAGCAATCTCACTGCATGATGTCCGCACTCAAATAGAAATGATCAAATCCGTTCAACTACCAATTATGGTAGTTACTTTGTGAGGATACTGAGCTTCGTGCTAAATTCGAATACGCTCATAATGCCAAACATGCTAATGGTTAGATTGTATAATATTCATAATCAGCTTGTTGCTAGATTGCAGCATTAAAAACCACCACCACCACCAAAAAAAAAGGGTTCTTGGCAAGCAATCCAGGAAAATCTGGGACCCTGTTTTTCTTTGTATTCTGTTGTAAAATACTGATTGGCTTAAAAGTCCTTGTAATCAGACATGAACAGTATAGCCTAGAGCAAATAAAAAGTGGCAGTGATAAGGCAAGGAATCAAAGACAACAAAGTAAAATTGCTTGTACTTGCAGACAGTGGACTTACATTATTATCAGTGTCAGACACTGTTAGATAGAATATATAAAGTGTTATTTGCATGGTAGGGCACATTTTTCATCTCTATAAAATGAAAAATGGTGATTCTCATCAGATCTGATGAAAGCCTCAGATAAAGAGGAACTGCTTGCATTAATTCAATCCCACATGCCAGGGCCATAGCTGACTTTTTATTTTATTTATCAGATTTTATTTTGTTTGCTTTTTTACATTAGGAGGCTTGAATTTATAGAGATACAGGACAGTGAGGTGGGTGACATCCAGTGAAGAGCCATGGGTTAGCACTCAAATCCAGGCCTGCTCCAAAGAAGACTTCCAGCTACCATATATGCATATGTGGGGCATCTTCTCAACCAGCTGAATTGTCTTGTGCCTCTGCTGCTGATTTTTAACCATTTGGATGGGCAATCTGAATTTGTTGCTCATCATCACTATTCATTTGAGTCAGAGTGAACCTAAGCAGACAACAAGGAAAACATTCAAAATAGCAGAGATAGGAAATGGAGTTTTTAGTCAGCCTTTTTTGTACCGGAAAATATTTTTTTCATTCCTGCCTGTAGCTATAGGCAACTTTTTAATGAGCATCAATACAAATACTTAGACTGCAATAGATTTTAACAAAATAGACTGAATTGTATTTGGATTGAGTTTGACAGTGTTTAACAAGGCTGTTTTGAGTTTGTTAATTTTCTTAGATTAGTAAATTAAATTATGTAAAATGAATAAAGTGAATTCAACGGAATTGTAGCACAACTACTCACAACTTCAGCAAGCACCTGTAGTTTGAGAAACTTTTGAAATTTTGTTGCCACAAATGTTAAAATCTGTTTTTGTGTTGTTGTTTTTCAGAGGGAAGCTGCCTCTGCCCTTATAATGTGCAGATAGCTGCCTTCATGTGACAACTCTTCACAAATGCTAGCTCAAATCAAAACTTCCCATTCAGCTCAAGTTCGGTAGAGATTAAACAATGCCAAAGTGCATTAAAAATTAAGAAAAACATTTGTGGAAACTCTCCCTGTCTTCTCCTTTCACTGTCAGTCTTTTGCTCTCATCTGTCTCAGTCATGATGTTGGGATTTCCATTGTAGACCAACTAAGACTCTGGCATGGCTCTGATCTGATTGGTGAGGTGTGTATGCCAAGAAAACTTTCTTTCATCTCGATATATATATTTTTCCTCTTACATAAACACAGACGCGGGGGCCATTTGACCAGAACTGTAGTGATACCGCAAGCACAGATGCTCCACCTATTCCAATCATGTCTCCCCCCCTTACTCCCATGATGGGAGTCCCATCCACCCCCACTCCTCCCAATACGACCAAATATTCTCATAATCTATTACCATTATCTCACGTGTGATAATTTATTAATGTCCTCAAAGTTTGGAGAGAACTGGGAGGCTTTGTGTAACTGCGACTTTCGTTTTCCATTACACACGCTCACTCTGAGGTGCACTTGCGCAACAGCGAGGACAGCGTCGGAATTTTTTTTTTTTTTCTGTCTAGTTTTCTCATCTCAGAGTAGTGATAAAGTGTGTGCGTGTAGGTGTGTGTGTGTGCTGCAGGGAAACCCATGACTTCCGCATTTTTCCTCTTAGCACAATAGATATAAAAAGCCATCATGGTGTCTGGAGCCTCATTCAGCTCAAGACCAGGACCAGTGTGATAACGAACGGACTATCTTTTGGAGGTAACGGAGCCAACCACTGGAGCTATACATTTTTCTCAACTTGTATTCTCCTGAAGATCAGACACCCTGCAGCCAACCTTAATGAGTACTACCGAAGTGGACGTCGAGGCTCTCCAGAAAAGCGACCGCCGGCGTAGAAGCTGTCTGGACGCTTTTCTCGTCATGTCCGTCATTTTTCTGTTCATGGCAGTGTCAGCTTTGACTGCCGGCGGAGTGATGGTTTTAAAAAAGATTCAGCTCGAACAGAAGCCCAAGTCCCTTGAATTTGACATGGGCAGTTTGAGAGGAAACACGCCATCTCCAGCCTTCAAGGTAAGCAAAGTTGTTTTTAATTCTAATTATTGTCATTAAATGTATATAAGCAGCTGTTTTTTTCTTTCTAATCTGATCTCTGCACATTTTAATCCATAATATCTTTTCTGTTTTGTCAACAGATGCAGAACTTTGCCTACCTGCAGGCCACAAAAAGTAAGTTATTTATTTGCTGCAAACATACAGCACATGCAACAAAAACTATAACCCCTGTAAGAATTTAACACTTCCAAAAGTTATGCAGAAATTCATAGGCGGCTGAACTAAATAGTTTCCTTCTCAATGAGCCTTTTCCTCCTATTACCCTTCCCTAGACATTCACTTTCATGGTCTTTAACTGTCTATCCAGACATCGCAAGAAAGAAATGTACTATTAAAATAGACGTTATCCTGCGGAAACACCATCTTATGTATATATGTTTGCCTACTCCTTCAGGCAAGCTGGACAATTACACCATGACATGGACTCCAACGGCATATGGTGAAGGGACCTCTTTAGGAAGCAACTTTGACTGGAACTCTGAGCAGAATTCCCTGAAGCCACACAAGGAGGGGATCTACTTTGTGTACATCAATGTCAGCCTCACCTGCACCAGCACATGCCGTGCAGGCCTCCTCAGACTGACTATGGGCGATAAGTTGACCTGCGAAGTGGAGCTTACGTCGCATAAAACATCTGAGAGCAAGAAGTGTTGGACTGTGAAACCATTACATGGGAAGAGACTGAACATTCAGATGACAGTGCTAAAGGAGAAATTAGAGAACTGGAAACTGGACTTACCAAACTCAGGATTTGGGATATTCCTTGTAGACTGACGTGGGCGTCGTATTGCCATCTCGATGCAGACGTGTTCATGACCTGTGGGTCACGATTAAACAACACCAGTGAGTCTTTTATAATGCTCAAGAAGGTAGCAAAGGGCAGGTACTGGTGCTATTTTCAGAGTGACGATGAGATATCTTAGGATCTGTAGGTGCAAGATATAGAATCTTTACAGGATTTTAAGATGAATCTCAGGAGAAATTTCAGGTATAATTTAGGTATTAAATGACTTTTAACTAACCTTTATACATGTAAATATGTTTCTAAAGATATTTATTCGATGACATGAAATTATTTATGCACCTGTATTTATAATGATGTTAAAATCTTCTATGGAAATGTATTTTGATGTACAGTAGATGCCACTACATTTTTGTTTTTCATAATGTGCAATGTATTTTGGTTTAAGTGTGACTGTATAGCTCTGTTTTAATTTTTCTGTTTAACATATGAATGGAGTAAAAGCTGACATTTAGCACCAAAAAAACCCGAGACTAGGCCCCAAAAAAGGACTTTGTTTACTGGACATCCACTGATCTACAAACAATTAGTTAATCTTATCTGCCAAGTGATGTGTAACAGGGATGAGTATGACTTTGACAGAAACAAACTCCTAGTGTGATCAAAACATGCTCAGCATGAGCAGAGATGTATTTATTTGTTTCTTTGGTTAGAGCCAATACACATTCTATATTGGAACTTGAGAAAAAAATGTTTTGCTTGTAAAAATATTGTAAGTCCTATGGACAAACTACTCAGTGTTGAATGTATTTTAATGTTATCCATATTAAACATGGATATGTGGAACACAGACTTCTTTCTGGTTTGGAAAATGACAAACGTGAAAGTGATTCTGGCGAGGTCTGAAGTGGAATGCGTGAACCACTTACAGGTAAGGGAAAATTCTCTGTTGTCACAGAGCCCATACGGGAACTGAATGCAGATCACATCCTGTTTATTTATGATACAAGACGGTTAAAGAAAAAAAAGAAAAGAAAAAACAGGGCCAGCAAACAAACACACATGTACCTCGTGTGTTATATAAACTAAATCTGCAGATACCAATTGAAAAAGCATATCTGCTATCATGATATGATGAATTACAGCTTTAATTTTACCAGCTTACAAACAAATCAATCGTCTAAGATTTTAAGTAAAATTTAAGCTTGTCTAAATGCTTCATGCATTTTCAGGAAATGTGCATCTAATTAGAAACATTTTTATTTCTTTTAAGGAAAGATTGACATTTAAAACCATGTGATAAAACTGGTTATACTTCCCTTAATTAGTGCAAGACAAGCATTTTTATGCCTGTAGTTTTTAAGACCACGTGTGTGTGTTTGTCTTCAAAACTGTTGTGAAGCAAAATGAAAAACAAAAGCTTTATGAAATTGTTTTATCTTAAAAGCTACACATCAATAAAACAAGTTGCTTTTAGATCTTTCCTTCAGAGTGGTTAAAATGGGGTGTGAGAGTTCACTGTGATGAATTAGTTGAAAACCTGTAGCAAATGGTAACTCAGAATTTCCACCTCGGTCAAGAAAAAAAAAAAAACACACAAGAAGTCATATTCTGTAACTTGGGTAAGCTTTTCAAACTAGACAATCTGCATTTTATGTCACCCCCCCCCCCCAAAAAAAAGAAAAAGAAAAGGTAGCTTAGGCATTAGAAGCTAAACCTAAACCTAAACAAATTGAAATGACAAATATTCAGCATCAAATAGCAGACTTCTATCTGACTGGTTACATACATAGAGGAGCATTTAGCTGCTGAAGAGCAAGAAAAGAGATAAACAGATCAAATCTTTGAGGTAAAGGTAACAGGAGGATTTCACTGACACTGAAGTAGTACCGCTTACTACTTTCTCAAACGGTCGCATGTTATTATTGTGTCTTAAACATGTTGGTTATAGTAGAGTCAAACTGCAAAGGTTTCTTTGACCTCAAGTTGTACAGTGGAGCCACTTTTTAATGAGTTGGTTGTCGTTTTATTTGTATTACGTGCAGATTGTGGTCTATGTTGGTGACTCAGTTCTTCATCTTTGTTGGTTTCTATGCAACTGTGCAACTGGCACTATTCAGCAAATGCAGTGATGCACTGAAGACTGCAACAAGGAAACATTGAACTAAACTAAATGTATGATTTAAATTTAAATTTAGATTTAAATTCTGCTTAAATTCAATTGATTTCTTTTCCCTTCTACCACAGCGGACATATCTTCTCAAATAATCTCTTCCTTTTCTTCCTTTGGAGTATCATGTGGAAACAAAAAGGATACATTGATTTGTTTCACTGTATGCTGCCAAACTGAGTTAGAAAGCAAACACAAAACATGAAACCACTTTTCTACTGAAGTCTTCCTCTTATCATATTACATTAAAACATTAAAACATGTCCTCTTGTGTACATTGAGCAAGTATCCCAACAAACATCCTCTTGGGAACAAGTTTTCAGACACAAAATTATTTAGCTGCTACACAGCAACACATTAAAAAGCAGACTTGCCTTTATGGTGTGGTTGGCAGATGCAGGATTCTTTGCAGGTACTCTGCAACAGAAGTGTGATTACTTTGTCTCTACTTCTTTATGGCATAAAACCCACAATGTGGCATCCTGCCAGCTGCAGACAATCAATCATAGACACCAACACGCCCTTCCAGAGAGCTGAGAGGGGGGAAGCATGTCTGATATCTTCCCAGGGCCTTCTTTTCAATTTTGAAAATAGAAAAAAAACTAATGACAATCGTTTAAAAAATCAAATTGATACCATCTCATGTGTCAAATTGAGATGACAAATGGGATTTTGACGACTACATTTTTATTGACCAAACATTGTAATCATCATGATTGTTTTTTTATTTTACGAGAAAAGGATCAACTCATTGCCTAAAATGGCTTTGATGTAACTCCTCATCTTCAACTTCACTGCCCAAATGTCTGTAGCTGCTCACACTCAACTCTGCTAAAACACTCTGATTCTGCATCTTTTTATTATGTTGAAAACAACTGATAATGTTATATTAACTTTCAACTATGACAAGTCTCACGCAGGAGTTGACAGATCAGGTTCCGTTGGCTGATTATGTTTGGAGCTGTGTGTCACAAGCATTGTTAATTGTGAGATGGTAATGTATCCTCAGACTGTTGTATTCTGTCTTGCAGTATTCATGTGATATGGGGGAAATCTTGACACATCAATGTAAAAATTTGTAGCATCGTGTAACTGTGTATTTTTCTAATTCTAATCCTTTCCATGTACTCTTAGCTTCTAACCCTGACCATCTGCGAGTGAAAGTGCAGGAAAGTAAGAAATCTTGTGTGGGAGGGAAATAGAAAAGCACCTTGACTGTTGAAAGCAATGTGCAAGTTCCATCTGGAACCAAACATCTCTTGCATGCTGATCTTCACAGGTCCGTGATTTGCAACCTTACTTTTGTTTGCGTCTAAGCAAACAGTTTTGTAATGTGAAAGTAAACATAATCACTAAGGAACACATATGGAGGAGAATGACATTGATGTGCTGATCAAGGAGCCTGTTCAGTGACAGACTGCCCCTTCCCAAGTGTAGGACCAATAGACTCAGAAACTCCTTTGTCCCTCACGCCATCAGACCGTACAACTCCTCTCTGGGGGCGAGGAGGGTTATCAGGAGGTGGAGGATGGGAAGCACCAGCACTAGCTGGATGTAGGATTTCTATCTTTGCATGTGTAATTTTATATACTATTCTTTTTTTTTATGTTTCTGTAATGGTGGGGCTGGAATCTAAATTTCCCTGTGGGAATCTCCCAAAAGGATCAATAAAGTTCTATCTAATCTAAATCCAAATTTAAGGTGTCTCTACGTAGGAAACAGAGTACATAAAATAGTAATGCTACCAATTTTGAGCCTATATTTGAAAACAGCAATATTTTGTGTTGTGGATCTTTTCTACAAATTGTAATGAGATGGTGTTAAACTGTCTAAATACATCTTGTGGAAACTGTTGTTATGCAGCTGTTCTGAAAAATGTCAGCTCAAGTGTTGACTGCCTATTTTGTCATGCTGTTTGGCATGTGAAAATATAAACAGATTTCAATCATGATTTTCTTTAAAGGGGGGTCTTTAAAGGGATAGTTCGGGATATTTGACATGAATCTGTATGGCATCACCATAACCAGTGTCGTGCATTCAAACTGACTTACCCCCGACAGTGTCCTGTGAGCCGAGTTTTTGTCCAGTGTTGGTCAAGGCGAAAGTAGTCCGGCTTGTTTGCTGGGGTCAAGAAATTAGCGCGTTTTTCTTCCCAAAACAGTACGTGTGCTAAAGAGTGATTTATTTCATCACAAAAACCGAAGCCGGCAAAAGTCACTCCTCGTTATCACTTGGGCCCTATACTGTCTCTCATTGTGTATCAGTGCGCACGTCATTCTGACCGCGAGCTGTGCGCACGAGTTCACTTTGTTTACTGCTCGGGAAGATGTCTGACAACGAGAGCGACGAGGAACATATTGACTTCCGTTCAGAGCCAAGGGGGTATCTTCATGAACCCGTTTATACTGAGGAGGAAGTTCGCCAAATGGACTTAGATCGGGCAGAAAGAGAGAGGGTGGACAGAGAAGTGATGGAAACAGAAGCTGGAGCCACTGCTGGAGCTGCGATACCCAGGGTGGCCGACAAATCCTGGTGCACTTGTTTGAAGTGCGAAGTAATGCAGACAGAGGTGGAATGTTACTGCTGACACGAGTGGGATTTAGTTATGCCCCAGATACAAAACCTTAGATGAGGATGTCGGCAGCCGCGGAACGGCTGCTGCCTGCATCACAAATAACGGTGACTTCCCTGCACTCCTGAATGCAGGCGTCTTGAGAACTTTTTTCCATGTTCCCAAGATCAACTGGAAGAGGCGTCCCAGACCAGCTGGACCCGATGGCCAGTTGTCTGCAGAGTAAGTGTTGAGCACTGCCAAAGAACAGAAAGACTCGTGCGCACAGCTCGCGGTCAGAATGACGTGCGCACTGATACACAATGAGAGACAGTATAGGGCCCAAGTGATAACGAGGAGTGACTTTTGCCGGCTTCGGTTTTTGTGATGAAATAAATCACTCTTTAGCACACGTACTGTTTTGGGAAGAAAAACGCGCTAATTTCTTGACCCCAGCAAACAAGCCGGACTACTTTCGCCTTGACCAACACTGGACAAAAACTCGGCTCACAGGACACTGTCGGGGGTAAGTCAGTTTGAATGCACGACACTGGTTATGGTGATGCCATACAGATTCATGTCAAATATCCCGAACTATCCCTTTAAAGCCCAGTTCTGCATGTAAATGTCTCATGAGGAAGGGAACGCAAGTGTTAGTTCGCCATTTTGCACATTAAGCCCTGTTTTTAGGTAGTCTGGGGTGAATTATAGATGTTCTGATCACAATTTGGACATTTGGTGCTGAACGGAGCATTTAGGTATCCACTGCTGCAGCCCCCCCCACCTTTGCATTGAGTCAATGACCACTCAAGCAAACAATCATAAAACGGCATTAAACTTTCGTTTGAAAAGACATGGAACTCACCGTGTGGTCAGTGGTGGACAGCGATAAATTGACCCGAAAATCGCAGCGAAAAGTGCCTTCTAACAGTTGTTTTAGCATTTGGTGGACCTATTTTTCCGGACACCGTTGAATAGCAGCAGCAAGACATCCAGCGACATACAACGCGCGGAGTAATACTAGTCAAACCAATACAAATCAATGAAGACGGACAATAATGGTAATATAACTTCTCTGGAAGCGTATTTCGCGGTGATTTTCGAGCCAATGTATTGCTGTCCACCACAGACCACACGGTGAGTTTCATGTCTCTGCAAACGAAAGTTTAATGCCGTTTTATGATTGTTTGCTTGAGTGGTAATTGACTCAATGCAAAGGTGGGGGGGCTGCAACAGTGGATACCTAAATGCTCCGTTCAGCACCAAATGTCCAAATTGTGATCAGAACATCTCTAACTCATCCCAGAATACCCCCAAACAGGGCTTAATGTGCAAAATGGCGAACTAACACTTTAAGCTTGGTTAACCTCAAGGTTATGTACATTCCAGTAACACTTAATCAAAACCAAACATGTATTTATTTACACATAAAACAAATCTTGATTGCCTCTATAAATACCCATTTACTAAAGTAAAAACCCATTAACTAGGCTGCACTGTGGTGTGGTGGTTAGCACTGCTGCCTAACAGCAACACGGTTCCTGGTTTGAATATCAGCTGGGCCTTTGCAGGTATGATTCCTCCAACCATCCAAAAACATGCATGTTAGGTTGATTGGTTATTTTAAATTGACCAGAGTTGTGAGTGAGAGTATGTATAGGTGTTAGTCTCATTTGTCTCTGTTGGCCCTGTGATGGACTAGCAAACCGTCAGGGGTGTATTCCGCCTCTTCCCCAATGACAGCTGGGATAGGCTCCAGTACCCCTGGTGTCTTAAAGGGGAACTCCGGGGCATTTGAAGCGCATTTCCATTGCTAGAGGTTGTCAAATACTGATAGTAGGACACAGAGAGGTGCAAATCTGCGCTCCCTGTGTGGAGATCGCGCTGTTCGCACACCCTGTCATGCGAGGCTAATACGTGGTGGCTAAGGGGCAAGAGCTAAACCTTCCACGTAAAACAACAACTTGCACACTGCAGAAACGTCACACCACTTTATAAACCATCCGACAATAAAGTCACAAGCCTTACCATCAAAACCATATGCATGGTTCTCACATTACTGGCATGGGGACGTTACAAAACAACTTTAGAAACAGCATGTCACTTACCGGTTAGTTGTACACTCGCGCATGTGAAAGCCCAAAAGAGTCGATGGACGATAATCCCATATACAAAACAATTATCTTCTCTAGAAAAACTGCGTTCAAGTATTTAAAACATTACAAAAATACATGCCCAGTAATATTGTTGTAATGGTTTAAATACTTGAACACAGTTTTTCTAGAGAAGATAATTGTTTTGTATATGGGATTATCGTCCATCGACTCTTTTGGGCTTTCACATGCGCGAGCGTACAACCAACCGGTGAGTTACATGCTGTTTATAAAGTTGTTTTGTAACGTCCCCATGCCAGTAATGTGAGAACCATGCATATGGTTTTGATGGTAAGGCTTGTGACTTTATTGTCGGATGGTTTATAAAGTGGTGTGACGTTTCTGCAGTGTGCAAGTTGTTGTTTTACATGGAAGGTTTAGAATTTGCCCCTTAGCCACCACGTATTAGCCTCGCATGACAGGGTGTGCGAACAGCGCGATCTCCACACAGGGAGCGCAGATTTGCACCTCTCTGTGTCCTACTGTCAGTATTTGACAACCTCTAGCAATGGAAATGCGCTTCAAATGCCCCGGAGTTCCCCTTTAATTGGATCACTGTTGCCATTCGGTTGGTTTTCGCAGTCAGCTCAGTGATTTAGTGTGGTACTGTTGGCAGGAATTCTTACATGCCATCTCAGACGGAATGGTAAAATAGTCCAGTTTCCATTCACAAAGCAAATATGAAGCTACATTTTGAAAAAAATGCTAAAAAGAAATGTAAATCAGACACTTTTCTATAAACTGGTTTAAAGCAAAAAAAATCTAGGCTAGTGTTGCCAGAGGGTGGCAGTATAGTATACATTGCTTATGGTTGTAAGTCAGCAGAATAAGTATTTTTCCTAACCAGAAACAAACCACGTGGAGGAAAAAATCAAGCAAAAATAAGAATTCTTTAAGAATTATTTGAATTTCCGAGAATATTTGGGATATTATGTCATTACTGGAAAGATACTGGTCAGTCATGTTGGTACATTGTTGGCCGGCATAGACCAGACATAGCTGGTGAATCACAGGGGCGTTTATTTCAGTTTTTGTCAAGGCATTCACAATTTGCAAATTTGTTCCTATTCCTCTGATGCATATCATGTCTTATTTGAAACAGGGTACCTCAAACCCTCCTTCTTCACATTTTCTAACTGCAAATCCAAAATCACAATCGAAACTCAGCTTATTGCACAGCTGCATTCTATATCCCGTTCTTTCCAACGGCTTGCAGGGTGCAATGAAAGGTCGCCATGTTGAGCAAAACAGAGCTGAGTGACCTTTACAACAAGTAAAGTTTATACTGACAAATGAGTGCTGTTACAAATCCTCGAGACCATTAGACAAGAGCGCGGCGCAAATCAGTTTTGCCTGAAAGGCGTTGGGTCCGTGTACATGTGTGTGCACCATTATGCACACGCATTGGCCAAACAAAATGGGGACCTTCACTTAGGAAAAGCTCATACAGTCTATGAGCATTACAAGTAAAGCTTATTTTACTAATGTAACGCTTATTAATGCAAATCCATTAAAGATGAGTAGCACTGTAGCACTGTATTGTTGCAGCTTGGTCTAGTTACAGTTAAATGTTTCACATACTGTTGTGTATTTTTAGAAAAGTCCAGCATGTTTTATGAGCTGTATATTTTTCCATGAATGTATACTTGTAATAGTCAAAGTAATGATTATAACTAAAGATGTCAAATTAATGTAATTTAGTTTAAAGTACATTGTTCCCTCCTTAAATGCAGCAAAATATAAATAGTGACTTAAACAGAAGCAAGTATCTCAGAACTGTTCCTGCAAACAGTACTTGAGCAAAACATGCATTTCAAATGTTTTATTCTACAAGAAATGAGCCACAATAACATGATCTGTTTTATTCATGACTAAAAAGCTTTCACATTCAACTTTGCAAGAGCAATTTGGTGTGTTTGTTTCACACAGATGTTTGTCTGCGTCTCGCAGCAGGAAATGACCTAAATATTTCAAGTGTTTCTCAGGTCAGTCTTTCCGCTAACTTACATTTCTGTCTGAGTGGTGATTTGGTTACCTGCCTCTCTACCTGTCTACATAGTTATCTGTGGTGCGTTGTTTATCTCAGTTTTTTTCCAACATTTTTGAAAATCTTTCATGGGTTGCCAAACCCTAATTGACATCTTTATCTCTGTGATTTTTATTTCTATTTTTTCATTTGCAACGCTGTTGAAATGCAGCGTCGTCTGTGAAACTGTCTGTAGAGCTGAGTCAGCAAAACAAAGCTTTTTCACCTCAGCATCCTCCCTACACCCCCTTCCTCTTCCATCCTTTCTCAACTCCTCCTCAACCACATCCTGCCCTTCACACATGCTTCTTTGGAGGCATTCGAGCTTGGTGCATATCTGTAGACTTTCAGCTTTGTATTGTGGGTTGATTGCGGTTAGTCGGCATGTTCACTGCATCCAAGCTTGTTCCAAACACAATGTAGTACAGAAAAAAATATTTCTCAGTCTCCCTGACTATCAAAATCTTTACATTGAATGTGTCCCTTGTCTTGTTATGTATCTTGCAACTGATGCAACTGCCCATTTTGTTTTTTTTAGAATTTTATTCAAGTAACAAAATATGTGGCTAAATGTCAATTGTTAATATATAACCTGAATATCAGGTACTCTCACAACTATTTGTTGTTTCTTTTCATAGGTCACTGAAATGCATCCATCTAGTACAATATATATTAGATAATGTATTTTGTATATAAAAACACAGAACATGGTCAACAAAGTGGGACAGACACATTCCTATAGTCCTTTACGGAAATATCAAAAAGGCCCCCATGAAGTTTTCAGTAGGTCCTGGACGCATTTCTTGTATTTTGTCCAATGTGACAAATATTTCATCCCCGCTCTGCAGGTGGAAAATCCCAGCAAGGAAACTGCTCCACAGATCTTCTATTTCTGAAGGCTTTGCCTTTGAAGTACTCCAGCAGCGATTACTAAAGGAAACATGCCCAAGGTGTTAGAAAAGGAACTCCACCTAGAACCGAAGTTACAAACAGGTGGCATGCGAGTAAAAACATCTATAACAGGAAACATGATGAAAGGGGGAGGAAGGAAGTATAGTAAAGAACAACTTACCTTCTTGACTTCATAAGGTCTATAGGTTTGCCATAGGCTCTGGTGTCTTTCATGACCTCGTGTTGGATAAGCTTGCAATCCTCTGTAGGATGTATTTGCACTTTGGAATAAAGGTAGTAATAACCTTCCTGCTGGACTTTCAGTCGGCCGTTGCCATATGTCATATTTTGGATGATGGCTTCACCCACATTTTCCCATTGCACCACATTGTTTTCCCCACTAGGCTTACTGGAGCCTAAGATAAAAGTGAGAAAAAAGGAGTTGTTCAAACTTTGAAACTGAAAATTAGATGATTTTTAAATGAACTAATGAGGTCATATATATGACTGAGTTTTGAGTGTTGTGAGGGTTCTTACCCAGCAAGTGAGCAAAGGGCCTCTGTTGTGTCTGCATCCACAGTGTTGGAATCGCTGTTTGAAAAAAGCAGGTAAATAGTCAGTTAATCAATCATCAAATCAATCAGTATAAAAGGTAAAATACAAAACGTGCTCATAGTTACAGCATGTTATCTTTTCTTATGTAATTTGATCCTTCACATTTTCATGGCTTTACTTGACAGACAGCCATTTTTTGTAGTACATGAGGCACAGTGCATTATGACAACAGTGAGTAAGTTGTGCTTACCTTTAGATCCTATCTGACTAGATAAGGTGCCATCCTGAAAAAAAAAAAAGGGTTAAATAACAAAACTCCAAAAAAGGCAGCGTGACTCCATGCTATACTACATGCATTCTGTACACCCACATTACCTGGTGACCAAATGTTGCAGGATTGGACAAGTTGTGGCAGAGGTGATGGAATTTACAAAGGGAAAATGCCTGCTGAGAAAGAAAAAGTAAAATGAGAGTAAGCTAACGTGCACAGATATATGAAAAAGAGAATCTGTGTGGGTTTGGAAGTTCCAGTAATGTAAGAACGGGAAGTGTCTTGTGGAGATAACATGAGAGTGTAAATGTGGAGGTGTAGAGATGTGGAGTTCCACACAAATACGTACAAGCACTTTTAAAAAAATCGAAATGATTAATGTTGAATAGAGAACTGCTGATTTGTGTTTGTTTGTATACAGTAGTACTGTGCTATAATGTAATGCAAATACAGATAAAATAGCTTTTATAACTTGATCTGTTTCTCATTTAACTGGTAGCTGTAAGAGTTCAAGTCACTATTGGTTGAAATAGCAGCTGGTGTAGGGATCTTTGCTTTTTGCTGCAAAATCTAAACAAAACCACAGAATTTTAGCTGTAGTGTATATGACATAATATGCAGGAGGCATAATATAAATCAAGTAGGTGTGTGATGAAACAGCATTACGAAAGCAGAAAGGGAAGCAGAAGTAGAGATGTAGCCCATCTAACACCTCTGCAATTACTGGCCGGCAAGGGATGACCCACACAGAAAACTGTAAACTGATATGTTAATGTGTGACGTAGAGTAAAATTTGGAAATTCTCAAACAAAGAAATTTAGATTCACTCCAAGTACTGAAGCTTATTCCTTCACTCAAGCAGGCGGATGCAAACATACACTCACAAACACACAAGGTGTTGACAATAGCCTCACCTCAGTTTTTTGGTAAAGATTGTAGATTAAACACCCTTCTATAATGAGTCCCAGCACAGACAATCCCACCAGTAAGAGAAGAAACCTCTGGCCTTCTCTGGCCCACCTTGGTTTCTTTACACTGGGCATGGTGACGTAGCTGGCCTGGCTGTCCACCACAAACACCTGGGGGCAGGTACCCACGCCGCCCTCTGACATTACACCAGATTACAGCCCACCAGAGACGTAAGGGCAAAAGGTCAAAGGGGCCAATGTAGCGTAGAAGAAGACACTGAAAGAGAAAAGGTTATGGTTGAGTGAAGCAAACGAACAGGGAACACAAAATGAAAGATACCTGACAAAAAGGCATCAAAAGACACACAGTTTAAGAAGTAAGCAGGACACATGCAATGCAGCCAACTTCTGGGAAACAAAGTCATTTCTACATCCCTTTCAGCCACCCAAGAAAAGACAGCACTAGCAGGTCTAATGAAACCAAAAGCTTTGCCTACATCTTTTTCACATTCTGCTCAGGGTATAAGGGAGATTACCTTGGATTCAATTGTTCCTCCACAGCTCCGTCCAGCAGCACAGTGCCGTTGTCACACAGTCCTCTGAAGCTTGTTCGTTATACTGACCAGCATATAAATTCCTAATATAATTTCAAAATACACAATAGAAATAACTCTCTTAACTACCCCACCGTGTCTTGTTATTTTTTGTTGGTGGTTCCCCTTTCTAAAGGAAAAGATTCTCCAAATGTAAGATTTTAGTCCTCCCTCACCTCTTGTGTCTGCTTGCCTGCTGTCAAGTGTCACAAATATTGCTTCTGAGGCAAGCTGTTATAAGGAGGAAATGAAGATGACATGAGGAAGAAGCATTACAGATAGAGAGTGTGTGTGAGTGTGGGGGGGTTGTATGTTGGCGTGTGTGTGTGTGTTTAAGGGACACTCCCTGCTGCATTTTCTTATCGTCCAATAGCTGACACTTCCTTTTCTCTCACTTTAGTTTCTCCCTCTTTGAGTTTCATGTTTTTTTGTAAACTTTCGCTTTATTTACTTTTTTTTCTCCTATAGGTTGTTTTTTTGTTTTTTTTCCAACATTTGCAGTCTTCGCTTCGCTTGCCTCGCTGAGCTATATGGATCTGGCACATTTTAATGCAACTAAACCACATGATAAGGGCATCCAGCTGTTACAATCAGAACCAGTCTTGATCTGTGGACAGTGCTGCTACCACAGCTCTGAACATTCACCCACAATACAAGTTACCTCCATGTTAACACAGTAAAGTAAGAGCTGCTGTACTCCCACAATCTTGGACCAGCGCTTCCTCACACGTGTCTCTTCAAACATCTGAAGTGAAGTGTCTCGCTCTGCGCTGATTTAAGATGACTCATGTCTTGCAGAAGACTGTAGACAGTGATGCAACATCTAAACTTAATATTTTCCTCCCATGTTTACCGTCAGTGCTTTGTTCAAGAGTTGCTTCATTTTGTGTGTGCTTTCTCTCTTCCTTTTTTCCATCATAGTTTTGTTACTGTGATTTATTGTTTTTATTACTTGCAATGTCTCACCAGACTAATTTCTCTTATGTTGAGAGTACGTGGGCACTTCTTACTGTAAGGGATTTTTGGAGTATTGAGCTCTGCTATTTAATACGAACTACAACGTTGTGAGGACGGATGAGTCAGTCTTTAGTTTTTTGTGTAAAGTCATGTGAACTTCATCAGGTTTTTTTTTCATCTGGGTTGAAGGAGGGGGCAGTTTGACAAAACAGTCTCCATATGGTGAAACTACATAACTCACTCTGACTTACTTGCTACCCACACACGACAAACTCCTACCTTCTCTCACACACACACGTACACACACACACAGTGTGTGAGCTTTATGGTCTTTATAGATGAAGATGCAGGGAGGACAAACTGAGTCTACATTATTGGTGGGCTTGGGTATAGTTTTTGTGGTTGCTGCTTATTGAACACAGCTTTAGTGAGAACTAGTCAGATCCTAATACGATGAGCAGAATCCCAGAAGTCAAAGTTATTGTATAGTTGTTTCGAGTAAACACTGAACTTGAATAACAGCCTCGCAGTTGTGCATGATTCAGATGGTTGTCGACATCCATGTCTTTTCACAATAATATATGTGAAGATTTTGTGGGAACTTATATATGGATAGATTAATGTCACCAGTAGCAAGAGTGCCTTGGTATATTTGTTTCACTTAGGAACACAGATGTTAGCTGTCTTTTCACTGTAACATGCCGCGTTTAGGCAGTCGGTATATAGTTACAGCCGGGAGACATCTGTTGGTCTGCAGTTCTCTTTATTTACAACTCTGGATTACACACACACCTATACTTCCTGTCTGTCCATCCCCTTATATGTTCCCTTCTCAGCAGGTACACATCTGCTCTCGCTACATTCTCTTGAAAATGTGTAATAGGTACATTTGTTCACATGACAAAAACACAGTAGTGTCAGATTCATAGCTGTGAATTGTGAGATGGAAGTGTATCCATAGGCCTTTGTTTTCTGATACAATTTTTGCTTTCTTATTCATGTTTCTGGACATGAAAATTACTCCATGGAGTAACTTCATAGTGTCACAGCATTTTGTCAAATAATCACAAAGCGAATATGACATCGCATTTTACAGACAAAAAAGTATACATTTGAATGTTGGGATTACGCACACAACAGGCAAGTGAGATTCAAGTCCCATCCTGACCACAAGTGCTTTGAACTAACTTTGAAAGTGAAATGTTGTTCTTGCATTCAGTCTGTTTCTTTGCGCTCTCATTCGCTGTCTGTGTTTCATTGCTGTTTTACACGTTATAGACTACTTCAATTGGGATAGGTTTTTAAACAAAGATGGTTAAGTTAAGAAAACATCATAGGTTACATTAGAAATTACTCTGTAATTATATAATGCTGCAAAATATTGTAGGTGTATGGTTTGCAGTTCCTTTTTGTGTATCTGCAACATTTAGAGCTGTGGACCCACATAGTTTAATGTTTTTTCTCATGAGATCAACTTGGTTACGGTGTAAAGTCAGTGCCCACAAAAATGTTCTTGTGGAATATTCTGATGTTTATCCTGATGTTGACCTCTTAGACATAAAATAACATCACTTTACATCAATTTTTTTTCTGTTAAAGACTTTGTATGAAATTCTGCCATAATTAGAGACTAAATTCTTCCATTATTGCCCAAAGAAAAATTTTGAGAGGTTCTCATTACCTTAACCTTTGACCTTTGGGCTTGAACTTCTAATCAATTCAGTGTTGAGTAAAAGTCTGCAAATTGTTAGAAATCCCCACACATAATTATGAGAATAGGGAAAATAATAAAGGGGGTAGTTGATAGCTGTACTGCACCGTATTGTACTGCATGCTACCCAACAGAATATTTTTTGTAATCAGAACATGAATTAACTTGAAGCATTGTTGTTTTATTCTTGAGGATTGGAACATCCATCTTATAAGTGAATAAGTGAATGAAAAAGACATCAGAAAAGGAGCTACCTCTATATGTTGCGTCAGTGGGTGAAATTAATGACTGTAGTTCAAGAGCCTACTCTTACATCCCTACTTACAACATAGAATTACAGACCACCAGCTGGTATTTATTATTTCAAATTATTTGAGATAAAGTGCTGATGATGATTTTTTTTTTTTTTTTGGCTAATAGGTTCAAAATCTGTTCTAGCTCCTGTGTCATCAAGTCCCTCTTCCTTTCATCTCTCCAAAATGAGTTCAAAGTAGCTCCTCATTCTTTGTTAGGGGAGTTCTAAACTTGCAAAAGGGCAGATGATGCATGGGACATTAATGTGGATGGCATTATTTCAACAAAGAAAAGTCTAGACTGCAAAATTAGGCTTTTTAGGTTGCTCGGAAGCAGTTCATTCTTTAGAGACTGAGATATTGGTTTTGGGATTTTCCACTGGCTTCCAATACATTTTAAATGCATAAACAAGACTACATAGCATATAGCAAGTAAAAAGGAAAAAACACTGTTGGAAAAATAATTAAGAATACTCAAGAATAATGATGCAAATCTTCAAAGATACTAAGTTCTAAACAGACTTTTATAGGGTTTATGTTTATGCATTTAGCAGACGCTTTTATCCAAAGCAACTTACAATAATGTTATACCATTACAGATAACATCAAAGCTAACAATAAGCTACATAGAAGGAAACCACAAGTCAGGTTCTGTCAGGGTAAAAACAGACATGTGAGTAAGCTTCTCAGTTTAGCTTCCTCCCTTTTGTTGAACCACAAAGTGACTGAAAACCTGAATGCTATGAACTGGCCTAACTTAATCTTTATTTTTCTCTGATATTTAGTCATTAAAGCTTATATGAATAAGGATCATATCAACAGAGTATAGCATGATATATTAATTCATTATCCAGTTTTAAAGACTGATGTGCCACATGCATCTACTCTGATTATTGTTCAGGCTTGGGATGGATTTGGAGCTCAGAATTATAAACAAATGAGTTGGACTGTTTTCTTTGAGCAAATAGTCAATTTCCAATTTTTCTTCTTTTATTTGTTGTGCGTATTAAGTTAACTTTTACATTCAGAGTATAATTTGAAAATATTTGCTTTTAGCAAAGGACTGAACAAGATTGAATGTGTATGTAAAGCTAGACTGATCAACAAGACATGCCTTAACTTTGCTTGAACAAATTTGGTTGATTGAACATAAATACACAACTCTGTTTTATTCAAAAAGTAAAGATGGCACCAGATGGCATTCGAGAGCACGGTGGCTGAGCCTGGTGTCTGACGAGGCGCACCTGCAGTCACCTACCGTCATCAAGGAGGAGCATTTAAGGAGATCACTGTCTGTCCTTCAGTGCCTGATTGTTGCCATATGTGGTACTTCAAGCCTCTGAATTGCTTGTTCATGCCCCATCGAGATACTTGTTGTGTTTTTGCTCCCAGGGTTTTAACAGTTTCCTGAAAGGAACCAAGCTCGGACCTTTGCATCCAGTACACAAAACCCGAAGACTCTCTCAAGCTCTGGATCAGATCTATGACTGGCAGCCTTGATCTCCTGACCGTGTTCCAGCTCCCGATCGAACCCTGTCTGCTCTCCACCGTGCTCTAAGAACCACCGATCTAGATTCTAGCCATCAAGCTCCTGAAACCCCTCAGTGCCCCCCCCCGAGTGGATTTACATCAAAGCAACTGTAAGTCTCCTGAAATCTTCATCCTTCTCAGTAATCATTCTCAAGACTCACCAGTATATGTGTTTCAGTCCCAGTGTCCCTGCAGCCGCCATGGTGCCAGCCCGTGACTGTTTTTTCTTCCTGGAAAAATCCCCCTCCATGCAAGACTGATTTTTCTCACTTTGTAAATTAAGTGAAATGATCTCCTTCTTCGTCTTTCCCACTTCTAATTCGTCCATTATTCTAGGGTTCAACTGGCTCCAAATGCATAATCCCCATCTTGATTGGACTAGGTTAAGTATCGAATCATGGTCCACTAACTGCCTTTCAACCTGTTTGCAGTCAGCGGTTCCATCCAACTAGCCTCCTGCCATCCAGGATGAGGTGGACCCCAGTAATTTGGCCTCCGTCCCAGAAGAATACCATGATCTAAGTATTCAGTAAATACCGAGCCTTGTCTCTTCCACCTCACAGGCCATACGACTGCACTATTGATCTCCTCCCAGGGGCTCCACTATCCTCTAGCGAGACTGTAAAACATCTCGCTCCCTGAACATCAAGCTATGGAGAAATATATAAACGAATCAATAGCTGCTGGACTTATTCGAGACTCATCCTCCCCACTAGGAGTCAGATTCTTCTTTGTAAGTAAAATAGATGGGTCACTTAGGCCATGTATAGACTATAGAGTACTAAATTAAATCACTGTTAAGGTCAAATACCCCTTACCTCTGTTGTCCTCAGCTTTTGAACACGTCCAAGGCGCTACCATTTTCACCTCCGTAATGCTTACCATCTCGTCCGTATCCGCCAAGGGGACGAATGGAAAACTGCCTTCAAGACTCCCCTTGGACACTTTGAATACCAAGTTATGCCATCTGGCCTTTCTAATGCACATGCCGTTTTCCAAGCTTTAGTAAATGATGTCCTCCGGGATTTCCTGAACGTTTTTGTTTTTGTATATCTTGATGATATATTTGTCTACTCTAAGACCATGTCTGAACATCGGAACCACGTTCGCCAAGTTCTACAATGTCTGCTCGAAAATCGACTCTACGTCAAAGCCGAGAAGTGAGTTCCACAAGTCCTCATCTTCTTCCTGGGTTACACCCTCAAGAGCGGACAGGTTCGATCAGACCCCAAAAAATGCCCATCCTAATTCAACCAGACCCGTTAAAACAGTTTGTTTTGGAGTTGAATGCTTACACTGGAGTTGGGGCCGTCCTGTCCCAATGATCAGACCCCGACAGCAAACTGCACCCCTGTGCTTTTTTTCTCAACCAAGTTATCTCCTGCGGAAAGACACTATGATGTGGGCGATCGCAAACTCTTAGCTATTAAATTAGCACTAGAGGAATGGCGTCATTGGCTGGAGGGTGTTGAACATCCAGTCTTGGTCTGGACCGATCCTAAAAACTTATCCTATCTACAGTCAGCTAAACGTTTGAACTCACATCAGTCCCGTTGGTCTTTGTTTTTCTCTCGTTTTAACCTTTCAATATCTTATCGCCCAGGATCAAAGAATACCAAACCCGATGCTCTGTCTCGTCAGAATTCTCGAGATGACTCCGACAAGTTTCCTGCCCCAAACCTTCCGCCTACATGTGCCATTGGTTATCTCACTTGGGAGATACAAGATATGGTACAGAAAGCACTCCAGTATGAATAACATTGGCCAGCAATGGTCCACCCAAGAGAACGTACGTACCTTCCTCTGCCCGCTCTAAATTGATACTGGTTTCATAGTTCCAAGTTCTCAGCTCACCCTGGCTCCAGTCGTACCATATCCCTCATCTCACGTAAATATTGATGGCCCTCTTTACATAAAGACGTCAAGGAGTACGTGGCAGCTTGCCCCTTGTGTGCTCGCAACAAACCTTCTCACCGTCCTCCAGCAGGTTTATTACAACCACTACCCATTCCCAAATGACCATGGTCTCACATTGCTATCAATTTCGTCACCGGACTTCCGTTATCCCAGATCATAACCACTATACTCACCATCATTGACCGGTTCTCTAAAGCCTGTCACCTAATCTCCCTCAGGAAATTTCGTTCTGCCTTCCAGACCGCCCAGCTCCTTATGAAACATGTGTTCCGTCTTCATGGCATTCCACAAAATCCTATCTGATCGAGGTCCACATATCCCAGGTATGGAAACAGTTTCGTTTTGATCTTGGTGCTAAATCTTCTCTCACTTCTGGTTACCATCCCCAGTCTAACAGCCAAACTGAAAGAATGAATCAGGAGTTGGAGTCCACCCTTGGATGCCTTTCCCATAACAACCCGTCTGATTGGAACAAATACCTACCATGGGTAGAATACGCCCACAACTCACGCGTTTCCTCAGCTACCGGCCTATCACCTTTTGAAATCCCTCTCGTATACCATCCGCCACTTTTCCCATCTGAAGACAAGGACATTGCTGTAACCTCTGTGCACCACCACATCCGTCGCTGCAAAAATGTCTGGAAAAAATATTACCTCTGCACTACAATGTACCACAGAACAGAATCGCCGCTTCGCTGAACGAAGACGAGTCCCAGCACCTCACTATTCCCCCAGGACAAAAGGTTTGGCTGTCCTCACGTGACATCCCTTTCAAGTCCGTTTCCAGGAAACTTGCCCCTTACTATATTGGTCCATATGAAATAGAATCAGTCATCAGTACCACTGCAGTGCGTCTCCGTCTGCCCCCTTCACTCCATATCCATCCATCTTTTCATGTTTCCCAAATTACACCCATCTAGACCAGTCCCTTTTGCCCTCCAGCCTAGCCCTCTCCACCCACCTGGGTCTTTGAGGGGCACCCAGTGTATTTGGTCCGACGGATCGTGGACTCCCGTCGGGGGAGTCGGGGCTGACAGTACCTCGTCGATTGGGATGGTTACGGTCCTGAGGACCGTTCCTGGGTGCCCCATTCATTTGTGACCCCTCATTAATTACCGACTGTGAGGCCTCTCTTCCATCCACTTCTTCTGGGCCGCTAGGAGGTGGTCGTTGAGAGGGGGGTACTGTTGGGGTTCAGGGAGTGTTGTGGTTCTCCCTCCTTCCACCAGATGGCATTCGGGAGCACAGTGACTGAGCCTGGCGTGTGACGAAGCGCACTTGCAGTCACTTACCGTTATCAAAGAGGAGCATTTAAGGAGATCGTTGTCTGTCCTTTGGCGCCTGATTGTTGCCATATGTGGTACTTTAAGCCTCTGAATTTCTTGTTCATGCCCCATTGAGATACTTCTGTGGATTTACTTGTTGTGTTTTTGCTCCCAAGGTTTACCAGTTTCCTTCTTTTTGGAAAGACTGATTTTTCTCACTTACAATAAACACTTTAAACTTATTTGGACTCTTGAGAGTTCTGCTTCTGGGTCAGACAATCAGGGAAAACCATAACACCTTCCTTGTTGTCCTCACTTTCTTTCTATTATTTAAAAGATTTTTCATGATTATCATGAACAGGAAACAAGGAGAGTAGTACAATAAAAGGTCAGGCTACTGGTGACGTGCTGCCCATGGTATTCACACCTCTGTGATGGTGGTTTACCCCCACCCACTTTTAATTTTATTAATGCCCATTTCCTCTTTTGGTCGTACAAATTTCCCTTCACCAAGAAAAAGAATTCCCTTCACAGAATTTAACACATTTTTCTTCTCACTTCTCGTACGCATTGGTGTGTTCTTGTTTATGCAGAGGGATTGCTGCGGGCCACGGTTAGCCCAAAAAGAAAACGGACAAGAACAACAAAGGGGATGTTGTATTGATGAAGGGATTTGTCACAAACTCCGTTCTGCCCAGATAATAAGCCATTGTCTTTGGTTGTTTGCTTTACTTGGTCAGGGGGCAACACCATCTGCTAACCATGCACAGGAGGAACACTTGCATCTCAGGAGTAGCAAAGGGGCAACAAAAATAACTTCAATAATGACTCCATTTGACCTTTGTAGCAGATAATTTGACATGTAAGAGTATGAAATCAAGGTTGAGATTCATAATTTAACGAGGTCTGCATTCCATATGTCACTTTTGTAGAAGTTGGTCAACTGTCCTGATAATACTTTAGTAACATCAGTTTTACCTGTCTGTTGTGTCTATTGTAAAAATAAAAACCTAGATAGGTCCTCCTTTTGAATTCATAAAGGTCATGTGTTCATACCCCTAAATACGGCCCATAAAGTTGCTTCTCTATAGCAGCAACAAGTAAATACGACTTATATGATCGTTTCCACATTAGAGCTGACATCAAGTATTTCATATCAGAACCCACAACGCCCTCATATGAGGAAAGATGGTATTTTTACACAAGTTGTCACTAGTTGTAGCATATTCTTTCAATGTAATCATAGGCTGTATGTGCCTGTATGAAAAACAACCCATGGGCACGATTTGGGGAGGAGGACAGTCTCAACTGAAATAAACTTCAGACAGTGTATTACTCCAAAACCAGTAATAAAAACAATTCCTATATACTGGCAGTAAACAGGTTAACCCATTGTGTAAATGCTGTAGCCTAACTGTTACATGTAGTTTACAATTATTCTGTTTAGTGCCGATCCAAACACCAACAAGTGAAAATAAACTTTATCATTATATTCAAGTTGTTCATAAGCATTTGCAGTAAAATAAGTTATTACCTTAGCTTGCTCAGTATTCAACCTACATCACCACCTTACCACCTTTATTTCTGTACATAAACCTGTGAAAAGGTTCCAGTCAGAATCCAGTCTATACTATTTTGAATTTATCATTGAAAAAAACCTTACAAGATGTCAACAATTTTATCTTTGCTGGGTGGCAGGGGCCTCATTGACATTTACCGGGAATATGTTACCTGATTGGCTGCTGAATAAAGTATGGGATTAGCTGTCAAACTGGATTGGGCAAAAATTATCTAGAAAAACTAGAAGAGGGCAGGTAATGACTTCAGATTTGTTCAACTTGATGCTTCCCTGCATTGACTTGACCTCATGCATGATGGTCTTGATACAATACATGGTGGTTCGATATGTTGACCGAATTTCACCAGCGCTGGACAACGTCACCTTGTCACGTGATATAAAAACCTTACTGGAGCATACGGACTGTAATAAGGACAGGTCATGAAATGCAGCCTCTTTCCCGTGACTAAACTGACTGGGAAGCTACTGGTTATCTTCTTTTGTTATTTCTCTCACAGAGCATACAATGACTCTGATTTATCTATCGGGCAGCTCATTTTCTATGCATGTGCACACCATGCATGGCAGTTATTTCCAGCAGGAAACCTGAAAGGACAGTACCGTACCATTTCTGGAAAACAAGTCATACCTTTGGGGTCTTATTTCCTAATCCTTTGACATTTATTTATTTTCTTTCTCTTTCTGATGTGATTTAGTTATTTTCTGAAACAAGAAATAAAAAAGAACCATCCTCTGTGTTGCTGTAGCTGGTATTCCCATGAGATCAGCCACTGTCGTGAGGTCACTCATGTTAATAAACTGTGTTTGATTTGACTGTTGTCTTTGTATATTCTTCTACTCAAGGTTTTATTGCTGTCTATAAAAGTCAGTTGCAGACAGGCGAAGGAGCACTCAAACACACCTTTTAACATACGAAGTGCAGCTCACAAGCTCTGGATATTAATCTTTATCGAAGGGCTTTAAAGTGATAAGAGCTACACGAAGGCTTGATGAAGAGAAGGGCTGCGAAGTCTACTATACTCAAGGACTGTTTCTGTTTCAAAAAATCATGCAAAGCTACTCTAGTGTACACCTACGTAAGAATATAAAGCATTAAGGGAGCACAATATGTCATTTTAAAGGTCCTTCATATTTATGAAAGTCAAAATGTAAAAAGTTACAGTAATACTTTAAAATGTGTTTAACATGATGTCTTAGTCATGGCTGCAGCTACCCCGTGGACAGTAAGTTCAAAATTTGAGCATTTTTTAATATGAGTTGGTAAATATTTGTTCAGATACATGCATTGTACACTTATCAGTCAGCACAGTTACGTGCACAGTTGAGTTATGCTGTGGGTACAGCTTGACTTGGTCATTTAATTACAGCATCTAATAAACATGTATGAGAGTGGAAAAGAGTTATTGATATCTCTGTAATGCTGGGGACTGTTTTGTATGTAAACATTTTGCCACTTCTAACTTTCTCTGTGGGAGTAAGTAGGCTACAGCTGAAATGACTGCGCAGAATTATTTTGAAACATCTCACATTAATTCTGATATTCGTGTATTCAGTATGACTATGAACATATTGCTCAAAGTGTTGGCCCTTTTTCGTCACAAAGACTTACTCAGTAACTACTCCTTTTAGTGTTTACATTATTTCACAGTAGTTCTTTCTTTTTGCTGGATGGGAGGCGCTGACTGGAGACCCCAGACGTGCAATGATTGGAGGAGCGTTGCTACTCTTCCTCCTCTGATTGGTCTGCAGCACTATTCCTGTTTGCAGGTCTCCATCCAATCACAACATCGCAAAGTTCAGCTGCGGAAGAGGGATGCGAAGGAGATGGCTGAACTTAGATAGCCCTGTGTGTGGAAATATACATTTATATACATATATATATTTGTCATGGATGTTAACCTGATGAGAGTGAGGAGCAGAGCGCGGCTGCTGGGCCTTGCGGTAGTCTTTCTGTGGTGTGCAGTCTCTGTGCGCTGTTTCGGACAAAGCCAAGACAGCGAGTTTACGTTTCTGCTACCAGCCGGAAGATCCGAGTGTTTCTTTCAGACAGCAGTAAAGAACGGTACGATGGAGGTCGAATATCAGGTAACTATATGTGTGGCCAGCAAACCCAACCACTCGTTGTCTTCACAATTAATAACATGTTTAACGAAAGCTTATAAATGAAGGCGCTGTTGATAGCAAACAGTTGCTATCATTAGCAACTGGTATGATCAACGTGCATTAAACTGCATTTTCTTTCAGTCAGAAAAATACAATATCCCTCCATTCTTTTTACACGAGTAGGTATGTGAGACCGGTGTGGTGAATATTTGAGAAAAATATATATTTTTTGACCGTATCTGCGAAGTACCTTGTTGTGATTTGGCGCTATATAAATAAACTGAATTGAATTGAATGTTTCATGTATAAGTTTTTTGTAATTCATGTTCATATTTTCCATAAAAGATAGAAATATGTGGTTAAATCCACAACGTCAGATTTGTTGATCTAAAACTAGTTTGCGTAAGGATGCAGTGTAAACGTGATGGGCACAAATGCACGAGTTGGCAATAAGATCAGTCATGACAGAAGTTGAGATAAGTCATTGTCACAGTGAGTCATGTGATCAGGCTGTTAACATCCTGGTTGTTCCAACTTTTTTCTGAAGTGATGTCCTGTTCCACCAGGGGAACACATGATAGGAGATTTTAGAGGAACAAAACCACAAGTTATAACTCTGCTTCTGTCTAATATTCTCATCCTACACAGATATAGGCTAACCATTCTCTCATCGAGGGCTACAACAATACTTATTTTCATGATGCATTGAAATATTCATGCCATTAAACATTTCTTTAGACTTTAGAAAAAAAATATCACAGAGCCTGAGGCAACATCTTTGCTTTTTGCACTTTTTGACCAAAAATCAAAGCTGAAAAGGAATATTTCCCCTATCACGGATTTTTGCGAAAATTTAAAAATACAGACATTTGTGGGCATTTGTGCTTTGGAAAATATCATCTAGAAATACCTTAGATGATTTTTTTAGCTCTGCTACAGTCAAAACTAAGTAGTGCAGTTAGAAAAACACTACATACATGTTAATACATCATGTGGTGGGAAGTTGTCGTCGTCAGCAGCTGTTTGTTGAAGTGGGAAGGTCTCAGTTTCTGTGAAATTATTGTTCTCTCCTAAGAGGGGCACATGACAGTGTTTGATTCAAAGTGTCCCGAACATAATGCATAAAACCCACTCATGACAGCTGTACTAAATATCACCCCTACAACATCCATATTTTACTATTTTCTTTTCACAAAAACTAACTTTCATGTTGAAATGATCTCAATTCTCAAGTCTAAACTCGATGTTTCGACAACAGAATAGCAGTTAGTGACCAACTCTGAGTTAATTATCAGTTAAGGGTGTTTGGATAAAAGTTAGCCTACCTGAGGCAAGATGTTACGCATTGCCATTAGTTTCTGACCTTTTTCTTTAAGGTCATATAATTTCTTTTGGATATCAGCCACTGTTGAATATTCACTGCTGCAGCGACATGCTCATGCGCTGCATGTTTGACTTTGTTTACCCAGAAAATGAGTCCACAAAATAAAGTGTGTTGCTGGTTTCAGTTTTTTTTTCCATCATTCTGTATCTCAAATTGTTTGACTTTACAAAGCCTCATTGGCACTAGACCTATATGAGGAGAAATCACAATGCAGGTAGCATCAGTTTATGTTGATTTTAAATTTACAAATCAATGCTGATCAAGTCTCAGATGGAAACTTTATTAGAACCTGCTTGAAACCTTAAGTGCACGGTCACGGCCAAAAAAGGGTGCTTTTTATTTCATGCTAACATGTCCCCCAGCTTTCCTCATGCCCCTTGTTTCCTTGCCTCTTGCGATGTGAGAAAAAGATGAAAGGAAGAGCCATGAGGAGAAACCCGCCTCATGGAAAAATAGTGGGTTCCACTGTGTCAGTCTAAATTTGTGTCAAAAAGCATATGTGGAGGCCCAGTATTTATGCCACTTCTCCAAAGAAAATCTACTGCATAGGGGGCATTTGTGTTTTGTGGCTCTGAGCTCCTGTGGAAGCCTCTTCTCTCGTCACTCCTCATTTATATCGCTGTGCATTAAAAGGGTTGTAATTTCTTTAAGGATGCAGAAATGGGAATGACTTCTGGCTGCCGGGAGGAGAGAGGACGCAATGCGGCATAAGTTAGCATAATAAGAAGCACTTAAAGCCCATTTTTGTTTTGGAGGGTTCCTAACTAAGGCAAGTGACCTGGAAGCATCTAATTGGGTTATGCTTTACTATCTCTTTAGCATAGTATACAGCACATCATCCTTTATGACAGAAAAGGAGGTGATGCCGTCCCACAGTCCCTTGCAGCAACAACAGTCAAAGTAATGCTAATTCATTTGAATGCAGTCATTTTAATTGGGATTCATTAGGACAGGAGCATGAGTCTGTGCTACCAGTAGATTCCCTTTTGAGTCTTTTTTTTTATTATTTCAATGACCAACTTTGGTACTGAAAGTGTTTTCAACAGTTTGTCCATCGTAATATAACATGCATGAAATAATTCTGTAAAAAGATGGACTTATTTTTTAAGCCCTTATGAATTCTTTCCCATCTTTCTGCTGTTTTTTTTTTTTTACCTCATTACATCTTTCACACTGGCCAATGAAAACACAATACACGGTAACCTTTTTTGTCTTTTTGCTCATAGCCAATGTATTTTGTAAACTCAGCATCTTTTATGAGGGCAGAAAAGGCCCAAGACCAAGTTTAGGTGAAGTCAAATAACTTTTCTGTAAATGGAGTCTTATTCTCCAGCGTTTCCTCCAGAACCGGGTGACATCCTCATTTGCAGAACAACTTCAGTAATAATGGTTTGTTCGGCAGCCCCTTAAACTAAGGAGAAGCAGCTGAACTGCTCCACCATTTTTCAAGACCAATGAGAGCCGACTGGGCCTTTCAGGATGTGTTTTAGAGAGAAGATGATAACAAGTGCGGCAGCAGCTTACAGTATAAGGGAAGTGATTTATTTGTTAAAAATTGAGGCTTGTGATCCTATTCTTGGAGACTCCCACAATAAAATGATATATTGGTTAACTAGCTTAAAATGGGTACTTTAAAATACATACTATGTACTAAAAAGCCCCAGATTTCTTCTCTTTATCCCAAAAATGTTTTCTTTTGATTATAAAATGAGTGCTAACTGCATTTTTGTGTGTATGTGTTCTTGTAGGTGATAGCTGGTGCTGGTATGGATGTAGACTTCACCGTCATCTCCCCTAAAGGCGTCCAGCTCATCATTGAGTCTCGCCGCTCTGATGGAGTCCACGTGTAAGTGGCCTGAACCCTTGATCACGTTTCATATGACTGGCTATGCAGATGTTTTGCCATGTTTATTTTTCATCGTTTTACTTCCTGTAATCCCAGGGTGGAGCCTACAGAGGAGGGAGACTATGAAATCTGCTTCGACAACAGCTTCAGTCGCTTCTCAGAGAAGATGGTGTTCTTTGAAATCATCATTGAGGGACAAGGAGGAGACGTGGGTGGAGATGACGAGTGGCCGGGGATAGAGGAGCCTGATGGAAGCATGCTGGAATACAAGCTGGAAGACATCAGGGTGATTTGCATGATTTTAATAAAGAAGGGCCAAATATATACCAGACTAGGCATGAATTTGAGTATTGCAATGTCGTTGGCATCAATCTAACATACGCTGTCCTGTTAGAAAGAGTTTGATGGCTCATGCCTACAAATGGCTTTCCAAACGTACATTAGCTACTGTTTGGGTTTTGTATTGCTATAAAAAAGGAAATTGTGTGACCCATTTTTCTTTAGTCATCAGCTCGGGACTGAGAGTCACAGACAGGTTGGGGAAATGGGAAATTTCGAAATAATGACAAATGCAGTGTTGGTTTTGGTCTTTTAAAGAAACTTGGTGATGATTTGGAAAATATACGAGAGTTTGTGAACTTCAAGAATTCAATGTTTCTGCAGGAAATATGACTGAAATGATCCAAGCGAATCCGATCGATTACTGTGCTGAGGTGACACAAATTCATTTATTTCTTTTAGGGCTGTCTAAAAGATGAATCCGATCGTGAATTCCAATGTGACACAAGTCAGTTTTGTGTCCCTTCAGGATGCGATCCTAGATCAGATTTACATCCAGTATGTGGCTATGCAACATCAGTGAGGACGCTCATATCTGATTCTGTGCACTGCTAGAAATTTCCACCAAAACAGCTAAAGCTAGCATCTAGCTTTTCCTGTCCTTCTCAGTCCCTTCCTACAAATCTGACAATTGTTTGCCGTCCTTTAGAGCAAAATAGGTTCAATTTGCTGCAATAACTTCCATTTCAAAATTCTGTCTCAGTCTAATATATCCCGTGTGATCTCTCAATTCTGACGCTGTCTGTGAAAGAAGCTCACAAAAACATATCGAATGAACATATGTGCCAATGAAAATCGGGTGATTATGATTGTGACCCGTCAAATCTGCTCTGTACTGAATCCGAATTGAACAATGTGCCTGGAAGGTGAACGTAACCTTAAAGTAAGGGGATCCATCAAGTTCTGATCATAACATCTGTTTGCTTCTGTGTATCATATCATGAACAAAGATTTATGAGGAATTTAGAGGAGCCGTTGATGCTCATCCAGCTTTAAAATGTTAAAAACAAGGGGTGGGGGGTTGGGGGCAATGTTTGGTTATGTTCATTTTTATTTATTTATTTTTTTTATTTTTTATTTTTTTTCCTCTTTTCTGGGGGTGGGGGGTGGAATAGGAGAGATGGCAATGTCTTTCAACTTCTGTTATAAACGACTGGTCACATGTCCGTTGATTTGAAAGCTTCCTCAACTTCACCTGCTGTTCGATTCCTAAGTTGGAATGTTAAAGGTCTTAACAGTCCAGTGAAGCGATCTAAAATAAACTCTCATCTGAAGCGGCTAAACCCTGACATAGTGTTTTTACAGGAAACACATCTGCAGAATGCAAACTGGTCCAGGCTCAAATATTCATGGGTTGGAGAGATTTACCACTCGTGCTTCAACTCGAAAGCTAGAGGAGTAGCCATATTATTTAATAAGAAGGTTAATTTCACAGCATCAAAATAATACGAGATGCAAATGGCAGATTTCTTATAATTGCAGGTTGCTTCTTCCATACCCCGGTATTATTAGTGAACGTTTATGCACCAAACTTTGATAATCCAGGTTTTATTAATAATCTATTTAGCACACTTCCTTTTCTTGACACGCATTTGTTGATTCTTGCTGGGGACTTGAACTGTGTAATGAACCCAGCATTAGATCGCTCCTCACCTCGGGCCTTTACACAGTCAAATATGTCTAAATCAGTTTTGGATTTTATGACTCAAAATAGGTATATAGATCCATGGAGGGCACATAATCCACTAACAAAGACTTACTCTTTTTTCTCTCATGTACATCAGTCCTATTCCCGTATAGATTACTTTTTTGTTGATGGCTCTTTAATGCACAGAGTCACTTCTTCTGAATACTACCCAATTATTATTTCAGATCATTCCCCTTTAAGCCTTGATATAAACTTCATGAATAAACCTCGTTCTTGCCCTTGTTGGAGATTTAATAGTCTCCTGTTATCAGATGAGTCATTCAATAAGTTCATCCTTGATGATTTCCTTATGTTTAACAAGAGCGACACGGTTTCTTTCTCTTTATTATGGGAAACATTAAAAGCTTATCTTCGGGGTCAGATTATTTCTTTTTCAGCTAAGGTTAATAAAAATCTACATGCTAAGATATCAGAAATATCAACAAAAATTCAGAATGTTGACAGGCAAAATGCGATCAATCCATCACATGCTTTACTGAAGCAACGACAGGATCTCCAAACGGAAATTGATCTCCTAACAACATCTGATGCGGAGCGTCTCTTGATTCGATCTCGAGCTTCTTATTATGAGCATGGAGAAAAACCAAGTAGGCTCCTGGCACACCAACTGAAACGAAAAGCTAGCTCTCGCACAATATTACAAATCAAGGATCAGTTGGGCAATCTCGTTTCCGATCCCGTCTCCATCAGTGACAGTTTTAAGAAATTTTACAGTGATCTGTACAAATCTGAACTACAATCCGACTCGGATGAGTTATTTGCCTTTCTTCAGAATATTGACATTCCTAGGATAAATAAATTGGTCTCTGATCAACTAGATGCTCCCATTAAATTGGAAGAAATTTTTACATCTATCAAAAATATGCAGAGTGGTAAGGCCCCCGGTTCGGACGGATTTCCTGCCGAATTTTTCAAGAAATTTAAAGACAAGTTAGCCCCTCTTTTTCTTGAGGTTTATAATGAGTCCCTGGGGCGTGGCTTGTTGCCCCCCACCTTAGCTCAGGCTTCAATTTCTCTCCTGTTGAAGAGGGGTAAAGATCCCACTGCTTGCGAGTCTTATAGACCCCTGTCGCTTTTAAATGTGGATTTTAAGATTTTGGCTAAAGTACTCGCAACTCGGCTTGAGACGGTGCTTCCTCAGATTATTTCGCATGAACAGAATGGATTCATTAAAGGTCGCCATTTGTTTTTCAATATTCGTACATTATTGAATGCAATCTTTTCAGCTCATTGCCCCACGTCTCCAGAGGTGATCATTTCTCTTGACGCCGAAAAAGCCTTTGATGAGTGGAATGGGAATACCTCTTTGCTGTTCTCAATAGGTTTGGTTTTGGAAAAAGGTTTGTGGACTGGATCAAGCTACTTTATACATCTCCTCAGGCTTGTATTGTTACTAATTCCGTCCAATCTGATTATTTTCCGTTAGGACGTGGTACGAGACAGGGGTGCCCTCTTTCTCCCCTCCTGTTTGCGTTAGCTATTGAACCTCTTTCTGCTGCGCTAAGATCCCTCTCTTCTTTTCATGGAATTGGCCGCTCTGGTGTTGAGCTTAAACTGTCCTTATATGCAGACGACCTTCTCTTATATGTTTCAGACCCTTTACATAGTCTTCCTCCAATTTTGGATATTCTTGAAAAATTTGGATCTTTCTCTGGCTACAAAATTAATTTACTTAAAAGTGAATGCTACCCAGTAAATTCATTAGCTTTAGAACTTGGGCAATCTGACATTCCTTTCAGACTCAGCCCCTCAGGGTTTAGGTATCTGGGAATTAATATTGCACGTACTTTGCCCTCAATGTTCTCTCAGAATTTTGCCCCCCTAGTCTCTCAAATCGCATCAGACTTTCAGAGGTGGAACTCTCTCCCTCTTTCACTAATTGGCAGAATTAATGTTATTAAAATGAATGTTCTACCTAGATTTCTTTTTTTATTCCAATGTATTCCTTTATATTTGCCTAAAAAGTTCTTCAAGTCCCTGGATCAGATGATCTCTTCCTTTCTGTGGGGCAGAAAGGCCCCCAGACTGAGGCTTTCTCTACTGCAACAGTTCACCGTGAGTGGTGGTCTTTCACTACCCAATTTTGCAATGTATTACTGGTCTTCACATATTCATAAATTAATTTTTTGGCTAAATTCACCTAACCTGATCTGGTGTAAACTTGAAATTCAATCGATCTCTACATCTTTGTCGCCTGCCTCAATCATCTATTCTTCACTACCAATTAAATTATCCCCTGTTACTACAAACCCTATAGTGCTCTCTACACTCAAGATCTGGTCACAATTTAGGTCCCATTTTAAATTTATGTCTCCCTCATATAAAATTCCGCTATTAAAAAATCACATATTTTCTCCTGCGACTACTGATGTTGCCTACAGAATTTGGCATGAGAGGGGCATTAGAACAGTAAGAGATCTATACAAAGATGGTGCATTTCGTAGTTTTTCAGAGTTGTCCTCAAAACTTAATCTACCTACTTCCCATCTGTTTCTCTATTTCCAAATTAGACATTGTGTTTCTTCGCTGTTCCCAAATTTTCCAGCTCTTCCTGCTGACCCACCATGGGTCGACCTTCTAGTTTTGACACCTAATCTGAAATCACCCCTTTCTAATATATATGGGAAACTTATGACAATTGAGCCCGATTCATCGGGAAAAAACAGAATTATTTGAGAACGTGAATTGGGTGTTGAACTGTCGGATTCGTGGTGGGATAAAGTTGTCCTCAGCATACGCCAAAATACACCATGTGCCAGGTTACAGCTTATACAATTTAAAGTGATAAATAGAGTCCACTTCTCAAAATCCCGTCTATCTAAAATTTTCCCTTCAATTTTGGACCAGTGTGACAGATGCCAGACTTCACCTTGCAACTTAAGTCATATGTTTTTCTTTTGCCCAAGCTTACAAAAATTTTGGGAATATGTATTTTCCGTACTCTCAGGGGTTTTTGGAATCCGGATCCAAAACGATCCACTAATTGCCATTTTTGGAGTTCCAGGGACCTCAATTAACCTGTCCACCCTGCAGGGGGAGGTCTTGGCTTTCTGTTCTCTCCTTGCCAGGTGCTGTATTTTACTCTGCTGGAAATCTCCTACACCTCCATCTACTTCACAATGGCTTAATACTGTAAGGTCTTTCTTGAAGATGGAGAAGATTTTATTAACAGTTAAAGGTAGTTCGGCAAAATTTACTCAAAAGTGGGCACCTTTTCGTGACATACATAAAATCTCTGCCTTCATAATACATAGACTGATGTGATTGGTTTATTATGTCATCATGTGACAAAAATTTACAGAATAAATAAGTAAAATACTATTGCCTTTTAGCTTATCAATGCCGTCCGATCGCTGCTCCCCCCCCCCCTTTTTATTTTTTATTTTTATTTTTATTTATTTATTTATTTATTTATTTATTTATTTATTTTTTTTTTTTTTATTTTTTTTTTTTTTATTTATTTTCTTTTCTGTACTTGTTTTGTCTCATTTTTGTTATGACAGTATGGTGATGTATGTTTTATACAGGGAAAGGTAGATGGGGATAGGGAAAAACAAAATAAAAAATCGGAGAAGTCATGTGAGTTTTGAAAACTGTAATATCAATGTTTATATGTTCTTCTGATAAACAAATAAAAAAAATAAAAAAAATGTTAAAAACCATCTCTGAAGAGTTTCGACTCCCATCAAATCACATTTAGACAGATTATGTGCAAATATGGAAGGACATGAATCCAACACTTCATATGGGGAAACCCGTAAAACCCTGGTTTTCTGTATCTATTTACAGATCTTGTGTGTACATCTCATATCATCTTAGGTCATGTCTATTCAAAGATACGAAAAGTTCTAGAGTATCTTGTCATATTGTATCTTCCATATGTCTCTCCGACTTACCGTGTTTTCTTCCTTTCCCCTCAGGAGTCCATGGACTCCCTGCACAGACGCTTGGAGCGCAGCCGGCAGATGCAGACGGTGCTCCGGGCTTTTGAGGCACGAGACCGAAACCTTCTGGAGGATAACCTCTGGAGGGTCTCATTCTGGTCGTGTGCCAGTGTGCTGGTAATGCTGTGTGTGGCCTTTACTCAGGTAAATAGATCCCTGACAACACCCTATGCAGCTCGAGCTCAGCCTGTCACACTGTATTTAACTTAATTTATTGCTCTGTCTTTTCACAGGTCTACACCGTGCGCAAACTGTTTGACGACAAACGGAGGGTCTGCACATAAAGGGGTCATTTTTGCTGTTGTGCGAAGCAGATTAGGAGAGAGAACAGCTTGTGAGCAATAACTGAATATTGTTAGATCATAAAGGGTAACCATGTTAGGAAGAGTCTGAGAAAGCTGAAGTTTGTTACTTCATTTCATGCAGTGCCTTTAATGTCAGGTCTTACCACAAACAGCGAGGAAGTGCATGTTGTAGAATGGCTACTGTGCTACACCTCTGAGACTGGTTTAAGATGTGTGCATTTCTATTGCAAGATAACATCAGTAAAGATGGAAGGTTGATATGTAATATGATGCCGCTTTGCTGGTTTACAAGGGATAACGATGTGCAATAGTGTTATTGGCGTGTTTGTTCTGGTGATCTTGACAGTTTAAGAGTCTGCTGTTTGTTCAGTGATTGAAGTGTCTCCTTGGTTACAGCCTCGTTGATGATATTTTTATTTTCACTTTTTTCTTTGGTTTTGGTCAGAGGGTACCGATCTCTCTTTTCATGTGCCGGTATAAGTCCACGCTGAGGTTTTTACAGTTAATAATGCAAAATGGGAAAGAGGGACTTCCAGTGAGATTACTAAACGTTTACACACATCAGTTTCCTTCCAGACGTTGTTAAGTCGGTATGAACATACTGATTGTGTGTTTTAGGCTTCTATACTTTTGTCTTTAAGATGATCAAACTGGTTTTTTTTTCCTGGTGTATGTCCATGTGTCAAAAGAATGTAATTTTGATTCTCCTCATTTTTTATTTTCTCAGTAAAACATGTTTGCATATTCTGTAAGATATTAAAAGAAAAAGATCAGGTTTTCATCTGTGTCATTCATGATAATAAACACATTTTTTACACAGGAAATACTTTGATGGAAGTTGTCTTTGCGGATTGCAGACTGTTATGAAGACAGTTGGTTCTAAATTAAAGCTAAGCTTCATGACAGTCGTGTGTTAAATGCACAAAAGCTTCACCTTTATGTTCATGCACTTTGGGGGAAAAAGGAGGTTGCACAAAATCACAGTGCTGTTGAGTGACTGTGCTCAGGCGGCAGCTGAGGATTTCTTTTGCTGCAATTTCAAATTGTTTTTGCTGGTCAGATCGAGCTCCATCTTATGTCAGACGCGCGGGGGGGATATCCCAAAAACAAATTTAAACAGAGCTGAATTTGAATTTATTACACACTTGAAGTTGAGCATTCATATTTATATATATATATATATATATATATATATATGTATAAATACACGTAATTGCCTGCAACCATGTATAAGTATACATACATGTGTACAGGCTCATAAGAAAACATGCAGAAGTAAAGTACATCTGAAGCGAACAACAACTTGATGTAAAATACAAGAGAACATGACCAGGGACAGAATGTATCAACAGGTAGAGAAAATCCACGAAAAGGCCAAATTGTGGAAGTAAGTTTTTAGTAGTCTTTTGAAACAGTTGGGGAAACCATTGGGGAATGATGTATAACCTATGGAGCTATAACCTTCAAGTCCACCAGGTATGTTTGAAGTATGCTGTGGGTGGTGAAAATGTTAAAATGTGTGACTCATGATTCGTGCAGATACACTCCAGGTGCTCCCTGTTCACATCCTGATGGGTTAGAGCTGTTTTGGCAGTTTGAGGAGGACCTTTTCAATATTAGGTTGGCGGTAATAACGGAATTTCTGACTGGTGTGTATTAAAAAAAAAAAAAAAAAAAAAAAGGAACCACTGTCGTGTAAAGTACTTTAATTGTCAGTTTGAAGGGGGATTAGACAACACTGTAGTATGTATATATGAAGATTTAACTTTTTGTGGCATCTTAATTTGGTAAAAATGTTCTTTGTTCCATTTATTTTTATTTCTAACAACATACGAGATGAAGAACTATTATTTCAGTAGTATTTACAGTGACAAAAGAAAAACATCAGGATTTAAATACATTATGTTAAATATTAAGCCTAAAGATACACCTGTGTGTACAATGGTTTGTTTCAGTGGTGGACTGAAGCAAATCCATCACGCATACGACGTTGGCTTCGGTTTTGACACAGCTATTATCATTATCGTGATCTTTTATTTCCGCATATTGTCTTCTTTAAATGTCAAGCTTAAGGATTGGAAAACAGCTGTTCACAACAGAAAGTCTGTTAATGTCAAGTGGAGTAGAGTCTTGCTGGTTGAGCCACAGTGATGCCTCATGTGAGGTGTCCTCACCAGTGGTTTGGACGTGAAGGGACTTGTGGAGGTCGCCTGTGTGAGAGGACCGTGAAAAGAACATTTCCAGTTAGGTTTTGAACCTGTAGAAGGAAAACAGCATAGGTTTGCGGTACTTTTTTCCTACCTGTTTAGTTCTACGAAATGCCCTAAAACAACTAGCACAATCTACACTGCGCGTTTCCACTAGCAACCACAGTTACCATGGTGACTGCAGGTCCATCAGAGTGAGTAATGAAGGTCTTGCTAGGCTGCACACAGGGGGTGTGAAATTTTACTGTGCAGCTGTTTGGATTCCTCATGCAATCATGCAGACCTGAAGATGTTCACCTGAACGCTCTTGTGTAAAATGAATGCATTTGTGTGGAAGGACTCCTCCGCACTGCATGTTTACAGTTTGTACAGAGAAAACAAAGAAAGACTTGATTTGAGAAACCGATCAAAGTATTTATAGCAGAAACAAGCACCAGCCACCACACCTTCTCCTTTCCATTCTTTTATTCACTCCCTCTTTCTTCCATTATTTATTTTTTTATTTTTTTACTTATTATGCCTTTAATTTCTCACGTTATTTCAAAGCAGTCTGCATAGGATGCACTTTTTCCATTGAGGATAAGCACTTGTGGGAAGTAAGTGTCATTAGATGTTTGACTGGGTAAGGTTTTTCTTACGTCAGCTCCTTTATAGTTATACTTAGAATCACACCAGAAAAAGTCCCACTGCTGCAGCACTTCCCCTCAACCTTCTCCCTCCTGTCTCACAATGATGTGGCTATGGTAAATAAAAGAACTTATTTATCAGCAAAAACATTAAAGCAAATAAATTCCACTGGTCAGTGGGATTTTAAGAAGCCTATTTGAAGCTGAGAAAATGTAATAGAAAGTTGATTTTATCAAAAGGTGCAGCTTACTTGTTGAGGTGCTTAGTGTGTAAAGTTACTGACAAAACATAAGCAAGAGTACAACAAATAGAAGTTACTTTCGAACATTTTTCTTTCCCCATAAAAAAAGACATTTCATTTCAAAAGAAAAATGACACATGACTAGGTGGTTCATAATCTTCACTAGACATGTTAACTGTATCCCTTTTTGTAATACTGAATGCCATCGGATACTTGTTAAAAAATATCTACACATTAAATGATAAGTGCATACAAAATGCTTCAGCATCAGATTACGAGTTACAGTAGTCTAGTTACAACATGAAACAAAATCTAGTGACAAAGTTTTCTGCTTGAAAGAAATATAGACGTGTAAACAGAGTCTGTATGACCAGAATAAAACAAAAAACAGGTGTTTGTGTGATTTTAGTCAAGCAGGGAGGGCTCTGAAGGACGTATGACAGTGGGTCTGTTGGGTGCAGCCGGAGGTCTTCTGCTGCAGGAGGAGAGAGGAGAGGAGGTGTTGGTGGGAGGGGAGAGAAAACATGCGAGGAGAAAAATATCATCAGTCATGCACCAGTGGTTCCCAAAAACACCAAAAGTCAGAATGTACAGTGCAACCCTTCACCAGTAGTTTTGAATGCAAAGACACTTTTAGCAAAAGAGGATGTGAAGGTTTGTAACACAGTGTTGCACTTTTTTTTCTTCCTTTGGTTGGATGGAAAGTTGGTCAAAAGTGAAAGTGAATCACAGAAAGACGTGGAACAAGACGAACAAAGTTCCATACACTGGACTGGATAACTGACCAGGGCAGTATTTCACTGCTCAGATTTCTGCACATTGCAAACTACATTTTTACACAGAGTGGATGCACTTAGTTTGAGTCTAAGCTTTACAAATCCAAGGAAGCTTATGAACAGTTTCACATTGGTTGTGGACAACATCTGCTGATTATAAATGCAGAGTTGTGCTGAAATCTGATTTCCTGAAGAATCCTATCTCAATTTTTTGCCCAAAGATTAAGTAAGGCAGTTAGAAATTGTCCAAAACATTCAACTATAGACAGTAGGTTTTATTATCAGTAGGATTAATCATCAAAAAGATGAGCAATTATCTGAAATGTCTTGGAAGTGGGCAGATAAACTCCAAATTTGGCTGTATCAAGTAGAAATGGATTGAGACAAAATATCAGATTTGGACCAAATGGCAAAAGCCTTCACGATAGCAATATTATTCCCATATCAACAGAAAACCTGGACCTGGATTATTAGACTGGTTTACTCCTACAGTGTGTTAAAGTATGACTTTCAAGGTTCCTGAATAAAAAAAAAAAAGTGTGTAAACAAAACAATTACCCAATTTTCATCACAGCGTGAGGTCAGCTTCACTCTCTCTACATCTTAGACATGAAGGACGTTAAATTGATGTGTGTGAGTGTGTGTTGGAGTGAGTACATATATGAAAGGTTTTACCTGGGAATTCCCGGAGGCAGAGCTGGAGGCACACGGGCCGGCCTTGATGGAACAAGAGGCACAGCAGCAGAGTTGGCATCTGCATAGGCTGATGGAGGTCCTGGTCGAGAGGGCACAGGTGGTGCCCCAAATGCTGGTGAGGGATTAAGGGGGGGTGGAGCACCTGGGGTAGGGCCCCTCGCTGCTGGGGGTCGGCTTGGAGGGGGTGCTGTTGATGTGGCAGGACGGGACGCTGGAGGAGGACTGTCGCAAAGAAGAGAAATGGTATTGACTAGAGACGTTCAAAATTTGATTTGAATTTTAATTCAAGTAAGGGAGTGGTCACTGTATGAGCCTGTGGGAGACAATTAAGCTGGCTTTTATTTGGTAAACTGTTAGTGTTAAACACATGAGACACAGTCCCGTGCAGAGGTAGCGACCCACCCATAATTTCTTTATATTGCCAGTAACACAGGAAACAGGTGCAGTGATTTTACAGAAATGTGCAAAAAAAAATGGAAATACAGTACAGGAGGTAAAAACAGAGTTTAGACATTTCTATGTCCATATTTGGTGTGAGCATCTTTATCCTTCAATACAACCTGAAACCTGTTAGAAAAAAAAACTTTTTTAGTTCTCCAGGCTTCGAAGGACATCCCAAAGCTCTTCTTTGGATGTCGGCTGCCTTTTGTTCTGTTCTCTGTCAACATGATCCCACACTGCTTTAATAATGTTGAGGTCCGGGCTCTGAGGAGGATTCATCCCTCCATAAGACCTGCTGCCACTGATTTTCAGTCCACTTCTTGTGTCATTTGGCATAGCTCAGCCTTTTCTCCCTGTTTCCCTTCCTGAAGAATTGCTGCTTGACAGCCACCCTTCCATGGAGCCCATTTCTGATGAGGCTTGGGCCAACAGCAGATGGATCAACTGAAGGTCCAGATGCATCTCTAAGGTCCTGTGTCAGGTCTTTGCTGGATTTTTTCCTCTTTCTTAAGGACATCACTTTCAGATACTGTTTATCTGCTGTAGATAGTTTTTTAAGGCCTGACCCTTCTTCTTTTACCCTCCACTTGTCCAGTTTCCTAAAGATTTTTAAGGATACACTGCACACCATGCTGAGATATGCCAAGTTTTCAGCTAATAGCTCTGTGGGAATCACCTTTATTGATGCAGAAATACTACTTTATGTCTGTCAAACTGTGTTATCTTTGGTATTTTTATTTGATGTAGCTAAAGAAATGGGAACAAATGATGTGTATCTGCAACAGGTTACTAGTAACAAAGTGCCTAAAGATATAATTTAAAAGTGGCTCCTTGCCAAATTGTCTGTTATGTGTAAACACAACAGTGGTTCATTTTTTACCTTTTGTACCTTTTTTATACGTGAATTATTATCATTACTTTCTTTAAAACTGCAAAAGCTGCATCATTCTTGTTAAAGGATGTAGCATTTATACTTCCCTCTTGACCAAACTCAGATGTAACAGTAAATTACACCTAAAAGCTATTGGATGACCTCTGGTGGACATTTTGAGAAAATATTAAGCAACATCAAGTTGCTTAAAGGGATAGTTCGCCTCTTTTGACATGAAGCTGTATGACATCCCATACTAGCAATATCATTTATGAACATTGACTTACCCCCCGCTGCGTCCTGTGAGCCGAGTTCCAGCTGAGTTTTGGCATTGACGAAGGTCGGCGTTCAAAAGAGTAATACATTTGCGTCACAAAATCCTCCCTCCAGAAAAAGTCAGAACTCACATCGCTTGGCGCTATTTCTCTCTCCCTTCATATCAATGCGTTCAGCCACCTAGCGACAGCCGCACCTGTTACGGTGTTTACTGCTCGGAAGCAGGGGAGTGCTCAGTCTGCACTTCGGTCTGCACAGTTTACACAGCCCGTAGTGATATAGCCCGCAGCGGGGGTTAAGTCAATGTTCATAAATGATATTGCTAATATGGGATGTCATACAGCTTCATGTCAAAAGAGGCGAACTATCCCTTTAATGCTTAGTGTCGTCCTATGCACATGACTGTTTTACTTATTGTTTTCTATTTTTTTCACATATTTCCACATATATATTGTCACCTTGGGTCTTTGGCAATCCAGTTGTCATCTACTGGTGGAGGCACTGGTACAGAAATAGTGGATGTGCTGATGTCTCCGATGATGACAAGAGCTTCTTTCAGAGCATGATACATCCTCAGCATCTCATCTCTCCTCTGAGCCTTCTCAGGAGACTCCTCCATCAAACTGCCCTGGTCTCCGGCTGAGTACAGGTAGGCCAGTAGCTCAGAGTGGATGAAATCCTTTGCCTGGACATGAGATGGGAAAAGCAGATGCCTGATGCAGATAGGAAATCAGAGTAACCTGTTTTATGAGTAAGTCCCACGTTTTTGGTTACATTGGGACAGCCAACAACATATCATCTTATAAAGCAGTACCAGGGTTAACGTTTCTTTTCCACCTAACCATTTAAACAACATAATACTCCTTTTATCTGTTTTAGTGTCCAACTGCACCTCTTTAACTGCTCCACTACTTTCACCAGATGTTAACTGACCGACTTTTTAGTGAGTCGGTCAGTTAACATCTTTCCACTGCTGCTGTGGAAATAGCGGAAAAAGCAGCAAACCCGAATGAAAAATCAATGTCTAACAGGGAAAAAAAAAAAGCATACACTGTTGATCATGAGGTGCATGATGGTCTTGGGCATGAGGTCTCTGATGGATTTGTTGACAATGCCAATGTACGAGTCCACAAGGTTGCGGATGGTCTCCACCTGGCGCTCCAGCTGCGGATCCATGGACACCGTGTCGCTGGGAATCATCGCATCCTCGTTTTCAGGCTGCAGGATACAGAGACCGGGAGAAGGGTAGGAGGCCGAAACAGAAATGAAGTAATGATTAATCAAAAAAATGTCTTTTCTCAGTAAATTCCGGTTTACTGATTTACTGGTTTTGATTTATTTATGTAGTTGTTTTTATTTTACACATGACATCTAACTGCTCAGTTTCAAATTGGAAATTATAAGAAAACTCCCAGTACTGAAAAAAATCGAAGAGTTTCAGTTCTTCTTATTCATTTCCGGGCACACTCATTACGAGATTCTCGTAGACAGCCATGTAGGTTCCTGAAATCTCCATCTGGATAAGTTTTCATTTAGCAAATAAAAAGGTACCTATTTGTCAGGACCTGTGTATATCATGACATCAGACCTGCCTGCCTGATTATGTTGTTCATCAACGTAAATAGCTTCTAATTTATGTGCAAAGGTTTGGAAAAACCAATCAAGACAAAGCAATATATTAAGTTATTTTTGACCATTTGTTGGTTAATGTCACTCAATGACTTTTGATAATCATAATAATAATATATCTGATATATGATACCTGTATTTAGTTATACAGTATGTACAGAAACAAGAGTCGTATTTGTTGGTAAATAGCTTAAAACACTAGTATGGAGTGGCACAGACTGGATAAAGTAGTGTCGGAACTGGAACGAAGAGTGAAGAGAGCATTACAACTGAAAAATGTACGGTGGTTTTTTTACATTATAATGTATGCAAATTCCCGTAATCTATTTGCATGTATCCACTATAAAAGTAACTACAGTTTGCAGATGACATGCAGTGAACACACTCTTGTGCACCTGATCTTTCTCTGGGTAAACACCGGCCCTAAGGAAGGAGGCCTTCCAGCTGTCAACATCCTCCTGGGTGTCACAGGCCAATTCAATCTGACGAAGGTCTTTGTACACATTCCTGTGAGGCACACATACACTCGATCATTTACCAGTGATCCAAACCAAAAGAAAGCAAGAAAATGTGATGTTTTGGAAGATTGAGGCATCCGCACCTCTGTTCCGTATTGAAGATGGCAAAGACGTGCTTGCTGGACATGAAGCCCTTTTCTACGTCCCTCAGCTTCAGGTTGTCAAGAGGCAGCATGTACTTCTTCTCTTTTTCCTGACATGACATCCAGTGATGTAAAAACAATTTGTAAAAAAAAATTCCTTACAAAAGAAAAAAAAAAAAACACACTCAAGAGAGCAATGTGAAATGATTTCACAAGTGGAGTTTTCTTTAGCCTGTGGCGACAACTTTATGACAGTGATAAAGTAATGACTTTCCCGGATGATGACCCTCCTCCCACATAGAGAGAAATTTAGTGTCCTGTAAACAGCCTTACCTCCTCATCTTTGTACCATGACAGAGACTCAGCGGTCAGGACAAACCAGTAGTCTTTGGACCCGCCCTTCATGATACTGATGTTGATGGTGAGCCAGCCTCTGCGGATGACCTGCAAACAGAGTCCAAACAACCGCTGACTGCACTACTCTTCCCAAGAAAGAAAAGGAAACCACTAAAAACAAATTCAGTAGATACAGAATGTATGTAGAGAGACACACCACTCTTATTTTTCAAATGAAACATTAATAGGAATCAGATAATTGAATGCCAAATTCATTTTACTTTTAAAAGTCTGAGCAAGATAACGGCAATTTCTCCTTTTAAACTTAACTCACTTGAAGATTTTCAGCCAACCTGAGTAATATTTACTCTTCAAGTGAGCTGACAAAAGCTTTGACCTCTCCTAAAAATTGGGTCAGGGTTCTTCTACATTCTCCATTCAAAAATTAAATCATATTATCATATATTCTACCACCAAACTAATACAGTTAATGCAAACTAATGCATTTTATTGAAACTGTAATGCTTAAACTGTGCAACACAGAAAACCAACAACTCTGACCAAAGAGGATCTAATCTAAAAGGTGTTAACTGTACTGCTGTCACCTTGACTGAACTACAAACCATGCATCAAGCCGGAAGCCTGTTCAACTACCTGAGCGATGGAAACCTATGGTGCTTATACAGCCGAAGAGGTGTGCACAGTATTCTTGGAATTGTTTGTACATGAAATGTACACAAATGTTTTTTATATCCTCTCTTTTCTAATTTCTGTACTTATCCAGATCTGGAATATTGTAAAAAACATAATTCCATACTTTTCAAGGCTACAGAGGAGCTCCCTTGTGTGGTCTGTGGCTATAAAATGACACAAAAATTACATCTTTCTCCCATCTGCACCCCAAAACCACCCACAGCCACAAGTCTGCTTAAGGCTGACCTCAAAAGTAGAAATGCTTACGCAAGAATGAATGTCCCTCATTCAATGATAGTGCGTATACAGCAGCACTGCTACAGTAGGATTTGGAGATGGACCCTGCACAGGTCAGCCACATGTGATTATTACTCATCAAGATTAATTAATTGAGCTCTTAGATCCAAGGACTCAGGTCAGCTGGTCCAGTCCAGAGTCCAGACTAAACATGGAGAAGCAACATTTAGCTGTTATGCTGCAAACAAGTGGAACAAACTGCCAGTGGAGATTAAACCTTCACCAAATGTAGACATTTTTAAATCCAGGTTAAAGACATTTCTGTTCTCATGTGTATATGCATGAAATATCTTTTAACTTATCTAGACTGTTGCTTGTTTTTAAATTCATTTAAATGATTTTATTTGTTTCTCTTTATATTCTTTTATGTATTTTTAATGCTTCTTACACTCCCTGCTGCAATGCTTTTATTTTATGTAAAGCACTTTGAATTGTTTGTACATGAAATGTGCTATATAAATAAATTTGATTTGATTTGATTTGATTTGATTTGATTTTCCATCTGTGAAACATGTTTCATTAGCATCACAACATGTGACTTTTAATTTCCCCGTGTTCTCAGCCTTCTTTTGATTGGACACCCAAAAACATTTACTACATACACAGATAAAAATAAAGAAAAAAAAAAAACACTGTTCTGTTAGAATGAACAAATGTATTCTTAAAAACAATTAAATGGAAAAAATTCTTCCTATATTGATAGAAGTGGTGCATTTTTCAATTCTGTGACTACACGTTCATTTACAGACGGAACAGTAGCTTCTCTATCTCGAAAAGGATTAAATTCGTACGGCATTTATAAATAATACATGACAGATGGAGTAAGTAAAAACAAAAAATTAAGGGTTCCAAGGACAAGCCTTCTTCTTTGCATACCTCTGTTCATCAGACAGACAAACAAAAAGACACAGAGACACACATTTGTAATATGAGGACATATGCAACACTCTAATCTCACAGCCATAAATGTACTGTGGAGTTAGAAAGCCAATTTGTCAGAGCTTAAAGACCTGAAAAACTATTTTCTCAGAGCCAGACACCGAGTCATCTTTCAAGTCTGGTTGCACACCTCACTGACTTGGAGTAACCTAATTACCTATAGTAATGATACCGATAATAATATATGTCTTACTATTTCATTATCATGATGAAATCACATGATCTCAACCACTGGCAATCCTAACGCACCACCCTGACCGTGTAAGCTGCTGAGTCACAATAAATCAATCGGAGCCATTACTGTAACCATATGTTCTCTTTCATAATATTTCGCTCGATGTCTCACTATGGGATGCACGCCCCCGCTGCAGACCTCAGAAGCATCAATCTCATTACGCCAATCCTGATTGGCTGGTGAAACGTGTCCGTCCGCACCAGGTAGTCCCACCTACCTTAAATACCTCCTGCGGACGGCACCACGTCATTCAAACACCTCTTCTCACTCGGAGCATATCTCGCGTCCTCTGGCTAGCTAGCTTAACTGTCCGCAGACGGATCTTACTCAGCTTCTGTCGCCGGGCGCTAGCTAGCCTTGGATACTTTTTGCTTCGTCGGTCACACCAGATCGAACTCAGTGCTTTCCTCGCCTCTCCACGGCTTGGCCAGCACTGTCCTCGGCGCCTCACCACGGCTGTTCGAGTCCCGAGCGTTAGCACACCAGCTATCCTCTCGGCTTCACAGTTAGCACACCAGTTAACTGCCTCAACTCCCTGCCTGCACACCAGCTCGCGAGGAATGGAGGACAAAACCCCTCACACCAGAGGGCACGGAGACTCCGGGGCCCGTCCCTGTCGCTGTGGGAACAAGATATCGAGTAAAGATCCACACCAGGTCTGCTCGAGCTGCCTGGGGCTGCAACACGCCCGGCTGGCTATCGACGTCCCCGGCTCGTGTCAACACTGTGCGGTGTTCACCATCAAGAGTCTCCGCAGACGGCTAGCCCGCCAAGCTAGCTTGTCTGGACATGACCCCTATCTCCCTTCCGACGGCGCCGCCGTCGAGGGTGGAGAGGAGAGAGGGGTTGTTGCGGTGGCGGTACCGGAGGCTAGCGCCAGCTGGGGCTCCCAGCTCGACCTAGCCGCGGATCCCCCGCAGGAGGAAGACGTCCTATTGTTGGACTATGGGGACGATGAAGATGCCGCCTCGGACCTCCTCATATCAGAGGATGACGACGAGGAAGACATCTTCATCACTCCGGCCCGGGCTGCACAGCCCACGGCCTCCGTCGCCTCTCGGGATGGAGATGAGAGCAGCACACCAGCTTCTCCCCTCGCCAGCTCGGACATGCTCGACGTGTGCAAACGCGCTGCTGCCCGGCTTTGCATCCCCTGGCCTGCTGTCGTAGCTGAGACCTCCAGATCCCGCTACGAGGGGAAGAAATTGCCCTTGGCCAAGAGCGCGACGAAGCAACTTCTCCCCGTCTTCCCAGAGCTGCTGGATGAGGTGGCGCGCTCATGGAGAGACCGCCCATACAGCAGCAGGAGCCCGATTCCCGGGGCCTCGTCCCTCGACTGTGAGGCGATGGAGAGCCTGGGTCTGCTCCGCATGCCTCCGATGGAGCCACTCGTTGCAGCCCACCTTCACCCCCGGCTGTCAGCAGTGTCCTCCCGGAGCCCCAGTCTGCCGTCCAAGTCCGACCGTTTTCAGTCAGCCCTGACTGAAAAGGCTTACAAGGCGGTGGCGCTTTCGGCCAGAGCGCTCAATGTCCTCTCCCTGCTCACGGCTTACCAGGCTGAGTTGTGTGAGGATTTTGGGCAAACTCAGGACCCAGCTACGTGGGAGGAGATACCGGTCATTACCGACCTGTGTCTCCGTGTCCAACGCTGCGCGGTCCGGGCCACGGGAAAAGCGCTGGGGACGATGGTTCTGCAGGAACGAGCGAGGTGGCTCAACCTCGCCAACCTGTCGGACAGAGAGAAGGAGGACGTCCTGGACATGCCCATTGTCCCGGGGGGGATTTTCGGCTCCGCGTTGGACTCGATGCAACGGCGGTGTGAAGCCAAAAAGAAGGAGGATGAAGCTCTTCGGCTCTGCCTCCCTCGAAAGTCCCCGGCTCCCTCTCCGACTGTGCAGCGTAAAAGCTTCGCACAGGCCGCTTCCCAGGTTTCGCAGTTTAAAACGCCCAAACAGACGAAACCCCAGCTCGCCCCGGGCCCCCCGCCCGCTCGGGCCGGCTGGCCCAGGAAGCCCTCGGTCCCGGCTGCAGCTCCGCCGGCACAGCCCGTGCAAGCTGTCTTCAACCAGGCCAGGAAAAAGAAGAGAGCGGCCTGATCGCCCCTCTCTTCACCGGTGATGCAGCTGGATGTTCCCCGTTCACCAGCTCCACCTGTTCGGCTTTTGAGCGTGCTCCCGGAGGCCCACCACGCCCCCGTCTCCCGGCTGCCACGGACCGTGCCAGAGCAGACCGGGGGAGACGGACATTTGACGGCGGAGGGTTCAGCTGTTGCCCCTCTCTCATGTCCACAAGCACGCACAAGCACACACATTTCTGTAAAGAAAATAAAATGTGTCCCGCTGCAGCATCCAGGCCAAAGGCCGAGGGCTCAGCTAACAAAAGCCAAACAAAATATCAAAATAAGCAGCGTGGTGGTGACGCCCGCTGTCCCCCCTCGGCGAAAAGCCACGGCTTTCCCCGGGGCGAGGGGTGTGTGGGCCCGGCCGCTGCTCTGTCCTCCCGGGCAGAAACGCGCAGCGTCACCCGGGGGTCATGTCACTGTTCCGCCAGGAGAGGGCGCCGTCGCACCGCGGCTGGGGCTTCTCACGGCGGAGGGGCTGCGGTGTGTGTCCACTCTCTCCCCCAGATGGGAGCGATGGGCCGCTCTCGCAGCCTCACCCTGGGTGGTAAAGACGATCTCGAGGGGCTACAGGCTGCAGTTCGCCGCTGTTCCCCCGCGATTCGCCGGTATAATATACTCCCAGGCTCAGGGAGAGTCAGCTCGTGTTTTACAGGAGGAAATCCTCTCACTGTTAAACAAAGGAGCAATCTGTGTCGTACCTCCCGCACAGTGTCAGAGCGGTTTTTACTCCAGGTATTTTCTGGTCCCCAAACGGGGGGGGAGCGGAATTCGCCCTATCCTGGATCTACGTGCTCTGAACAAATATCTCAGGAAATACAAGTTCAGGATGCTAACACACGCATCCCTGCTGCGTCTTGTGAGACAGAACGACTGGTTCACTTCTGTAGATCTGAAAGACGCGTATTTCCACATCCCGATATATCCTCCCCACAGAAAGTATCTGAGATTTGCTTTCCGGGGGATCTGTTACGAGTACCGCGTGCTCCCTTTCGGTCTGTTCTTAAGCCCGAGGGTGTTTGTGCGGTGCACGGAAGCGGCAATAGCCCCGCTGAGACGGCAGGGCATCCGCTTGGCCACATATCTGGACGATTGGCTGCTGTTGGCACAATCGGAGCAGGAGGCCAGGGCGCACACGCGTATTCTCATACGACACCTATCCGATCTGGGTTTCGTGATAAACGCGGAAAAGAGCTTGCTGTCCCCGGCACAGGGCATAATCTTTCTGGGATTATCCCTGGACTCGGTGACTTTCACAGCGCGTCTCTCGGGGGACCGAGTGAAAGCTTTCAGGGCATGTCTTGCGCTCTTCCGTCCAGGCAAATCTGTTCAGTTCAGATTATGTCTGCGGTTACTCGGGCTGATGGCGTCTGCCATACTCGTAGTCCATCTTGGCCGGCTCCACATGAGGGAATTCCAGCTCTGGGTGGCCTCATGCGGGCTGGATCCCGTGCGTCATGGCGCACGGAGAGTGCTGGTCACACCGGGGTGTGCCAGGGCACTGCGCCACTGGCGGGTCCCGTCCTTTCTGACCCACGGGGTGCCCATGGGTTCCGTCCTGTCCAGGAAAGTGGTCACTACGGACGCCAGCCTGACAGGTTGGGGCGGAATTCACGAGGGCCGGTCTGTGAGGGGCCGCTGGAGTGTGGATCTCCAGCGCTCTCACATAAATTTTCTGGAACTTTCAGCGGTGTTCCTCTCCCTGAAACATTTCCTTCCGTCTCTCATGGGTCACCATGTCCTGGTGAGGACGGACAATACGACTACGGTGGCGTATATCAACCGTCAGGGGGGATTACGCTCCCGTCAGTTGCATATGCTGGCACGCAGACTGATCCTGTGGAGCTGTGGTCGTCTCCTCTCCCTGAGAGCGACGCACGTCCCGGGAGTCCTGAACACGGGTGCGGACCTGTTGTCCAGGGGCGCGCCGGTATACGGGGAGTGGACTCTGCACCCGGAGATTGTGGAACAGATATGGGCACGTTTCGGCCGGGCCGTGGTGGATCTGTTCGCATCGAGAGACAACACGCAGTGCGCGCTGTTTTACTCTCTCCGCAGCATGGATGCTCCCCTCGGCGTAGACGCACTAGCGCACGCCTGGCCGCGCGAGCGTCTTTACGCATTCCCCCCCCTGGCCTTGATACCCCCCACTCTGTCCAGAGTGAGGGAGCACGGCCACGCACTGATTTTGATAGCTCCGCATTGGCCTGCGATGCATTGGTTAACGGAGATATATCAGCTGATGTGCGCTCAGCCCTGGCAGCTCCCGCTTCGCAGGGACCTGCTATCACAGGGGGGGGGAGCGGTCTTCCACCCGCACCCAGAGCGCCTGGCACTGTGGGCCTGGCCCCTGAGTGGCTAAATCTGTCAGCTGTGGGTCTTTCACAGCGGGTGATTTCCACTATACAAAACGCTCGAGCCTCCTCCACTAGGTCTCTGTATGACTGTAAGTGGAGAGTGTTTGAGGGGTGGTGTCACAGAAATGGCCACATTCCTTTTCAGTGTCCAGTAGGAGTGATATTGTCATTCTTGCAGGACCTGATTGACAAAGGAAAAGCTTTCTCCACGGTTAAAGTGTACTTGGCGGCTATCGCCGCCTGTCACGTGGGTTTCGGGAAGCTAACAGCGAGCCAGCACCCGCTGGTTTGCCGCTTTATGAAGGGAGCGCGCAGGCTTCTCCCCGTGTCCAGACCGCTGGTACCACCATGGGATCTGGCCGTGGTCCTGGAAGGGCTTAAGGGCCCTCCCTTTGAACCACTGGAGGGGGCAGACTTGAAACACGTGTCTCTCAAGACAGTGTTGTTGCTGGCTTTGGCTTCGGCTAAACGGGTCAGTGACATCCATGCGCTCTCAGTGCATCCCTCATGCGCTCAGCTCTTTCCGGGGGATGTGAGGATGATTTTGAAGCCCAACCCGGCCTTTGTGCCTAAGGTGGTGGGCTCATGTTCTCCTATTGACCTTGTGGCTTTTGCTGCCTCACCAGGTGAGCAGATGTCGCATGCGTTATGTCCGGTCCGTGCAGTGAGCACTTATATGGACAGGACGAGGGGTTTCAGGAGGAGCGATCAGCTGTTCGTCTCCTGGGCTAACCCTCATAAGGGGAAACCTGTCACAAAGCAGCGTCTATCCCACTGGGTGGTGGAGGCGATTGCTTTGGCTTATACGAGTCAGGGTTTGCAGCCACCTGTGGGCCTGCGAGCGCACTCGACTCGGGGCTTGGCCGCATCCTGGGCCTTATTCAGGGGAGTCACTGTTCAGGACGTTTGTGCTGCAGCGAGTTGGTCCTCGCCTCTCACTTTTGTCCGTTTCTATATGCTGGACGTCTCCGCTCCGTGCGTGGCTAGAGCGGTTTGCTGTCCTGATTGGAACAGTGTACTTATCCCTATGGGTTGGTGGACGCTGGATAAGCTTGTCTGGCAATACGGGAGCAACCATATCCCATAGTGAGACATCGAGCGAAATATTATGAAAGAGAACTTTAGGTTATTTACATAACCCCGGTTCTCTGAGTAATATGAGTGAGATGTCTCACCAGACAACCCTTCTTGCTTGGGCGAGTGAGAAGAGGTGCTTATCTTGAATGACGTGGTGCCGTCCGCAGGAGGTATTTAAGGTAGGTGGGACTACCTGGTGCGGACGGACACGTTTCACCAGCCAATCAGGATTGGCGTAATGAGATTGATGCTTCTGAGGTCTGCAGCGGGGGCGTGCATCCCATAGTGAGACATCTCACTCATATTACTCAGAGAACCGGGGTTATGTAAATAACCTAAAGTCATTATGAGTCAGAGATGTTCACAGATGAGTCACACCTGTAAACTGCTGCTGTTGCTTGTAAATGAGCAGCATTTCATCACCACTAAGTGAGAACTAGTGGGAAGGGTTTGTCTAGAACTCTCCCAGTTGGACCTTTTTGTGAGCAAACAGATGCTCTTAAGCATTTCTTACGAGAGAGCTGTAAGTTCTCAATAATAAATCTGTGAGTATCACTCTCATTTCCCTCCTCTCCAACAGAAAACACAAATCTTGGTTCTCGACATGGAGTTACTGTTGACTCCCCCAACCACCACTACCAGAACAGGAAGCAGGGGGCCATGTTGCTTACCAGAATCTCTCTCCATGCACCGTTAAAATTGGAAAAAGGGGAGGAGACAAAAGAAAGGGGAATAAAGAGAAAAGACAAGCGAGGCACAGACAATAGCATGAAAATGTGAAGTAACAAAGAGCAATAAAGTTATGAGAGATGGGCTGAAAAGACTATGGAAAATGTAATAAATAACATCGTGGGAGAAGGAAGCAACAGAGGTGTGAGGACAGAGGAACAGATGCACACCGAGTCTATATTTACCTGATTGGGCATGACTCTCTTCTTGGTGGCATTAGCAGCCGTCCTTTGCTGGGCACTGCAGGAGAGAGGATCAATAAAAAATAGAAATAACAGTTCTAACTGTGGGATGAGCTACAGAACATATTCAAAACAAAGTTCAGAGGAGGAAAACACCGTATAGCCAGACTCTTGGATGTACTCTATGAGAAGACCCTCCACCCAAAAGTGTAGAAACACACTTCTGAAATCCACAGATGAAGGAATATCACTGCATAATACCACTTTTTTTGTTATTGATTATTCCAGCTGTTAGTTTTGCAATAAAAAAACTTGTTCAACAAACATCCATCACAATGTGTAGATCCTGAAGATGAAGAAAAGTGAAGAAAATGAAGAAAAGTGGCAAACGAGAGATTCAATCTATCTGGCGTTTGGCATTATAATTTGATAAAGACTTAATTCTTTGTGCACCCATCATTGACCTATTTACAACCTCAATCCCTAAAAAGTTGTGATGCTGTGTAAAATGTAAATAAAAGCAGAGTGCAGAGATTTGCATCTCACATGAACCAATATTTAATTCATGTGAGAAGATAGAAAACATCAAATTTTGAAAAACCTTTTTGTTCTATAAAAAGAAAGTAGCAGCAACACATTTAAAAAATGTTGGGACGCAAGTAAAAAAAATGCTGGAAAAGTAAGTGTTACTAAAAAGAAACAGCTGGAGGAACAAGTTGCAACTAATTAGGTCAATTGCACACAGGTCACTAACATAATTGGGTATGAAAGAGCAACTCAGAGAGGCAGAGGCTCAGCAATCTGCAAAAAAAAATTCAACAAATTGTGAAAGCAATATTAGAATAATGTTCAGCAAACACTTATTCGAAATAAATATTCCATCATTTACAGAACATAATATCAACAAAAGATTCAGAGACTCTGGAGACATCTGATATGACATTCAGGCCCTCGGGTGATACTGCATTAAAAACAGCCCTGATCTCGTTGTCTGTGAACACAGCTCGCCGTGCCATCCAAAAATCCATGTTAAAGCTCCATCATGCAAAGAAGAAGCCTTATGTGTCCAGAAACACAGCAATGTCTCCTCCGGACCAAAGCTCATTTAAAATAGACTCTGTTCTGTGCTAAGAACAATTCAAATTTTTAATTTCCTTTGAAAATCATGGACCCAGTGACCTCTGGTCCAAAAGCCTGCATCTCTGATGGTTTGGGGGTGCATTAGTACCTATGGAGCCTGCAACTGGCCAACTGGTTTTAGAGCAACAAATGCTCCCATCTAGACAACCTCTTCTGCGAGGCAATGCTGAACTACATACTGCGTCTGTTATCACAGCATGGCTTCTTAGCAGAAGAGTCCAGTTGCAGAACTGGCCTGTCTGCAGTCCAGACTTTTCACCAACTGAAATTATTTTGAGCATCATGAAACACAAAATACCACAAAGAAGTCCCAGGACTATTGAGTAGCTAGAATCCCGTATCAGACAAGAATGGGACAACATTCCTCTCCCAAAGGTCCAAGCAACTGGTCGACCCAGTTCCCAGAAGTTTACAGACTGTTGTTAAAAGAAGGGGAGATATTACACTGTGGTAAGCATAGTCCTGTCCTGTCCCAACATGTTGCTGCCAGTGTGAGTCAAATGTTACTGCATTCTGTTTCTGTGTCCCAACTTTTTTTGGAACTGGGATTGCATGTTCTTATATCAGCGAACACATTATTTTTACAACAAGAAGCACTTGCAGCAAAAAATCTAATTACTAAGAGTGTGTCCATGAAAACTACTAGATTAATGATTGCAAACTATTACACAATCAGTAATAGTAAGCTCTCAGTTGTTTTAAGATGCTCTCATATTGCAACAGAAAAGCTTATTGTTGAACGATGAAGAATAGTAATACAGCTTTATATATATCATGTGCAAATGTTTGGTTTTTAGGTCATTTTGACATACAAATGGTGAAAGTTTCAACGCATATTAGACTGACTAACATACATGGTGAGTAACAAGACATTGCAGTTACACAGCTCGTTCACTAGAGAGCAGTGAGGAGTTGAGCTGAAAACGTCCAACGTGACCCACTCCTGTTGAAAGTGAATAACAGCCAACATATAAGTAATCTAATTTGCTCTCGAACATCACTTGCCTCAGTGTCCAGCTTTGCCTCTGCATGATAAATAATGTTGTGAAATTTTATTGCTTTGAAATTGAATAACAATTTCATTCGATTGGTCAGACCTGGCATATGACTAACTGGATGTTGAACAGAACTGTATGGAGAAGATTTAGGGCAGGAGCTATACATAAAATAATTGACAATTTTGTTATTTTTTCCAAATTCCAGGGTGACATTAAAATGACAGCTTAGAGAAGGCGTAAAATGTGGATATATAAAATTAACAATCACATCTGGAAAGCATCAAATACCCAGAATTCAGAATATGACGCCAATTCATTTTGCTTGAAGAATGGTAATTAATATAGAGAAACTAACAGCAGTTTTCCTGCAAGTAGGTTGTAGTTCACTGTATTTTGAATAAGTGAATTCAATACAGCGTGAATAAAATAAAATAAGTGAATTCCTAGTAAAGCTGTTCTCAGTTACATTTAATTCAGTTACTGATATTAGCTACCACAATGAATAGGACTGCACAACATTAAGAACATGTAATTTGCAATAATATGAAATAATATCATAGTTGAATGTCAACAATGATTTGACATGAAAAAACAACACTTCAGTTTATGGTGTTGCAAAAAAAGCAAAACTCCCTTTAAGTCGAATTTTGTTGTCCTACTATCTTCAGTCAGAATGTCAGCAGTGAAAAATGATCATTTTTTTCTATATTTTGCAGTCTTAGCATTCCCACTTAAACATACACTCGTTAATACTAACACTCGTTATACAGATTTTACAAACGTGACGTCTGAGGAAATCAGTTTTGACAAAGTGCTTATTTTAATTTTTTTGGTTTCACTTAATACAAGAAATTACTCAGAAAGTTAGTTCTCACAACTGTTCTGCAGGGCAGTTCTGGCAACACTCTTCAACAGAGTTTAGCCACAGTTAGTGCATCTCGTTGCTACGTTTAACGAGTTTTTTTTTTTTTTTTTTTTAAATACGCAGACAAAGTCACTATACTGACAGTGAGTGAATGAGAAGAAATACGCACTCAGCAAACTGTTATTATATCGGTATAAACAATATTGTGGGATTTTATAGCTGGTTTGAAAAAAATGCTGATTTGAATTAAAAAGACGGTATACCGCCAAACTTTATGGCTCTTGAGTGTAAATTTGAGCACAAAGTAACCTGATCTTTGTGAGGGTGATCAGCCAGTCACCGTCTCATTGCTAATCGAGCCTGAGAAGCGGTCGAATCTGTTTAACGGCAGATAAGTTGTTTGAATCTCTAAATTTAAAGAATATGAGAACAGCTGATTTTTAGTTAACAGATAAATCTCTGCTGATCCTGAAGACAACCATCAATAAATATTTGCAGTTTGTCTTACTTGGCAAATCCAATGAAGTCCTCGTGGTTAGTGTTGATGTAGGAGAGTTCAATGTCAATCAACAACAGCACCTGAGAGGCAAAAACATAACATGTGTTGCTTTATGTGCACTGACAAGTGAAACTGTGCAACTATTGAGGACGGGTGCATCTCTTCTTATTACCAACACACACTCAAACGCACACACCTGGTCTTTGGTCTTGCTGTCTCTTTCTCTGACATATGTGGTGACGATTCTCTCAGTTTCTTCTCTCAGTCGAGGGTATGAGTCCAACTGAAAAACACACAAATACACTGCTGCCGATTGATGCACATAATGACATGTTACACAGCTACTGTATGCAGGCTTACACAACAACTTATGAGCAGCTACACCCAATCAATCACAGTATATACAGACTAACAGAGTGATGAGGCATGCACCAACGAGTTCCCTATCAGCTTGAGATTTCTTTTAGGGCTGTCTCACAAGTGTCCCGTCCATCCAATTCAATTACATGGAACCAAATGAGAAATCCGCAGCAGCTTTGTACTCTGCAATGCCACTGCAATGTAATCTCAAGCTCATAGTGAGTCTCAATGAATCAGGGGGAAAGAGCAGGTTAGAGTTTAGAAAGACATGAAGACTCGATAGGGCGTGGTGGATTCTTCAGTGGGGGGCATTAAGGGAGTGAGGAGTGCAGAAAAGATTTATGTAAGCTGCTAAAATTCAGTGTGAGGGGGTTACCGATCCAGTGCTGATGGGTTTTTCAGGATAGGAAATGGGTAAGATATTTAATTGAAGGTCAACGTGGAGGCAAGCAGCAGGATGGGTGCTGTGTGAAGCCTTGAGGCAGTGGTGAGGGGTAACAATCAACAACAGTGGCAAGTTAATTCATTAAGTGTGTGACTGCTCTCTACCAATCCGCTCCTGCATTCGTTTTTTACCCACCACTCTCTTCCTTTCAGGCTTCTACTATTCACATTTACCTTTTCAGTGCACTTCCTGATCAAGGTGCTGAGCTCGGTGACGACGAGGTCTACGCATTTCAGACAGGGGTCTTTCAGCTTAATGATCTGCTTTTTCACTATCGCCTCAAATGCCAAGTCTGGGGTGAATAAGCCTGTCCTGTGGCGAGGCATCATGGGAGTTGGAGATTTGATTCCAGGTCAAAGAAGGGGAAGTGTAACATGGACCATTATAAGAAAAATGAAAACAATAGTTGGAAGATGAAAGGTCAAGTTGAATGGAAAAGTTTTGGGGAACAAAATGAGGGTTGAGGAATATAAAAAGAAAAAGAAAAACAGAAGTTAAGTTAGTTTTCCTTAATGTCCAGAACAGAAACAAGCTGCAGGTTCTCATACTCCATACTCATGAATAAGAGCTTTTTAGCCATGATCCGCACCAGACAATATTCAGTATCTTAACACTTTATTTTCACTCCACCACAAAGCAGAGCTTTGTCCTCAGCAGAGCAAAGCTAAAGGACCAACAACAATGCAAACACAGCTAAGGGCAGCCCACTGCTAAGATTGTTCCACATATTTCTGAGACAGTCCACAAGTGGCAGTGAAACACTATAAGATGTGGATGAGCGTTTGCGAGGCAGCAAATGAGACTGTACAGAGAACGATGTTCATCCCTGAAAGCTGTAGCTTCAAACAAGACCTGCAGCTTGTTTTGCAATGAACCTGCACAGGAACGTGTCAAAGTCCGTCTGCTTCTGAGCACACAGCCATCACACAGACATCATTCCAATGCACTGCAGTACAGCCAGGATATTCAAAACTATTTAAAACCTGATTAAATAAGAACAGGCCTTTCAAACTCAATAATAGTCCCTACTGAAATATCCAGCCTAAGCTTGTAGCTGGTGAACAGCTTGGCCAGCTTGACCTAAGCATTTGGTAGATGCCCTACCAGTTTGGTTTGTGGACAGTCATTTTGATTCCAGGAGCTTGAATATGGGCAACTGGGCTTATTTTTTTCTTGGTTCAGTTGCCCTTATTCAGGCTCTTATAATTACCTTAACCTGGATAATTGAGAATCTACACCAACACACTATCATTTTGAAGCCTAAAATCGTCTTCATCTTGGGTTTTCACAGTCTAAAGGGACATGTGACTGATCCATCTGATCAGTACCTCGAGGAAACTAATAAAGCATAATTTAATATCTTAATCTCATTCAAATGGGCGAGTCCACCAAGAGCAAATATTGACCACTTAATGTAGACTTTGTTTGCAATGTCTCCTCAAAACAAGCTCTCATTTCCTCTACTCCTCATCTTCTTTAACTGTTAATTTGTCTGAATGGATATTGAACCGGGTACATGCGTAGTCGTTACATTCAGTCCGTGCTGATACTAAATTTAAATCACACAGGCCTTACACACAAGCAGATGTGGAAACTGTGAATTGCTTCTAAGGCTTGAACCTGCTGGCCGCTGCATTTTTCAGTAGGGGGAGGTTCCAATTCAAAATAAAAAAGTCCCAAATTTTTCTAAAAGCCCATTGCAATAAGATAAAAATGATGACTATTGTAACGCATGTAGCACCTGGCAGCACTAACTGTGCATTGACATGACAGTCTGGAGGATGGCCATGCAGGGATACCTTATTGGTGCACTGTCTGACTGTGTTGATGAGCTCCTGGATGACCAGGTCGATGCATTTCAGACAGGGCTCTTTCAGCTTAATGATCTGCTTTTTTACTATGGCTTCAAACGCCAAGTCTGGGGTGAATAGGCCTGTCCTGATGGGCATACAGATGAGACACACATGGAGACATATGGAAAGAGTGTGAAAAAAAGCACACAGACAGCAAAGACACAAACAGACGACGTGAAGAAGAACAAATGATGAACAGGAAGAACTGGAGCAGAACACAAACATGAGGCCAACAGGAAGCCTGAAGGTAAAAGTAAAACTGTCATAGATAAAACAAAACACATCTGTTAGAACTCTGTAACAGAGACAGGTTGTGCCTGTTGACAGGTTAGCAGACAAACATGTTATGTATGTTGTTGGGTCTTTTTCATGCTGTTCAACTTGCCTGACTCCATGGATGTTCTTGATGGCATAACTGATTTCTCTCCGCAGCTCCTTCTCATCAAACTCCATCTATGACACAAGAAGCTGTGATTGTATTTGCTCCATGCATAATTCATTCCACCCTTTGACAAATATAGATACAGAAAATAAGGACATTCTGTAGAATTAATGAACTTGAACCTTTTTTACACTACATATTACAATAATATTACTTTTACGTCTTTAAAAAATTAATTTCCTTTTTAAAGGTAATCGAATGAAGAAAACAAAAATCACCTTTACTAGCTCAAAAGGAAATCGCTCATGAAAGATGCGGTTGATCTTTGCTCCACCAGACAAGTTGGAGGTATCCACCTGATCTCCAGACCCTTCTATGCACTTCTCAAAGTCCACGCCAAACTGCTGCACCATCCTACAGTTTACACATGTATATTCAATTTATCTACCTCTTGGGTTAATGTGTACTCTTTAATATCTTGAACTATTTATGTACTGTAGGTACAGACTGAAGCAAGGCCTTGGTCTTCCGTGTAGGGTCATCAGGACGGAAGTTCTTGTACTCCTCCACTTCCTTCTCCAGCGACAACAACTGGCTTTGCAGCTTACTGCGTAGCCCTGGCAGTGTGTCGCGGATGTGGTTGGTGAGTTGCTGGAGAGAAGGTTAACAAAAGAGAGGACGTAAAGTTGGAAAATTTGCAGCACTTTTTCAATGACTCACGCAAGTATGTAAACTTTGCAGTCTAAGCCGCCATTACTATACCAAATGATGCTTAAACTGTAAATGTGCATGTATGATCAGAGGTGGGTCTTACCTGATTGAGGGTCTTCTGCAGATGTGGTGTACCCATTCGCTCTGCAATGTGTCTGTAGCCAGGATGAGACAAGAAGAACTTTCTCTCAGCAGCCAAAGCAACACGGATGTCTTTCTTTCCATCGATATCCTTCTGACTCCGGTTCACCACCCCAATATAACCTACAGTAAAGAAAAATGCAAACAAGCCACAGAGAGAGTCCTTAAAGTGAAACGGCAGAACAAATTTAATGGACTTGCTTAAGGCCAGAATAAAGCCAAAAAGTTGAGTATCTCCAAGACCCATGAAGACAATACTCTGTGGAATGGGATCATGGAAAAGTACAAACAAAAAAAACAACAATTAACATAAGAAACACAGTTTATATTCACATAGATTCAGAGACAGTTTGCATTGTATGATGCTCTGACTGAGGAAGAAAGAGCTGCAGAAGACTCATTTAATACCCCAGGTAGTCCAAGCTACTGGTATAGGACAGTGTAGAAGCACTAATATCAAAAGAACATTTAAAACTGCATTTATGCTTTGATTTCAGACAGGATTTTACATTCAGTTTTTTACTAAAGAACCTGTATTGTCATGTGTGGACATCGATCTTACACAGAAAGCCAAAGCTGTGTCAACAATTTTGATATCTGTATAAATAACAATTATTTAGTGTAAAATCGTGGTACATAAAGAATTCTGAGATTCTGAGAAATAAAAAGTTATGGCGATATTACATGTTGCTGTTGGAAAACTGTGCACAACTATCGCACACCCACAAAGGCTCATCGCTTTCACAGGGATGTTAGAATGAAGGGCAAGAAACATTAAAAAGGTGACCAATATCTGTAAGATTGAATGATGTTGCTTAAACAGACTGATGAAGTCATTTATATTAAGGGCTATGTTAACTTGTTCAACTAGTAGTGGTGACCATTCCAACAAACTTTAAATCTCAAATCAATTAGCATCCCAAACTTCATGTCTGTAGAACATTTTTTCATGCTTTCTGACTGTGTGTGTAGCGTTACCTCTGCGGAGTGGAAGGAGTTTGTTTTCCAGGATGTCTCGTGCATCCGTCCCCTCGTCCATCAGATCCAACTTTGTGATCACACCAATGGTCCGCAGACCTGTGGATAAAGGTGTCACAATTCTGTCCCTTTAGTCACATGACAAACTGAGTTTTTAAGATTCAAAAGATTATTTAAGCTTACAACTCTCTGAGATCAGCCATCATTGAACCTGTGGTTACTATCCATTATTCAACAGTGGCAGCTTGTTACCTAGAAATGGTTAATAATATCCTCCTGGTTTGAAAGAAAGAGGGCCAAAGGGGGAGATAATCTAACTTAAAAATATCTCCGCTAAATTAATTCAATACATCTTAGCTGCCTGGAGGGCTTATATTAATGTAACTGTTATTTATTCAGACAAGCTTGTCCCAGCAAAGACACAAAGAAAAGGAGTGCTACTGGCTGCAAGTTTCAGAAACGTCATTAGTTTTCTATGATATCATGGTTACATTGAAAGATTAACATGATCTTTCCCACAAACATCAAGCAGGTTTCAGAGAATCAGCTTACCCTGAGGGTCCACCTCCTTGGATATCTTGAGGGCATCAGAGTTGGCCAGGTCTGTGTTGGCCGGGGTAACGGCCAGGATCAGACAGCTCTCCTTGGTGATGAACTGCATCAGCATGTCTCTGATCTGATGTTCGATATCCTGTGGCTGGTCACCCACAGGCACCTTGGTCATCCCCGGCAGATCGATCAGGGTCAAGTTAAGCACTGAGAGTAGAAGGTGGAAGGATTAAATAAGTCAGAGAGAGGTTCAAAACTTCCAATAAGAAATCTGACTGTGCGTGTGTTACCATTAGGGGAGTAAACACGTAGGTTGATGGGAATGGGGGAGATGCCCTTGTTGGAACCTGTGAGCCGGTCGGTCTCTGCTTCAATCTCCATACGGACTTCATCAAAATCCACAAATTTACGTCCTTTACAGTGCAGAAACTCTGCATATTCTACATGGAGAAATGAGCAATTTAGGCAGCAGTCAGGGTGATGTACTGACAGGAAATAAATGTAGAGACAAATATAATCGTAGGAGGGTCAGAATATTCAAGATGGCACCATGCAAAACAGTCCACTAACTAGGAAAAAGGGATAAAACAAGTAGCTTTACCCCTCACTCTGCTAAAATGATCCTAAAATACCTGTATAGGCAAGGCAAGACAAGGCTATTTTATTTGTAGAGCACAATTCGTACACAAGGCAATTCAAAGCTACATAAAATCACAAGAAGGCAAATAAAATCATTCCAAAAAACATAAAAAATAATCATTAATTAATTAAATTAAAAGCGAAGAGTGCAGATCAAATACTTTCAGTTGTCATATGCACAGCTAAATAGAACTGTTTTCAGCCTGGATTTAAACATTGTCAGAGTTGAGGGCTGTCTATAATTTATAATGTATTTCCTAATTCAAATAAGAGCAGTTTTTTTAATCATTGTGAGTAAATGCTTTGTCTTTGTCTCTTTTGAAAGTTAACACTACATGCTAACTGTAACTGTCACTCAGGTGCTTAAACATGCACACATGAAATGGATTTTCATTTAGACCTATTTTTTTTTTTTTAAACTGATGACTGCAGATAACTCAGGAAAACATAACTTATGATTTAGTTTTTCTAAAGGCATGTCCAGGCCATTTGGATACTGCAAAAGGCCTTTTAGTAATCATATTGGCATTTCTTAAATAACAGTTTAACATCTTAGAAATCTCAGTTTAACAAAAAAGAAAAATCAACAACATCAAATACAATAAAGAAAAAAAAGAGAGAGACATAAATGCAGAACTCCAGCCCTGTCTAGCTTTTCTGTGTTACTTAGTAAGAAATCAAACCTCTTATGGGGTTTAAGATCAAAACATATTGACATTTTTTTCATATCTGTATGATTTTTATTAACTTTTTACACTAAACACACCTGATTACTTATTGAAAATCCTGTTATCTTAATCTTATTGAAAAGACTGTTTCTAAAAAAAAAAACTAAAAAAAACTGTAGACATTTTGCATAGATTCTAAATAATAACTGAATTAAGTTTTTCTAAACACTGGCTCAGGTACACTTCTGAAAACCACCGTCAGTGAACAAATCTACAAGTGCAAGTTAAAACTCGACCATTCAGAAACCAAATATATGATGCAGCTTCCTCTGGGCCTGAGCTAATTTAGGGTGGAAAATGTGTATTGTTACAAAGAAAACTTCATGGAACATCCCACAACTATTGAAAAGTGCTGCCATCGTAATGAGGTATTTTTCGGGGAAGGTTTTGCTTATTTCAGCAAGGTAATAACAAAGATAAAATCACACTCTGTACATAAAACAAAAAGAGTCCAGGTGCGAAACTGGCCTGCCTACAATCCAGGCCTGTCACCCACTGACAACATTCAGACCATTAGAAATTGAAAGTATGACAAAGCTGCAGAAAGTCTAATTCAAGCGAGTGTGGGAAAACATATTGCTAGGACTATACTATTTGAAAAGCCAAATCTCTGTTTCAACATTTGATTTGTTGTTGTTGTATTATATTCAATCAAATGTAGGGTTTTCAATGATTTGCAAATCATTTCTGATTACAACAGGTTTGCGCAGAACTTGCCTGCTTTATTGTTGACCAGCTGAAGGATGAGAGGACGACGGGTAACAATGCCAGAACCTCTTGGCAGAAAGTCCCTATACGAGAAATAGAGGAAAAGTTTAATACACAAACAACTCCAGGATATCTGGAGACAGACAGTGGGTGTTGGACAAACATGAATCGCAACAATGCACCAAATCAATTCTTTGCAATGATTTTTGAAAAAGAAAAAAAAAATGATTGGAAAAATTTAATTATGTTGCTTCCATCGGCTAAATACTGATGTGAAAAAGAGCACATCGGTATTCCATTTTCAAACTAAACTAAAACAGGTCTCTGAGTTTGAAGCAAGCCAAAGATAAGCGTACAACTCTGTTCATAATAAATCAGAGAAACAAACATCTCCCTCTGTCCTTTCTCATTAGATACACGCTCATCAGAATGGAAACTCCTGTTCAATAGAATTGTGATCATTTCCAGGTCACTGGCCTAACATCTCTCCAGGCACTGAGAATATGTCCTCGTCTGTCTTTCCGTCTGTGTGCTTGCCAGGTCAGCCGCACAGCCTGAGTTTCAGGATAAGGTAAGCAGACCACAAAAACACAAGAAATCGTTTGAATGCATACACATAGATACACCCTGTGCCTGAAGTTCACTGCTGACAGAGCAGACAGGAAGTTACCCAACTCTGATTCCCATCCTGTTTCCTCATCTCTTCCTGTCACTCTTGAAACCGCAGCATGAATACGAGCAGGACAGTTAATTGATTAAAATCACGGAGTCATTTATCCAGTAAACTGTTCTCTGCTGATTTGTGATTAACTATTCAGTTAAACTTTCACATTTCACTGTCTAAAGCAGTAGTTTGGTTTGTTAATACATCTTTTGTAACGTGATTAATCCAGCAACATTATTTTTGATGATGATTTCTTTTGTGAGTCTATTGAACCACACAAAATTCCCTCTTCCCTCTCTGAATTCAAAGGAACATGTTCCCAATATTAGCTGTTTATCATTCACAGCATATAGTCAAAAGAATGCCAATGGAAGAGTCCCCACATCCAAACAGAGAACCACTTGTCTTTACAGTTACAGAGAAAACTATAACTACACAAATTTATGATAAGAGCTGTTTATTGTACGTGACTAAAACCAAGTCCAGCTAACTTCAAGTGAAAAAACACACTGATCTAAAAAGTCCCTGTTACATCTCTGCATGTTAGTGGGCTAATTAACAAACATGAAAACAGCTAACAGCTTCTGTGGGTATCTGGTACCCAGTGTGTCATATACACATGACAGTGCAGCTGGTGACATCACTGATGACCCCAGCACAAACACATCAATGCCCCTACTGTCTCCCTCTGCCGCTGCTTGGGACTCAAAGACAAAAGGCGACAGGAAAAAAAGGAGACATGGCCGCCTGATCAACATTCACCATGTCTTGGACAACAAATAAAATCATTCTGACATGCCGAGTAACGTGCTTCCCTCACTTATGACGTTACAGCTATCTTCAATAAGGTGGCCACTGCTGCAACAATGCCATGTCTTCCTCCCCTTCCCTTCTCTCTTGATCTTATTTCTCTCAAGCCATGTGTTCATCCGATTTGAACCAAATCCATAATCTGCGATTATTTTCTGTAATGTAATAATTCGAGCAAAGTGATCCTAAAATATGACAAGAATGTAACTGTTTGTTTCCTGTACTTTGTGAGATAAATTCAGAAATTCTCAGCGTTCCTACATGAGCCCAACATAGAAATACATCAGTGTTGGGCATGCTGAGAGGGCAGCAGACTACATTAATTTCAATTTGTTTAACTGCCCGATTACTCGTTGTATCTGACAGCTACCTCATCAAACCTGCAAACACACGGTATGTGCTTCACCCTTAAAAGTAAAACATTGAGCTGACCTATGTGGCACAAGGTCTATAAAGACACCTTATTTACAGCACCAACAGTCTTAAAGAGTCTGTAAATCTTTGACAGGATGTGACTGTTACGAAGCTCTGACTCACTGCTTTAGCAGTGGTCATTTCTCTACTGAGAGAGTCACATCTCTCTGCACATTTTTATTTAAAGTATTTAAACAAAAAACACCTAAATACTTTTAAACAGATTTCCCTTCACTCTATGCTGCTGAATCAACAGCTGTATTCGTGCGTAAACTGCGCAATTATGGACTGTGAATAGCTCGGCTCGAAAATGGAAAGAATCCGTTGGACCAAACGTTAGAAACTGGGAGGCACCGATACACAGAGCGCGTAACCAATTGCTTAGTTGGCGAGTTTTACGCAAAAGCTTGATGTTGTTTATATTACATTTACATCTACACAAACTTTAGAGTTAAAAATAGAAAATTTAGCATTCAGTGTCAGATTAATCAAAGATTATACAAATTCGGAACAAACCTTCCGACGAAATTCTCCAAAACTGAGCTTTTCCCTGCGCTCTGACCGCCGACGACCGCTATCTGCGGCAGATCCAAGTTGCAGCTCTGGCCGATGGAGCTGAAGGCGTCCTGGAGCTTGTTGATGAGGGGAATAAGGTCTTCCATTCCCCGGTTTCCCATAGCGGCACCTCGGTGAGCCCTGCGGGCTTTATCATGCACTCCTCACTGGTCCAATAAGAGCCAAAGAGTCGCTTGTTCAGCAAAACAAAAGTTCCCAAAATGTCACCGCAGCCTGTCAATGTCTCCTTCGATTTATTTCATTAAAACACAGCAGTCAAGAGCCGAAAGTCCCGACAGTGTTCGGTACACTGGTGAGCTGCTCAAATGAGTGATTGCATGGTAAAAGTAGCTACATTACACTGAAAACTTCTGTCATCATCCGGTCAGGCGACACCCAGCCTCCGCCGGAGATTGTGGCTCCGCCTTGTTTGTCCTTTGCGCATAGGGCAGCAGACACGTCAGTCAGTGTAGACATTTACAAATACATTGACGTTATGGTTTTATGGTCCGTGTAACGCTTTGCAGTGCTTTGATCCATTTTTAGAATTCACATGAAAAAGATGAAAATTGGGTTCAAAACTTCAATTTTCAATTTTCCAGACAACTCAGAAAACAGATAGGCTAATTGATGTTGTTTGTTCATTTCATTGTAATTTGTCGGTGGAAAGTAAAATTAGTTAATATTCCAATTTTCAATTTCTGCGTCGTGGTTGGACTGAACCATGCACGCGGGGGCCGGGGGGATGTCTTGGCTCGAGTAGCGCCAGATGTTTTTTGTGGAGATAGGCCTACAAATTAAATGGATGGAAAGTTAGCTCAGCTGTAGGCCAACCTGCAAACTTTCCAACAGTACCCTATTAAGTTGCGGCATGATTTAATATTGTCATATGTTTTACGCCCTTCGCACTATCAATACTGCACAATCAGTAGGCTAAAGAAACGGTGATGCTGAGTGTTGCCTATGCCACTTAGGCTATATTTGGGCACGAATAGCCTACATTTTGTTAAACGGTCAGTATGAGTAGCCGATTTAATTAGGTTAACCCCGCCCTCTGCGTAAACACACTGGCCTAGGACAATATCCTAAGTTTTATTTTAGTACATTCACTGCACGAAGATGATTGCCTACAAAGACGCAGATGTAGGCTACATTAAGAATGTGACAGGAATAAGTTTGTGAATGACCTCTGCAAAGCAGACATCAGCTGAACCGAAACGTTGCAGCGCAGCTGCCCCCGGGGTCCGTGTTTTGCAGTGATTTGCTCCATTTTTAGAATTCACCTGAAGTCAGGCTCCCGTTCCCGCAACGTTATCATAACGTGCCATTTTCTGAGAAAATTATCAATAAACACGTAATGTAATTGAGCTGTGCTCCCCTTATATTAGTCAACGCCCCCCCCCCCCCCCCCCCCCCCCCCCTTTGTGGTTCAAGCCCAACTAAAATCGAAACAAAAATTACAAAGAATACATCAACAAATTTTACTTTAGTTTCAGTTGATATTTTGTTTTGTTTTTTTATCGTGTTTGATCACCGACTGAATAAAAATAACGCTATTTATCTATTTACGGACTAGTTTCAAAATTGAAAATTGAAGTTTTGAACCCAATTTTCATCTTTTTCATGTGAATTCTAAAAATGGATCAAAGCACTGCAAAGCGTTACACGGACCGTTTTATAATATTGTTGTTATGGTTTACAATTTTACTGGCAAGTAACGTTTATAAAGGAATAAAAACAAACATCCTCAAATTAATTTTACTGGTTGAATCCACGTACCAAAGTAGCCTGGGAATTCCCATGCTGCTTTGCGCTCGATTTCATTCTCACTGCAAAGTCAGCCTGGAAACCACCGCCCTTATTTTTGCTAGAGTTTGGGAACCAATCACAGAACGGGGGGGGGCAGCAAGACTATGACGACGTCTATGCGTTACACCGAAGCTTGTAGAGCGTTAATCCAACATGACAGCGGACACAACGTTACCGTTCAATGCAGCCTTAGAAAGTGTTTCGGAGTAGATTCACCCTAGGGTCATTTGAACCGTGACATCCAGCCAAGTAGCCCACCCGAAGTTTTTCCGATATTGGCTGAACATCAGCTGAGTTACCGAGTTATCCCGAATAGCTTAGTACAAGCGCTGACGGACCCTGGCAGTATCTCCAAAATTACCACACTAAAATCACATGTCATGACACCAAACTTCTACAGTTGTACAAATATGGTCTGTACTCACAAAACGATGCATTTGGAAGTTTGTACATAGTCCAGGAGTTTATTATTATCATCAACACAAGCCTGATAGCTTTTCTGCTGCTTAAGCTTCGTCGACGTCACTTCTGGGAGCTGGGAGCTTCAAAGTAAGATGAGGGTTGATCTACTACTGTAGACAACAAAGCAAGGCTGCTCAATTTCTCCATTATTAAAATAAATTCACAACTCTACAACATAAAAATTCATGTAGAATATAGCATATAGGCCTACTTTGTTGTCAATTTAAGTAGCTTAGAGCGCAAGTTTACTTTTATTTTCCATTTTTTTCTTCTTCCTCGTCGAATTTCTGTCGTCATCTGGTATAAGTAATACAATTGGCTATGAATCGCGCGCAAAGCAGCATGGGAAGAACCTGACGCCATTTGATAGACATTCGTAGCGCCCAATAAACGGCTCTAGGCATTCGTAAACCACGCCTCAAATACGAGAAAATGCACACCTAGTTCCCAGACCACCATCTCAACGAGATTGTGGACGCGTCAGCCAGGCTAGTACCAAAGGACAACAACGTGTTGTTCTTTTCCCCAGTTTCAATTTATGATATTTCGATTTTCTAAAAGAAGCAATGCAGAAACAGTGTTTGAGCGTACTGACTTAAAGCTGATGGAAAAACTGGCATTCGATGCCAAGTTAAGAAAAGTCTTTTTAACGTTTGAACTGTGCTTTACATCATTCAGATTATAAACTCGTTGTATTCACTAATTTACAGTAATTTCCGGTCGCAGCTGTTTGTTTTAAATGAAAAATCATTGACTCATTGAGTGACATGCAGTTGAGGGAAAGACACAATCTATACCGGCTGATAAGCAAAGTGTCCACAAGAGAGAGCTGTAAAACAAGATACAGAAGAGTAAAAAAGAACAGACGTGACCTCACAGTCAGTCAACATATCACCGAAAACACAATCTGTTTTTTAAGATTATGAGGTTGCATAAGGAGGACAGTTACACAGCAATTCAAATGATAAAATAAATAAAACATCAGAGCAGCTGTAAAAACATGCAGCTTTAATATCATAAATCAAATCAAATTTATTTATATAGCACATTTCATGTACAAACAGTTCAAAGTGCTTTACATAAAATAAGAGCATTGCAGCAGGGAGTGGAAGAAGCATTAAAATACATAAAAGAATATAAAGAGAAACAAATAAAATCATTTCAATGAATTTAAAAACAGGCAACAGTCTAGATAAGTTAAAAGATATTTCATGTATAGACACATGAGAAAAGAAATGTCTTTAACCTGGATTTAAAAATGTCTACATTTGGTGAAAGTTTAATCTCCACTGGCAGTTTGTTCCACTTGTTGGCAGCATAACAGCTAAATGCTGCTTCTCCATGTTTAGTCTGGACTCTGGACTGGACCAGCTGACCTGAGTCCTTGGATCTAAGAGCTCTGCTGGGTTTATATTCTCTGAACATATCACAGATGTATTTTGGGCCTAAACTGTTCTGGGATTTGTAAACCATCAGCAGGCTTTTAAAATCTATTCTGTGACTGACTGGAAGCCAGTGTAAAGATTTTAAAACTGGTGTGATGTGTTCAGATCTCTTAGTCCGGGTTAAAACTTGAGCAGCAGCGTTCTGGATGAGCTGCAGATGTTTAATGCTCTTTTTAGGAAGTCCAGAGTGTGGCAGGTTTGTGCCACCGTGGGTTCCCCAACAGATATGCAGACCACTTGGTGTGAGTTAACCTTTTATTTATCTTTTCGTCAACTCAGGCTCACAAAGGTAATCCAGGGTTTTTCCCACCCTCTGCTCTCCACTCTCTGCTCTCCGCTCTCCTCTCCCCTGTCGTCCCTCCGACAGGTCATCTCCTGGTTCTCTCTCTCCCAGCCCGGACCAGCACGCTACTGATAAAGGGGAGAATGATTAGCTGATGATGTGCAGATGTGCCCATCATCTCCCCTCCCCCTGTCCTCTGAGCCCTTCCCACCTCTCCTCTGCACCTGATGCACCACGCCCCCCTCCACATACCTCCACCGCCTGACTTAGGCCGGGGAGCTGTCCGGCCTAACCTACTCCCCCCCCCCCCCTCCTCGTGAGAGCGGGAAAGGAAGTCGGCCACGACCATCTGCATCCCCGGCCTATGGACCACCCTGAATTTGAATGGCTGTAAGGCCAGGTACCACCGGGTGATCCGGGCGTCGTGTCCTTCATGCGGTGGAGCCACTGGAGGGGAGCATGGTCCGAACAGAGGGTGAATGGCCGCCCCAACAGGTAGTACCGCAGAGCATCGACCGCCCACCGGATGGCCAGGCACTCCTTCTCCACGGTGCTGTACCTGGCCTCCCTCTCGGACAGTTTCCGGCTGATGTAGAGCACCGGGCGGTCGAGGCCCCGCACCTGCTGGGACAGCACGGACCCCAGCCCTCTGTTCGATGCATCAGTCTGCAGAGTATACGGGAGAGAGAAGTTAGGAGTGTGAAGAAGAGGCTCCCCACAGAGGGTCTGTTTTACCCTCTCAAGCGACACCTGGCACAGATCCGTCCACTGGACCGGATCTGAGGCACCATTTCGGGTGAGGTCGGTCAAGGGGCTGGTCAGCTCGGCGAAGTTGGGGATAAACCGCCAGTAGTAACCAGCCAGCCCCAGAAACCGCCTCACCTCCTTTTTTGTCTTGGGCCTCGGGCAGGCTGCAATTGCTGCTGTCTTGTCGACCTGAGGACGCACCTGCCCGCCGCCCAAGTGGTACCCCAGATACCGTACCTCCCTCCGTCCAACTGCACACTTCTTCGGGTTGGCCGTGAGCCCCGCCTGCCTCAGTGACTCGAGCACCGTGGCCACCTGCCGCACATGCTCCGCCCAGCTGTTGCTGTGGATGATAATGTCATCCAGGTAGGCGGCAGAATATGCAGCATGCGGCCGCAGCACCCGGTCCATGAGGCGTTGGAACGTGGCTGGGGCCCCGAACAACCCGAACGGAAGTGTAACAAATTGGTACAACCCGTATGGAGTGGAGAAGGCCGATTTCTCCCTGGACTCTGGAGACAAGGGAATCTGCCAGTAGCCTTTGGTCAAATCCAGTGTCGTAAAAAACCGTGCTGTGCCAAGGCAATCCAGGAGCTCGTCGACCCGGGGCATGGGATAGGCGTCAAACCGTGAAACATCATTCACCTCGCGATAGTCCACACAGAAGCGAGTAAACCCATCCTTCTTGTATCCAAGAAGGATGGGACTACACCAGGCGCTGATGGACTCTTCTATTACCCCCATTTCCAACATAGCTTTCAATTCCGCCTGAACCACTTTTCTCTTGTGTTCAGGTAACCGATAGGGCCGTGAACGCACCGTCACGCCCGGGTGAGTCTCAACATGGTGTTGAATAAGGCTTGTGCGTCCTGGCAGGGGGGAGAACACATCCGCGTAACGCTGCTGCAACTTGGCTACATCTGCTTTCTGTGACGGAGAGAGGTGGTTTTCACAAAGGAGCGAGGCGGGATTGGTCGATTTTGGTACCTCGGGCCCCAACTCATCTCTCTCTGCAATTGTCGTCACCAGAGAAACAGACTCTGCCTCCCTCCATGCTTTAAGGAGGTTGAGGTGGTAAATCTGAGTCGCACCTCCCCTGTCAGATCGCACAAGCTCATAGTCAACGTCACCCACTCGCCGTGTGACCACAAAGGGCCCTTGCCACTTGGCGAGTAATTTTGAGCTGGAAGATGGGAGTAATACAAGCGCGTTATGTCCCGGTTAAAATTGTCTCAGCATCGATCCTCTATTGTACAGCCGCTGTTGACGTTCCTGGGCCCGGAGCAAATTCTCGCGTGATAACTGACCCAGTGTGTGGAGTTTTGCTCTCAGGTCCAGGACGTACTGCACTTCCTTTTTACTGGGGCTCGGACCTTCCTCCCAGCTTTCTTTTACCAGGTCCAAAACCCCGCGTGGTTTCCTGCCAAACAGCAGTTCAAAGGGAGAAAATCCCTTGGAGGCTTGGGGTACCTCGCGCACTGCAAACAGCAGAGGATCTAGCCACTTATCCCAATTTGGTTTATCATCGTGCACAAACTTACGGATCATGGACTTCAAAGTCTTATTCAGGCGCTCGACGAGGCCGTCAGTTTGCGGGTGGTAAACACTGGTTCGAATAGACTTGATGCCCAATAATCCATAAAGTTCCCTCAGTGTTCGTGACATAAACTGGGTGCCTTGATCAGTCAGGATCTCTTTCGGGATCCCGACTCGGGAGATAACCTGAAACAGCGCTTGCGCCACACTATTTGCAGATATGCTGCGCAGCGGCACTGCCTCTGGATATCGAGTTGCATAATCCACGAGAACCAACACAAATCGATATCCACGAGTGCTCCGGTAAAATGGCCCGACGAGGTCCATCCCGATCCGTTCAAACGGGACCTCGATCAGTGGTAGCGGGCGCAACGGCGCTCTCGGGATGGCCGGTTGGTTAACCAACTGGCATTAAGCGCAGGACGCACACCAGCGGCAAACGTCCGCTCTAATGCCAGGCCAATTGAATCAGGCCATTACACGGTTCAGTGTCTTCTCATACCCCATATGCCCAGCCATCAGGTTGTAGTGAGCCGCCTGGAAAACCATTTCCCGGTGGCTTTTCGGTACCAGCAACTGGGTAACTGTCTCCTCATTCTGAGTGTCACGACTCACTCGGTACAACCTGTCCTTCCTTAATGAGAAGTGTGGATACGTTAACGCTGCATCAGGGCGCACCATATGACCATCAATTCGTATCACTTGGTCAAAGGCAAAGTGTAGAGTATCATCACGAGACTGTTCCAGTGGTAAATCTTCCATGGAGTTAAACACGGGAGCCGGCTCCCCCTCCCCGTCTGCAGCGTCGGACAACCTCGCGTCGCCGCTGAGCACAGCGCACATATCCCATCTCTCTGTTGGTCGTGAGCGCACCCCCACACACTACCCCACAAGCTTATCAAACCCCGGCCAATCCGTACCCAAAATAAGAGGGTGCGCCAGGCAGGAGCTAACCGCAGCCTTTACACTATGCTTTTTCCCCTTATAACGGATTTCCACTGAAGCAACAGGGTATCTGTGAATATCCCCATGCACACATCTAATCTCCACCCATCTCGCCTCTATCAAAGTCTTTTAGCTGCTGCGCATATACGAAGGGGCGGTCGTTTGGCTCCAGTCTCGTCCCCCGGAACCTCCACCGATGGTCCTCCGTGGAGCAGCCAAGTCGATCCAGGACGGCCCGCTTCACCTCTCGGTACCGCCCTCGGCTGGAGGCTGGCAGGCAGAGCGCCGCTGTCTGCGCCTCCCCCGACAACAGTGGCAACAAGCGCACCGGCCACTCCGCTGCGGGCCAGCCACACGCCGTTGCCGTCGCCTCAAACATATCTATGTATGACTGCGGGTCATCCTCCGCAGTCATCTTCAGGATGGTCATCCCAGAGAGTGAGGGCCCCGGTGCCCTTGCCTCTGTCTGGGACAACATCGCCTCCAGCAGGCGTGTCTGTTTTTCCGCCTGGTTATGAAGGGCCGTCAGGTGCTGCCTGTTTGCAGCGGCCTGGTCGTGGCTCATCCTGGCCACTTCCCTCAGCATCCCCGCGAGCGCCGTCACCGGCTGCTGTGGCTCTGTCATCCTGTCAGGGTTATGTTGGGCGCCAGTTGTGGCAGGTTTGTGCCACCGTGGGTTCCCCAACAGATATGCAGACCACTTGGTGTGAGTTAACCTTTTATTTATCTTTTCGTCAACTCAGGCTCACGAGGGTAATCCAGGGTTTTTCCCACCCTCTGCTCTCCACTCTCTGCTCTCCGCTCTCCTCTCCCCTGTCGTCCCTCCGACAGGTCATCTCCTGGTTCTCTCTCTCCCAGCCCAAACCAGCACGCTACTGATAAAGGGGAGAATGATTAGCTGATGATGTGCAGATGTGCCCATCATCTCCCCTCCCCCTGTCCTCTGAGCCCTTCCCACCTCTCCTCTGCACCTGATGCACCACGCCCCCCTCCACAAAGAGCATTACAGTAATCGAGTCTACTGGAGATGAATGCATGGATGAGTTTCTCCTGGTCTTTTTGGGAGAGGAAACCTTTAATTCTGTTGATGTTTCTGAGGTGGTAAAAAGCTGCCTTGGTGACAGCTTTGATGTGGCTGCTGAAAGTCAGATCTGAGTCTATCAACACTCCGAGGTTCCGAACCTGGTCATTGATTGTAAGGTCCCGAGTCTCAAGATATTTACCAACGCTGACCCTCTTCTCTTTGCTACCAAACAGAATGATCTCAGTTTTGTCTTCATTTAATTGTAGAAAATTGTCTCTCATCCAGGTGTTTATTTCCTCCAGACACTGACACAGTACGTCTCGTGGGCTGCAGTCGTCCGGTGACAGAGACACATAAAGTTGTGTATCGTCTGCATAACTGTGATAATTGATGTTAAAGTTCTGCAATATCTGACCCAAAGGGAGCATATACAAGTTAAACAGAAGAGGTCCAAGAATTGACCCATGGGGGACTCCATAAGTCATGGCCACTCGCTCAGATTCATAGCTGCCAATTGTAACAAAATAACTCCGGCCTTCTAAGTAGGACCTGAACCAGTTAAGGACCGCTCCAGAAAGTCCAACCCAGTTTTCTAGCCTGTGCAACAGGATTCTGTGATCTACAGTATCAAACGCAGCGCTGAGGTCCAACAGAACCAGGACTGAAACATTACCAGAATCAGTATTCAACCTGATGTCGTTTAACACTTTGACCAGAGCTGTTTCAGTGCTGTGATGACGTCTGAAGCCTGATTGAAAGTTATCAAGACTTCCACTTTCATTCAGAAAGTCGTTGAGCTGGTTAAATACAACTTTCTCAATAATCTTAGATATAAAAGAGAGATTAGAGACAGGTCTGTAGTTGTTCATCATAGAGGCGTCTAGAGTTCTCTTCTTTAGGAGTGGCCTAATGGCAGCTGTCTTTAGTGACTTGGGAAAAATGCCTGATGCCAGTGAGCTGTTAACTATTCGTAGGAGATCACTTTCTACTGAGGTAAAAACAGTTTTTAAAAAGTCGGATGGTATTATGTCCAGAGAACAAGTTGTTGATTTCAGATGCCGAACTGTTTCCTCTAGGATTTTTAAATTAACAATATTAAATTGTGACATAACGTCAGAGTTATTTCTAGGTTTTAGACACAGATTAGTTTTCTTGTTTGTCTGTGTTGCGTGAATGTTTTGTCTAATTGTTTTGATTTTTTGGCTAAAAAAGTTGGCAAATTTGTTGCATTTCTCAGTGGAAAGGAGGTCTGGGTTTGACTGTTTAGGAGGATTTGTGAGTATTTCAACCATAGCAAACAGAGTTCGAGAATTGTTGACATTCTTATTAATCATTTCAGATAAATGCAGCTGTCTGGCCTTGCACAGCTCATTGTTATGACTACGCAGGCTTTCTTTGTACAGCTCATAGTGAATCTGAAGCTTTGTTTTCCTCCATTTACATTCAGCTTTCCTGCATTCTCTTTTCAGGTTTTTGACCGTAGTGGTGTTTCTCCATGGGGTTTTCTGTTTGATCAAGGTGCTCTTGATTCTTATCGGTGCAACAGCTTCCATTACATTAAAAATTTTCAAGTTAAAATGATCCAGCAGTCCTTCAACCGGCTCATTGTTGGTAACATAGCTATGGCCTCCCTAAACTGAGCACTTGTGTTCTCATTAATGTACCTCTTCTTAACTGATATATATCCATATGAAATGTCACTGATTTACATTCATTTTAAAATGACGTCACTTTTCAGAGCTAACCTGACTCACGTCATCTGGCTGCGTTCACCAACTACACGGGGGGGCGTTCCCTTTCCTCACACAGCCATCTGAGGAGCCTGGGAGTCATTGGTGTTTCGTCCGATTAGAAAATAATCAGAGCCAATCATTAATCGCTGGGTGGGACTTTGGATGTATGGACGGCGTTGCCTTTAATCCTGAGATTTTCATTGCACATACGACAATAATCGTTCACTGATCGCTCCTCGCTCCGTTTCATACTATCTGCCGCCATGGTGTTTGTTTTGAAAGGCTAGCTGGTTGCATAGTGGTCCTGGTGTCGCTCTGAGCTACGTCACGGGTTGAGTCATTGGGAGTGGCTGAAGTGGCGTGTCAGTCAAGATGACGGACAGATTCTTCATCCAATCACATCCACGAGAAAAAATAGCCCCATTTGAAATCATGTTGGTTGTGGGCTCGTCCCAGATGGTATGCGAATACCAGAGGGCGGGAGTCAGGTAAGGTAAGAGCCACACCCTACCACAATTTGGTTTTCTTTAATTTACTTTGTAATTATTACTTTGAATATTCTTTGATTATATAATGTGCTGTAGTATGTTACTTTATTACCTTGCAAGGTTTATATGGAGTGCACACATATTAACACTGCAAGGTAAATTCAGTTTTATGTTGTATTAATACTTTCTTTCTTTGTTGGAGTTACCTGGGTTTGGTGTTTGGGTTCCCCTTCCTAATGGGCAAAAGGTGTGGCTACAGGCTGAGATGCATGAAGTACTGCTGATGGCCTGATTGGACTGAACCAATGCTTCATGTCAAGTGGGGGGAACTGAAGGGGGTGTTTCGATGTATCTCAGTGGGGTTATGTTAGTAGTTATGTGGCAGCCTTTTTGTTTTCCCCTATTGTGCGGGAATGGTTTAGCTAAACAGTATTTAAGGGCCCTTATGTGTCATTTCATTAGGTCAGTTTTGTTTGTGTCTGTCTGTCTGAGTCCTGTCAGTGATGTTTTTTGACTTTAGTATCTTGAGTTGACCTCTTTTATTGGCATGCCAGTTCAGTTGTTGATTTTGTTAATCTTTTTTCATGTTTGTGTAAAATAAAAAAAAACACTTTTGAACTCAACACCTGTGTCCTCCCCTCTGTACTGCTTGGCATCCTGTACAGAGCCCATTCACTTTGTTCTTACAATCATTTTAAATCTCAATACCAAAACACTTGACAAGGTGTGCTTTCAAATACACACCTGAGCACATCACTAACTGTTTGGTGCGAAATGCACTGCAGCCATTAGAACACTTCATAATTCACCAAGGAGTGACTCACACAACAATAAATTCCAACACCCAGCAATACTAATGAAGCAATGACTGTTCAGTGAACTAAAAGGAAAAAAAGAAAAATACTAAGGACTTCAGGCATTTCAAATCGCTAACATAATGTGTGTCTGTATCTTCCACTGTGGCTCAAATTTCTTCCATGTTGTGTTAAAAATATACATGCCAAAATCATAGGTTCCCACATTCTAGGATTCTTTGAAATAAAGGGAAATAAGCTCACACTAAAAGTCCCATGTAGCTCTCAGTCATACTGATTCATGGTGCATTCTACTAGTCGCAATAGAATGAGAACAAAGTGCAAACTTACTGAAAATGTTTTCACATCTATAGTTTGGCTGTGCATATATATATCTCAAAGCAAATGTGCAGAACAACAAAAACTATCTGTGTTTGCACACGTGTAAAGTTCCATTCGTCTCTAAAATGCAGTGTATTTGGATACAGGTCGTTTAGGCCATTGGCGTTTAGGCCGCAGTCGTTTAGGCCACAGGGAGCAGTCGTTTAGGCCAGGCTACCTGAGCAGCTGAAATCTTTATTATTGTACATTCGTTATTGTAAGATATAAGTCAGCTCTATTGGTCTGTCTGGGTAGCCTACATATCTATGGTAAATTATTTAATAACCAACTTTAGTGTGGAAACGTTTTTTTTAATTTAATAAATGGTGATTTATAAATTCATAAAATTGTGGAAATAATCATCCGCATTGCCACATTCATTGGACAATAATGCTGTAATTATTTAGAAGCCCGTTAGATTCACGCAGCTTGTGAGAATTAAAATAGTGATTTATAAGATAAGCATGCATTGTCATCGAAAGGGTGACTGATCTGAAACATCACATTCGTTGGACAATAATTATTAATACCTAATAATTTGTTATTCAGAAGCCAGTTTGATTCGTGGTTTGTGAGAATATTTTTGGAATCCTGATCACATAATTTCCGCAGTAGCTGGGGCGTGTACAATTGCTTCCCTGGTTTATCTATTTTTAGAGAGAGAGCGCGAAAATGTACAGATGGCTGGTTGGCATGTGTGTCATTGATATAGTAATCGCTCTGCATACAGAGCTGCAAGTGGCTTTGATGGGTTGACATTCCATACCCTCGCCTCGTTCACAGCTGGCACATTTAATTGGTCTAAGCCAGCACTAATCGCCCGGCATACCAACACCTACCTCTAGTCAGGTGAGAGTGGTTTCGATGGCTTGGATGGCTAGACTATATATGAACACATGTTCACTAAATATTGGCCATGTTTATTTTGACTTATATGTCAGACTTATGTGTCTGACTTATATCTTATAATAACGAATGTACAATAATAAAGATTTCAGCTGCTCAGGTAGCCTGGCCTAAACGACTCTTCTGTTGGCCTAAACGACTGCAGGGGGGCCTAAACGACCTGCTCCCGTGTATTTCAGTCTGTGGTGCACATACATAATTTGATTATTTTCTGACCTGAAAGTTGTTTTTAAATGAGTGTCTTCCTGTCTACAAAATTAGCTGGATTTGTAAAGACTTTTGCCAGTGGTGCACATTGACTGAGAGAAGTATTCATGAATTTTGGAGGAAAAGAAGATTGAGTGTGTCAAATATAGGACAGAGGAGACGAGAACAGTCGATGAAGAAAGACAAAGGCTTTATTGATAACTAAACTAAAGACACTACCTAGGCAGGAATAAAAAAACACAGATTAAACTAAAATGGAACAAAGAATGAACTGACTGGATTACACACCTAAGAAATCACAGAAGGGACGAGTACAAAAACGTCATTAACAAACAACATAATGAACTTGCACTGAACAAAGGAAAACCTGGAAGATAAACATACTGATGGAGGTGATAATATACAAGGATCAGGTGTGGGACTCAGTAACTGTGGACCAGATGGGAATAGGAAATACACAGAATACACATCGGGGTAAATACTACAAAATAAAACAGGAAGTGCAAGAAGATGACTGATGACAAAAAGGGAAAACCAAGACCACCAAAACAAAAAGTTAAACACAAAAACTCAGAATATGACAGAAGCATTTTGTGTCAAAGCAATAAGCAGTTTGGCTCACATAGTCTACTGATATGGTGACTGTGTTACTGTAAGTTACTATAAGTGGTCTGTAGCAGTGGAATAGCATAAAGACCGGCATTAAAACAGTTAGAAAAGTTGTAACAGAGAACAAAGTCAAATAGGAAATTGCCCCATGGTGTGAAAAATCTTTTTACTCCAAATTTGACTAATTCTTTCAAGAGGACAATAGGAAAGTTTTTCCATGTACTGGGACAGTCTGAGCCCCACTGTCAGTGCCGTAACCAGCATTGAGGACACCTGCATGACCTCTGTATTTTCCCCGGTGTTTTATTTATTTATTTATTTATTTTTATTCAGAGAAATGTCAAATTAATATAAGATGAAAATCGTTCTGACTTTGATTGGTGGAAAGATCAGCATGCATTCTCATTTGTTTTTCTGAAAATAAAGTCCACATAATCCCTTTATCATCACGTTATATTTTAAAACTGAGCGGAAAAACGCCACCCGACTTTTTTTTTTTTTTTACGCCACCTGACATTGGAAACATGTTTATCATATTACGCGCTTCGACGCGAAAGTCAGCTATGGAAGCAAGATGAAGAAATCTAAACAAACTAAACTCAGCTTTGGAAAGCGAACTGGCCAGGGGAAAAGAAAGAGAGAAGGAGGTGAGTTCATTTCGCCAATCGCCATTGAGAATGAGTGACAGTTCATAATGTTCATATGCGTTCAAAGCGCGGCTAGGAATAGGAGAATGCTAGATCATTGTCCTCAGCATTTCAAGCAACAGTCACAAAGCCCCTTGGTTAGGATTTCGTTTTCCAGTCGGCACAAACACACTGCACACAAATCTCTCTCTCAATTCGATTTTCCAAAAAAAAAGTAGCGACCTGTAATGAAATTATTGGGAATCGTGACACGGCTTGGGCTTAAGCTAACTTTTTTTTTTTTTTTAATCAGGGCTTGACAGCTTGTGCCAACTGTGGCTAATGGTCATTCAGCCTCACTAGCTACAGTTTTGTTCAGTGCTATATGGCTTCCTACATGTAAATAAAGCAGACTAATAGAAACTGGGTCAGAAACTTATATTTTTCTTTTACTTAAAACAATTGATGATACACACGGGGCAAAATAACAGAATGAAATACCCTGTGTGCTCTCTCACATGACACAATCTTGAGGTTAGTTGTGCTGCTCATGGTGCATTATGAAGCCAAGTTTTACCAGCATTTAGCTAGTTGTCAGGCCCAGCATGATACCTCTGTCTTCTCTGTGTTGAGTGAATGGATTGAATTGAGAATATACATCTAAAATACAGCCAACATCTTGTGGTCTGTTTGGCACATTCTACGATGTTAATTTAGTGGGTGGATTCAACCAGTTACTTAGGTAAAATGATTGCATTTTCCCTAATCAACCATTTGGATTTTATTGCAAATGGTGTCTAAAATTTCATTTCATTTCAAAAACTCATTCATTTGACCTTTTAGTGGGTCATGCACATGCATGGTGATGATGGTGACAATAGTAATAATAATAATAATGTAATATTAATAATAACAATAATATTAATGGTGATGCTGATGATGATATTTTAAAACAGATGACACAGGAGAGGATGAGAATGAGGGAGTTGAAGAGAGAGAGTCAGTAGAGGAAGAAAGGGGAAGAACTGAGTCTCACTCACACTCACTCTCTCTCTCACTCACTCACTCACTCACTCACTCACTCACTCACTCACTCACATTCATTCTCACTCACTCACTCACATTCATTCTCACTCACTCACTCACTCACTCACTCACTCACTCATTCACTCACTCATTCACTCAAATACTCTACTTTTGTGATCACATTGTTATAATAAACTTGTTCACCTACATATTCACCTCCTTGATGGGCTTGTGATTTACCTCTGTTTATTCACATTTACAAACTGTATTTTAAAAAGTCACCATATTAGGATGTTTTTTTTATCAAATAAGATTTATCGCAATATTTGACCTCGGTATTTGAAAAATCCTGGTTACGGCCCTGCCCACTGTTAAACTGGCCTGCCTGCTGTTCAAACCTGTGATCTAATGAATACATTTACCACATGATGACATGATAAATGCCAGAAAAGTAACTGGTGAGCAGCTGAAATCCTTTATCAATGGAAAAATTGTTGCTGTCTTTACAACAGCAGCTCGCCTCTTCAGTTTACACAGGATTTGAAGAGAAGATGTGCTTTAATAAAAGATCATTTCTCAATTTAAATATGCAAATTAAGTTATTTGCAAATTATTTTATTTTATTATACATGTTATACATCATCGAAGCACAAGCAGGGGATCATTAGCTATATAACCTCATTAATGTTAACTAGCCAACTAGTAAACCTTTAAGTGTAACAAACAATAAGGTCCTTCATTCAAAAATCTCATCAAATGACTTTCACTTCTTTTGTGCACATGTTCTGCGATGCTTGGTGGGTTTCTGGCCCGTTGTATCCTCCTCCGTTGTTTACATGTGGCCCACCCCTGGTCAGTGGGGGACGGCAGGGCAGGGAAATATCAGCTTAAAATATGTCTTGTTGGCTCTTTTCTACCAAAACCCTCTTACCTTCTTATTTTGTCTTAGATAAGGCGTCTTCTTTTTATTTTCCTGTTTATATACTGTATTTTTTGCTAACATTGCTAAAGTCATTAATTTGCATTATTATAAGTGTAAACTTTTTTTTTTGTTGCGCATCAATTCGCAATACACTCCTTCAAATAAGTAGATGCCCACACAGTAAATCCCTACTTACCTTACAAAACATGTCTACAGTCATTACAACATTGGACTTAAAAAATGTGTTTTCACTCCCTAATTTGCTGACATTCTTTCCTACCCCCTGTTTATTTTCATACAACTGCATTGTAAATAATGTGAAAATCGGCAATAGAATAAAAGATAAATACAATATTAATACAAGATGTACTGCAAATGCACGATATAAGGCCAAGTATATCAGCGGTCCTCCAGCTTTGTGAACGTAGAGTACAAAGTTGTCTCTGCAGAACGATTGACGCTGCCGTTCAGGCCAGAAGAGTCTGTACCGTCAGGAGTGGTTTTTGCATATTTCTGGAAATTGACACTGGCATAGTGCAGCTGGTCTGTGGGATGAGTGACAGTTGCATAAACAGACGGCACCGTGTCTGGTTGACGTTGCCGCAACTGTATTTCTTCGCAATTGTGATCTCCATTATTTCCCTAGAGGAGGGAAGGGGAACAATGTGATGTATGTAGCCGTGTGATAGATGTATCTACAGTATATGCAAACTAAACACACACACATACCTCTGTGTCATGCCCAACATCTGTCCTCCGCACCGACGATCCCCCTGCAGCACAACATACTAAGACAAAGAGCATTTGAATAAATGAAAATGAGAGGATATTTTTGTTTGTTTGCTTGCCTGTCTGCATACCCTGTAAAGAATAGCTCTTAAACCGAATGTGTAAAATGATTGTCACCTTAATCTAACCATTAAGCATCAAAATCACAGTCTATTTCATAAGTTGGCATGAGCCTTTCAGGTAAGAAGCTACCTAACCAATGAAAAAGGAAAAATGCTCACCAAACTCCAAACACATATAAAGCATGATTATGTGAGCTTCCACGTAGGTATTGTGCCAAACATCTACCCCTCACCTTGTGTCTTGAAGAGTTTCCGTCTGCACAGTATTAGTACAGCCAAAGCCACAGCTAACAACACCAGACCCACAACAATACCAGCAATCATGCCTGCAAACAAGAGACAACAGAAGAAAGAGGTAAAACACAAAGCTGGCCCATCCGAGTGTTTGCCTGGTCTCACTCCAGAAGGTGTAATAGCTACGTTTGTCCACCGCACAAAGAAAGTCGTGTCATGAAAGAAGCTCAGATATTGTGGAATACAACATTATGCGTTGCCTGTTGTAGTGTGTTGTGCAGAGTTCATGTGATGGGATGGCTACCCCTGACCACTCTCAAAACCAAACCAAGCAAGATTACAGCAGAGTGAAAATCTGTAAGAAGTTCAGAAAATATTGAGTCACTTCAAGCTCAAATTCAGACATTTTGCAGGACAGTCTGTGGATGAATGTCATTCCCTCCTAGCTCAATACTTTTGTGCCTCTTTGTTTTCATGCACCTTCATGACGGTAAACGCAAATTTTGGGGCAATTTTACCCAATTGAAGACATGTCATGATTTTTAATAGTAAACACAAGCATGAAACGATTTTTAAGCCTTGAAATTGTAGTCGTTTTACCATTTTTTTAAGCTTTTATAATGAATCACTAGAAATCGCAGTGTGGACCAGCGAAGCCATTACATTCTCTGGAGTGAGACAACATTGTGTGTTTAAAGAGAGAAATGGACAGCAGCTGTTTAGAGTGACATGGTTACCCTCTTTATCTGGAACCATTTCTTCGGGAGGGATGGGAGGTGGTTTGGTTGGTAATGGCCTTTTATCTGCATGGGTGTAAAAAGCTAGGAGGTGTGAGATTATTGCAAGGGACAATAAATTGATAAACAAATATACAAGTGAATGAATAAATAAATATCTGACATACATTTGGCTCATTTAATTTGTCATTATTTTAACTTGTAAGCAAGTTTTATGTTTTATAAAGCCATTGTACTAAAAACCTGAAATTAATTCCTTCATTTTGTTGTAAGCAAATCTGAGTAAAGCAGAAATAGATGTGCGTTCTGTTTGTAACACCACAAATAATTGTATTATTACCAACCAGACAAACTAGAAAGATTGAAACATTCATCATGCATATGAAATTATGTTTTACAATATTTTGTAAAAGTATCCACTGAGGACGAAGACTGACTGATCTCATGCATATTTCCCTGATAAAACAGGGCAGAATTTGCTAAAACTTACCAAACTCACACCAGCTTAGCTGTGAAACCCCAAACAGGCAGTACATGGCTGGTCCGCCTTTACTCATTATGAAAGTGACATTTTTTCTTCCTTTTTTTCTTTTGCCTAAACAACTTTATGACTGTTCTTATGAAGTTTATCAGTCTGGTGCTTTAATGGTACTCACATTGATTGTTTTTGTTAAAGTGAAATTAAAAGAAATAAAGCTCTGCTTTATCATCTGATAAACTGACCAGCCACAGCACTAAAACTGACGGATGAAGTGAGTAACATTGCTTATCTTCTTACAATGCGACATTCCCCTGAGTATTTGTAAAAAATAATTGCATCCTGGCATACTTTCATACCTAAACTTGAGTAATCATAACCCCAAGATGGCAACAACGCTGCCCTGCAGTAGCAGGAAAACAGTAGACCCTCAAAAACTATAAGGAAGTGCCCAAAGAACGTGACAAAGCATCTGGGGTGTTCACTCAGCAACCAAATACAATCCAGCTGTTATGGAACATAATGGCATGGTTGAATGGTTTATGTACTCTATACATGTTTCTGAAAGCAGCCAAAAAATCTTTCTTGATTCATTCAATCAATGGAAGTCTCACCAATTATCTAAAGCAAATACAGTATGCTGCAATGTTAATCAAAGTATGCAACAATAGACAATATGAGAAATAAAACTCCAATTTGAACAAAAATCAAAGTGTTACGGGGCGGTCTGTGGCATAGTGGGTCTCTCTGCCCTGTCTCTCTCCAACTGTCCTATCATTAAAAGGCATAGAAAAATATATAAAAAAATAAAAGTGTTACATGTGGCGGTGCTCTTACTCTTCATAAAGTTTTTTACAGTGCAGTAGGGATTTTATTCACTGACAAAAAGGGGTCATCCTCTATCCTTGTGTCTGTCATTAAACTACATTACCAAACTACAGAGTGTAGTACTTGTACTACAGTACCTCCAGTTAGCCTATACAAAGGCAATTGTATTAGGGGGACAAGCAAGATAACTGGAAAAATGGAGCTGTCAATTTAGAAATGTTGCAGTTACAGTATTACTAGTATTTATGGATTTATGGTGCTTCATGCTCATCTTCAAAAGCTTTAATGAACTCTCAACTAAAGAGTTTGACCATCATTCACATATTAGAGTGAACAAAGTGCCATAAGACCCATGCTTTACACTTATTAAAGTTATACATCTGACTTTGGTCCTTGTTTTTCAATTTTAGCAGATTATTATGATGAAATATTGTAGAAATAGGCAGTTAAGCATCTGCAGCCCTGACTTATGGTTCCTACGTCCTACGAACTTCAAGGACACCATTTTGAGCAAAGGATACATGTAGACAAACATCAGCATTCTCATATAAGACTGACTGATAGTTGGCAGTAGCTTAAAGATGTTGACCCAAATTACTTCATTATCATCAGGCTATGATCCAACCAACGTAACTTTATAATCGAAAAAGTGAAGATGGTTGGTTGGTTGTTACCAAAATATTACCAAACTATTACTAAGTAAAATACCCTTTTTTAATATTACAAGATGTGTTTCCCATTATCACTTTTGTTTTTGACCACCTGTTGCTTTTACTTAAGAAATTCTACTGTGTTCTATAATTATTAGTTTTTCATCATGAAACTATTGCCTCACTATTACCAAAGTATTGAGGAGCCATAATGTAACGAGCCACCACGTTTGATTACCCTCAGGGTTTATGCATCTAGTGGAACATTTGTCAAAGTGCATCTGTTTGTTACCAGAAGTGTCTTCTGTGTTGCTATCTTTGTCTCCTTTTTTTCTAGGCGAGGGTGGAGTGCGTCTTTCAGCTGTGCAAGAGTGAACAGCCAAGGGGTTAGAGAAATAAGGCATAAGTGACATTTCAGCAAGCAGAAACACTTACATAGTTATTTAGATGCTTGTCACAAGGGTTTTATTCAGAATATATACATTCTAATTTACTATTTTACAACTTAGTTGGTCTGTTTTTCTTGTTATTGTTTTTTATCATTCATTGCTCTTTTTATTTTCATAATCACTGTATAGTTGTATAATTGTATTGTTTTTAAGGTGTGTATTTCTATTCTTAAAATGACTTCTTATACCACATAGATTCTCATGCCACATAGGCTTTCATAGAAATCATTGTACAGCATTTGAATCATAGGACACAGTAAGCATGTTTTGTATCTGTGTTATATTTCTCAGTGTACTCACCCACAGAAAGATGTATTTTGGTGTATTCAGTTCCTCCAATGACACACCAGTACGTCCCAGAGTCGTCTTTGCTCAGGTTATTGATATACACATAGAAATAGTTTAACCTTTTGTTTTCTCTTAAATCAAACCTGCCTTCAACTACATCTCTACTATCTGACGTTGTACGTATTAGCTCCATACAGTTGGAAGGATTCTCCCCCTTGCACAGCAGTTTTTCACTATTGTCATGGCTTTCATTAAATTTACAAATAATTTGTGCTGTCTCCTCGGGAGCTTGAGTTATTTCTTCAGGTTTAAGGTCATTTGAGTCTGAAAAAAGAAAACTTCAGATGAATGTAACTTGTCTCGTTTAATATCTGTTCATAAGTCTTTGTTATATCAATCGCTGTTGAATGATATGTCAGATCAATACTTACTGAAAATACGGAGATGGATCTCACTCAAACATGTGGTTAAGCTGCCATCAGTTCTTCTCATAGCACACCAGTAATTTCCAGCATCCTTCTGAGTCAGGAAGTGGATGGTCACTTTGTAGACTCTGTTGTGTTTGTCATCTTTCAGAGAAATTCTGTCGTGTTTTGTAATATTTGCAGTATAAGATGATATCAGATTTGTGCAATTAAGGTATCCATCTTTTTTACAGAACAATCTGACACTGGTTTCTTCTGCCACTGGATACTTGCAGTTGATGGTTACAGAACCTTTGAGAAATGCAGTTTCTGTAATTGTTGTCTCGCCTGCAAGAGAAGTGAAAGACGTGAATGGTTGTTTTTTCTTTTTTTTTTCTTCAGTCGGCTTTTGTTCGGTCAATTTGAGTAGGAGGTATGGGAATGAAAAGATATTTTCAGAACCTTCCTTATTTGAGGTGGTGTATTACAATAAACAAGTATTACTGTTACAGCCTGTTAAGCTGAAGTTGATTATAGCCAGTAGACATTTGTTTACTTAGCTGTATAGCTCAAACTGTGTATCAATATTTAAGGAGAAGATCAGAGAGCTAGTGTATCAGTCCAATGAATGTATATGAAAGTACAATGATGTCCTCTAAACTGTTGTAAAAGTACAAAGCAGAAAGTGAAAGAGAACAGACCCTCTAGAAATAATGCACGACCTGAACAATGTACACAAGAACAGTACTTAATCTTAATTTTGACATCAAGATGTTAATTTCACGCAGCAGTAGTTTGCAGAATCTCTGTTGTACTTACAGTTACTGTTGAGAGGCTCTCTTTTATTTCCCATCACTGAATATAAGCTTGCACAAACTGTCATAAAAAATTCAAGAAAATTAGTTTCACCAAAACATAGTCTGAGCACATTTTGATCCCAACAAAGAAAAGCAAATTGGTGACCAAGCAAAGGAGTTGTGTTACCTGTCATCAAGCTGACAATGACTTTAAATAACATCCTCACTGTTAAACCACTTTCAATCAAAACTGTTTTTAAAATGAATTCCTCTTCAAGCAGTCTGATCTTTGCAACTATGTCCGCCCAAATAAGAATATGCCAACTTCTCCTTTCTTGTCCACAGCTTGACATATTTGCATGAAAAAGGGGAAGTAAATGCATAGAAAGAAAAAATATAGACAGCAAAGGAGAAGAGAAAGATGAGTACTGACTCATATTCAGAGTAATTATCCACCTGCTACATCTCATGATCTCATCATCTGTTTAAATGAATTAAATACAGATAAACTTCACTGAACAATGTCCCCTGTGTCACTCTTATCCTTGGATCAAAATAATAATAATAATAATAATAATAATAATAATAATAATAATAATAATAAGCTATTTATATTCAGGTGGCAGACACTATTTGTCCTGCGACGTAAGGAGAGATATTAATGTATTATATCCAGCGGGAATGATGGAATATTCAAAACTTGTAGCCTCACATATACATCCAACAGTGTGCGTATCAAACTCCAGTTAGTCTACTATCATTTTTACTGTCAATATGTGATGTCATATGACATCTAAAACGGTGAAGTAAAACACTGGCCCCATCCTTGGCAAAAAAAAGCATACAACATTAATAACTGTGTCATGTTTTAAATTGTTACTGTTCATTTGAGGGCACATTTTCATTTAAATGTTCATCACTCATGCTGAGCAGCAGAAACAAATCAATTAAATCATGGAATGTATGTACACGTGTTAAATACAGTTAATTGCAATTTATTTTGCTTTCCGTCTTTTTTTTGTTATCGAATTGTCAGCATCAAGTTTGGGCTGAATCTTTGACAAACAAACTTACACTATCGTCATCCCGTCGGACATCATGACAATATGATATTCCATGTTAGGGTATTTTGATTTTTATCCCCAAACGTACTTCAGGAAATTCAAGTGGGAAAAAAAGTATAGAAAAATACAACTAGCGTTTGTGTCCACAAAATTAAGACATGATAGAAAAATAGATAAAGCAATTGAAACTATGAAAATGACAATGAAAAAGGACATAAAACAACAATTGAAAGTTAAAAACAAAAGGGATGAAAACGAATAGGACAGCTATTAAAACTGGTTTATTAAAGAAATAAAGAACTTGAAGAGATAAATAGCAAAGTATTTACACTACTAAAGAGACTGAGTGAGGTTAAAAGCTAAGAACATGTCCTTAGATGTGTCTCGTAGATGGAGAACATTTAATTATCACCAGAGTGTTGTTCCAAAGATTTGGAGCAACCATTGCAAAATCACAATCTCCCTTACTGACTAACCATGTCTGGGAAACAAATAAAAGCAACTGTTCGGAGGATCTAAAAGGTTTGATGGTAGAGTAAAGGCAGAGAACTTCAGAAATATAGAGACCCGAGTAAAGCTTCAAAATCAAACAAAATAGATTCAAAATCAGTTATGTACTTTATAGGAAGCAAGTGGAAGGAAGCTTGAACTGGAGTAATATCTCTTTTTCAGTCTTACTGCAGCATTCTGCACCAGCTGTAGATGATAAAACAGACTGGCAGGTACCAAAATACAAAGAGTTTACAAAAGTCCAACCTTGAGGTCAATAAGGCTGCAGTAACTGTTTTCATCACCAAGGATCGACATGCCTGAGCATATTTCTTTCTGAGAAAAATTCAACTCTGAATTAAATATGACACCAGGATTTCTGGCATTAGCATGAAGACAAAGGCCCTAAGTGGCGAGCTAAGTTGAGGGAAGAATTTCCTCTGTCTTCCTATCATCAAGATAGAACTATAAACTTATCCTGTGTCATGATACAGAGCATTAAAAAAACTGTCGGTAATGTGCATAACAAAGGCTGGTGTGCTTCAAAACGAGTCAAAGGCAAATAGTTTTAAGGCTCAAAACCACTCTAATGTTGCTTTAACTCTTTCCTCAAATAATAACTAAAGATATATTAAGGCAAGAAAGATGAAATATATTAAATAAGTTGTACTAGAGAACCGTCAGATGCTGAGAAGAGACATTTACTAATCTGAATCTCAAGTTGCGTACTGAAACTTCTGATTATATCAGTTTCTCAATTTCTGTCCGGTACAAGTTATGTAAGTAAACCACAGCAGTAGCAGAAAATACACGGAAAAGGATCCCTTTTTATAAATTGTGCAGTGTTATTTTTCAAAGTATATTATTAAACCTGCCTTAAATCATTCACACGAGAAGTAAAATGGTAAATGTGCAAATGAGATTTAAACGATCAGTGCTGTGTTTAGACATTGCAGTGGACCTTTGATATATGTTTAAGAGTTGAATACGTGTTCGTTGTAGTGTGAGGTGTGACAGCTGTGCAGTCCGTGTGGTTTGTGAAGCTGACGGTGGAGTAACAGAGGTCGTCTGGTTGGATATGAGGCTCCAATGAGACGTTGGAGTAAATAATGTCTGGCTGATCCCTGCTGAATTCTTGGTGCTGGACGGATGATGGGCAGTGGGCGCTGTCGGGTTCTCCGTCATTAGAAGCTGAGCAAGTGTTGTTGGCACAACGTGCATCTTTTTCTTGAATGGATTGCATATCATAAACGGTGCCATCGCCCTTTCCTGTATAGAGGATGATGAAACACAAACAAAGTTAAATAGCAAAAAACTAATTATATTTTTATACTGAGCCACCATTATGAAAGGAAAGGAGATGATTCAGAGCCACATTTCCTCACAGCTGCCACATTCAAAGCAATGCTCAATACATACAGTCGTACTAACTGGGATTCATGGAAATGAATACGAGGAGAGGATCGTGTGAGAAGCTTGTGATAATAATGTATTTTACTTTGCTGACTTTTTCTTTCCTTTTTTTAATTACCAACCTTGATGATGCAGTATTATTTTACATCGTATTATACAAAGAGGATGTGTATTATAGTCTGTGTGAAACAACATCAAGAGAATTTATTAGGTAAAGAACTCGATGCTCTTTTATGTAGAATATTTTTACATTCAGTGCTGTAAGTATGTTATAACGGTCGCATGTGCGGTCGTCTTTTCCTGAATCCTTCAGAATTTCTGTAACCATCCTTCACCTCATGGTGTTTTTCAACGAAGTCAAAGAAAAGTTCTAAGGCAAGACGATAGGAGGTCATATTTCTGACTTTGGAGAGTACACACTGAATTAAATTGTTTCCAAACGTGTTACTACACTTACATCTTTTGATTGACAGCCCACTACTCAAAGCCCCTTACATGGTCCTTTTGGCTTTTTTTAAAAGTGGAAACAGTTCAATATTTAACTTCAAAAACTCTAATATGAGTTGTGTCTAAGGGCACAGACAAGTGACCTTTAGGGTTGGCTTTGGTTGACTTGTTCAGATGTATTTTCTCCAACGCCTCCTTATGAAAAAGGACATTTCTGTAATCATTAAAAAAGTTAATGATTATTTGAAAAAAAAAATGGTCAGATTGTCAGAAAGTAGTGTGTGGGACTAGCAGTAAAGGCATATTTCTACAGCCTTGTTGCCAGACCAACAACAAATGCAAACAACCAGATGGCTGGAACTGCCTTTATAACTGTCTATGCCAAAAATAGCTGAACTAGTTTACAGTTTGTCCGTTTAAGTCATTAAGATGTGTGTTATAGGTTGTTAGTCTATCTAGTTTCATCTAAAGGCATTTAAATATATCCATCCATCCATCATCCACCGCTTCTCCGGGGATCGGGTCGAGGGGCAGGAGCTTGAGCGGAGAAACCCATTTAAAACAAAGTAGTTGAAAATCAAAAGACTTTCTATGTTTCTATGCAGTTGCTGGATCACCGTTAGGTAGTTGTTTTAGGTACTGGCACTGATCTTTTTGAGAACTTAAAATGTTGAGTCTTGTTTATACCAGATGATGCATGGGTGTCTCTTTTTCTATGCCTGAAGAATATCAGAAGGACTGTCGCCAAAGCCAGTGCAGCCACACCAAGACCTGCTCCTATATACACCAGCTTCCCTGAAAAAAAGAAAAGGACAACAATCAATATTCAATGAGATGAATTCTGCTGGATTTGTCTCACACACGGGCATGTCTTCACACCCACAGATAGTTGCTTACTAGAAGATGCCGCTGAGCTGCCAGGAATCATCGAATCTCCTGGAAGACAAGATCATTTTTTCTTTTATTTTTTTTCTTGTGTCCTGTCATTTGGTCCTTTTATCAGCTTTCATTATCAGTTTTAAACGACTTTCTGTCGCATAGAAAAAATACAGACTTTTTGAGGAACTATTGTGAAACTCTGGTCAACTATTAGACAAAGGTTAATTAGATAAAGGCCTTTACCCTGATGAGGAAGAGAAACGTTTTCAGAAAAGCCATTTTTGACACGACTCACCATCCACTACTGTGAGGGTTACTTTGTTGTATGTGTCAACGCCAGCTCTGTCTATTCCACACCAGTAAGTCCCTGAGTCACCCAGATTCAGATCAAAGATGGTCACGTAGAATATGTTCCCCTCATCTTTTATACTGTATTTCATATGGGACTCTTTGTCCGTCTCTTTGCTTGTTATCAGGACGTCTTCATTATGGCACGCTCCTTTGCAAAAATATTTGACGTTGGAGAAGGCATTCGTATGAGAGCATTCTATTGTGATTGCATGTCCTTCCACTCCTGTCACTGACAAGGCGTCAGTGTCCCAAAACCCTAAACGGGGACCCACAGACAAAAGCAACAAGAGGAATAAAGTAGTTTTACTGTGTACAATATCTTCTACAAACTCTATTATCAGCCTTATAAACATGTGCAGTTCTTAAAAACAGTAGTTTATTACACTTTTACCTTCTGACCGACACCGTTTCAACATCTATGAGGTGCAGGTGGTTTATTGTACCACATCTTTAGCTCATTTCAATAATCATACAGTATAGAGGCTAAATTTAATGTATGTCACAAAACAAAGAACATTTTATTGAACGTGGAAAAAACCCAGTATAGATATTTCTATGTTGTACATTTAATAGTTTTTAACTCTAAAGGTGCATCACAACGATCATCAGCACATGCAGCTCAAAATGTTTAAAGCCAACAAAGTGTACCAGAGAAGATAAATAATAACAGCAAATAACTATTGTTCAAAGCATAGGAGTGCTCCTGGGCGCTCCAACAATTTGGAGGTTTGGTTAAAAACCTCCACTACAAAAAGCTCTCAACCACAAAATCACCAAAGAGACCAAGAGACAAAATACTTCATCTGTGAACTTACCCTCCAAAAGAAAGACCATAAAGACCCAACTCATGTCCAAGTTTCTCATATGTGTACGTCTCTGTCACTTTCTTTGGCTTTTTTTTTTTTAAGTCACGCAGACTGAAAGTCTGTAGAAACCTCTAGATGAATGTTGTGTCTGCTTTTGCACTGGTTCCTCTTTGTCATTGTACTTCCCATTTCTGATCAGTTTCCCCTCCAAAAGACAAAATGTCCCTCCCTTTCGCCTCATGGTATATTTTCAGGAGGCAACTGGTCAGTAAACAAATCACAAAACAACCACTTAGTTTATTTAGTAAAATATTTGAGAAAGTTGGGCTGCACGGTGGTTTGGTGGTTAGCACCATCACATCACAGCAAGAAGGTTCCAGGTTCAACTCCCAGCTGGGGCATTTCTGTGTAGAGTTTGCATGTTCTCCCTGTGTGTGTGTGGGTTCTCTCTGGCCCAGCTTCCTCCCACTGTCCAAAAACATGCATGTTAGGTTAATTGGTGTCTCTAAAATTGTCCTTAGGAGTGTGTGTGGTTGTGTGGCCCTGTGATGGACTGGTGACCTCTCCAGGATATACCCCGCCTCTCACTCGATGACTGTTGGGATAGGCTCCAGCCCCCCCGCGACCCAACTGACAGATTCAGCAGGTATAGAAAATGGATGGATGGATGTGAGAGAGTTATGTTAGACAGGTTGAAGGATCCGCTCTGCTCTGTGAATTTTGACAGCTTGAGTTGAGATTCAGAGATTCCTCCCCAGACTTTATTGTATCTCTGCCTTTCTTGGCATATTTACAATTTTATCACAAAAAAAATAAACAAAGAGCAAAAGCACTTTTAAATATATTTTCCTAATACCAAAAGGTTTTCTGAAGAAGCTGACAGAAGTGTCAATGTTCATTAAAAGCCATTTGTCTTATTCTTTGATGTAAAAATAGAAAAGATTCAAAGAGCTTAAAAAATAAATGAACTGCTTAAATCACTGGCTTTTCGTGTATTATTGACTTTGCGTTAAAATTCAACTATATGCTTTGAATAAAATCATTGGTCACATGTCTTGAAAACAATGATGTAATATAAAACACATTCATATTGCTTCAGGGTCTGAAAAAGCTGGACACAGATGGTGCATCTAGTCTGAATTACTATACAGACATACTGTTTGTTTTCTCTTCTCTTCATGGCTTAACAGTCATATAACAGGTCCATGTTTAGGGTTGAAGCTTTCAGTAAGGCTGTGATAGATATTCTCGTCCAGCTGGCTGAGGTCCAAATGTTGATACTGGCTCATGCCAGTAACATCCACATCAACATATTCACCAAAGCCGAATGAGATTGCGGACTCCCGATATTTTGATGTGAAATTGGGCCGGAGGTCAGATGGTGGGCGCGGTAAAGCTGAAAGATCCGGGCAATCAGGGGCCGAGCAGGTGCAGCAAAACTCAGGTTCAGTTTTTACCCCGGGCATCATTGTCTCATAGTCGGATGATGTCTGTGGGAAGAAATAGTCACAGCTGACACTGAACTAAATTGTATTTTGTCTGTGATTACGACACAACATGGTACTTTTACTAGAAAAACAGCAATGCTGCCAACTGAGGCTGCGCTTTGACACAGCAGTTTTTTTTCCTTCTCAGCATCTAAACAATGAAAAAGTTTATATCTTTTTTATATCAGACAAAGAAAAGTGAAGCTACTCCAATTCGTTATCCCAAGTGTTTGTACCAACCTCGTAGATAGTTCACACTCTTGGATAAAAAAACGTAAAGGATCAGTATTACTATTCTGACAGCCATCCTGCCAGCATTGCATAAAGCTTCAGTCATGAACAAACCTCTCTTTTCTGACGTGGGCCTGATCTGTGTTTCACAGCCAGCAGAAGATAGCATGTGAACAGACACACAAACACCACTGCTGCCACACATGCTCCTGTTATCAGGATCAGCTGCAGGGTTAACTCTGCAGAAGAGACCAAAAACTGCGGGTTACCTTACAGATTCCAAGTAGAAGGGAAGTAGACGTTATCAATCAAAGAGGAAGTTTTTCAATTCGTGTGCGTTCTTCAGTCTCAAGGCGTGATTGGCTGATTAAGCTGCAACCTTGCATGTGCTGTTAGCATGTTTGACTGGCAACAAATCCTTGGGCTACTAGACAAGTGAGCTGGCAATGTTACCCTGACAGCGCAGTACAATGTGTGTTCACTCAGCAGTCAAGGCAGTGAGCAGCAGGTAGCAGACAGTGCAAGCGGGAAGTGCAGGAGCAGTGACTCATGGTGCATGTAAAATAAAACTGTAAGCCCAGCATAGACATTTCCTTTACTTAAGTGAGGTGGTTCTGTCAAATGACACTGCATAAAAAATCAGGATCTTAAAGCAACCAGAAGGCACGCAAGGGTCTGCTGGTGCATGTGGAGTCTTAATGGGGTGCTATTCAGTCTCAGTCTTAAGAGTTGTTTCACCATCTAACATCAGAAACAGAAAAATATATCAATGAGAGCAGCTCTATTCAGCTGAATTAAGATGCTGTAAGTCTGATAATTAAAAAAAGAACTATTCATATTTTGTACAAATCTGGCTTGACCACAAGCAAAAAAATCACATTTAATCTCTATGTAGTTTTGCAGTTTGTATGATAGAAAGCCTTATCCTTTTTCACAATCTTCTCTCTCTGGAAGAAGCTTTTCCTGCGCAGTGCAGCTATCACAATCGAGATTTTAACCGACGGAAGAATGTCCGCTCGCTCAGATTGATAAACGCCCATTTCCGCTCTGCAGGGAATCCATACTTGAGGATTTTCACACACATAAATGTAAAATCATGACTGTAGTGGATACAGATGGAGACACACAAACACACACATTACTCACTGTGTACCGTGTGGTCCTTGGTAGATGCAGTTGTTTCATTTCCTGAAAAAAGAAAAAATGTGTTTGCATTTACTGTATACATGCAGCACGGCTAAAGGTAACTTGTATTACAGAGATCACTGTAATATTTATAACGATGACAGATGTTTTCAGGCACTAAGATAACTAACTTTCAACAATTTCAGAGAGCGGTAAATGTAAAACTTAAACTTAAACTTCCTGATTATTAACACTTTTACATGAAAATGCTATTAATATGGTTCCAGACTTCTGGACATCACTGCTATTTTCAGAGAAATAGAAACCTCAGAAAAGCAGAAGACGTTTGGATAAAGTAACACCACCTAGTTCTCATTAATGTGTTATGCGAGCTGACATTTTTAGGTCACAATTTGTCCCTGATTGAATTTTTTTCAATTAGATCATGTTACCTTACTTCACAGAAAATCTAAAGTTATTCTTTTGTAAGATGATAACCACTTACAAGGAAACATATTCTGCTTTGTGTGACTGAATAAACTTTGCAGAACTGAGAACCATGTAGCCTGGTGTGATCCTGTGATGTGACCATACATACTGTACCTTGGGAAACACTCAGCTCTATGGCAATGATAAGATCAGGTAAGGGGCTGACATCAACTCCGCACCAGTATGTCCCGCTGTCAGTTGAACTGAGTTGATCCATCTTTACGATGAAGAAGGCTCCTGTGGTGTTGTCGTATATAGATAAGCGTCCCTTTCTCTTCCACTCGTTGCGTAGGTCTGTCTGAATCAGGTGACTGAATGGCTCCTTATCATCACCATGATAGAAGTACTTGGAATTTTTCTCCCAGCCTCTTGGATATTCACATATGAAGTCAAATCTCTGACCTTCAATGCCAATAACAGCTGTGGTTTTGACACTGACCAGAGCTGTTCGTAAGAGTTGGTGTTAGTTGAGGAAATTTACAATGAGTAAACATTAATAACTGACATTTCCTGACATTCGTTAGCCCATCTGCTGTAGTCCTTGTGAAAAAATAAATTAGGATCTTGTTGAATAAAGTTTTTAAGTCTGGGAAACTGAGCATAGAAATCTAAATATACAGGGTTCAGCTCACCTTGGATTTGTAGTAAAGTAATGAAGACAGCCAGAGATGTTCTCCATGAAATCCAGGTCATTTTACTTGCAGTCCACATTGTCAGATTATCCCCCAGCGACACTGGGTGCCAACAAGCTCTGGACGACAAATAGTGACAGATGCTTTTATAGCCATATCTTTAAACTTCTTCCTCTTTCACTCCAAACACATCCACACCTAAAGCTCTACCTATGAAAGTGAAATCATTGCAGCTTGTGGGACTCAATGGGTGGGGTTTTTGCGTCTTGACAAACTGTTTTTCTTCAACAAAATAATCAAGCAATCATTGTTTGCTAAATTCCGTTGGAAGAGCTTTGGATCTCAAACATCTCTGGTCCACTTAAAAGACATAAACTTCTCTCCTGGAACACAAATTTTTTTTTTCTCAAAAGTCTTCAGCTGACATATTCATCCTCAAAGATATACATCTTTATCCAATGAACTTTTGAATAGCACAATGAAGGTCCACCCGCATGTCCAAATATGGTAATTTCCAGTTCCCAAAACTGGACTAACTGGAGGCTTTGAAAGAGCATTTAAATGTGATGCTTAGTAATGAATATATATTATGCTATTACTTTTTCAGAGTTTGAAACTTTTACTAAGAAGTGATATATTAACCATTAAAAAAAGAAATCATTGAATCTTATCATTCCTGTTTCATGGAAATTTATCACAGAAATGTTATTTTCAATTTTTTTCAGGGTTAATAAACAAACTGTGCTCCGAGCTGTAACATTTAAAAATAAAAACATACACTTATTTATTTTCAAATTCACACATAGACAGCAAACACAACAACTTTAACCTGCTAAAGAGCCAAATAGTTTTCTCATAAGTAGTTGGTAATTACAAAGCAAACAACTCAACTCTTCCCAAGCGTTGAAGTCTCCTTGGACAAGGAGTTAAGTGCTGATTACACATTCATATCTATTTGTCCTCGGGTCATTGCACTGGGTGAACTATACATGTAGTACATGTAACTACTGTATATGATGACATCTGTGATAGAAAGATGTCAGTTTGAAGTGAAATTTAATAAAATTAGATAAAAGCTGAGCTTTTGGCCTACTTAACATTTGCTTACCTACTGAAACTTTAATTATATATGATGTCATTATACTGTATATATATGACAGAAATGAGGGAAAGTATGATAGTGTTCCTTGTAATTAACAATGAGAAATAAAACAACGCTTCAAGTGGAATGTGAATTTGCTGAATGTGTAACAAAGCAGCTTTTTTCCCTGCCAGCAGGTGGAGAAACACAACAACATTTCAGTTTTATAAATCCATAATGGAGTGTGCTTAAAGACAGTGTTTTTATCTATATAGATATCGATAGATATCTGTTAGATAGATATATGTTAAAATACATGGTTAAAGGGCGGTCCGGGGTCGTGGTGGGTACAGCGGACGCTCCATGTACAGAGGTTGTAGTCCTCGTGCAGCTGGCCCCGGTTCGAGTCCCGCATCGGACGGCCCTTTGCTGCGTGTTATTTCCCCCTCTCTGCCCCTTGCTTCCTGTCTCTCTTCACTGTCCTATAATAAAGGCATAAAAAGCCCCAAAAATAAATATTTAAAAAAAAAAAAAAAAATACATGGTTAACAAGTAATATGTTTAATAACAGTCCTCTATGAGGTCACGATTGAAATTAAATTAACTGAATAATACTCATTAATCCCAAAAAGAGAAATCATTCCCCAGCTCGAACAGTTAATAATCACAAGTCATTGAAAAAATGTCATTATGTAGAGTCATTGCTACTGACAGAATGAAGCTCTGTAACCGTTTTTTTTTTTTTGTTGAAGCAGAGCTGAAGAAGCCTCTGACTGACCACATGTTGTTGTTTAATCATTTAAGAGTGTTCAGCATCATCCATTTTGTTCATCAACTTGTGCAGCATTCCTCTTTGCATAATCAGCTCTATGGACTCCAGTGCAGTCCCCAGCACAGAGCCCGCCTTCTTTATCAGTTTCTTTAGTTTCTTTGAGTCACTGGCTCTGATGCTGCTGCCCCAACAGATGGCTGCAAAGTAGATTGCACACTCACGCATCTTGGTGAGGATTTACCTAAACTTCCTTAAAAAGTAGAATCTGCTTCATCTCTTGACATATATTCAATTACGACTATTTTAAGAATGAAACAAGATTTGAAACACATTAGTTATCAACAGTGTGCTCTGAAATATCCAAAATCTTTAAAAAATATTTCCAAAAGAAGACATGTTTTTGTCCTTGCACTCTGTGTCTTCTTTATAACCCTCTTCAAACCTTTCCTGAATTGGCCAAATGCCTCGGACACAATAACAGGACAATAACGAATTAGATTTTTGAGATCGACTCTAATATATATCTATGTATTAGAGTCGATCTCAAAAATTTATACCAAACCAAAGAGATTTGGGGGTTACTTCCATGGACTCACAGGAAGATGTGGAGATGGTGCATTGTTTGCACAGCTCTCTGGACTTTCACAACTCATTTGTTTTCTGTCATCACTTCTTCTTTCAGATACTACAAAAGGCAAAGGATTGATGTAGATTCTAGAGGTTATATCATGGTCATTTTGGTGATCCGTAGGAGAATATCTGGAACTTGCAGCACCTTTGGAAGCGGAGATGTTTTCATATATAGGAAAGGCTATGTTGCATTCAGTTCCTCCAGTTGCTTTTGGATTCTGTCTTTGGCGGTCAACCTGTTGAAAAGAAAGAAAATATGAATTAGCAGAGTTTGGCATTTCTTTTTAAACTTAATTTTGTTTTAAATCTGACAGTAAAATTGACTTTCTTTCAATACTTTATTATTTGAAAGATTACTTTAGAACTCATAAGAGTTACTTGTAAATAAATCAAGTTTTTGTAAGTTCAGCTGATTTATCTCAGTTTAGCAGAAAGGCAGAAAGCGTAATTTCAGCTGATTTATCTCATCAGAAAGGCAGAAGGCTATGGAAACAGCAAGGGAGGTTTGGTTCTCATTTCAAATCCACCATTCATTAGGCCTACCTCTGAAGCCCATCCCCCCAAAAAACTCACAACTCATTTGATTGTTTTTTATAAAGAGTAAAAAGAACAAGTAATGGCTTGTGTGAGGTTTGAGTTATCTGCATTTTCTGGACTTTTCCTGATCTTGGAAAACCAGCAAAGAGTTACAAAAGCTCTACCATGGTATGAACACTGCCAAACAAAGCAAAAAAGACATGAAGAAAATGACCTGGGAAGGCTTTAGTTAATCACGTTTGAAACATGCCATAAATCCCTGCTGCGTTGCATTATATTTAACATATCTGAAATGTGGGTGACCGCCTTCTCAATACTGTGTCTGAGCGTCTCCTTTGCCTTCTGTGAGGATAAAACTGTCAGCGAGAAAAATAGCACGAGTTGCATTTTCTTTCAAATTCCAGCCTTTACACTCTGTTTAAACTGATTTAACACTGAGAACAGTTGTAGTTTTGAAGCACCCTCAAGCAAAAAAGAGTATCTCTTGGAAAACCCCATTACGTTCACCTCTGAAACCATGATAAGCATCTATTCAACGCCTGGTTGATCTGATTTGCTTTCAAAAACAGATGATTAACTGGCAAGTCTTGGCAGGCACAGTGACCACTGACCTACCTCTTTGCCATGCACACTGCTCGGGTCTTTACTTCTGCATTTCCTGAAGCATACAGCCAGTATCAAGATAGTAAAGACAGCAATGGTCCCAAATGTAGCATACAACACGGTGCCTGTTCAAACATAAGAGAAACATCTTATGTGATGGTATTCATGCACAAGCTGTAAAACCTGTGATCAAATAGAAACTCACCTACACTGATGTTCTTTTCTTCTTCATATGTGAAGTTTGTTGCTATAAGACAAGATGGAACATGACTTTATGTTCCTTGGTATTTAAGAGTTTGAATGTATTGTCTCCTTAGTTCTTACCTGTTGAGAGGTTTGTTGGGTAACTGGTTTCTATTCGTGTTGTCAGCTGTGTTGAGTTGGTAACGTTCTGATACGTCCACGTTGAAGAAACAACGGGCACTGAAGTCGTTGTAACAGCTGTATTGAAAGGAGCAATGGAGGAGGTTCTCAGATTATTGGCACTTTTACTTTATCAGAAATCAGAAAATATTATTGATGAAAACAACTCTTTGGTATGGCTATTGTGATTTGACGCTCCATAAATAAAACTGAATTGAATTGAATTGGTATACAGTAGTCATTGGCACTTCTAAAACAATGTATAAGAGTGGTCTTGATTTAAAAAACTGCTTCACTGTTAGCTTAATGAATCTTCACTTTAATAAAAATCAATGCATTTTCTACAGAAACAGTCTTTTTAATATTTATGACATTAATACATTATTGCTACTGATGCATCAATGCAAAGGCCACATTTAACATACTGATGCATCAATGCAGAGGCCACATTTAACACTGTCTAATTTAGATCTGGTTTTAGCAACTTATTTTTACATTTTGGCAGTTTAACCTTGTAGCACCCACAGTTGCAGATATGCAACAAGCTTTTTATTTATTTACATTATTTATTTACATTATATTTTTATTTACATTACATTATTTGATTTTTTTAAATTGACATACATTATTTACATTCATGTGTAATATTTTTTTTACATTACATTTTATGTGCCGACAGTTGTCACAGCAATCGTTTTCTTGGGTCAATGAATTACACTCTGCTTTGCGGTGGTCTGTTCTAGTTCGTTCTGGTCTCGTTTGGTGTGGTCTGCTTTGTCCACCTTTCACTATACCTTTTTTGCCAAACGATCTGCAGAGAATGACTTGGTTTTGTGAACAAAATTAATCAGGAAAGCCCACAGTTGCAAATATGCAACATTGCCTAAAATGATCAAAAATTCCAAAAATATTGGTTTATTCCCACCCAAAAAGATGCAAGAAGAGCCTAAATGATTTTTTTCAATGATTATTCATATGCTTGGGTGCTACAAGGTTAATCCAGTTGGTTGCCAAACACAGATATACATTTAATTTTAGATTTCTTTTTAATTCTTTTCTATTCTAATTAATACTATGAAATTATTATTTTGAACCTCTGTTTATATCCATATCTTATATCTTTTAGCCTCAAAAATCTAATTAAGAATTTTATATCAGTTTTTAACCAGGAATCACCAGTTTTAGGTGTATCTTAAAAAAATCTCTTTGTCAGAAACTTGATACATTTTCCTCATACTGCGTAAAATGTAAATAAAAGCATATTGCCACGATTTCTGGATTTAGACTCAACGTTTAATTGAAGACACAGCAAAATCATTTATCAAAAGCTTGTGGGAAAAATATGTTTACATTTGCACTTTCATTACAGATTTGCCTCCACTGGCTAAAAGCTCTTTTAATAATGCAAATAGGTAGCTAGACTTTCATTCAAGGTAACAGTAAAAGCATGAAACACATACCTTTGTGTACAGTGAGGTGCACTGATGTATATGTATCGAGACCAAGTCTTTGCACCGCACATAAGTATCCCCGTGAGTCTGACAGCTGAAGGTGACTGATCATCACAGTGAAGCCTCCGTTCCCAAAGTCCACCAGAATTATCCTTCCTGACTCTGCTCTCCCATTAGATTTTACAGTTACCAGTTTGTCTTCATTGCTATCACATGGATCGTTGCAGAAGTACTTATTGTTATTATATGCGAATTTGTGAGAGCACTTGAACGAGACCTCTCCACCCTCGTATCCTTCTATGTTGATTTCAGCACCCTCTGTCAATGCAGCTGTCAAAATTTTAATTTGTGTTATAAGATCATTATTCAACGTCAAAAGTTACAAGGATGATTAGATCAAAACAAGTATTGATTTTAGGAAAAAATCTTACCATACAAAAGACAGTAGAAGAATGAAATGGTCCTAATCTCAGCCTGGGAAGTTTTGGAGTTAAGCGGTTGTTTCTTATTCATTGTGGCCTGAAAGCTCTGTGCCTGGATTTGCAGTGTGTTTTAAACTAAAAAGGTCGCACCTGACAGGATTCACTACTGTACTACAAGCTTGAGCAAATGAAATTACATCTTTACACTTTCTCAAGTCTCCAATCTGCTTGTGGTTTTGACCCTTATGACAGCGTGTGGGAGTTATAGAAACCAGCAGCTCGTAAGAAGTGAGAAAAACAGTGTCTGCAGCATGCATGTGCTTAGTTTCAGATCACAGAATCGTATCAAAGTGGGGATCTTGTACTTCAGCTGATAGTAAAACAAAGGAGGAACAGAAATTCTAAAACTTCACAAAAGTCTGCAACCGCCCATCTGATTGTACTTTACGTTGCTTGTTTTCACATCTACATTGAGTTGCCTGTGGTATGAAATGCGCTAGATAAATAAAGATTGATTGATTGATCTATACCGATAAATGCATGCAAGAAGTAACGTTTCACCTCAGCAACTTTTGAAGATGAAAGCAATGCAGAGATGTTAAAAAGGTAACTCAGAGAGATATCACCCAAAGCGTTAGCACACCTCTGCTATTAAGGATTAAAAAAACACACTTCAGTCTGGAACATTACCAAATCAATGAACACATTAACATTTGTTCCCCAGCTTCTGGATATAGAAAAAAAAAGTGCTGTAAGTCACATCAATTCGTATTTCATCAATGCTGATTTGTTGACTGTGTTCGCTCCCCCTACTGGCAAATTAAATCTTTTACGATACACATAGTGGAAACCACGGAAGCACTGCAGTTATACTGCATGCAGTGTACTTCATTTTGCTGAAAGGGAAATATGAGGTTGTTGGCCACAGACAGTTAGCTTAAGATAAAGCAGCACGTCTTGCTCTGTCAGAGCGTACTGACTTTTAATTTTTGCTTAATTTGTAAGATAGCAGTATAAAGGAACACATGACACCAATCAGTGAGCTTTAGTGGATTTGATTGGATTTGTTACAGTCAATAAAGGTAGGCTAACCAATTACCCCAGTGCTGAGTTTACGAACTTCTGACCTGCATAGAATGCAGCTGCAGCAGACTTACAGGTGCCTAAAAATGAATAATGTGTAAAACCTATATCTGTTGTTAAACCAAAAATAAAATCTAAACATAGGTCCTAATCTGATAAAATCAAGATAGTTTCATATCTCCACAGTAAGAATTTTTCAACTTGTTATGTTTGCTTTTAAATACATGGGGCGGCCGTGGCTCAGTGGTTAGAGTGGCTCGTCCTGGCTCATGTATTTGAAACACAAGAACATTGTGTTGGTTGGCGCTTCGATTGATTCACTAAAAAGATTGGTGAACTGACAGCTGGAGGCGTGGCATTCCACCTCCTTGCCACGGCCGAGGTGCCCTTGAGCAAGGCACCGTACCCCCATGCTCTCCAGGCTGCCCACCGCTCCAGTGTATGGCATCTGTCTGTATGAGTGTGTGGTCACGTGTGTGTTCTACAGGTGCCAACCTGGATGGGTAAAATGCGGAGGAGAAATTTTGTGTATTTCCCTGCATGTACATGACAATAAATCTGATCTTAATCTAACATGTGAGTTATGCAGTTCCAAGATTAACTACGTTTACAATGTCATATAATGTCATGTCCTGAGACATGTAGACTTCACTTTTCTTAAATGCTTATGAATAAAATGTCTGCAAATGGAGGATTGCTTGTTTCTGTTATTTGGGGGGGTTGGCTGCAGTAATACACCAATGCAGCGCACACACAAGCACAAATTAAATGGATTAAAGGCTTGTAGGTGTTCATACGTGATATCCAAGACCATATTTTTCCTTAGAAAAGAAAGTGGACCTGCTGGGTATTATTACATGTTTATATTGCCCTCTGCAGGTCCCTTGGCAACACTGCTTTGGATTTTATGCAGTGAAACTTAATGTCTTTAATGTTGTGGGTGCTGTACTCAACATGTCCCATTTACTGTATGACACGGTTCATTTTTCATCTGTTTATTATTCATGTTCCTTATGCCTTGGCCATATACAAAGTAAAGACTACAGACTTACATATCAAACACAGTATGGAAATGCATTTACAAAGAATTATAATAATTATATTCAAACAAATGTCCTTTATTACATTTAAACCACAGAGTGGGATTTGCTTTCAAAAGCTGAAAAACAAAAGAAAGAGGAAATCCCTGCTCAGTCCAGGGTTTTGGGATCTAGTGCCTCATAGATGGCAGCATACTGGATGTTGTCGTCAGCACCGGATTCTTGTTCCAAAGACTGGAGCCTGACTGCGTCCTGAGTTGTTTCATTTTCTGCAATTTCCTCCTCCTGTGAATGAATTATCATTGTGATTTTTTTTCATTATTTATTCTAAGAACCTTAGAAAGAACATTTTAACAAGTAATTCTGAAATAATTCACCTCGGCTTTGTTTCCTGCAGCACTGTTCTGACCTGAAAACAAACCAGTGACACGATTTACATGGATGTTTGTGTACTTCAACACAAAGCAGCTCTATTTTAGAGTTTCAGGTCGTGCACCTCACCTTCATTACTCCGCCAGTGTCTGTAGAATATAAGAGGGATGATGGCACAAACCAGAAAAGCCAGACTTCCCGAGACAATAATGACCACTGTGGTGTCTGCAAACATCGTTCAGTTTACTTGAGTCAGAGGAAAGCAAGTCCTCCAAAAACAAAACAGAAAAAACATCAACTAACTTGTCTCTGGTTCAAAATATCAATTCATATCTCAAGCTAAACATCACCCTTGTCAAAAATTCTCCTCACACTGGGAATTGTCACATACCTCGGACATGGACTCTTAACAAGTGACTGACTGTTAGAGCAAGAGAGCAACACGTTTATTTGTAGGAATGGAAAAGTTTCGACAGTTTTGGCAGTTAATGAGTGAAAGGTTGTGTGTCTGATATGGTGGTCAGCAGCACCACAGCGATGGTGCTGTCTCCACTTCCCTTTACTCTTTACACCTCAGACTTCCATTGCAGCTCAACGTCATGTCATCTGCAGAAATACCCGGATGACTCTGCAATTGTTTGCTGTATCAATAATGGACAAGAGGCTGAGTACAGGGAACTGGTCTGTGGCCTCACAGCCAGAGGTTTCACAGTTTGAAAGCTGTTGTGTGCATGTTAGGTTAAATGGTGATTGACCGTAGGAGTGAGCGTGCATGATTGTTTGTCTCATTTGTCTCTGTGTTGGCTCTGTGAGGGACCGTCATCCCGTCCAAGGTGTACCCTGCCTCCCACCCAGAGACGGCTGGGACAGGGTCGCGCCCCCAACTGCAATCGTGAATTGGATTACGTGGGTATAGAAAATGGATGGATTTCAAACAGTAGATTCCCTTTCAATATTTTTGCATTCTACACATATAACCAAACCTGAAAAAATGTATAGCAGCGGTCAGATGCCATTTAGACAAAAAATTCCATGTATTTGTCTTTCTCCTTCTCCAAAATAGATTTTTGATCATTTTTCCTCCAGTGGATGACTTAGTTTTACTGTGTCAAATGATGTTTGAGTTTAACTTTTAGGATGTCATTAAAATGTAAGGATGTTGTATGTCTTATCAATGAGTTTAATCAAGTAATATCGAATCAGACTTTTACTATCAACTTCTATACCTTGAGCTCTTTTAATAAACTCGGTAATGATTTATGTTAAGTCAAGAAGGCTGACTTTAGCCAATTGGTGATCAAAAATTCTGAACAAGGATGCCAGAAAATAATTTTCTATATCCCTTGAAGATAAATCAAAATTAGGATCCCAACTACATATGAGCTAAAGTAAAATTTTCCACAAATGCTCGATATTACATTTATTCCTTCTCTGCTGACTGTGATATCACATAATCATGTTCCCACATTCGGATGTTTGTGCTCACAATGCGAAAATTCATGTCTGGCATCAAACTTCTTGCTTTCATCATCCTGCGGCAATAAATTTGAACAGCCACATGAGGCAACGATGAGGAAAAGTTCAACATTTTTTAGAGGAGTCACGCTTAAAGTTATTATAAAACTAACATTTCTAACAAGCTGAGATAAATCTCTACACACTGTTTAAAGGCTTGTTATTAGAGCCGCGTGGACTGAAATACCTGTGAGGCTGGTTGAACCTTTCTGTTTTTCTTTCTCCTCGAACGGTTGCAGAATGAATGTTGTTGGCAAAGGTTCTTCTTCAGTCTGCAGGGTTGTATTAATTGATCGAGGAGATCCAGGAGGAACAGTGGAGGCTTTGAGAACACAGGAAATAATATGACTAGAAGGGTAAATGTGTGTGTGTATATGCATGCTCATATGACATTTTGCTGTCTTTGTCTATAAACAAATGGAGGGAAAAAAAAGCATCACAAGATGTGGCCTACAGTACATACAAATGAATTCATAATTCAAGAGTTGAACAGCAGTTTTATGTCTTAGTCCACACATTGATCATCTTTGAATGGTTGACATTGTCTGTAATCAGTTAATTTTACAAGACAAAAGTAATCCTTGGTTTAACAGTCCTACTATCCAGATAGCACAGATAAAATATCACGATTGCTGTCAGTTATCACATCAAAAAGCCACCCATAACTGACAGTATAGGCTGCTGATTGACCTGAACTTTTCTTTTTCAGCCAGACAAAGCCTTGATTCACTTGTGATTGATACTCAGATTCAATGCAAGAATTCAGCTGCTTCACAAGGAAAAGTGATCCATCTTTGATCTCACTTAGATTTGCTGAGACGTTTACACATCTAACCAATAACTTACCATCTAGGACTTTGAGACTGACTTCCTGGTACGATACATTAAAGGTTCTCTCAACTTCACAGTGATATCTCCCAGTGTCCACCGCCCTCAGCCTCCTTATTGTCACAGTGAAGACTCCATCCCCTCCATCGTACTCCATGCTGTATCTCCCTTGCCGTGTCGCAGCAGACCTCTTCATCTCGGTCTGAATGAGACTGTTTTCACTGGAGCAGACACCTCGGCAGAAGTACATTCTATTGTGTTCTGAGCTTTCATCTGTGGTCCAGCTACCAAAACAGGGAATAGAGATCTTTCCACCAACATGGCCGCTCACCTCCAGCATGTCTGAGGCCTCCAAACACACAGCTGCGGAATGAATATGGATATGTTTTTGTGAGTGTCAATGTCAATATAATTTCTGCCGTCATTGTACTTTATTCTGTCATTTCTAAATATTAAGGGAGTAAATTAAGAAATACTTTTTCCCTAAAATATAGAATACTTACCCTGACATGTCACTCTCTTTCCTTTGACGCGTACTTTTCATTTAAGTTGTAATTCTATATTCTTTAGTTTTTAAATGTTGAGCAGTTCTTTCTATGTCTCGCTATGTGGAATCCTTTTTAGGTTATGTGGCCTCCATTTTAACCACCTGAAGTCAGACATTTTAATGGGTTTGTGTTTGTTTTTGTGTCTGAGTTGAAAAAAAAATTACAAACTGAAAAAGGTCTCTACAGCTGGGATAGGGGTCCAGCCCCCTTTTACATAAAAAAAACTAGAGTTCTCTCTTGCTGTCTCTTAATTTTGGCATTAAACAAGTGTTTTTTAAACTATTTGGGATGTGAAACATGGTCACCTCTTCAGTTTATCCTGTTTGACATTTTGTCTTTACAGCCAAAACTGTGTTCTGTGAGGTTAGTGATGCCTTTAACCAGCAAATTCTGATTAGCTCATTCTCATGTACAAGTAGAAATCCATGATAACGCTTTTCAAACAGCATGGTATGTGATGGTATCAAATTACAGTGCTCTAGTGCTCTAATTAGTCATGGGTGAAGTGCTGATAATGTTGTGTGGATGGATAAAAGTACATTTGGAGGCACTGAATGATTTTATTTATAAAGACACAGACACTCAAGCAAAGTTAATTCTCTCATGAAGCGTTGGTCTGAAAAACACCAAATCTCTGTTCGAACATTCAGAAGAAATATGTCACGTGTGCAATTTGGACATTAAATTTGGTGATAATCTCTGGCCCAAGTGAACATTTGTATGAGATGTTTTTAACTTCCTTCAGGTCACGTTAAAGGGAATGAGATGGGGTTACAATAACTTGATTCTGAAACATTGTATTTCTTCAGACCTTCAGTCACAATCGTCTTGGTTGGACTTTTAAGCCCAGGATGCGGACACAGCCTGTCTGCAAAAATAAAGTTGGAAAAAAAATGGTGCATGGGAGAACATTGCTGCTAATCAGTGAAAGTTGTAAACACATTCCTTGTAGATCTGAAAGAGACAAGCAGACCTGCCTTAATGAACCATCAAAATATTGGCCGAATACAGATAGGGCTATTTTCAGCCTGAAGGTTGTTTGTTCGGAGGCTATTTTCCAGTGGTGGAGGGGATAATATTAACCTACGTAAAGTGAGACGGGAGGAGAATACTGGACAAAATGCAAAGTCTATGGCAGACTTTTAACATGATCATCCGTCAAAGTCAGACTTGTGCTTGAACTAAAGCGAACGCTTACAAGTGTGTTTATAGAGTATTACAGTTCCTCTGAACCTTTACATTTTATGTGAATACTTGTTTTAAGAGTTGCAGCAAGCAGAAATTATATGAGCAGATCAGACAAACAGGGGCATACAGCAGCTGGATGAGAGTCATCTGTTTAACCTGTTCATCCACTGCAAACTGCCCATTCTTAAGACTTAACTGATCTTGGTACAGTCTCATCTGATATGGTCCCAATGAACTGTAAATGATCATTTTTACAGGAATGTTGCTGAGTGGAATATTTGGGCAACAACACTAAAACGTCACTGCCTGTCTCAGTAGATCTAGCTTTAGGTAACTGTAAGGGGCTGCTCCGCAAAGTGAATTCTTTTCGTGGTATGGTACCTTTAAACTACTGTGCTCAATCTGCATGAAATGTAATGTTTTATGCTGAGACTGTTGTTCCAATTCTGTACAAGCGATTTCAGTTCCTTTTTGTGTGACAATTAAAACCAGAAATTCAGATAAACTGAACAAATTCCAATGTAAAATATTTTACGAGTAACGATAAAGGAATTGTTGGAGACATACACCACAGCTTTGGAGCTGCTGTAACATCTTAATTAGACAATTTTTCTAATGAAACACCAATACAAAAATCATCTCTGCCTTGATTTTTTCAAGCAATAACGTAAAAACCATCGTATTCCTTACAGTATGTTCAGTTACGTACTCCTCGAAAGGTTAAATTGCAACTTCTATCATTAAGATTTTGCATGCGGAACTGAGTTAAAATAAGAGAAAACTTACCTAAAAAGCAACAAAACGAAATGAGAGACTTCATTCTTTCATCACAGGTACGTAGAAAGATGCAGCTTCTAATCAGTCATCCAATTCACTGCCATAAAACACGAGTGTCTTAATGGTTATAAAAAGCGACACAGATGTGAAATAAAAGTTTGATGCAGCTCGTTTGTCTTCAGTTTGTCTCAATATGAAGTGGGTATGATTCTGTTTGACCATGCCTCTTCAGCTAGTTTTGATCTCAGACAGAAAACGTCCAGCGTCCAGCAGCTCCTCTGAGGCTTCACTCTGCTTCGACCAACCAGCTCATGACTGCGATGGGCTATAAGGTCTTCAGTGTTCATGTCAGGCCCCCCCAGCTGTGTCTGTGTGCCTCAAAACATCTACAGTACGTTACGCTGGAGGGTATCAAACTCAATAAGCAGTCTGTCTGCTGACTGTGTCACGGGTGTCTGAGGGCAACCGGAGGATGTTTCATACAGCATGATGACACAGTTAAACCACACTTAAACACAAGAAAATTACGCATATTTTCAGAAGAAAATTCCCAAAGGACTGATTCATATTCAATTTTAGAGGATGACAGGCACCTCCTTAGCATTTTCTTTGGACACCCAGCAGCTAAGACAAATATCAATAAACCTCGATGAAGCCTCATTAATCAGTTAAGAATTTTATTTTATTTTATTTTTATAGCAATACATCCACATATGTCAGTCACCTTGAGTGAAATGGCATCCAAATGATGAATTATTGTAAAGAAAATCCTGATTGGATCTGGTTTGTTAAGTCCAGCCGGAATTTGTTGGTACAGTTCCCAAATTGTATCCTGGCTGTCATTCATTAGCGATACCTCGATTTATGTTGCAGCCTTATGAAGATGTCTTTTGTACCTTTTTCTTTACACACATTTTTTCTTCCACTCATTAAAGCTCATCTAATTTTGGATAATTTAATGTTTCAACTTGGATTAGTTCAGGCTCCTTTGAGGAATGGTGCATCTTCAACCCGTTCACCCAAAGCTGCGAGACTTTCGTCGTTGAAACTGAAGACAACTTGTGGGCTTGTTTTATTTGTGGTAGTATTTATTTTTTTAATGAAAAAGGATATTTAGCACAAACAGGCAAGACTTTATAACTCATCACTGGTCAAACATGAAAATGTCAAACTTTCTGAATAAAAGGGACGTTAACATAAAGTTGAACGGACAGTGCAATTGGGAATGGTAACATAGATATCGAGAAGGAAAATGGTGACCTTTTTAAATGTCCTCTTCATATTAGGAAGAAACAAAGTTACCTAATTAAATTAGCATTTAGGACCTGGTATTAAAGCTGCAGTCTGCAACTCTTTTTCAAGCATAATGCCTGGAACTGTCCGGGGATTCTGAAAGTAGTACATTAAATACCCCAATACAAAAAAAAATGAGTTCTCTAGGTCCCCTATATGTCCCGCTAGGTCCCTCCAAAGCCAGCAGGTTTGTTTACAAAATTGCAGACCGGACCGGTAAAAGGTAACCAATCAGGTTTACGAGCTGGGCTCTGCTGCCTGTCAATCACCGATTGTGCACGCGCGATACAAGGCAGGCTCGTCCCCACGCTTATTTATCTGGACTATTGAACTTCATTACGGGCTAGTCTACTTACTGTGTCTTCCGAGATCGCAAATGACAGGTGAGTTGATGAATGGGGAGTCGTGTAGGCGCATCTGGCGTGCACGTAGACGTGCACGAGTTCTCATGTGTTTTGAGGGGGCGGGACAGGAAGTTGAATAACTTTTTATTTTTCGGTTAAAAAATAAGCATTTCTTGCATTTTGCGACTACGGAGGTCACCGTTTTCAACTTCAAGCGTTCTGATAGATCATGTAAACTCTTAAAATGCCAAAAAGTAGGACTTTACGTATGACAACAACAAATCTTGCAGACTGCAGCTTTAATGAAAAACTCCAAGACAATTTGCTTATTGTAAACAGCTTAGATTTTTATGTATTTATTGCTCATTAGTAAACATCACCCCAACGAGATGTGCTGCTTTCCATCTAAATGTCACACTTCATTCAAAATTTTTACAGTTTCAACTCACTTAGACCATTTGATTGGACTGTCCTTCTCCCAGTACACAAGCACAGAAGAGGAATGAATTGATTCAAGTAAGTTTGACTCTGAGCTGTGGGGATAGGCCTCCTTTCATCTTCTTACTTTGGGGCTTTTTCCATGTTGACATTTTACATCACAAATTAAGCCGGTGGCAAACCGATACCATGTCGAGGAATGAATCGGTCAGCTTTATTAGGAGCTTCTGTTAATTTCCGGTCAAAGCCCTGATTAAGAGCTGCGGAGCACGTGCAGAGCGCCCCGGCCTATTTGGGTCCAATTGAGCATATGTATTTAGGAGTAAATTGACCTTCAACTCAATTACATGGCGGTGTTAGTCAAACCTTGACAATTTCAGTGAGACTAACATGTTTAAAAGTTTATTTTTAGTCAAAATCCAGTTAGACTAAGACAAAAATGTGACCAACTTCACGTAAATGCATCGACTGAGTTGGTCTTTTCCCTGCTGGCTTCCAAGTGAAGAAATCTTGTTCTCATGAGCGCTTTTTGCGTTCCCCATCCCCAACCATGAAAACAATCCAAAGCAAAACTCCCCGTCGTAATTCCACACAGCAAAGAGAAAACCTCTTTCTCAGTAAAAACTTTTATTATGAACAAAACATCCTATAGAATAGTGCACATATATTTTCCCTACTGTACAGTTTTCATCAAAAATATGATCCAACTCAGTAAACCAAACACCACCCAATATTGGTCACATATTTACATTCTAGCTAGTGAAATGCTGCACTCATTCTTTGTACATAGATTTCCTGAAGGTGATCTGTTTATATGGAGAACCTTGTACATACGGGACAATCTGACCCCTGAGTCCTTCCTTTATCATCTGTGGAGAGTATACCCTGCGCGTGAATGTCCGTATGACGTTCGAGATATAAAACATTGGCAGCTTAGTGTGAGTCTTGCATGTCTTTGTCTTCTTTAAGACCGTGGAAGAACTCCAGCGATGGTTTCCCGAGCGCTCTGAGTGAGCCGATCTGGAAACTTCACCTCATACTCCACTATTAGGTCGCCTCGACGGTCGGGCCGTTTGGGATATGGCAGCCCCTCCCCACTAACTCGTCGCTTCATCCCTGGGTGCACGATATCTGTTGATGACACGGTCACTGTTTTGGCCTCCAGTGTGGGTACGTTGACTGTGCAGCCACACAGAGCCTGATGGGACAGAAGAGAAGATGCAAAGGTTAGGAAAAGTAACAAGAACTTATTTCAACTCTCGTGATTTAATTGTTCTTAAGGGTAGTATTTAAGCACTTTTTCACAAATATGCTACTCAAAGTTAAATATAATCCTGACTTACATCTCTGAGTAAGATCTTGGCGGTGTAAATTATATCAGAGCCTTCCCGTTTGAACAGTGGATGTGGCTTGTCCTTTAACACAAACACCACGTCAGCTGGAATGTTTCTCGGATTCTCATCCCCCTCTTTTGGAAACGTGATTTTGGTGCCCTCTTTCCATCCCTTCTTTATCTGCACCTCCAGAATTCTCTCCTCAGTCCGTGCCGTGTGTCCGTCGGGATTCAGCCTTTTACGAGAGATCTTCATTTTCTTTGTGCAACCCGACAAAACTTCCTCCAAAGACACCCGGAGATCGTGAACCACAGGTGGGTCCTGCTGCTTTTTTACTAAGCTGGTGTGGCCGCCCATTCCTCCCATCCCCGTGCTGAAGGAGCGCGGGAAGCCAGCCATTCCGCCGCCGCCCATTCCGCCACCCCCCATCCCGCCGCCCCCCATCCCAAAGCGGGAAAATGGGTCATCGCTGTCCATGTCCTCATCCATACCTCCATTGCGGGAACCAAAGAACTGTTCAAAAGGGTTGCGTCCACCGAAAAACTCTGCAAAGATGGCATGAGGGTCGCCCTGGAAGGTGTAGCTGAAGGTGCCAGGACCGCCACCACCAACACCACCACCACCACCACCTGTGGGGCCTCCGCCTTTCAGACCTGGACAAGAAAAAAGAAAAAACAAGTAAGTTAATATCTGAAACTGATATCGGGGACTGAAGTTTTGTTTCATAACTCAAGTGCTCTTTCTTATTCTTCAGCAGAGGCAGGCCCCACTCATAAAGAAACCTGGTGTTACAGCTGTTACTGACGTAGAATTGATAATACTGCAAACTTTCTGCTAACTATTCCTTTATTTTCCATTTGTAATAAAAGCTTTTGTTGTAATCATTCAACTTTTGAATAAAACAAAGGTTATTTACCTACATATAAATGGGCTTAATCTAAGTTTTCAGTGTGCAAACGTGCAGCTAGACAGAAACAGATGTCCGCTGCAAAAACCAAAGAAAGAGACCACAGCAAAGCATTTGTATGTTGTCATACTGGTTGCCCACCAAAATAAAGCACATCCAGATGTGCGCATACTGATTTCAACATGACCCAAGTTTTTCAATAGGGATTTTAATATGGAGATAGTGTAGCATTTGAAGAAAAACAAAACAACAACAACAAAACAAAAAACAAAAAAAAACACAAAACGCTAATAAGCGTATGACAGACAAACCACGAAACCAATTTATTCAGACACCACCATGAAAATATGTGGCAAAACCCTCCAACACATAAACACTTTGTCAGCCTCCATATTGAGAAATGTCCATCCCATAAAGTTTGACACTGCAAATGCATGAATCTTATTTTTTGTACAAGTCAAACTCCTGTAATTGTTTCCAACTTTAAGCTGAAATGTTGCCGTAGCCATGGTAACGTATCAGGCCTGATAATACAGGTCTTAGCCGTCATTAGCTACAAACACCTTAACAGGACAAGTCTTATCGGTGTTAAAGAATGCACAAATTATCCATTTCTAAAGCAGTGCGTGTGAATAGGTGCCACTCACTCAGGCTCCAGCTTGTCCTGCCCCCAAAATAAACCATATTCAGTGGCATCATTGAACCACGCGGTACGTTAATCCCGCCTTTTTCCTTTTAAATACAGAGCCCCACACCCCCTCTGACCTCATGATCAAATAGTTTCTGCTGGCAGACTTTTTTGGGACACATATTGTGTGAATTGCTCTCTGTAAAGCGGGACCTCGCCTCTTTGGGCCTCGAGCCAGTCAAGCCTTTAATGAAGGACACGGGGACCAGAGAGCGCCATGACAGGCGCACACGCATTAACATTTGTTTGGACCCTTGCACGCTTGCTGTCGTTGTGTTTCAGTCAAACCTTGCAAGCATTTGACCCCAGCCATTGCGTTTAAGGTTTACTAGTTGAGTAAACTCGAGAATAATGATTTGAAAGCCTACCTTCTTCACCAAAACGATCGTAGATGTCCTTTTTCTTTGGGTCGCTCAAAACGTCGTAGGCTTCGGCAATCTCTTTGAATTTATCTTCGGCTCCTGGTGACTTGTTTTTGTCGGGGTGATAACGCAAAGCCTGCTTACGATAAGCCTTCTTTATGTCGTCCTCTGACGCTCCTTTCTTAATTCCCAAAATGTCGTAGTAGTCTTTACCCATCTTGACCGTCCAGCGGTCTGTATAGTAGTGATTTTAAAGCTGTTAAAGAGACGTCGTCGTACTTCTGTTGTCCTCTCCCCGTCCGTCCTCTGTCTCAGCTGAGGTTGCAGCGCTCCAACTATTTTCTTTATAAACAGCGTGGAAACTTCGAGACTTTTCCATAACCGGCCTGAACAATCGCGGCTGTGACGCTCGAGCGGGGACACGCCCAGTGCTGGCGTCACGCCATGCTGCTTTCAAATGTTGTCGGAAATAACTTCTACAACGGTCACCCCTTGAACAGGGAAAAGCCGTTTGCATGCCCATCATGCCTGTTGTCGATTGCCATCTCTAAATATGGCTAAATCAGCTCACAAGCAGTCATAGCAACTGTCGTGACCATGACAAAAAACAACAAACGTTATCTTGAGTGAGCTTGATTTAAAAAAAAAAAAAAAAAAAAAAAAAAAAAAAAAAAAGTGACAGACTCCCCCACAAGGCTTTTGGACAGCTGTCAGGATATTTTGTTATGCTTGGGTGTGACTGGGATGGAGGCCTACCAAATTTCCTGCTGCAGACTGGCAGAGCAGAGAACTGGGAAATTTAGACCATACTGCTGTACTTCTTTGTCTTTCAAAGGGCTCAGCTGTCTTTTTTAATACCATTATGTTGTTTATATCTGTTTATGAGTTAGATGAAGAGAAACAAGAGGCAAGATACAGTAGCTGTCGTCTTTAATTAAATTAAACCACATTGGAATTAAACACACTAAATTCAGCTTGACACTGTGTGATATGCTGTACAGACCTATAGTGTAAACTTTAACCTTTCACTTTTGTATATTTAAAAGAACAATAAGCAGTTGAGGTGGTTCTGGTATCTAGTGTTGAAGACTTCCGGACGCCTCCCCGGAAAGATGTTTCGGACATGTCCAACCGGGAGGACATCTCTGCGAAGTCCCAGGCTTTAACTCATAGTTGGATTTGGAATGATTTGGTGTCCTTCTAGTGGAGCTTGAGGATGTGGCTGGGGAAAGTGAGGTCTGGTGATGTCTGCTTCTGTTGCTCTCCTTACCCGGTTCCGGATAAGCAGCAGAAAATGGATTATTGGAATATGTGCAGATTGTTAACTGTGAAACAGTTAAGCCACTTAGGTATCAATCACATTTACTCTCAAGATACCCAACCACAACTCAAGCTTAGAAATTAGTTTATAGAACAAACCAGTCAAAATTTCCCAGTTTTAATAATGTCTCTGCATTTATTTCATTGTGAAACAGGATGTAAATCTAGGTGTAGCCCTTTAGAGCAGAACAAAGGCTAAGCTGTACATGTAATATGCCTTTCGTGTGATAAGGTAACATGTGCAGTACATAGATCACATGTTTGTCTGAAAAAAATGGGGCCCAAGTAGGTATTCATACAAAGAAACTCCAGTCACTTTTTGTACACACAACAGAAATTTGGGAAATCATATGAAATTTATTTGTGTATAACTTTTGAGCATACACTAGATTGTCTGTTAGTTGTCGTTTTAAAAAGAAAAAAAGTAAGTAAAAGAAGTTATTCTTTTCGTGTGAACATAACAGTAATAAGTGCCCAATTCCTCCATTGTATCTTTGTTTTCCTGTTAATCTGACTTTTGTCCTAAATGAAAAGATTTTTATGTGTACACGAGTCATGTGAGTTAACATTTGGGAACTGGGCCTGAAAATACTGTCTCCTTTAGAGAAGATTTGTGCTATTTTTTAATAAATATTTTTCTGCAGTTTTGCAACTGTGTCTAAAATGTTTGCGACTGAGAGCCTTACAATGTACCCGTAGAATTAGGAATGCCTGAGATTTAAAGTTAAAATTTGCTAAACTGAATAGATAATGCTAATTATAAACAAGGAATTTTCAAAGTGGACTCACTGCACACATGAAGTTCAAACTTGAAATGGACAGTTTGAATGTCTAATTGTCCATAATTGAGAAGCCAAAGTGAGATAAATAAAATAAATATAAATCAATCAATAAAGTAAAATACGTTGATTTACTGATCAAATAGTCCTAAATCTGTTTTCATGTGACCACCTGGAAAAATGTTTAAATTTAGTTGCACTAGTATTGATAAAAGTAGTACCATAACTTTATTGTCATCATATTGAGGGTTAACCCAGAGCTAATAGCTCTAATGACATCTAGATAGCACTTTCTGTAACATAAAAAACATTACAGTCAGTGTGAGATATATATATATATATATATATATATATATATATATATATCTGTGAGCATGTATGTATACAATACATACGTGTAGATAGATATGGATAGATAGACAAGACACTGGAATGCAATACAAAAAACGTTGTATGTGCAAGTGTAAGCTCATTGGCTAACATGCTGATAGTGTGGGCGTGTTCACCTCACTGGTGATGGCGTTAATAGGCTAAGAGAAGCGCGTGGTGTTCCTTAGCAGCCTTTGATTGGAAGCTGACCCATCACTCATCTGTGATATTAAGGAAGGAGTGCTAACTGCCAAGATGAAGCACTACGAGGTAAGTCGTGTCCATACATTTTTTAAATCGTCAACTGGGAACCTTGTGGGGGCAAACTTTAAATAGCCAATGCGGAATTGTCTTCTCTGAAACGGCAACTCCTGAGAGCTGTAAGGAAGACTGCAAGCTAATCAAACAATGCCCATTATGGGCTGCTTTCTATGAGCAGGGCATTGGGTCGCGTTGCGGTTAAATTCACGACTGTCAATGAACCAAAAACAAACTATAGCCTCGTAGATATGACGATTTATACCCAAGTTTTGTATACGTTAAAACCCTTATTTAAAGTAAAGCTTTCCATTAAGCTAGAAACACTTCTCTGCAGGATGACGCTCGTCATCATCGCCGTCTCTGGGTGGACAGACTCATGGCACTTTTTTAATCTTGTTCTTGCTCAATATTGTAGGTGAACAGTCAAGGCCGCAATTTAAGCTATTTTTTTCCCCCCACATTATCTCAGTTACATACAATTATTCAGGTCTGAGTTAATCAGTCTGAAGGACGGCCTGCTGGATAAAAAAACTGAAGTACGGCCTGAGGATAAGCTTGCAATCTGGAAAGACACGATTAGCTCATAGAAACATGCATGCTTCTATTCTCAAAGGTGTCTTTTCACTAATTCCGCATTAGTATGCCTTTTTCAGAGCTTTTGGTGCTTGCTGGGTCACAGGGATTCACAGTTTCACAAGCACCTTAAACCCATCAGACAGGATTTGAAGCAGTCTGACAGAAACTGATGCAACCTTGGGCTTTTCTGGTCCCCCTTCTTTCTTTTGACAGATTTGGCTTTTGACACCTGTGATGGGAAGAACAACAACATTCAATAAGAAGTGTTTATATTCATGTGTCATATGCAAGAACTACATTGATCTAGATATAATCAAAGAGTTGGACACGACCTTAAACTTAGACTATACCCTCCAGATATATCAATACTTATGTCCAAACTTTACAGCACAGATTTGATGTAAAGCAAAGTACATACGGTATTGTCAAGGAATGCTTAAAAAGGAATGCTTAAACACCAATACTTAACACAATGTTGTGAAATCACTTAAGAGTCAATATTATTCCTGAAAGGCATTTAGCTAATAACTGTTTTGATTATTTTAGCTGCAAAATAAGTTGCTATAAGTTGCTTTTAGGGTTAATAAAGTTGTATATAGTTTGATTTAATGTCAAATATCGCTAGGTACAGTTCAGAAGGCGTGGTCTCTGCAGCTCCTCACCTGGTTACACTCTGAGTACACAGTTCCAGGTAACAGGCTCGCAGGGCAGAGTTTGTAGAAATAAACCACTTTTACTCCCTCAAAAAGGAAGAAAAGACAAAGGATCGTCTACACTGGACTGAGGACGGCTACCATAAAATCTTGTGGACAGATAAGTTGAGGTTCAGGAACTTTGATTCAAATCGCTGTGTTAAAATGGTCGTTGTATACGAGTGCGATTTCTCAGTGCTGAACCCTCACCATGAAGCTTTAGGCCTCGACTGTCCAGACAAGAAATCCCTACAAACACTGAAATAATCACGCCGGGTCAGCAGGTTGCAATAATAATTGTAATAATTAAGGATACGTCAAAATACTAGAGGAGAACTTTTGGAGCTCATTCTTCTGTGGCCAAAACGGTAGTTTGTGCAGTGGTGAAATGGACAGACGTATAAGATCGGTTGTGTGGACGGACAATTAAGCAGAGTTATTGTTCAACGTGACATTAGTGTATATGGTAATGAAAGCACAGGATAATGTAAAAAAAAAAAAACTGCATATAGGCACTACTGTTAAGGTTTCCGACTCATACTCATAATGTAAAGCGACACAAACTAGGCTGAGATGCCCAAAATAAGACAAACTTTTGCTGTGAATTCCTGTATTTTATTTGATCTAACTTTGAGTAGCTCAATCATAACTTTATTATTACTATTTGAAAGTGTAGGCTGAAGCTAGATGAAGATGCACATGTAATCGCACTAAAAGCATTGTTAACGGATTTCTAGAGACTCTAAAGATTTCACATAATTCTGAATTTAAATCAAACTCTGATTGATTTCCAAATTGTCGTAATTACACCGAGTAGATCATTCTGTCTTTGTATTTAGACCAGCTTCACAACGGTATGGCTTCCTCACACACAAGTTTCTAAGAGTGTGTGCACAGAACTCATCATCTCTAGGTTTATCTGTCGAAACATTTAAAGACGTAAAAATTGAACTCTTACCTCAGAGCAAGTGGTGCAGGCCAAGCCAGCAAAGATAAATCAAAGCCATCGTACATTTACATTCCACAGTAGCAATTAAAGCTCAGTTCTCCCTCCTTTACCCTCAACCCAGAGTGTATTACCAGCGTGGACTGTCACTGCCGGAGGTTTTATATAGACGAGGTAGGAGGGGGAGTGACAGTTGAGTTGGGGCTGCTTGGCACATGTACTGGAACGGGGCTTTTTCCCAGAAGTCTCAACTGTGGTGTCATGTGTCCTGCTTATTTTATGTCTAAGTCACTTATGTGCACGCTGACCATGTAGATAAATAACTTCTAAAATGTTGTTAAAAGGTTTCTGTGAAGACGGTGACGGAGGTGGCATCCGAAAGAAACAAAACTGGATTTCTTTGATGAATGGAGTAGATGTTCTTTGCTCCCCTGTTGCCACTAGTGATTGTATCTTTCATTCAGTCTGGAAACTGTATCCCAGCTCTTAGTCTTAAGAGAATGGAGGGTTGTGGGGGGAGCTTCACGGAGGGGATTGCCCCACTAAGCCCTCAGAATCTGGAGTATTATCACGCCGTGTTGGCAGGAAAAGGCAGCTCTGCATGCCTGCGACTGAAAGATCAGGTTGTTCGGTTTAGTTTTATGGTACAACATACTGAAAAAGCCATAGGGATTGTGTGAATGAGACCCTAAACCGGTGCATTCAGGTGTTTAGGGTTTAGCGATGGTCTCGCAGGTTGTAGTTGGTCACTGATTGAATATCAGTTTAATGTAATCAACAGTGAATGCATGACATCACCACATAGATCTGTGTGGGGTCTGCTGGGAATGGGCTGGCCATGCAGCGTTAGCATGAGATGTTTATAATTAGCTGTGGAGAAGACGACTGGGTCAAACTAGTAAAAGGGAGTGCTGTTTGTCGTCATACCTTTCCCCGATCATCCTTCTTAGCTGGAGTTTGAGAGGTGTCAGGCGTCATCAGGTGTCCGTTTTTAGGGACGAGTTGTATTTCAAAACCCAGTTGCTGCATTTCTGAAAAGAAGCTCGCTTAAATGTTACTTTTGATAAATATACCCTCAGATGAAGGTTTGGCATTGGGGATGCTGGGCATTCCTATGTATGCAACTGTTCACACACATGAGGCATATGTTTGCGTTGCAAGGGTCGCCGAGCAGTTAAATAAAGCGGCGCACCACAAGTGAAGGAATGAGAGATGGGCAGAGAGGGAGGGAGAGTTGAATGACAGGAGGAAGAAGAGGGAGGGGCAGATGAGTGGAGGAGAGACAGATTTATTTCCACAGCTGAGGGCTGCCCCTCTCCTCTTTGGCTTTGCTTGGTCCTGAGATCAACCCCTGTGAATTAGTCACTGGAGAACTGTGGAGAAGAAGGGAATAAACTGAGAGCAGGAGGCGAAATAAGGACATGGATGCCTTAGCGCTAGAGGCCACCACTGTGAAAAAGACAAATAACACGGCAGGCCCGCTGTTGGCTCAAGCCCCGGCCAAACGCAAACCTGCTAAAAAAGCTAAAAAGGCTGTTGTTTTCTTTGAGGTGGAGATACTGGATGCCAAGACCAAGGACAAGCTCTGCTTCCTGGACAAGGTAGGAACCCGCTTTTCTTCTTCACGTGTTTGTTCAACTATTTTCATATTGATGCAGTTTAAATCCTGCTTTGATAACTAGAACTTAGTCTTTTTGATAAGTGCCTTTTGACATTTGATCATTATTGGGCTGCACAACCAATGCTGCACCTGCAGTATATCTGGTCTTAAACTAAAGTAAAAAATCTCTGTCTGCGAGTCTGTGTTTTCTAGAACACAGTTGAGTGCGACTGCCTGTGTAAAAGTGGCACACACTGGAGTGCCTTTCATGCATGTGACATAGCGCTGCAGGGTGTAGTTATCTGGGCAGAGTTGAAGGATTTTGGGATTTGTTTTTATATATTTTGAAGGGTACGGGTACTCATGTGCATATTTATTGGATAATTCACAACATAAAGAATAATATTTATAATACGCAGTGAATGAGGTCCAGTAACTGTGAAATGGTCTGTTTTACTGTAATTTTGATCAGCTGGATGGATGCCCCATGCAGATGTTTTGCTGTCAGGCAGCTGGTTAAGGTATTGAATGATAGGAGTGCTAAAAAAAAGAATGAATCTGTAAAAAATAAATAAACCTGAGGAAATATGTACAGAAAACGGAAAACAAAAGAACAAAATAAAGCAGTCATTTTTATTTTCAAACTAATATCATTGTTGTGTGTGTATTTTATTCTGTTTTTGCCTTTATGTTTTTCTAAAGTTCTTTCTTTACAATTTACAATTTTTATTTATTTGTTTTTCATCGCTTCATTTGATCTTATTTTTTATTTAAGATGGTTATCGCTGTTTTTACCTGTCTTTTGCTTTGAGCCAATCAGATTTAGGCATGAATTGTCTGCTTCCTCCTTCGTTGTCTGCTTTGTCTATTACTTATTGCCAGATTTGAGACAAGAAGTTAGCACCCCCCCCCCCATGGCAGCTGGGATTGGTTCTAGCACCTCTGCTAAGACCCTGAAATGGATCATGTGGATACAGAAAATGAATGGAGGGATGCCTAAAATTCACAATTTGTTACGGCTTTTGTAAGACATGCGCACCCAAATTTGAAGTTCAAGTGTAGCCCGTGTGTTACACGCCTTGGTGCACACTTTTAACATAAACCTTGTCAAATGATATGAGTCAATACAACACTTTCAAGACCAAAATTAAAAATTTGCTTCACGTTCTGCGTCACTTCTGGTATAACAGCTAATTCTGTGACCCCCTCAGGGTTCAGTTCTGAAACCTGTTTCTCAAAAATCAGTGTAAAATGAGCGAGTTTGCTGAAGTAAAATACAGGTAGCCCAGGTTGGAGTTTTCTTGATGTGTTTCTTCAACTGATCTGACTCTATCTACATGTTGTGGCATGGGTGTTTAGTCAAACAACGATGCAGCCAATCACAGTGGATCGGGCCTCCAGCGTTTCCAGCCAACCGCGAATAAGTGATTTTCTGACTGTGTGAACACTCTGAGCATACTCTCCCTGGATATTACTCGTGCTTAGTTAGAAATATATTTAGGTATGAAGTATTTCAGAGTTGGGAGCATAGCCAGCCATGGACCTCTGTGCAGTTAAATCCAACATATTATCATTACTGTTTGCAGAACTTTCAACTTTAGACACTTTTTGTTTCACTTGAGATATTTAAAAGTTGAGAATATATGTTGTTGAGTTTTAGTGTCGTTGATCACCAGTTGGGTTGGTGTGTTATTGACTGATGGACTTAATGTTGTGTTTGCAGTCAGGTCTTTTGATAGGATGGAGACCTATTGTTGGTTTATCAGAAATGTTTACAGTCATTATCACTTGGCTTGTACCTCCTCATTACTGTGCCAGATGAATTCAGTTTTAGTTCTTGGCCTGTATGTTAGTGCTGTGGCATTAGGGGGGGTTAGTGTGTTGTTAGTGTGAGGCCTGCTGGTGTATAGAGTTGCATGAGCCATCTTCATGCTGCTGTCAGCCAGGGCAAACTTGGCTTAATAACGGCTGCTGCTCAGGACTGCAGAGTAAAAGGTGCCATCCTAACTGGATTATACCATGTTGTCGGTTTAGTAAAGTTTCCATGGTGACAACATCTGCTGTCTTACCACCCCTGGAGAGGCAGTTTCAAAGATGACAGATGTAGATTTGGATCTGCTCAGAGGATCCTTTGGGGGTTTCCTAAATTAGGCTAACAGAGCTGAGCTGAAAGGCTGAGTTAGAAATACAACTCAAGTCCTGTGTCGGTGTGTGTAGGACAGACAGAGTGATCTCAGTTTTCTAACCCTTAAGAGTGGGGTCACAGAGGACCTCAGTGATGTCATCCGGCTGAAATTACCATGAGGTTGTCTGGAGGACGTGAACAGAAGCCAAGTCAAATAAATGACAATTAAGAAAACTACTCAGTCCACACAAGCGCATTCATACAGCCTCTCTTAATCTATACAATGTGGTGCAAACGTCTCGAGCCACCCCTCATTTCTTTATATTTAGTCTCTAAGCAGCCAGACTATCTTGTTATCTTTTCCTTTTTTTCTGTACCTGCCACACTTCCCTGAGGTCTTGATGAATGAAGTGTCTGTGACATACTTTAGTCAAAATAACACAGAAACAGCAGCTGATTAATAACAACATCGAGAACTCTCACCATAATTCCTCTTGTCACATATCGGCTCAATAAACATTGTTGTTTTATTTATTTAAGTTTCTAACTTCCCGCTGATTTAAAAAAAAATAAATAAAAAAGCCAGTTAGAAGTCCGACTGCATTGTCTGTATCATAAACGTTAAACAGAGTATTGGTAGAGCTCTTTTTTTCCCGGTTAAATGAACTGTGTAACTGATGATTAGATTCGATGTTAATAACAAAGCGTAAAGCAAGAGCAAAAGAGTTTTGACTTCCCAGGTACAGTGAATGCAGCACAGTTAAATAAGGTGGGGATACAGAGGGAGGAGGCTTTTCCGCTGAAAATCTAAACGGCTCACCCACTTATTTTCAGATCAAGGTGGCCTAAATCGAAATGTCAGGGCTGTGTTTTTCACTGAATCAACTAAATGACGACGGCGTCACCGGTGAGAGGTGTGTTTCACTGTGGCGTGTTCCACTGCGCCCTCACTGTTGCTACGTCCCTTACAGGCACAGAGGCAGATCAGCTTTGACCCTCCATGCTGCATCTGTACTTTCACAAATAACACCAATGCACAACAAAGGCGCCTCAATCCCAGCATCAAAGAATATGTGAAGAAGTCCTTGTTAACAAATGGATCTATAACCCAAGATTGCTTTAAAAGATTACACCCAGCTCTTCTCCTTGCAAGCAAAATATTTAAAAGTTTGGGGGTGGCTTCAGACTTTTGTGCAGTACTGTGATAGAGACAAAAAACATTGTTGTTTGTCAACATTATGTAGATGAATAACAATCCTCATTTTCCACTCCCTCATTTCCTGCTTTCTAGATCATCCGTAACTGGTCAGCTGACTCATTAAAGGGACGTTCTCCATGTGTGAAAGCTAACGTGTATCCTGATACTGTTCATGTTCATGCATGTTTATTGGCAGAGCCAGACATGTTCACATTTTCACCCAGAATGGAGACGCATTAAGGAGAAATGCAGGATGTAAGCTGCCTTAATCCAAAATGAAAGATTGACAACATAATGATAACTTTGAATCACCTGACCAAACCTTAGTCCAGGGGTTTTTCTCTGTCCTCTAACCACGGTGTGTGTCCACTTTTGCCTTTGTGTGCTCCTCATGTTTCTGTTTTGTTGTCACTGTGTTTTAAATGAGGAGTAGTTGGGGCCATTACTGGCAGCTTATCACAGGGATATGTATTTTTGTTGTGTGCGTTTTGGCTCTTTGAAACCCTAATACCAGCTGTTAAACAGCCAATGTCCATGGGATGTGTGGGCACCGCAGAGCTAAATTTACCACGCGTCATCTTCGTGAATGGAAAATTGGGTTATTATATTTGTTCCTTTGTGTGTGTGTGAGTGTGTGGACGTGTCTCTTCACTGACTTACTGTGGTGTTATTTGTAGGTCGAGCCAAATGCCACAATCGGGGAGATCAAGTCTATGTTTCACAAGAGCCGTGAGTGCAGCCTCTCTGTAGTAGCCTCTATGAATGTGACTAAAGATCAAAGAAATCTTCTCACTGCACATAGATTGACTTTATGTCTTGTTTTGAGATGACTGTAAACTATTTATCTGTCTGTTTCAGATCCTCAGTGGTACCCAGCCAGACAGTCCATTCGCCTTGACCCCAGTATGTCATCTTAAATGTGACCGTCTATCAGTCTAATTGAAGTGAATCGAGCACTGCTTTTTTTGCTGTAGTCTATTCATTATTCAACGTTTAAGGATTCAGTAATAAATGTGTTTCAGAGGGGAAGTCGCTGAAAGATGAGGATGTTCTGCAGAATCTTCCTGTGGGAACCACAGCAACCTTCTACTTCAGAGACCTGGGAGCTCAGATCAGCTGGGTCACGGTGAGCACAAAATGCAGGCGCGCCCAAACACGAGTAGAATCAGGTTCAACAACCCTGACAGGCTCAAATATATGAGAGTGCAAGTGGAAGTCACCTGTTCTAGTTAAAGTTGTTCTGGCCCTATAGGGCACATGTACACAGGCATTTTTTATTTGTGAAAATTGTGAAGACTGAAACTTCCATCAGTCTGCAAAAAAGAGTATTTGTTTTCTTGAAATGCTTTTTCCCGTTTCGAAGGGGGAGTAGAAACCACTTTTCAGATGTCGTCTGAGAGGGCAAAGAACAAAATGATGTGACTCACCGGCCGTTTCTGGCCTGAGTCGACAAACAAACTCGCCTGACTTCCTAGATATGATATAACATGCCAGATATTCCCAGAGATTAAAGTAATTCCTGGAGAGTAGCTCTATCTTCTCTTTAGGCAAACGCTGCAGGATTTGTTTATTTATTGTTTTCACCTCAAAGTAAGAGTCTTAGTTTTTGGTCAGGACAGCTAGTAGCACGAGCAACATAGCCTATACCCTCTGGTAACACTACGCAGCCTGTTTTATTCACTTCAGATCAGTCTTATGAAATGTGTCTGGTTCGAATATCTATTTTTAGGCTTTCTTTTTTTTTTTTTTTTTTCCCTTCTTTTTTCTTTCAAAGAACCCTGCAGATGTGCGTTGTTACTGAATGGAAACCAGGCCAGTGTGCCTTTTACTTTTTGCACTGCACTGGGGTGGGCTATCTCAGTACAGTCATCCCCATTTAAATATGCTGGCAAAGTTTCTCACTCAAAGACAACATTTAAGATTTGATCCCGATTCTGCAGCAACAAGTAATTTGATCTCAAATTTGTTCCACCGGCTACAAGTCTGAATGGGTAATGTTCAAAAACCTTTACCACTTGAGGCTGGTTCTATGTTGGATTATGTAACAGCGACCTGCATCACAAATTCTGACATCCCTATTCCTTAATATTGTCAAAAACAAAGGGTCGCATTCTCTGTTCACTGTTATTTCTGTGGTGTGACATCAATCTGATGTTGCCAGCCAAAAGCTTTAGATACACTTTCCACACATTATAACCACAATGTTTAGGTGGAGTTCTCTAAAAGATCACCCGGGTCAAAATATATAGAAAAAGAAAGAAGTCTTGTCCATTAAAGATTGTTATTTACTCTGTTCTTGTTATCAGGTTTTTCTGACAGAATATACCGGCCCTCTGGTCATCTACCTGATGTTCTACTTCAGGGTTCCTTTCATCTACGCGTCCAAATATGACTTCACCACCAGCAAACACTGGGTTGTACAGTAAGTTTCTCCAACATACCATCACCTGAGAGTCCTTTGTCTTCCAGTGGGAGCATTTCACCACCTACGTGTCTAATTAGACCTTTTGGGGTAAGAAGCCCATCTGCTGTGTTGCTGGTGCTACAATATGTAAAGCTTTGCAAACACCCGTCTACCGTTTTGTAGCATGTTGCTGCCACTTGGAGGCAGTGTCGGCTATTTGTGATGGTGCTCTTGCTGGTCCTTCGGTTTTGCCCTCCTGCTGATGAGACATAAGTTGTAGAGGGGGGGTGAAACGAAGTGGTAAAAGCACTTGTATAAAGAAGGGGGGGAAACTGCAATAAATTGCATTACAAGGAGGAAAAATGTGAAAAACAATAAAGATCAAAGAAACAAGGGACATCTTGCTTCTTGCTAGACATTAATGGCCACGCATGCGCATTGGACACTCACAGCTCACAGCATTTCAGGTTCAAGGTAACTTTACATTTAAGTCTTGTATACTAAGAAGTTGAGAGGGTGCCTTACAGCAAGTGTGCGAAAACACAAAGTTCATCACTTGGTCGGCAACCCGACCGTAATGATAAAGTTACCCGGCTACAGGAGCTCGCTGCACCCAGCTAGGAAATAGTCCTGCACATAATCCCACATAACAAAGACTTTTTTCATGTAGATTAAGCAGATAACATCTTTTAATTAGTGACATTTAAATCAAATCAAATTTATTTGTATAGCACATTTCATGTACAAACAATTCAAAGTGCTTTACATAAAATAAAAGCATTGCAGCAGGGAGTGGAAGAAGCATTAAAATACATAAAAGAATATAAAGAGAAACAAATAAAATCATTTCAATGAATTTAAAAACAAGCAACAGTCAAGATAAGTTAAAAGATAGCATGCAGATTTCATGCATAGACACATGAGAAAAGAAATGTTTTGAACCTACATTTGGTGAAGGTTTAATCTCCACTGGCAGTTTGCACTTGTTTGCAGCATAACAGCTAAATGCTGCTTCTCCATGTTTAGTCTGGACTCTGGACTGGACCAGCTGACCTGAGTCCTTGGATCTAAGAGCTCTGCTGGGTTTATATTCTCTGAACATATCAAAGATGTATTTTGGGCCTAAACCGTTCTGGGATTTGTAAACCATCAGCAGACTTTTAAAATCTATTCTGTGACTGACTGGAAGCCAGTGTAAAGATTTTAAAACTGGTGTGATGTGTTCAGATCTCTTAGTCCGGGTTAAAACTCTAACAGCAGCGTTCTGGATGAGCTGCAGATGTTTAATGCTCTTTTTGGGAAGTCCAGTTAAAAGAGCATTACAGTAATCGAGTCTACTGGAGATGAATGCATGGATGAGTTTCTCCTGGTCTTTTTGGGAGAGGAAACCTTTAATTCTGTTGATGTTTCTGAGATGGTAAAAAGCTGCCTTGGTGACAGCTTTGATGTGGCTGCTGAAAGTCAGATCTGAGTCTATCAACACTCAAAGGTTACGAACTTGGTCAGTGATTGTAAGGTCCCGAGTCTCAAGATATTTACCAACGCTGACCCTCTTCTCTTTGTTACCAAACAGAATGATCTCAGTTTTGTCTTCATTTAATTGTAGAAAATTCTCTCTCATCCAGGTGTTTACTTCCTCCAGACACTGACACAGTACGTCTGCTGGGCTGCAGTCGTCCATTTAGGTGGCTTATGATCATACAAAGACGAGCTGTTTCCATCCGTTTCGTGGATGTCTGTTGTTTGGGGTCCAGATGGGCTGTTCCACTCTGCATTTAAATTCTGCCCATTAATGTACTCCGTACACACAGTCAAACCAGTGATGGGTTACTCTCTTAGCCAGGTTGTTTTTCCATAATAATATGAAAATTGCCCTTAAATCCTATGAAGACATATTTTGAAAAAGATGTTAGTCGGTGCCTTCTTTCATCGATGCAACAATATTGTTTCCTTTTTTAAACATTGATAAAGTATTAATAACTAATGGATTACTAAAATAAGTCTGTTTGTTTCCAGTCTCGCCTGTATGTGTCACTCTTTCCACTACGTTAAGAGGCTTCTGGAGACGCTGTTTGTCCATCGCTTCTCTCATGGAACGATGCCGTTACGGAACATCTTCAAGGTGATTTGTACAGAAAACTGTTTGATTAATGATTTGGGGGAAAAGAGTATCTACTGCCACATGGAGGTTTGAATGATCTGAATGGTCCCTGTCACTCTCTGTTTCAGAACTGTACCTACTACTGGGGCTTTGCAGCATGGATGGCCTATTACATCAACCACCCATTATACACACCACCTAGTGAGTATGCAGGCACCTGCACGCTCATCCAGTAAACTTCCACTTAAACATGCCAAGCATTTTATCATTGATTATGTAAAACGTGTCTTTTGCAGTCTATGGGGAACAACAGATCCGACTGGCCCTCATCATATTCTTGGTAAGTTTATTTCTACTCACTTTGGTAGTTTTCATCTATTTTTTTAATTATGGGTGCCAATGCTGAAGGCATTAGACACACATCTTACTCTTGTGCCAGACTCTTATTTTTCCGTTTCCGCCCTAAAGTTCGGCGCGCTACTAGTCTGGCAGCGATACTCCGACCGACATAAAAAGTGCACCTCATTAGTCAAAAGGAATTCTGGCAAAATGGGAAAATGTCGGAAAAATGCGGATGGGAAAACGCATGGAAAATTTTAAAAAAGGCCATTTTGGGCCTTAACGTGCTTGAAAATGGCATTTTCAGAGGCCTTATAACTCAGCCATACAGCATAGCACAGACCTCACTCAAAGTTTGTAAGTGACACGAGACTCTCGGCTTTAACTGAATCGAAGGGTTTGTATATATCTTATACCGCTTTGACACAACGGCAGTTTACGTTTGAGGGTGCCAAAATGTCGGGTTCTGCGTCTCTCCCACTACCTCCCACTCTAAATTTCATTCATCGATTCGTCAAACAAATCTCTCTCATGTCTGAAATATCTGGCCGATCTGGAAAAATTTTATCACAAAACGTAGGCATTTTTGTCATCTTTCACACAATGTCACACTCATTGACCTCTGCCACACAGATTTATCACAAATTGCCTCTGAGCGCAGAGTGGTGTCCCTCCAACTGACGTTCCGTCCATTATAAATGGCTAAAATCCTAAAATCAGTGTTTAAATATGATTTTAAAACTGCCATTAAAAACGAGCCCGACTTGGTAGCCGAATGAAAATTACACCGCTGGCTTCTGCCATCCCTTGGGGCACTCACGGTACAAAAATGATTCGGATACGACATTTACTTTTCGAGCTGTGACCGTTTGTTCGAGAAAGTAGGCAAAAGTCAAAAATGCTCAATTTTAAACAGGTAATAGTCTCTGTCAGTTGGAGCTGCTCGCATGCCAAGAGCTGTCTCCTAGCAACAAGCTTAACAGCCTGCTCTGGGCTGAGACAGAGGCTGTGTTCGAAACCGCCTTCTACATACTACATACTTGAAAACGGCATCAGTGTTACCAGATTGGGCGTCTTTTGACTGCCTCCTTTTGACTGCCTCCTTTTGACTGCCTCCGGCGGACTGCCTCCTTTTGACTGCCTCCGGCGGGCAGAAAATGCCTTCGGTGGGCGAATACAATTTGGGCTGCTTTCAACACGTTTGGGCGGGGATTTTTGTTCTCACAACAGTTATGCATTTTATTCAGTGAATAAAAAGGTTAATGTTAAAAGTGAATAAACAAATCAAATTGTGTTCCTATCAATCCATACAGTGTAGGCCTACGTACACAGCAGGAGGCAGATATGCCGTAGCTGGTTGAACAGAGCCATATAGTGGTTGAGTACAGGTGTCGTGCCAAAAAGTGATTGTCTGCCAGAATCTGATTTGCCGCCGCTGGAGCGCGCACAGCAGCCCGTTGAGCGGTAGCGCAAAACCGTCTGCTTTTCTCTGGATTAAGCGATCATACTATGCAGATACACACAACTGCATTATAATGTAGACCTAATTATAGCTTCGAAAGTTTGACGTTTATCACGTAAAGAGAATTACGTGATAAACATGTATCTGTGCTCGGTATAGGCCTATCTGATGACTTTGTAGAGCCCTGTCTTTGGAAATTAGACTGTAATGAATATGATTTAGGGATTTTAGTGGATTTTCAATAAAGATATGATAACTTTTGCAACGATCCTCGTGACTGCATTGTTTTTTATCGGGTCTGGGCCCTTCATAGTATTTGCTTCCCATGTTTGGATGCGTTTTGCAGTTATCAATCAGTTTTCACCTGCCAAAAACTGATTGAAGGCCAAATACAGTCCGGATCTCGCTTTTGCAATATTTGCACCGTGCCTTGGACGGATCTTGCGGGACAGGTGCAATCCATACTTTTAGGACGTCCTCCTTCATTATACTGATATGAAAAAAAAAAAAAAAAAAAAAAAACTTTGTAACACTGTGAATGATACTTGTCATGTGGTTAATGAGTAATATGTTTCAGAATTTAAGTTTTACTCAAATATTAAATGTTTTCATTTGAAAAACGTTGTTGGGCGTTTTTTTGCTGAAGTGGGCGGGTTTTGGAACGTGATTGGGCGGAAATCGCTCAACCTAATCTGGCAACACTGAACGGTATACTCATCGATCAGACAGTATGCAGAGCGTTTACACACAGTGCACTTCACTCCTGCCCGAGCCGAAATCAGCCGGCCTGAAAAGCTGATTTCGCTTAAGCTATAAACTCTGTAAATATGTAACTTTAGCAACATTTGAAACATTTTCAGGTGAGAAAGTAGTCGTTTAGATCCCCAACGTGTTGAAAACCTGACAAAATACCGGCTATTTACAATTTTGTTCCCACGAATTCGGCGGTACTAAAGCTAGCCGCAGTGAGCAACGCACTTCCGGTTATGCCGTTTTGACTGCTCTCGTCCCGTTAACGGAATTTGACCGTTCAAATGGCGATGGGCAACGTCACGTTACGTTGCATCTTGGGTAGTTTGAGTGTGACAAGTAACCTCATGAATACTCAACATTTCGGCGAATCTAGTATGCATCGAGTGTACATCCGGGAACCTAAAAAAGTATGACTAGTGGGAGAAGTAGGCGGTTTCGAACACAGCCAGAGACTGCTTATGAGGGCAAAGCCAAGATGGAGCCATATTGGGCCTTCCAGATGCCTTTACGCAAGTACCCACAATGCATTGGGAAAATACATTGAAAAGCACTTAACATTAAGCATATTTAAAATGGCATAAAAACTGTATTTTACACCGGACCTTGATAAAAATGACATAAATGTCTCCCCCATTTAGGGACTGGCAGAAGCGCAAAATTGAATGGGAAAATCGATTGAAAAGCACAAAATGAGGCCATTTTGAAAATGCCATTAAAGCTGTATTTTAAACAGGACCTTGATAAAAATGACATAACTGTCTTCATCAGTCCTGTCTTAGGAATTTTGGGCCTCACAGAGGCCCAAAATTCAATGGGAAAATCGATTGAAAAGCACTTAACGAACCAAAAATGCCAAAAAATGCCCTGTTTTTGAGGCCTCATAACTCAGCCATACGACATCACAGAGACCTCATTCAAAGTTTATATGCTACAGGAGACTCAACTTTATAGGGTTTGTTCCAGGCATATGCATCAGGATTAAAACTCATGGTCCTAAGGACAGAAAAAGAAGGCACTTTTGCCTCAAATGCCAAAAGCTGCCCTATTTTGGAGTTGCCATAACTCAGCCATACGAAATCGCAGAGACCTCATTCAAAGTTTATATGTGACAAGAGACTCTCAACTTCAATGAAACAAAACATTTTTTTTTATTGGGCGGGCACCAGATTGGCACCCATCAAAATTTCTTCAGAAATTTTCTAGTTTTTAATTTTTATTGTGTTCATACACTGACAGGTTTACATCATGGGAATTTTGAGATGCAGGCTGACACAACTTTTTAGCTCCATGCGAGCTAAGATATAGCTAGCTCGTACTTGTTTCCACCGTATATGAATACTTATCAAATCTACAATCACAGATCAGTTCTGCAAGTCTGAAAATTCAGCAGTCAGATTAATCTAATTGCCAACCAATTACCACCTGACCAGTATCTGTGGTTGTACCTTTTCCACAGTGTGTAGTTTGGTTGCAGATGCAGAGGGTGCGACCTCCTGTCTCTGTGATTGGTTTGCAAATAAATGAACATTTGGTGGCTCAAACTGAGCATCTCCAGGGGTTTGGTTGGATGCGTAAAGGGCAGGGCAAAAGTTTTGCTCTTGTAGAATTGACTTGGGTTTCCAGGTTTGCATAATTAATCTGCGCTTGTTGGTTTTATCTGTAATTGCACGTGTAACTTAATACACAAATAGGTTGATATAAGTTACTAAACATATGCAGAAGTTAAAAACGTCACAATATGTTTTGGTTCCATATTCACTCATTCAGTATTGATTTACTTGTGTCATGTTATCATTGTTGTCTTCCTTAGTTCTGTCAGATTGGCAACTTTTCCATCCACGTTGCTCTCCGGAACCTCCGTCCTCCAGGTAAACGCATCCGTCACGTGTGTACATACATCACTCAAACAAAGACTGAAAGCTTTTTTTTCGATTTTGAGGACATCAAACACTCCTCTGTGTCGTAAACAAGCAGAAAAGTTGGTTTTAAATCTGTGACATCAAGCCTAAATCTAAAACCAAAAGCAATCATTAATTAGAAACATTTCTTTCTTTTGCTGCCTGTATTCAGGCTCTAAGACCAGAAAGATTCCCTATCCAACCAAGAACCCTTTCACCTGGATCTTCCTGCTGGTCTCCTGTCCCAACTACACCTATGAGGTAACATCTTTTATTGTCTTAGCTGATAGTTTTCTCTGCGTGAACAAGACGTTGGTTATAAACAAGTTTACATACAGTGTAGCTTTGAACTGTGTAGGTAAATCACGAGTGCTTTAAGAAGTATCTTAGCTGTACTGTGGCCTTACAAGACACTGCGACGGCTGCTGCGCTCTGCTGGTAACAATGTGCAGTGCCATGCAAAAGTATTAATCCTGCATAGTAATTTTACTATTCTTTCACAAGTCGCTGTATGTGTCCAAAAACATGCGCTATGTTCACCTCCTACCAGTGTGTTAGTTTGTCTACATGTGAAATGAATCCACTCACTGTATCACTGGAGAATAAAGAAGTCATATACTGTATAATTTACTTCTAATTTTTTAAATCTTATTTTAGTGCTAATGGTATGAGGTATTGATTAAGAGGGGGGGAAAAAGTTTCTGAAAGTCGCTCTTCTTCCTCCTGCAGCTGGGTTCTTGGTTCGGCTTCACTCTGATGACCCAGTGTCTGCCGGTGGCCTTCTTCACTTTGGTGGGTTTCATCCAGATGACTGTTTGGGCCAAAGGGAAGCACCGCAGCTACCTGAAGGAGTTCCGCGACTACCCTCCTGTCCGCTCTCCCATCCTGCCTTTCGTCCTGTAGAGGACTTATCAGCCAGCTCCCCAGAGGATGCCCCCCGTCTACAAAATCTTCACTGGAATTCATTAGACTGTCTGATAGGGTCTAAGCCCACCCCCCCTTTTTTTTTTTCCCCTCCAAGCCAAATGGTTCCCTTCCCGCTTCCAGACCCTGCTGTGTTGAGTGAAAATGTGTAACAATAGACTTGTGCTAATTCTTTTTGTACTGCAGACAAACAAACCTATTCTGACAGATGAATTGGCTTTTGTGCATTATCTCACAGAGCAGCGTTCCCCTGAAACTACCTGCTATATAGTGAATATTGTACAGTGTTGAATGGCTCCTCTTTTATCATCCGACACCGTTATGGGGATTGAATCAGCGCCTGGTCTATATCTAGCCGTACAGTTTTAATACCTGTAATTCCAAAACCTGAATCATGGTAGAATTTAATTTTGTTGATGTCTGATGTAATTTATTAAAAAAAATAAATAAAAATAACTGAAACAAAGTTGTTATTGCTTTGTCTTGTCTTTAATTTACCACTTAGTTTATCCAGTACATCTGCAGTTACTGATAAAGGCTGATATCTGTCAGACTTGTCCTGAACTGGGGACAGACAATAAACTTATGATCTCAACTTTACATCCTGGTGATGTCAGCAGAGCATTAGAAACAACTCTGAGTGGTAGAGCTTAAACAATTTTGTTTAATGTGAACAAGAGCAGGTATATACACAAAGAAGCCCAATCAGATCAGCGCATCCTGATCATGCAGCTTCAGCCTGAGCTTCGATTCTCTTCTTCCTCAGCTGGAGCCTCCTCTCCCTCTCGTACTCTTTCATGCGCATCACATAGCTGAAGGCGAGAAACGTAAGAGCAGAAATATTTGATCACTTCAACTGTTCGATCTGAGGTTGAGGGCTTTTGAATTTTCCACTACGAGTTAAAAACGACTCCGTATTTGAAGAACTTAAATTAAAGGAAACAATGAAACTAACGATTGTGTTTTGTTCATCTTAAGGTTGGGGTTTCCTTTAAATGCTCACAAAGGTAATCTGAACAGTTACACAGCTGGATGATGCCATATGCTGAAGAAGTCTGCGTTCGGTGTTTGAAAGCTTGAGAGCAAGACTAGTTTTGTCGGGCTTGAGGACAAACGTGACGCACACCACAAAATTTAGGATCAGATTTCTGAATCTGAACAACATCTAGGGTAGATCAACTCCTTTCAAAGTACTGCACGTTGCTACGTATTCATAATTGAAGGCAAATCTCTCTACACAGCAGCCTTCCATACGGTTAAACCAGAAAGGGGGAGATCTGCTAAAAGTACCCCTCTGTAAGACTTGATCCTATAGATACAAATAACAAAAGCTAGCCTCAACGGAGTATTAAACCATCTAACACTTACTCCTGGTGTTCACAGTAGTCCCAGTCGTGTCTCTCATGCTTGCAGGCCAGGAAGTTGGGCCAGTTGTCCCTCTTACACTTCATAAGTTTCATTAGGTAATGGGCACAGTAGTCCCTCTGCTCCAAAGGCACCTGGGCCAAGTTCATCTGCTCCTGAGTCGCCAACATCTCTGAAAAACAGATTTTTCAGTCATCATCCAGTCAAGCCTCATATGTCGATTATGAGAGGAGGAAGGGAAAGGAAAGAAAACTATATTCTTTATATGAAGCTAAAAACGTTAATTTATGTCAGATCAGATATTAATATTTTTGGGGTCGATACCAATAGAGAGTGGGTTCATTTATCTTTACCTTTCATCGCAAAATAAACAAACAATTTCACAGTATCAAAGAGTTAGAAGCAACAGGCCATATTAAACATCCACTCCAGGTCCTTCACTCAGACTGAGAAAATATCCTTTACAGGAGTCTTGTGTCTCATATTTTATCTGATACATGATTTGAATATTTAAACATCGTTTTGTGGTCTCATTTAACGCTAAAATCACCCCTGCTTGTGTTGTGTCTCTGCGGTTAGTTCGCATTTCTGAAGTGATCCGTCTTTTCATATTTTGGCATTTCTCTGTGATCATTTACAGTTTATTTTGTTCGTTCTGCATCTCATTGTTGTCCCTGTGTCTATCTGAATCTTTCTACACCTCTTTGTGGTATCATCTTTTTTTTTTTTTTTTTTTTTTTAAATACTAAGACTGCAGGCTAATTCATTTTCATTAATACATGTTCTGATGAAGAATTGTTGTGATAAGCATTCTTGGCATAACTTAACTCTGATATTTTTGCTCAAACCACCAGTGTCCCGACTTTATGGTCTCATCTTAATTGCACTCTTAATTTCTGGGCTAAATACAGTACTGCATTTTTTTTGTTTAATAATGACCTGTGCCACAATTATTGATAGTAAATTAAGTGGGCTCTAAGCAAACATTTAGACCATGGAGGATGCAGATATTTAAGTAAACCCGAGCTGGCAGCTGCACACCGACCTCTCTCCTTCCTCTCTCCGAAGCCTAAGTCGGGGTCGAACTCAAATTTCTTCGCTGGGTCCGGTTCGGTGCCCGTTTCGGTGACATACCGTCTGGCGAGGTGGGCTCCCATGGCACTGACGAAGTTTAAACACCACTACCTAAAATTGGAGTGTATATTGTCTGCTTTTGCTCGCTGCCAATCAAATGTTTACAGAATTATTCTGCTATCTGCCATTCGGTCACCTCCAGAAGCTCCCTGCTTCTACTTCCGCCTGTTACCGGAAGTAAACAGTCGAGCGCTATTGCCTCTTCCTTTTCTTGGTCTTGCCGCATTACCGCCCCCAGCTGGAGCCGAGTGGCCCCCCAGGTGCAGGTTGTGCAAAGACATGGAAGTTTTTCTGTGCCATCAGAGTTTGAATGCGAATTTCTAATATTGAATTTTTACAGCATCAAAATCAGACTTTGAATTTGAAAAACCAACAGTGGAAAAAAATTCAGTGGAAAAAAAATTCAACTTCAAAAAATTCAGTGGAAAAAGAACCAGACTTAACATCCGGGTAAACAGGGAGAAGCAATCGATCCCTCTCAATTCATCCAACGGCAGCCAATCAAGTTACGCTACATTGGACAGATCAGCCATGTCCACCAACGCGGGTGATGGTGCTGCAGTGAGTGAGTTTACTTTATTTGCCATTTGTGTTAATAAAATTGAGTAATAGATATTACTCAATATCTATTGAGCTGATCTGATTAATCGATTGCTTCTCCCTGTTTACCCGGATGTTGAGTCTGGTTCTTTTTCCACTGAATTTTTGGAAGTTGAAGTTTTTTTCCACTGAATTTTTGGAAGTTGAATTTTTTTTTTACACTGTTGGTTTTTCAAATTCAAAGTCTGATTTTGATGCTGTAAAAATTCAATATTAGAAATTCGTATTCAAACTCTGATGGCACAGAAAAACTTCCAAACAAAGAGGTCTTCCAGACAATAGAAGCTGGGTGTAAGATGCAGGCAGGTACAGCTTACATGGAAGGCCATGACTAAGTGTACGGGAACATCTGTGCCGAGTATGGCAAGAGAGGTTCCAGCAGATCCCAGGGAAAACATCAGAGATCTGTGTCCAGAAAAGAACAGCAAATACACTCTGTAGTACCCTCAAACTCCCAGGCCTCTGGTAGAGGACCTGAGGGATGGGTACCACCCACATTATACATATTACTGTAAATTCGGCTGTAACTTTATCTCTTTATATGATCCCTTTATCCACAATCTGGCATGAAATATATTTTCTTAATAACGAGACCTGAGAAACTGTTTCGTTCTTAACATATCAAGTGGTTTGAATGACAATAAAGCTCAGTCTGAGTCTTAATCACAGTAATAAAATCCTCCTGTATCATGACTGCCTTGTTTTATATTTATCCTCCTTATATTGTACTGTTTTACATCCTCCTTCTATACTTTAGATGAATAACTCACAATCTTCAAGTATGTGGCCACTGTCTTCATAAGATTACTACTGCAGTTACAAATAGTATTAAACTGTAATTCTATATATTTACTATTATGCAAACCTCTGTGATTCTTTGCAGTTTAGCGCAATGATAATTTCTAGCAGGGCTGGAGAACAACTCTACCAGGACCCAACACCCTCAACAAATTTTCTAAAAGCTGTATTTTGAAAAACAGGCCACCTTTTATTTTTTATTTAAAACGAGAGAAGCTTTGAATAAGGGTAAATTAGTGGAAACCTGTTTAACCTTTCATAGTGGAAACAGTGAAAACCAAAGATTTGATATTTTTAGGTTCAGCTTTATTTCTTATCAAACACTTATCTATAAAACCAGATGAACCCAATAGGTTGGTCAGACTACAAGCATGTCTTAAAGACATAAAGACCTGGATGACTCAGAACTGTCTGCTGCTAAATTCAGACAAAACTGAAGTCGTTATCTTTGGACCTGAGCGTTTCAGGGAGAAATTGTCTAGCTATATAGTTACTCTAGATGGTATTTCCTTGGCTTCTAGTTCTACAGTGAGGAACCTTGGAGTTATTTTTGACCAGAACTTATCATTTGACTCGCATATAAAACAGGTTTCTAGGACTGCCTTCTTTCACCTTCGTAATATTGTTAAAATCAGGAACATCTTGTCTCAGAGTGATGCAGAAAAACTAGTCCATGCATTTGTTACTTCAAGATTGGACTACTGTAATTCTTTATTATTGGGCTGTCCCACATATTCTCTGAAAAGCCTTCAGTTGATCCAAAATGCTGCAGCCAGAGTTTTGACGAGAACTAACAGGAGAGATCATATTTCTCCAGTTTTAGCTTCTCTTCATTGGCTCCCTGTTAAATTCAGAATAGAATTTAAGATTCTTCTCCTTACATATAAAGCTCTTAATGACCGAGCTCCATCATATCTTAAAGATCTCATTGTAAGATATTTTCCTAACAGAGCACTTCGTTCCCAAACTGCAGGTTTACTTGAGGTTCCCAGAGTTTCTAAAAGTAGAATGGGAGGCAGAGCCTTCAGTTATCAGGCCCCTCTATTGTGGAATAAGCTGCCAGTAAATGTCCGGGAAGCAGACACCCTTTCCACTTTTAAGACCAGGCTTAAAACTTTCCTTTTTGATAAAGCTTATAGTTAGGGATGGCTCAGGTGATCCTGAAACATCCCATAGTTAAGCTGCTATACTGCTGGGGGGCCTCATCTGACACACCTTTCCTCACTTTACTCTCTTTATGTATATGTGATATTATTATGGTCATTAACTCGTGTTTCCCTGTTCCAACATCCTTTGAATGGTGTTACAGTGCCGCCGTCGCGGTTTTATGAATTATGATTATTATTAATTAATTGAATTCCAATTGGCTTGAATTGGACTTACTATCTAAGTGCCTTGAGATGACATTTGTTGTATTTGGCGCTATATAAATAAAAATGAATTGAATTGAATTGAACTTTTAACCACAGAAACAAATCTAGACAGACAGTTTTAATTCAACTTCTTGTTTTATCCGTGTTATCACTGTGCGTCACTGATAGAGATCCTCATCACCTTGCTCTCTGTGCAGGCCCGGCCTGCCTGAGCCAGAGCCTGACCCTTCACTTCCAGACCGGGTCCCAGTAGCAGAGGGAAACCTGGGTGGGGGGGGTGTCTTCAGTAAAAATCTTAAAGTGCTTTTAAAAGACAATCAACTTGTAACAGCTACACATGCTTGTACCTGAAGTTTCCAAAACCCCGGCTCTGCTGCAGAGTTTGAGCAAACATCTCATATTTGCGGATGTCATTGTCACTGACAGAGCGACGAGCAAAACGCATCGCCTCCTCAAAGTGGTCCTTCCTGATCTCTGGGACCGGATCAAATTCCTCATCCTGCAGACAGAAAGACATACAAGGACTTCATGTGGAAACAATACACTGTGCATTTATTTATATATGTATATATATATATATACATAATGTATATATTTGTGTATGTGTGTGTTCCCAGTCCAAAGGCTGAAAGTTACCAAACACACATCCGCCCTTTAGGGAACTTGCAATCTTTCGCCGTCTCTTTCTGCACCAAGCATGCACAGCCTGGTACAACTTTGAGACATGACTTTACTCGTGTGTATTCATTTGTGCGAAGGTCAGAGAGATCCAAACATTATTCCCCTGATTAATACAGCATAATGTGATGTGAACATGTGTAAAATGAAGGGCTGCAGTGGTTGCTGACCATGGGGATTCCTGGTCTGCTCTGTCTCTGACGCTCTGCCTTGATCTCGGCCTCAATGGCCTCGCGGATGGCCAGCTTACAAGCTCGCTGACAGATCTCTGTCAGGTCGGCTCCGGAGAAACCCTCTGTGATGCCAGACAGGAATTCCAGGTCCACATCCTACAGACAGGAAGAGAAAAAGAGAGCATTCTGGTAACTTAGTTTCAGTTTTTATATTCACATTATTCTTTATGTAAGTCCATCCATCCATTTTCATCCGCTTATCCGAGGTCGGGTCGCAGAGGCCACAGGTCCAGGAGAGAAAACCAGATATCCCTCTCCAGCTCCTCCTGGGGATCCCGAGGAATTCCCGGGCCAGAAGGGACATATAATCCTGCCAGCGAGTCCTGGGTCTACCCTGGGGCCTCCTCCCAGTAGGACGTGTCTGGAAAACTTCACAAGGAATGCGACCAGGAGGCATCCGAAACCAGATGGCCAAACCACCTCTGCTGACTTCTTCGATGCAAAGGAGCAGCCGCTCTACTCTGAGTACTTTATGCAAGTCTGTGTCTATAATTCATACAACTCTTAGAACCAGAGGGTTAAAGTGAAATCTTCCATCCATCCTTCCATCCATTTTCTATACCCACTGAATCCGTCGGTCGGGTCGCGGGGGGTCATCGGGCGAGAGGCGGGGTACACCCTGGACAGGCCTCCAGTCCATCACAGGGACACACAGAGACAAACCAGACAAACAACCACACACACACACACACTCACACTCACTCCCAAGGACAATTTTAGAGACACCAATTAACCTAAAATGCATGTTTTTGGACAGTGGGAGGAAGCCGGAGTTAAAGGGAAATCTTAAAGGTGGGATTAGTTCGTGCTTTTCCTCCACTAAATGTAGCCATTTTTCATTTTATCATAAGATATTGATGCAAAATGTACAATAAGCTCAATAAATATGATATACTGTTTGCATAATATTTTAGTTAAAATGAAAGAAGATTATGTGCTAAATCACTCGGCTACAGAACCGAAAAAATTTAATAAGTTGTGTATCTTTTGTACTAGACTTATCTGGGAACACAAGAGACTTGGACCCTCTTTACTGTTATTTAGTCCAGAATTTTACAAAAAAAACATGTGGAAAAGATAAAATATTGTATCACTAACTCTTGCAATAGGAGACTTGCGTAGGTTTGCTTTTAGAATTGCTGTACGGGAGGGTTTGTCAGGCAGCGGGATGTAGATGAGCTGGTCCAGACGACCCGGCCGCAGGATGGCTGGGTCTATGATGTCCGGTCTGGTGTGATGAGAGGAGAGATGACAAGAAATCAGGAAAGATTGTCATCTGTTTTCCACTCTTTAATGCAGACATGCAAAAAAGAGTGCACCTGTTTGTTGCACCGATGATAAAAACGTTCTTTTTGTCGGACATGCCGTCCATCTCAGTGAGTATCTGGTTGATGACTCTGTCAGCTGCACCACCTGCGTCGCCCGCCCCACCCCCTCTAGATTTGGCGATGGAGTCTAGCTCGTCAAAAAACAAGATGCAGGGGGCTGCCTGTCTGGCCTGTCGGCAGATGGAAAAGGTCAGGCAGCATGCAGTGTAAAAAAGGAAGTACAAATAATATATAAATAACACTTAAAACACTAAAACTCCCACCAAATCTGCCGTGGTACAACTCCCACCTTGTCAAACACGTCTCTGACATTGGCCTCTGACTCTCCAAACCACATGGTGAGCATCTCAGGTCCTTTGATGGAGACAAAGTTTGCTTGGCACTCATTGGCGATTGCCTTCGCCAGGAGGGTTTTCCCGCAGCCTGGAGGGCCGTAGAACAGCACCCCACGAGACGGAGTCATCCCAAACTTAAGGAACTTGTCAGGATACTCGACGGGATACTGAGGAGCGTAAGATGGAGATTGATGGATTGTTGTTGGGAGCTATGTTTGCATTTGTTTGCATTGTTTTCATAGGTGAGCATGCGGGTGTTTCTTCCACCTGAACAAGCTCTTGAAGTTCTCTCTTGACCTCGTTCAGGCCTCCGATGTCTTCCCAGTTGACTTGAGGCACCTCTACAACCGTCTCTCTTAAAGCTGATGGGTTGCTCTGACTCAAAGCCCACTGAGGGCGGTGGGGCGCAATGGTGTTACAGAAAAGAAGCGCAAATATCATTAAGAAATAGTCATATATAATTCACATTAATGCATTTCTATACGCTGAAAGTATCTGGAAGAGCTTTAGGCTGCATATCTTGCATGTGTTAAGTACTTGGAAGTCATCCATGGTGACAGCCAGTGAGTTGAGCAGGTCAGCGTCGATGGTTTCATCCTCCAGATCTATGAGTGTCATCTTTTTGCGGATGGCTTGCAGAGCAGCCTCTGAGCACAGAGCAGCGACGTCGGCACCCACGTGACCATGGGTCTCTGTGGCGATCTGACACACAGTACGTTAAACAAAAGATCCCACTTATACATCAAGATTGGTGCAAGGTGGTCTGGTTGTTGGGGGTAACATCTCAGTTATATAATGCCGTGATGAGTGCAGTAGCCTACTGGCAGGAATTAACGGCACCCCTGAAGTGTAAATGATAAAATTTTGAGTATTTTCAGAAATGTATTAAAAGTAGACCACTTTAGGAAAATGTTATGTGATATAAAAAAGAATAATGACTTTCATAGAAGGAATTTAAATCATACAAAATGTTCCTCAGACATAACAATTTGCACGTTTCACAAAACCTTTGACTGCCTCTATACAGTCTTTCATTTTCCTCCATCTACAGTCTTCTTGCACTTCTCTCCTGGTAGGTTTGGATGCTCTTCCACTGCTGCTTGTTCAAGCTCTTAAACGTTTGCGGGAGTCATTTTGTAAGTGTCTCTCTTCAAAGGTTTTTTGGTGCATTTCATATAAAGCGCCATGAGCAGCTTAAAACAGCAAACCTTTTCTTTTTTAGTTTTTTGTCCTGCTGGATGCTTGTTTCTTTTGTCACTATTCTGCTGAAACACCCCAAAACCTTCACTTTAAACCTAGTTTTCTGGCACAGAGTAACAACATTTCAATCTCTAAAACGCCTCTTTAATCCCATGATTTTGGTATCCAGAGGCAGCAAAGCAGCCCCACATCAAGACAGAACCTCTGCCATGTTTTACTGCAGGTAGGTTGTTATTTTCCTTAGGCTGATCCGATGCTGATCTCTGAAAGTTCCTTCAAAAGTTAGACTTGTGTTTTACTGTTTCTGTCAACTAAAGGTGTCTTTGTTGGCCATGTTGTGAGGTGTTTTTGCCACGATTCACACCTACTTTCACAGACTTTACTTACTGAGTTTCTTTGTAGAGGCATCTTCACAGTTATGTGACTGTGAACTTTTGATAACATTATGAACTGGTGAAACGCAGATTTAAAAAAACAAAACAAAACACAAAGTTTTCGTCTCAGCAACTGCAAAGACGTCGAAACAATCACCCTAATTTAAAAGAATGACATATTGATTAACTCGGGTGATATGAACATTGAAAATGAATTGCAGGTTAATTTGTTTTAGAAGTAAAAGATACCAATTGTTTTTGTCTTGATGATAGAAAATTGGATAACTTGCATTTATTTCTAGCTGAGAAGTCTCAGTAATATCAACCAGGGACATACATCACTTCAACTGAAGTGAATTAGATCTGCGATCGTTGGAAGTACTCCCATTCATGACATACACAAACAATAATTCCTATATTCTTATTTCTGAGAATAGTTTTGTTTGAAAGCAAATCAATATAGTAGGATTGCGATTTAATTCTGTTCATGCAAAAATGTTTGTTCTGTTACACAGGGACATTAATGAACATGTCATTACATTTCTTTAAAGATGCTACTGATGATTATTTTCATTATAGTACAATCTGAATCCTACTTTCTAAAATAACTGATTGATCAGTGATTCTACCGTATTGTTTCGTTTTCTACGGTCAAATATCTCTTCTTCACATTTCTTGTTCTGTGCAGCAAGCAGGTGTTCAGTTTACAGTCCCATGAGCCAAAGAAAACCAGAAAATCCTCAGAGTCAAAAGAGTAAAGCTGCTTGATTGACATAAAAACCTAATTTAGACAATCGATAAAAAAAAAGTTAATCGTTAATTAACTCATCATTTCAGCTTTAAATGTTACATTTAACTAGTTAAACTACTTCCTTCTTTCCCCCAGCTCACCTTCTCCAGGTCGACGTCATCGGCCAGTTTCATGTTTTTGGTGTGGATCTGCACGATCTCCAGCCTACCTGTCGAATCTGGGATTCCAATGTCAATCTCACGGTCAAACCTGCCTGGAGAGGCCACACTGTATCTGTAAGTATATCTTTGTGTGCGCATGGCATTGATTGTGGGCGTGTTCACAGGCGCATGCGGCTGCCCTAACCAAAGCGTCTCAGAGCGGGGTCCACACTGTTCGGTCGGTTTGTTGCTGCCATGACAACCACATGAGCCCTTTGCTTCAAGCCATCCATCAGGGTCAGAAGCTGCGACACTATACGCCTCTCCACTTCACCGTGCGTCTGCGCAGAGACACGCACACCATCACACAAAGAACAGAGGATAGAAGATTGTTCAGTTTCAGACAGGGTTGTGCACTTGCTCCCTGTTGCTTACCTTCTCTCTCTTGGGAGCAATGGCATCAAGTTCGTCAATGAAAATGATGGCTGGAGCATTGTTTTCTGCTTCCTCGAACGCCTTTCTTAGGTTGCTTTCGGACTCTCCAGCCAGCTTACTCATGATCTCCGGACCTGCTCACAGAATAATGGGAAACACTTCCTGCACTGAGCCACAAATAGGAGAGCTCATGTACTTATTCATCATTCCTGTCAGGCTCCAGTCACCTTTCATAGTTAGGGTCTAACTAACACTATTGGATTAAAAGAAAGTTTTACCATTGATGAGGAAGAAGAAGGCACCAGTTTCATTGGCTACAGCTCGGGCCACCAAGGTCTTCCCTGTACCTGCAGGACCGTACAGGAGGATGCCTCTGGGAGGCTGAGAGTCATGAAAAGAGAAGTGTTATGTTTGAATAAAAACTGAGTAGTTTTATGGGCTGATGTGGTGACAGTTTGTACATGTTTATGAGCACAACACCTTCACTCCAATAGCTTTGAAGAGTCCTGGGTGTCTGAGAGGAAGTTCCACCATCTCTTTGATCTGAGCCAGCTGTTTCCGACAGCCTCCGATGTCGTCGTAACCGATGTCGTTAAGACTCTCCTCTTCATCCTGTCGCAAAAGGCAGGATGTATCCAGAATTACTGTAGAATAGATCCCTGGTGGTGGTGGCACTAGTGTTGCATGAGAATTATTGAAGCAAACGGTGTGAATATATCCAGAAATCAATTTGTGCTTTTATTTTCCTCAGGCTGAAGGTGTCGCAGTCTGCTAAGACCTTTTCTAACATCAACATATACCCCTTAAAGCCAGTTGGTCAATATTTAGACATTATAGTCTTCTAAAGGGAAAGATTGGTTTGTTCTGTGTCAAATGTTGCCCCAAGTCAAGATGTAGACACACGGGAGGGACTTGCTCACGTGTAACTTTCATACAACTGTGTGACCCAAGTTCATCACAGAGAGAAGTGGAATAAGATGTGAAAGGAGCGACGGTGTCGCTGAACGTTACAAAATTGCATTCTATCCTGAGGTCTTTTGTAGCACAACCCTATGTCTCGGTTATTTTTTTAAACTTTTGGACATAGTTTTTTACATAGTTTTGCACAAAAGCTAAATTTCAAAACGCGGAAATGTTTTCAGCAACTAAAGATGTTTTGGTGGAATCGGGGACTAAACAAAGTACTGGGAAGATGATTATTCGACCTTGTGCGACAACAAATCAATGAAAAATACATTTACAACATTTAAAGTATGAAATATTGAAACACGCGGCCTATGCTTTCCTCTCGTCAGAGGAACGTTGACCAGTTCTAATATTACATGTATCTTTGAGATGTAGTTCTTCCTGTTTTCTGATGGTTAATAAACACTAACATTAAAACAAACAGATCAGGGACCTCTCTTTTGATTGGCTGTCCTTCACAGTAGATCACAGTGTCCGGGGCAACGATACAGTGAGGGCTAGGGTCTGTCTCCACCACCTTGAACTCTACCGCCCGCATGCTCCCCCTCACCAGGAAGATGTCACCTGACAACACAGACAGAAAGTTACTTCTCTCAGACGCAGGGGATTTGCTGCTTAATCAGCAAATCAGTAATCAGATGATGTTATTGTGGTGTGTTTAGTGGCAGAGGTGTTACCTTACCTATGTGTACCGGCCGGTAAGCCTCCAGGAAGTATGGTTTGAGGAAAACATCAAAAAGGTTCCCTGTGAGGCCCTCAATGGTGTCATCGATGGGGAGAACATGGATCTTTTTCCCATACTTGATATCAGGGCAGGCATGAATACTGTGATATCAAACAAATTGATTACATAAAACGATCCCCACATGGTGCCACAACAAAACACTTTAGTCATGAAAGATCTACCTAATGACATCACCAAGCCGGACACGTAAGTTGTTGCGCGTCACTCGGTTCATTCGAATCCTCTCATGCCCACAGGTGTCATCAGTGAGCACGATGCACACGTTTTGCCGCCGCTTTCGTCCTTTCAACACCACCGTGTCCCCACGAAAGAGCTGCAGCTCCTCTGTTTTACTCTAGTGTAAACACACAAGTCTAAGAACAAACACACACATGGCTCTGGTGTTAGCTTTCACGCCTCACGACGCACAAACACACCTGAGACAGGCTGACGATGCTGCTGTCTTCACTGAGGGCTTCGTCCACAATCAGTCTGTTTGGTCGGTGTTTCTGCTTCAGGATGGCAGTGGAGAAATCTTCTCCCTTTGGGCTTCCAGACAAGAGACACATTGAAACACACATGCAGGCTCTGCACACTAAGATCTAATTTCCTCATGTGACACACAGTGCTGTATTTAGAATCTCTTCGTCTCTGCACGTAGCAACTTTTTGACAAAATAAACCTGAAAATATCATGACCATTTTGGAGTTCATCACAGTCATATTAAACGAAAAAATGTATACTGGATAAAATTTGTCAATACATCATATAAAAAAATATTGCTTCGGATGTTCAAAAGTGCATGAGTGGGCACACACATAGATTCATGCACAAGCAGCTGTTTCACTCACTCTGCTCCTCCTGAGCCTGGCATGTCTGCTCCTCTTTTGTCTCCTTAGTGTTCAGAAAATCTCCGTTTTTTCACCGTCTTCAGGTGGTTGTTGCAGAATATTCAGGAACAGAGCTTGTATGTTTCAAATCGTTCAGATTCTCTCTAATCTGATTGGCCTCGGTGAGGTTTTGTTCTTCAGAGGCCCAGAGGTTCCCAGCAGAGTCTCAGTGTTTTCTTTTTCCTCACTTGTCTTTAGCCACCATGTTTGTGGGAGCTGCTGCCTGCTTGTTTATCACAGGAGGTATAAATATGCCCATCTGCTTCCCTGTCTTATTATAACCCAATCATGGGTGCACACACACACTTGCGTACACACTGAGATCCCAAGCACTTACCTTGGAGAGTGTCCCAGAACAGATACCGTGTGATATTTCCTCCTACCCTTGCTACTCGCCAGCAAATGCAAGCAAAAGTCTAGCTGGTTCCAACTAGTGCGAAATTTTTCAAAATAAACCCTAAGCAGACATTTTATCTAAAAAGAACTGCTGCTATCGTGTCTCATCTCCAGGGTTAGTCCTTTCTCTGATAAAGCAAAGCATGGTGTTTTCGTCTTCAACTCCTTGTGACTGAAGGGAACTGCTGTGGTGACCCAGCTGCTCTGCACTGTCTGGGTTTCCCTCCCTCATTCGCTGCATGTTGTGTGTGGTATAAACATGTAGACAAACACAAACCCTCCCATGAACAAGCGCAAACGTGGAGCATTTTTTGATTGATGACAAGAACTGAAACGAGTGAGCATTCACACACAGGTATTTTAATGTAAACTTTTATTACTAAAATTGTCCTTAAACAAGTAACAGACAAGCAAAAAGGGTACAGACGCTTCATACAATCTGCTTGTGAGAATCAGGATACATACACAGCTGTTGACTCCAACAGACTTGACAAATAAGAACAAAATGATGTCAACAACACCAGGAGAGACACCTTCTATCAACTAAATGCAACGAGCATGAAAAAGACTTCTTGGAAAGACAATGAAAGCAAGAGGTAGAGGAGTTTTGAATGCAGAAAGAAGACTTGGATCTGATTTGAACATCAATTAATTCATCGTCATCATCAGTTCTTAATAATGTGCTGAAAAAAGAAATAAAGACAAAAGCAAAAGGAATTTTTTTCTTCGATTCTTATTGCGCAAAACTTGGAATGTGGGCTGTAAAAGTGCAGGTGGTGTAAGAGATGAAACAACTGACTCAGCTTCACACGGCGATAATTTTCTTTTAGTTAGATGTTACTATTCCAATAATTTACAAATGGCTTTGTGTTAATGAGTATGTGTCAATGGAATTATATATATTAATGTCATGAAGAGCTGATTGTTCTGCTTTCGCTTCAGTTAGCTTTCTTGGATTGGTCTTACTCTGGAGCACAGGCCATCCCCGGCTGTTTATGCCAGACTAAATGAAAATGTGCTTCAAATCACAAAGCAGAGAACCAATCAGAAGTTTGAGGTCTGCATTTGAAGGCCAAAGGGTATCTTTGAGAAACCTGCTCCTTATGTGGTGAAGTAAAAAATATTATGAAATGAAAATCAAATGAAAGGAAATGAAAAGAATAAATACTTCATTTATCCCAAAGGGAAATTATATATATCATGAGCCCGAACCTGATGAATAAAGTATTCTTCTGTTCTATTCTTCTATTCTGATGATGTGAGGTTTTCATGGGAGACATTTGGCTTCTTAAAAAAACAAAAAACTCTCAAACATGAAGGGAGAAAATTGCCATATACGTATTGCTTTGACCACTCTTTTACAGAGCATCACAAACCCTGCACTGAATTCTTTCTTGACATTTAGAACAAATATGATGGCTCTTCTTATCAACCTGTACTGCAGCCACTGAGGATTTACTGAATCTGGACAGTGTCTAGACTGTTGCTCTGTCCAACATGTACATGGACAAACCCACAGATGAGAACCCCTCAAATCGCAGCCCCAAAAGAACAGCGGACATCCACCTCTCAGGATGATCTCCACCAGAATGTGCACAAATGTCCGCACGACATAACAATTTAAACACAAACCTCCTTGCACAGTGTAATAAAAAAAAAATCAAAAAGTTGTTGGTCAACAAAAACAGAAAGTTTGCAAAAGTGTTTGGAATTGTTGCATCTTGGAATGTCAGTTTTATGAATCAGCCTTTTTCCTTGCAACATTTGTGCTCAGGCAGAACAATCCTTGTCCAAAACATCCAGCCACAATCCTGTGTCAATCACAGTCAAGGGCGAAGAGAAACCGTGGTCTGATTGTGCGATGTGTGCCAAGATTTAAAAGCAGACATATTGTAGATCATGCATGCATCTTTATATTACTTGAACTATATGTAAATACAAACAGTCTGAGGGTATTTCATGTGTGTTGTTAGCATTCATCATCCTCGAAGTGTGTTTTCTGCAGAACCTTTACATGACGCTCATAGATCTTGAGGGCGGGGCCGAGCCTGATTGAAAGGCCTGTCAAAACATCGTTGCGCTGCATGAGGAGAAGAGACTTTCCATCGATTTCCTGATGAAGAGAGCAAAGCAGTGCATGGGAGTTCATGTTGGTTTTAACTGTCGAGGTCTGAAGTGCACATCAATGAGCCTTCCTAAGGCACCGCCTAGTGGTTGTTAAAGAAGACAACTCGCTCACCTGGATCCTGAAGGCAGCAGCCTGCTCAGGGAAGCCTGCTGCTGTGAAATAACTGACCACATCAGACACACTCCAGTCCATGGGACTCCCTTTAGCCCCTTCAGACGTCATAAGCCTAGGAAAAAATAGGTTTGACCATTACAAAACTCACAAAAGATGATGAAATAGTAAAAATATATGTATAGCCAATGACAGAGCTAAAAGTTTTATGTTGGAATGCTGGAAAAAGTCTTCACTCCTCAGAAATTCACAGGAAAAAGGTCAATTTATTGAAACAGGTGTAATCATAAATGGAAATACAGCGTTAAAGGGGAAAAAAGAGTTTTTAATTTTCTAATGAGCTTGAAAGTCAACATTTTGTATGAGCACCTTTATTCTTCAACACAGTCAGAATCTTCTTAGACAAGCTTTCTTGACTACTCTTTAAGTCGTCTTCAGGAATAGTTCTCCAGGCTTTTTGAAGGACATTTCAAACTTTTCCTCGGATGTTGGAGGCCTTTTGTTGTACTATGTGTACACGAAAGCTGGTTCTTCCCTTGAGTTGGGTGCCTTAATTTTGCTTGACCAATTCAAAGGTTGATGTTAAGGTAAGAAAAGAAAACATTAGTCTGAAAATGGTCTGGTCCGAGAACTGGGCTGAAAATGAGTGAAAAAGTAGCCAACATCAAAAGAAAGCGTGGAGAACTATTACTCAAGACTATTTTAAAGGATTACAAGAAAGTTTAGCTCCTTGGAAGCAGAATATAAAGAAATGGGTGGTGGCTCTGGACACAGTACTGCCTGTATGCATGGTTTTGAGAAGGAATTTATTAGATTTTGGTATCTGGATTATTAATCTGGATTACTTTCTTTAAAAAAACAGAAAAAGAAAGTGCTCTAAGACTTCATTATTTCCTATGTTTAAGCAACACATATAAATTCAGGTTTTCTACAGGTGAATAAATCAAACCTTGAACAATAGACTGCTCTGTCGTTGTTGGTCACTGTCCTAAACAAGATAATCATACTTTACATTCTCTTTAATGGTGGATGGCCATGCCTGGTCTCGCTTTATTCGAAGGAGCAGTGTGTGGGACTTGGTGACATATAGTGGTGACGTTATTGGACGCTAAAACAGAATACTCACCTACCTCACACCTCCCCTTCCAAGTCAGTGTAGGGAAATGACTGTGATCATTAAAAGCACAAAAATGACAAAAGGCCCTTCCTACAGCTATGGACCCAAAACAAACAGCAGTGGTCTTTTATTAACGGTTCAACGAGTCAGCACATTTTCATTTACACAAAACCTTAGTAAGCTTGAAAAAGTCTCCACAACAGACAATCTGCAGAACAGCCACAGCAGTGCATCATTATGCGAAGTGTTCCTACATTTTAGCCAGTCACAGGTCAACGAAAAAAGTATTTTAACCTGGTTAACCTGTGCATGAGATGTTCTTCCTTTTCAATGTTTTACAAGCCATATCACAAGCACAATCCCTCATCAGTGTAATGGCTGGGGATTTCTGCTTTGAATCTACCCACAGCCTCAAAAGGGTGAGTTCAGGATGTGCGATTTGGGTGGGACCAGATTAGCATATTCATAGATCCCCTTTCACTGAATGACAAAAAAAGGTGTTGAGTCAAACCTGAGTAACCTGATTTAAATCCCATAATCTTTTTTTTAGGAAAATGCCTTCATTGTGAGGGAAACAGATCTGTTTTAGGAGATAAATAACTGCTGGAGTGGGGCTTAGATTTAATCACACTGCTTGGGTGACATGTCCCAATGACTACTTCAGTATTCCTCCAATGCGCTTTATTTATTTATTCCTTGAATAAAGTACATTTAAACAGTCTATTGGCACATGTTGGCTTAAATAAAACCTTATAACTGTGCCTTGGTTTAGAGAGTTTCTTTATAAAAAATTTTTCTGACCAAAGTACTTTAGAAGTACACTTTGGTCTTGTTTTATTTTAATTTCTGAGTTCTTTTTTGTTTTTCTTTCAGTGGAGACACTTGTTTTTTTAAACATTTCTCTATGTTGATTTGGATGCTGTGTTACTTTTCAGCAATTTCTGGAACATTTAAGAAAAGATTTTTTATGAACCGTTAACACGAGTAATCATTGGTGACGTGAAAGCTGTTTACATGAGATTCCAAATCCAGATCAGATAAAGAGGAAACACCGAGGACGTAGGGCAGGAGTAAAGCAGAGAGCAGTGAGGAGGAAGTTTCAGTGATTTCTTCCCTTGATTGCCATGGGAAACGTGAGATGAGAAAAATTGGATGAGCTTGGAGCTCAGGAATATCGGATATTGTTTCGCCAAGACACAGATGCTCACGGCTGAGAGACTTTACAGGCACAGACACAGTAGAAAGAGAGTAAAGCAGGAGGGGCTGCAGTGCTTGTTAGCAATGGATAGTGAAATCCTGGACAGTTCAGATAAATGGAGTAATAATGATCCTGAATAAGGAGCTTAAAACCAGGTCAAATGCACTTTGAAAGAAGTTCAATGTTGGGTTTTTTTATTTTGTTTTTTCTCTCAGCTACTCGTCTTTTTAAAACTGAAGCTGATATAAGGGAAAAGAGTTTCAGATTTATCTGAAAAAACATATCAATCATCTTTATTAATTCATACTCATATGAAATTCTTCTTCAGATAAGTCAGAAAATAACAGAAAGCAGCTGGTTCGCACACCTACATGGATACGTCCAGCTTTATCTTCAGTTTGCTGTACTCACCCTCCACTACAATTGCTAGACCCTCGATCTTCAGACAGGTAAGAATCTCTTGGGGAGGCAGTGGGTGTGAGCATGCAGGATGACACTCCAACCTCTGTCTTGCACTCCAAGCCTGAAGGAGAAGTATTAAAACAAGTACGATTCACTGTCATCCGTACGCACTATGAAACACAAGCATGTGCAAATCGCATTTTGAGATTGTCAGTAAAGTCAAACTTACTGTTAAAGCCTGAGGAGTTGTGGTTTATGTCGTCACGTTGTGTATGACTCTGCACGGAGAGAAGACAGAAGGTCAAATAAAATGCACAGGGCCACAGGCCTCTGCCAGAGGAGGGCCTACAGCAGTGGAGTGATACAACCTCCCCCTAAAATAAAGTTCAAGAGGAGCTGGCTGCATGGAAAAGCATCAAGACAAAACTGCAGCGGGACATTAAAAGCATCTGCTGTGGGAGTGTGAATGATGATGTTCATGAAGAGCAAAGGGGAGGACCAAGTTTGATGAGACTGATGAGTCACCCCTGGTGGAGAGCTAAAGTATATCTTAAAGGGTTCAAAAACTTGTATAATCCGTGGGACTTTTCTGCCTTACTGTCTAAAAAAGGCCCGCTGGAGGTAAATGGCTGTCTACAGCCATACTGACCAGTAAAATAATGAAGCCACTGCGGTTTAGTGTCAGAAGGTTGCAACTTTGCAATCTACTAAAGATTTCATTTCATGCATTTAGTAAGAAAAAGCAACTTTAACATTCCACGCTATGGACGGTGGAAGATGCGGTGTTAGGCGCAGCGTCTCTTCGAAGTTAATATTCTGCACTATCGCTGCGCTTTCAAGATTTTAAACATAACTCTTGATTATGCTGTTTTGTTTTATAAATGTTTCGATGCACAGGCCCATATCCTCTTCATTTTAGGCCATTTTTAACTTTTGGCTATGTTTGCTTGTTAAAAATATGAATCTCCAAAAGTCATTTTTTAGCTACAATTATTTAAGTAAAATGCAGATGAAACCATCCATCCATCCATCCATTATCTTCCGCTGGTCCGGGGATCGGGTCGCGGGGGCAGCAGCTTGAGCAAAGAGACCCAGACGTCCCTGTCCCCGGCCACTTCCTCCAGCTCTTCTGGGGGGGACCCCGAGGCGTTCCCAGGCCAGCCGAGAGACATAGTCTCTCCAACGTGTCCTGGGTGTTCCCCGGGGCCTCCTCCCAGTGGGACGGGCCCGGAACACCTCACCGGGGAGGCGTCCAGGAGGCATTCTCACCAGATGCCCGAGCCACCTCATCTGACTCCTCTCGATGCGGAGGAGCAGCAGTTCTACTCCGAGCCCCTCCCGGATGACCGAGCTTCTCACCCTATCTCTAAGGGAGAGCCCAGACACCCTGCGGAGGAAACTCATTTCGGCCGCTTGTATTCGCGATCTCGTTCTTTCGGTCACTACCCACAGCTCGTGACCATAGGTGAGGGTAGGAACATAGATTGACCGGTAAATCGAGAGCTTCGCCTTCTGGCTCAGCTCCTTCTTCACCACGACGGGCCGGTGCAGAGCCCGCATCACTGCAGACGCCGCACCAATCCGTCTGTCAATCTCCTGTTCCATTCGTCCCTCACTCGTGAACAAGACCCCGAGATACTTGAACTCCTCCACTTGGGGAAGGATCTCATTCCCGACCCGAAGAGAGCATTCCACCCTTTTCCGGCCGATGAAACAGATGAAACATTCACACCCATTATTCCCTCATAAACTCAGTTTACAGCAGGGACATGAATAAGGTTCAGAAGCTACATCAGCGTTAAAAAGGGGACCAGTCGTTGCAGCTGATTAAAGCGTGCAGTAAATAATGTGTAACTTTACATATTTGACTTTGACCTATAAATAAATTACAATAAATTGCCTAATCATAGCTAATCCCAGGATATAAAGTACTTAAAATGGTTACTGCTTTGACCAGCAACAATATCAAACATCTGCCAACATGTTAAGGCATCAGCGATGACAACAATTCGATATTGTTATCAGATTTCCCACCCTGTATCTTTAGTCGGGGTGCTCCCTGGCTCTGAAGTTAATGTTCCTTCTCTTCGGATTACACCAGGAAATTTGGTAAACGTTTGCATATTTTATTAGCACCCATAAATCCTATAAACTATGCAGTTATAATTGACCTACCATGTTTTTATTCTAAGCCCATATCAAATTTAAGTTGATTTCATTATTTGTAACTTCTACTTTTGTTACTGACCCTGGTCCAATTAACAAATATATACTTCTACTTTTAATACAAAGAAACTTTCAACTGATGACGCTGGCATACTATGCCAACATGTTTGGATAAAAGGCTGAGAAAAACCCTTTATCCTGTAAAAAAAATAAAAAAATAATGACAGATGCATGTGCGTGCACTCACTTGTGCTTCCACTTGTGCCTCCATGTGCAGCGGATCAGAGGCAACAGCTCTCTCCTCCAAGTGTGCACCATTACACTGTGACAGAGAAGGTCCCTGAACAGGTGGAGTCTGCAATTTAGGAAGAATATCAAGCCCAGACATCCCAGAAGAGCCGGAAGCCATAGCTAGATGAAATGCGGGAAGATGGGAGATTAAAGTTACTAACAAACGTCAACTACAGGTTGGTCATTAAAGACAAGACAAAATGCTTCGATCAACTCTTAAAACACAGAGAAATAAAAACCAATAAAGTCCTCATTGGTAAAACTGTCAGTAATGACATCATTGCGCTTATCAACAGTGACAAAGGGGAGAATTTTACATTTGTGATGATAATAACGGTCTCTCATGAGCATGCACATCCACAGACACACACCTTTGCTGCCCTGCTTCTGATCCTGGGGGCCCTCATCCTCTGATGCTCTCTGGATCTCAGTATCTTCTCTGGTTTTCGCAATGAGTCCCGTTTTGGTCGTTGTGGCTTCCAGTGATATTCCTCCCTCTTCATTAGAACTCTGAGCATCATCCTCCTCCTCCCCTTCCTCATTTCCTTCCCGTCCGTCTTCCTCAGTGGCGGTTTCCATAGGCTCATTCTCTGGGAGGGCAGGCAATTGTGGCTGCAATGACATATACACGTTTGTAAGGTGTTGTTAATAAAAGGAGAACAAAAAGGAGATTAAGCACTGCCTTGCAGGGGGGGAGATGAGTGGTGGCCATGGGTGCCCAAGAGTTAAGCCTGGAAACCCCAAACAAGCACTAGTGAAGTCCTTAAGAGGGATAGTTACAGCTGCTTCTAGAAAGTACAATTTCATCAATATAATCAAAAGCGGCATTCGGACAGAGCCGTTCTAAGAACGCCGTTCCAAGAACGGTCGTCTAACATCAGAGCACACAGAGAGAGTCAGGATTGAGCGCAGGAGATGCTTCTTCGTTTCATGAAGGAAGGAGAGCAGAGCGCCGCAGACAAAGGAGACAACGTGTAAGTTTAACTTATTAAACACGCGCCGGTTGTGTCTGTGTCGTATGAGTAAACATTTCAGCCGTAACAACATGACATGGGGCGTAGCTACCAACCACCAAACACCTACGTCAGATGTGTTCCTATAGAACCCAGAAAAGACCCAGCCTCGGAGAAGGAGCTGAAATGGTTATAGGAACTGAGGGCGATGGTCCCGAGTTCCTGTATGTGCGAATGCGGGAAAAAACGGCCCCGTTCCTTAAAAGGTTATAGGAACTGCCAAAGGTTCCTACAGTACGAATGCGGCTAATCTTAAACATTTAGAGAACTTTTCATACATTCAGACTGAATGTAGCACAATGTGCATCACAGAGTGTAAAAGCAACAACAGTAGAAATAATAAAAAGCCTTAAAAACCAATACCTCCCAGTACCCTTGAGTCAATCCCACCTCCAATAATACCTATCTAGGGACTAAAGAACTGAATAAATGCTATCATTTTTACAGGAGACATATTAAGAAACCGTTTCTGTGCTTGAGAGCAGATGTCTAAAGTCACAACAACTATAAACTTCAGAAATAACACAACCCTGTTACTTTGTTTGAGACCTCTAGAGGTCTGAAAACTGTCCTTCAGTGAGCTGTTCAGATTTCCAGGGGAAAAGTAGATCACAACTCTGAGCTCAGAGTACTATCATCCATCCTCCTCATCTTTATCTCCTTCACATCACACTGCTCATCGCTGCTTTCTTTAATGTTTTATATCCAGACAAGGAAATCCAAGTTGAATTGGTTTTCTAAATCGTTCTAATTTGCAACTTGTCATTGAAAAGAATCCTCCTTTGCCATCAGAAACAAAAACTTTAGTTAAAAGTATCCCAAAATGACCGACAATTCTTAACCTTACCTGCTAAAAACTTAAACAGAACACATGTGCTGTGCTTTAACAACCTGGACCTGTTAAAATCAGGACTCCTGCAGAGGTTGTGCCTCAACAAAGGATGAATACCGCCTATATGGCCAAACTACAGAGGAGTGAAATGTGTTTTTTTAAGATGAAGATGATGAAAACTGACAATAAAGTATTTGTCCCTGTTATGATGGTGAGGGGAACTGTGAGCTTGGCTCGCTATTTGTGCTAGTGTGAGCTCTCAGCCTAAAAGATGTATTCCTCTCAAATGTTAAAAACATATTTCAAGGACTATTAAGCGTATGTACACAATTATTATCTTTTGCCTTGTAGCTGGAAGCTGTAGAACAGATCTTAATTCAGACACCCTCCACATAAAAGCAGTGGTGAGTAGGGTTGAGTTGCTCAGTCCACACCCTAAAACTATATAAATAATAAATATATATAAATAATACATTTTTGAAATTATATTTGCAGGCTACATTAGAGATAATTCAAGAAAAAAAAAAATATATATATATATATATATATATGTATGTACAATCAAGGTTTAGCCATGGATTTATTGGGGGCTCTGTATGGATTTTAAAGCACAACCAGGGAGTATTTTTGGTTCTTGGGCTCCGCCTATAGTTCAGGGATGTAACATTACTGTTGTAAAAACAAATCTCTGTCGGACCTGACATGAAAATGACCATATATTTTAAATACAGTGATAACAGTAATGAACAAGCACACCCACAAAAAGATTCAAAACCACAAAAAGATTCAAACGTTTTGGTTCTTCTGTTGTATAGTTGGCAGTTTAATTCACTTTGAACTTAATACAGTGCCAGGAACTGCCAACCAGCAGGGAACATATAGCAAGGATCCCAACTTTCAAGACTTTGGCATGAGATTTGCAAAAACTGACCAAACATTTTTACATGAGAACCACTTGTTTGTATGTGAGTCTGAAACAGAGCTAAGGTGGCTAACTGAAGCTTCATCTGTGATAACGCTATAAAACTGATGCTTCAGTCTTTAATTAATAACACGACTGAACACGCAGCTGTTATAATACAGATAACTACAGTAAATATTTGGAGTATTTCAAATTGGTGGGTTTTGGCTGAAGTGCCTTGTTTTCCAGCGGTTGACGTTTCACCTTGCTAAAGGAAAATGGTGTGGAGCCTGTTGAGATGTGGTTTCTGAGCCCCTGGGCACTCCATGGCAGTTTCAGTGTGCCATCAGAATGAGTCAGAACCACATAAGGTTCACACCTTCTCGTGCTGCTTTAAAGGGAATGGAGTTAACTTTTGAGAACTTTGGAAATAAATGGTACATGCTGATAAGCTACATGAAATGTAAGATTCTCATTGCTTTTTTCACGGGTTCAGAAAGCATTAGAAACAGCTCCTGATCTAATTTGATCAGCCGAGGTTTAACTAAATATGTAGCTACTACATGGCTGTCATGCCTGCTGGGGTGGCTAGAGGACGGTCGATAACTATACCGCACAGCCATGTGCCACGCAGGAAAAAAACAATACTATGACATCAGTTTCTGTGTCATCCAATGCAACTTGGCCTCCATATAAAAATATTTCTTGCTACGCCACTGTCTTGGAGTTCTTGTTAAGGAATAGCCCAATCTGTTAAGATTTCAGACATAAATTAGGTCTGCTACGCTTCTTCGGGGCGGGCTGTGTTGCTCTAAAACATCTTATTCTTGGAAAGAGACGCAGAAATATAGAATAACGAGCCGCCTACTGTAGTCTACTCAAGTTTGCACCCACGGCGAAGAAAGAGGGGGAGGAGAGTGCGCTGTCAGAAACGATACAAAGGATTCAATGAGGCACAAGGCGGCATGCGGCGTTAACAAAAAAAAATAATAATAATACAGTACGGAGATATAATGGTGCCTTAGAGTGTGATAAACGTCCACAAACACGATGTTTGGCTGTTTGGGTTTCGGCTACAACCCCTGCTGAGGCAGGGCAGCGCTCACGGGAGCGCGGCAGCTGCACGTTTCAAGTTTAGAACAGACGCCGCCTACCGCGCGGCAGGCCCGCACACCCCGCACCCCAGACAAAGTTCCTGAGAGCGACATCGAATGAGAATGAGCCCAAATTGTGAAGTGGTAATGAAAGAAGAGGATGCGCGAGCTTGCACCGTGCAGAGGCGCTCTTTATGGCGCGCGTGCGCTCGTCCTGGGAGACGGGAAAGCCGCTCCTGAGCTCTCTGCTCCTCGTCGAGTGTAACCCGCACCTTTTGTGCTGGAAGCTGGTCTATACAAACACACACACACACGCGCGCGCGCGCGCACACACACACATTTCCCGAAGCTACAGAGGACAAACGCAACATAAAACAGCTGCGTCCCAAAGACAAACGAGTGAGAAACAGCGACAACCCTCCCCCCAAATACGGAAAATCTCCTCAAACACTTTTGTAGTTAACATCTAACATCGAGGTTTAACAAGAGAAATACATAATTGGCGACGGAAGCCGATCGCGTCTAGGTGCCTGCTCGTGCGGTTTGAACAACTGATTTTAATTTATCAGCAAGCCATCGAGCCAACGCTGTTCGCTGTGCCATGTACAGTTGGGACGTGTTAGAAATAATAAGTTGGCATTGCCCACCTTTTCCCCAGTGTGTTTGTCCTGCAGTGCGCTTTTTGCAAGTCTGTCTGAGGATGAATTCTTCGGCATCTGCTCCTCCAGCACCATCCCCCTCAGAGGAAGAGTAATGTTCCCGCAGCGCGTCCTGCGCAGTCTGCCCCTCGCCACTTCTCTCTCCATGACCACTTTGACTTTGCCTCGGGTCAGCTTTTCTTCCGACAGCTTTTCCTCCTGGCTGCTCAGATAGCCCAAAATCTCCTTCAGCCCCAGCGGCTTCATGTGGCCTCTGGTCGCGGCGCTGGAGCCCCCGCGGAGGCTCCTCTCTGACAGGCTGCGAACAGAGGCCACCAATCTGTCGCCCAGGTCGGAGTTGGCATTGTTCCCAGCTGTTTTAGCGCTTCCTCCTGCCGGTCGAAGTTTGGGCTTGAGGGGCACGGTCTGCTTCTGCGTCTGCTGATGAGAGAGGCTGCCGACGCTCCCAGAGTAAGTTTTACTCTGCGTGTCAGCTCCGGACAAATCAGACTGCTTTTCTCCGCCAGCTGCATCGGCTTTGCTCGGGGTTATCCCGCTGGCTTCACTCCCGGCGTGTGCGCCTGTGCTTTGGGCGAAACCGGGTGACGGACAGCCCCCCACTCCCTGCTCCTGCTGTCCTAATCCCTTGTCTCTCGCTGCACTTGCTTTCTCCTCTTTACAGCCGCTCCCGACAGCGCAGCTCGTTGTTGCGCTACAACTGAGGCACCCGTTTCCGCTACTCGGGCTGGAGGCAGGCTTGAGCTTTTTGCTGGGGCTGCTGGCTGATGTTTGAGCATGGAGATCTGGGCTGGGCTCCGAGTCCTCATCTCCCTCCTCCTGGTCGGTAAAGCTGTGCGCACTGTCGCCGTTGTTGTTCAGATGGTCGTGCTTGGTCTGCTCCCGCGGAGCATCCGCGCTGCTGCTGCCAGCGGCCGTAAACTCACTCTTTTTTCTGCTTTTCCTCTGCACTTTCGCCGCGTTTCGGTACGAGATGGACCCCTTATAGCTAACTTTGAGCACCGTCTGCTCTTGAATGAGTTTTTCTAATTCCGTCCGGGTTCTGTCCGGGTCTGACCCGTGTCGTCTTCGGACCATTCGACAAATCCTTTCCAGATCCGGACGTGCTTTCCTCGAGCGGAGAGAGTCGATAGTTTCCAGGATCCACTCCCGGTACTTGTTGGGCTCGGACATCTTCTCCTGTGGGTGCGGATGGGGTTTGGCCCCTGTGCGTCTCTCCCCCCACCCCACACCCCGTTGTTTCACAAGTGACGGTGTGTCAAAGCTGGGAAGCCAAAGTGCGATCCCCGGCTGGAGAATGAGGACGGAAGCCCGGCTGGTACGCTTGCGTTTGTTGGCCACATTGTGCGCTTAAGGTGGACCGAAGATGGCGCCTTGGTCTCCGCTATAGACGCAAACCGCATTTAAGGTGGAATTGTGTCGCTTTCAGAGCGGATCTACCTTCTTTGTTCATAGTCAAATCTGATCAAGCCCAGGTTTTCAACAGACCACTCGATTTTTAACACTTGAAGAAACCCCAAAGCGCACTCCAGTGAGAAGACGGTCGAGTTACTGAGTGGCGTGTTTTTCGAGCGTTTTTGGCGAATCGGATTGAAGCCGGGGCGTCAACAGATGGGTGGATGACGGCTCCATTCCGCATCAGGCGGCAATGATGAATGCCTGCCCTGGCCTCAAGGCAAAAAAAAACACTCTTACCACCGAGGGCGTTCAAACATCTCCCCATCAGTTCAATCTTCTCCCAACTTCCAGGCGCTGAACAACAACACGACAGCCAAGAAGCACAGACGAGTTCAGTAGAATTTTACAAGTAAAACTTTATTGGAATGATATTCATGTTGCAAAATATTACACTTCGTGTTTTTATGTCACTGTTCCCGTGACTTTAGACGGTTCCCGTTGCGGCTGTGTGTGTGTGTCTCTCTCTCTCTCTCTCTCTCTCTCTCTCTCTCTCTCTCCCTATCGCGCGCGCGCGTGTGTGTGTGTTTGTGGCAGGGGTTAAACATCGGGGTCTCATTTCCCTAAAAAGTGCGACAGTATGTACCAGCATTGTGCCTGCATTGAGCGGAAGTTTTATCACTGCAAAAACATCGAGGAGACACGTAATACGAGCGTATCATGACTTCAAACATTTTGTCCAGGATGGTCGACATTAAACCTGGCATGAAGGGAATACATGATGTGAAGTCTGAACAAGTGGTGTAAACAATTGAATGATGATGTCCAGTAAATGAGTCCCATCACGACCACTGAGCCAGCTGATGGCAATCCGTGGACATGCAGCTCGCAGCTCCGTTTATCTGCGAGCATGAGTCATACAGATTTCTTAGCAAAATGTTGACTTGTCGGCCGAGGTGGAGAGAAAGCTCAGTGGTTGAACACTGAGAATGAAAAGTAGGGGACATAAGGGACGCGTTTGGTTTCGAGTTGGTTTCCTTTGAATGAGAAGCCTCCAGTTTACTGTGGCAACTGGTTTACGACTAGTTAACCAAACCTGCAAGTGGAGATGAGTCAGTACAGAAGCACAACATCAAGCGAGGCTTCATGTGGGTCCAGGTCCATTTCCTGATTTTTACGCTTTATATTCAAGGGGCCCCCCTCGCACAACAACCTAACAGGCTTTCACAACAGTGAACTGATAAAACGTTAGTTTTGCTCTATTTCTGAATATGTGTTGTGCATAAGGATTTTATTAGCTGTTATTTTAATCTGGAAAGAAGGCCTCAGGGCTAACTCTGGCTCGTGTATAAATTAAATTCTGTTGATCAGTGAGCACTGTCCTTGTTAAATACACCAATTAAAAACAAACAACACACGCCCTATCATCACCCATTTACTTCAGACAGAGCTCAGAAACTGGTGGTCGTTATCTCAGAAGATGTCAGATTCAGTATTTTCGGAGCTTGACCCACACACCTCAGCCTTTTGTTGGTTAAATATATATTTATCATTTGAGGTTGAGGCTCACTCTGACCATCACTGCATGAGCTGATGCTGTGCTTCTCTATTCATTTATGTTTAAACCAAATTACCACTCTGTAAGTCTGGGGCAATAAATGGGGAGGTGAGACGGTGTTAAATAGAGGTCCAGGGCCCTCACAGCAGACACATGTGGCCATTAACAATTAAAAACCAGAATAACCGTAAGCAGAAAGTGATTAGCCCACCCTGCAAATCCCTCCATGTTGGGTCAATGTTACCTCTTATTTCAAACGACACAAACAGTTCCACATTACAAATGTGTAATTCTGAGAACAGGCTCGTCGTATTTCCCATTTCTGAGCTCTTTCGGACAGCGGGCTTTCGTGGGAATCAAGGTTGTCCAGAGCTTAAAATGATGAGAGGAAAACCGTGGCGCCCGTTTGAACCAAATTAGCATATCGTGGTTATAGTGGCGCGTCAAATTACAGCGACAAAGAAAGGCATTTTAATGTCTGAAAAAGACACCAGTGTCAGGTGGGTTTTATCTAATAAATTCTCACTGAACAAATCCTACAGCGACCACCATTCTGGAAATTGTTTAAGTAATCCGCCATCATAGATCATGAACTAAGGAGCCACTGAACACCTGAGGTGCAATTAGTTATATATTTCATATCAGGAGGTTGTACAGAACTAGCTCTATTCCCCTCCAGGTGGTCTTCCCTAACTAGTTCAGTGAAGTACCGGTCATCTTTAAGTCTTCACCACCACACAAAATAAGAAAACTGAAAACAAAAGAAAACAAACAAACAAAAAAACACACAAAAAAAAGGTAACAGAGTCGCCATCACGTGTAAGACAGTTACATGGAGAGTGGTCCTGCGTTACGAGCTGGGTGACAGGGGGAGGTGGACATAAAGCACACTATTCAGACTGCTGTCCGTGACTGGTTGAAGTCCTGATGACCACCAGCCAGCAGCAGCTTGAGGTAGTCTGCCTCAGATGTTCTCTTTAAGTCAGAGTCGAGGGCCAAATGGTCGAGCGAGCGAGCGAGCAGAATCATCTCGAGCAGAAAGCGAGCTCTGAGCTCAGTGAGGAAGTGCGACTACGAAAACAGACTTGTCGAGTTAGCAAAAATCAAATCTTCTGGAAGGGAAAACTGTGGAAGACGCTAACTAAAAGTCTAAATAGTCCCTTTTGTCCCTTTTTAAAACTTTAATTAGAACTTTAAATTCTCAAATCTATGTTAGAGATTTACCTGCCGAGCCTTAGGTTTATGTAGATAAACGTCTGTTAAGTGATATGTTCAAACCTGAGTTTCCATTATGATGTGGTGTTTTCTTTTTAGGAACACCATTAAAACTGAGATAATTCCATTCCCTTATTCATATTTCCTTGTAAGTGTGATATGATTATCATTGGAGCCACTATTATCTAATAACATTTAAAATGGAGTACTGCAGATATGCACTAAGTCTGGCTATGCTAACAATGATGGAGTTACACAAAGAACATAACTGACTTTTTGTCTTTTGGCCCATCGTGTGTTGAAGTATCGTGTCTGTGATGGGAGGGGACGTGTTTAAATATAAGAATAATTCAAGACTAACCACTGCAAATCATGGGCATTTAAGTGCATACGTGTGTGAGTGTGTGTTGCGCAATAAGCACGAAGCGGGTCTGCCGGTTGTCAGTTTGAACTGAGACTTGTGTGTGGATTCATTGACCCCCTGTAACGACTAACGCACCGGAGTGGATCACCACAGGCTGATTTCTCTATTTTGGGGGACGAAAAAAGAAGAAAAGATGAATGATACAGTTACATGAACGGGAAGATCTTGAAAATGTGTAGAGGCAAGTCTAAATTAGTGGGGTTCCCGACACCCATGAAACACAGCTTCATTATAAAGGGATTCATAAATAAGACAGAATAATAAATAAAATAAGACAGAGACACAACAGAAAAGGCAACACTGCTGGTTATCAGTCTCCTCTCTTCTTCCCGCTTCTATCCCATTTTTCCCTCTTTTTGTAGCTGGTGCTTGTGTTTGAGCAGGAGACTGGACTCTCTCCTCGTGTCTCCCACTTGACCAGCCTACCTTTGTATCTCCCTACTTCCCTCTTTCCTCCTCTCTTGCTCTCTAACTCTAGAATTCAGCAAATTCCTTGGCACATTTCTCGCTGAAGGAGACGCGAATCTCCTCCTCTTCATAGTCGTCAAAGTTGCTGGTGTCGCCTGGCCCTTTAAACTTTGGGACAAAGGGAGCTTCCACCTAAAAGCAACAAAAAAAGAGAGTGGTAAAGAGAAAACCCCGTACAAGCAAAGTCACACATGCCTACAAAGTGTAGAGACCACTGCATACCTTTTTCTGGTAGATGGCAATCCAATCAGTTGTTGCGAACCACTTGTGTCCCTTGATGTCGTTGACACCGTTTTTGAGGTTCCCGTAACGTTTTGTGAGATCCACCTGAGGACGATAGCGAAACATTTTTCTCACGCTGACCTTAAAGCAAAGCAGTTTACACCTTGAGATCAGGTATTTGCTTTTACCTGTAACAGGTTCCTCAGGAGATCCTTCAGGTCTGAACTGAAGTGAGATGGGAAACGGACCTGAGGACAAAGAGTCAGGAGCAGTTAGAGTACGGGTCAAAGGTTCCCATCCTATCATCGTGGACAACAATGTCATGGAAAACTTGGGTTTTTAACAATGTTTAAACTCTCTACTTTCGGGGCAGACTGACTCAACAGAATACATCTTAAGAGGAAAAAAAGAAAGGAAGAAAGAAACTATTTGGTGTGACAGTAGTGATCCAGCATCTCATCCAACAAGCTTCTGGAAGAATACTGGTTAATATTTGAACACTCTTTTTGAGCAACATTGGTGGAGATGAATGACATTTGTTTTCTTAACGAGGACCCACAATCCACATATTTCTGATAGTTCTTAAGTCAGCTCCAAAGGTGTAAAATTAGCAGGATTTTTGTCCATTTTGAAACACTGTTGAAAGATCCACACGTGGTTGTGGAGGTAACCCCATTTATTTTCCAGTCAACTTGTTTTATCTCCCAGTTTCTCCTACAGCAAAACAGACCCAGAATATGAACAACAAACATACATGCGGCTATTGAATCTTTGTCTTATATGACCATGAATTTGTATCTTTGTCCGTGTGATCAGCAGCAGAAAATAATCAAGACTGAAGTTATCATTTTTTGTGCAGAAGCTCCTTTCCGTGACTCTGGTGTTCCAGCTGCTTCCAGTTCATAGCAGACCTGACCCTCAGAAGCAATTTCCACTCAACTGTGGGCGATGGTGTGTTTTTTTTCCCAAGCCTTGGCAAAAACCTTCTTTAATGCAAGAGCTTTCGGGAAAACTTAAAACCGAACAGTGTAACTGATCACTTACAAATAAAGACACATTTCCACCACAATTAATATGAAAACAAAGTCCGCAGAGGCCTCTTTGACTCGACACTGAAAAGGCTATCTGTGAGAAAATCCCACCACTCTTTGTTTTTATACACCAAAAGTTAGATATCAACCTCAAACACCAAATATTACAGATGATGAATAGCAAAGACTAATAATCAGACCGCCAAACTCACCTTTCCTGATACGATCTTTTCATAGATCTGAATAGGCTGATCAGCAAAGAAGGGTGGATATCCTGCTGCCATCTCGTAGACGAGTACACCCAGCGCCCACCAGTCCACTGCCTTGTTATACCCCTGGAGGGAGGGATAGATGGAAAAGCACAATGTTACACGATGTTACAAAGGACCAAATTTAAACCAATACTTTTGTTCTTGGCCTTACTATCTTGCGTGCTCTTAAATAACAAATGCAGCAATTTGGCTCTGAATGTGTAAAACTGAACTGTATTTACTTGTTTCCACTTTAAGGTTTGAACTAATCTTCCTTGAATAATTAAGAAAAACACTTTCAAAAACTTTTCAAAAACAAAGCTGGCTCGCCTTGCTGAGGATTATCTCTGGGGCCAGATATTCTGGGGTGCCGCACAGTGTCCAGGTCCGGCCCTTTACACGTTTGGCGAAGCCAAAATCTGTAACCTGAGACATAATCAGGAAAAGGAGGCAGATAAAGAGAGTTTCAGAGCAAAATAAGACATCATGGAGCAGCAATGGGAATACATTACCAGCAGTTATTTCACAGTTAACCACAAGAGGGTGGCACAATCCATAATACAAGACGGCGCCAATGTGACGGTAGAACATCAGCACGTACACAATTAACTATTTGAGGAACATCACAGAGTAAGGGTGAGGGAAAACACCTTTATCACCAGCTCTGAGTGTGCTTGTGTGTCGTCATGGCTAAATGTGGTCATGAAAAAACTCCCCCTGTAGTCTGAACTGACACAAGCGCAGTCGTGGTTTACTGTCCGTGTAACCACAACCATGTCAGGAATCAGTTAGAAAGTTTTACAAACGTGCAGCTGAGAACTAACCCAAAAAGAAGGCCGACTTCAGAGATAGGCGTGGTGCGGCCAACAAACTTCAAGGTAAATGGATACATAGACAATTAAACATTTAAAACCGCCTCTGGCAGGTGTCACCTAAGAGACAGTCCGCCACGATAACACCCACAGACGCATAGACAACATTACACGATGAAAGAAAAAGCAGCTGCGGGTGAAAACTGTTACAGGTACAGTTACAAGATGGAGACGGAACAAATGGACAGTTACAAATAGAAGAAACAGGAAAAAGTAGCTGTATCTTCTACTGTTACAATGCAATTGCATTGATGAAATCAGTCCAAAGGCACTGAGACTGACATACAGTCTAAATACTTGCCAGAGTACTCAAAGCTTCCTTTGTTGTTGTTTCTTCTTCAACCAGTAATACTAATGGATTGGAGCCTAATGGTAAAATCAAACTCTTGCCAATGCAAGTTGGAAGAACCTAAACCTTTCAACTGATATACCAATGTTCAGTCGGGGTTAGTACAAATTAGGCTGTGGGCTAGGACAATAGAGGATAATGTAGCAGCAAACACGTGACAGTCAAGTTCTGTCAACAACACAGACGCTTAGCTTATTGCAACAGACTTTAACTGCTTTCAGTCCTGTTGAACGGACTGAATTGGAATTAAATGGATTGAATTGGACCATGATTGGATTGGACTGGATCAAACTGGACTTCCTTTGAACTTGCTTACTTTCTCTGTAAGGTGCCCTGAAATAACACATGTTGGGAATTGGCGCCACATAAACTGATTCCATCAATCGACCAAAAATATGCAACATGTGTACTTTTGATGGAAATCGTGTCAGAACTGTGTGCAGATGAGCTGTGCTGGAAGGGTATTCTTCTTTGGTAAGAAGCTCTTCAAAGAAGTTCAAAAAAACTTCAAGGACGTTGCTTGTATGTTTAAAAACACAAGGATTGGGATTTCATTGCAGGAATATGACGATAACGATGATTTGTGACCATACGCTGTCATAATGAGTGCATCTTGTACAGTCAGGTATTTGTAAAGAATCTGCCACAAAATATGGTCCACCTCCGAATCACTTTCAGTGGTATGAATCTGTGCAGAGGACTCAACACAACTGTGTCGCACACTAGAATGCCTGTGGTCACTGCATCAGCGGTTATTTACCTGTATGTAACCCTGCTGGTCTATGAGCAGGTTTTCAGGTTTCAGGTCTCTGTAGATCAGGTCCAAAGCGTGCAGGTACTCGAAAGTCAAAACAATCTGAGCAGCGTAGAACCGAGCATGCGGCTCACTGTTCACACACACACGGGGAGCAGACAGAGGGCAGTTAAGTGTATGTTAGAGAATGAAATACAACTGAATAGATTACAATCTGAGAGTCCTTTATCTACATCTACAAAATCCAGTGAACTTCAATGCATAAATGTACTCACCTAAATCTGCCAATTCTTCGTAAATGGGAGAACATCTCTCCGCCTGGTACATACTCCATCACCATGTAGAGGTTAGTGTTGTCCTGGGGAAGGGAAAACAGATGTTAGTAACACTCTGTTACATATTCACTAGTATAAATGCACACAGACAGGATGGGCATCGACGGCATAGAATGAAAATAAAGAGAGAGACAGTAACGCTAACAGTAAACCAGTTTATCCCTGAATAAAATGGATTCACCTACTCCAAACTGAATTATTAATACATGAAAACCATAAAAGATTCACTGTGTGCAATGTAGTGACATCTAGTGGCTAAAACTGCAAATTGCAACCAACTTACTACGTCCCACCTTTTACCAAATTGTGGTGGCCAAAATAAACTTGAAAGATCTGCTCTAGAGCCAGTGTTTGTCCCTCCTGGGCTACTGTAGAGGAATAGCTTTGCAACACAACAAATGGTCAAGGGCAGTGACTCGAACTGTCTTTGGATAGAAAACTTCTTATTTCAAGATTACGGAAACACAACAAATGCTATTTTCGTGAGAATCCACATGAATAAATACGATTATATTCAATTTCTGTCAATAAATCAGCCTATATGTTGCACACTCCAACAAGCAGAAGTGACTTCTGTTTATTGTTGACTCCTCCATCTGTGTGCGGAACGACACACATGGACGGTTAATAGGTTTATTTAAGGCGTCTCGGATATTCAATCCCTGAACAGCCAGGTGCATCTGAACAGCTTAACCTGAGTAAGGCCACGTGAGTAAGTATGGTCATCAGCTGGGATAGTATGTGCGGGTACAAATTGCCACTGACAACTGCTCACATGGCAGATAAACTTGGGTCTGCACTGCTGATGACACAGCGTTAATAGGATTGGCAGCAGTAACAGAAGTGATAAAGATTACATCAGAAAATCAAAATATTGATTCAATGGCAATTACATGGAACTTACCACTAACAAGACAAAAGAAAGTGGTTCGATTTCATTATAACTAAAGACTGGACAAACAACTGTTGATAAAGCTTTCTGTGGGTGATACAAAAGATCCCCATAAATACCTGGCAGAGGTATTTAAAGATAGTTTGACTACAAGTTAGGCAAAGTTCACAATTTAGACAAAACTGCACGTGTTTCATGTTAAACATGGATCCGATTGAAGGGTATTGAGGGTGAGACATTAAAGGAAAAACCAACATCACATGTCTCTGACCTGTGCCTGAGAAGCTCTTGGCGTTTATTTTATTATGACATTTTAACACCAAAAGAAATAAGTTTTTATCCAAACGGTGTTTCACCTGCTGGGACAATCTAACTAAATCCTTTCCCAGCAGTAGTAATTCACTCTTTGTGTTCTTAAAGTGTATTCAGAATCAGTCAGTAACTACCGGTAACCCCAAGGGGACAAGCCTGTCACTAGTACGGTACGTAGGGATGGTGACTGTGTCAGACCAGACTGTGATAATTAAGAGTTTCTGAGATAATTAGGCTACCTTGTTCTTATTGACAGAGCGTGGATGTCAGCCCCAAATAGAGGGACAGATAGGGAGCTGCCAGTCATCCAGCAGTTAGGTAGAAATCGATCAGTCTTGTCACTTTTTGCCTGCAAGTCAATGCTGTCAATTTTTCCGCATCTACGTGAGATGTTAAGGTCTGTAAATGTGTGTTTTTGTAAAGAAAAAAGTAAACCGTGTCCCCTCATGTAGCCCTGAGTTAGCATGTGCCCCCAGATGTTGTGTTCCCATCGAGCTGCACCTGCAATTACTAGGGGGTCATATGACGCAGGACTAAATGCCAATTAAACAGTTTCACATTGCACTCAAAAGTAAGGAAATCCCCAGAAGGGACTGAACACCACTCTTTCAAAACCTATTCTCCGAGTGCTTTGTATTCATTCGCATCGATTCTCACTTCGAAGGTGGCAAATGACGAGAGTGAAACACTCCAAGTAGCATAAGAGAACTGCAGGGTCCCCACAACCCAGGGTTGAATTATTGCCCTTTTTGTTTGAATTGTCACCCCATCTGTAATTGTTGACAGTGACCTGTGAATGTATAGTATATTGCTTGTTGTGACAAACTTCCAAATAATTGGAACCCTCTCTCTTTGGCTTCTTTTAGCCTATTTGGATTCACATCTGATAGTTTTACCGCTTACAGCAAAAAAAGCACCAGCTTAGCACAAAACAACAGACAAAGTTAGTGACAAGCTGCTGAGCACGGTGCAGCATTTAGCAGCTTAAAAGCAGGAAATTTCCCCTCAGTTTGACTCAGAACAAATGGTCATTTTGGACTACTGGATGTATAAATATATGAAAAACAGTATCAAACTAGGTAGTCTACGTAGACCAACTACAGAGAGGTCCGTCACAATGGCAAGTAAATTGTCCATTTCTTTTAAATTTACTGTATCGATTTGAATGCAATTTCATTTCTTGTTCATTGAATATTTAACTGTTATGGGTGGATGTAGCAACTTCATTGTTTGAGAACTCAGAGCTCAATTTTTAAACTCAATAAGCCCCCAACAACAACAAAATAAATAAAAGGATAAACTAAGAGTTTTCAGTACTATATTCTAACAGGCTTAATAATGAGCCCTCTATTCTGTATGTAAGTATTTATATGTATTTTAGTTCCGCATACTGTTAAAGCATGAGGAGTCTCTATAAAAAGAAACAGCTTGAAGAAAATGTGATGTAATATTATACCGCTCTGTCACAGCAGGAATTGTAATTGTTACTCCTTAAAAAGAGACATTGGTATCTTACTATTTTACCACAAAGAGTGACACCTTACTGTCAACATTACAGTTCAATTACAGCTGGTCAGACTGTGATAAACGAATAATAAGACAGTTAAGCATGTTTTGGTTAAAAAGAAGCCTTAAAATGCTCTAATTAGCCTCTACTATTACAATTTTGTTTTTAAAAACACATCAAATATATTAGAGATTTACAAAAATACTTAAATTTATCACACAATTTGAACAACAATGCATTCTGGGTCAGTGATGTTATCAGCTGGCCACAGTCGACAGTTACAGTTTTGATATTACAATTTTACTTGCCAGCAGTAAGAGATATTGATTCAGTGCCACGTGGTGCTTTTGGTTGTAGTTTCCAGATGAAATAAAGCGTGTATACAGAGCTTTCTAGAGACCTGCAGCAGTGTTCACACCAGATCTTTTTGATATTTGGATTCAATGTACAGTTTCAATAGGAACTTTGCTTTGGCGCCATCTTCATTAGACCTGTTAATACTCGCATGAAGGCATCCATCTATGTTCTTCTCCGCTCCAGCAGATATCCATCTTTATCAACAAACACGGATAGACATGCATTTCTCCAAAAAGCCAACAGAGCGTAGGCTTTGGAAACAATGCTACATATTGACTGAGTGGCTAAAAGTTGGCTTGACACAGCTAGAGCTTGGAGAGGCTGACAACAACCAATTTCACGACAAAGAGGACAAAGCTAGAAAGAAAAAAATAATAAAGAAAGAAAAGAAGCACCGGTGAAAAGCAGAGACAACAGATGCACTGTAAAACCTTAGTTTCACTTCACCATAAAGCAGATCTCTTTTCACTTTTGTTTTACCCAAAGCATAGCACAGCTAAAGCACCAACAACATCCTCAACACAACCAAGAGAGAGCAGACTTAAAATTGGGAATATTCCACATTTCTTATACTGCCCCCAAGTGGCAGCAAAACACTATAACCGGTTGCTTGCTATAATTTCCATTCCTATTATAAGTTGTGCTGGTTGACAAGCAAGTTCAATTTTCATCATAATGCAGCGAAGGAGATATAACTCGGTTCACTGTCCTACACACTGGAGCTAGCCAAGTGCACTATGCCCTGTTCAACACGCCTTTATCCACAAATACTGACTGAGCCTCACCGTTTCCTTCGCAACCCTCAGTAATGTGATGCTGTTCTCTTCCATTCAAACCTGGATAACTATAATAAAGTTCCAACACAACACAGTCCCATGAGTTTTTGCATTACCAGCATGAAACTGCCCTCACTCCCCTCTCCACAAAATGCTACAATTTGTTGATCATACTCGCTTGATGACGGCGAGATGTGGTACCCTGTTGGTAATGAAAAGCAGCTGTTGCACGTACACAACACTTTGCCCCACTCTCACCTTCGAACTTCTCTGATCTTCTTTTTGGTGTATATTTCAAGTAATGTCTTCAGTGTTGTCTTCACTACTGATTGGGCTCGAAATGAGGCCGAACTGAAGTCAACTTATTCTCAGCTGACATCATAGTAGCTCACAAGACATTGCAGTGTAAACAAACTACTGTATGAGTGGTAGGATTCTCTAATAACGCATATATATGTTTTGTGTATATGTATGTACACAAACCAAAGACAACGGGAGTCATTCTGATGTTAATTTAATACGCCATACATCCCGTATCAGTCAGGGTCCCTTCAAATAAAAGCAAAGCAGGGAGTAATTCTGCACACATGTGGTAGGCAAATACTTACCTGATCATCCAAGATTTATTTTTTCACCTTCATGGTGAAACAATAAGGCTAAATCCCAATTCATTCCTTTGGCCTTACCCCTCCATTTTTCATCCTTACAGGTAGGGTAGGTGTACCTTTTCTTTTTCTTTTGGATATCTAGTTGCCATCTAGCCAGCCAAATGGCCCACAATGCCCCTGATGAGGGGCTAGGTAAACACTAATCCTTGATCTCCAAAAGAAAATGGCACTTTAACCCTGCAAAAAGGAGGGACATGGCCAAGTGAATGGGTGAATGTGGACAAGATTGGGAATCAGGACTGGGCCTGAGACCACTTGGGAGGGTTGAGTGATGCTTGATGCTCACCGCCAACAAACGACCCACACACATGCTTGTGTACACACAACTTCAAAAGTTCTCATTACCTTGAATGAGTCCTCTAACCGCACAAGAAAAGGGAAGCTGACAGCCTGAAGAATCCTCTTCTCATTCAGAGTGTGCTCTATCTGCTTGAGTTTCACCACCTGAAACGAAGACAGCGATAAGAAGGGAGAAAGAGACAGACTGTATTTTGCAGCCGAAAAAGTAAAAAGAATCATCTGACGGTGACGTACAGATAAAGAACTGACAGCTCCTGATATGACAACTTAAACTTCAAATTAAACTTTACAATGCCTCTAAACACTGTTGACACTATGCTCAGCAACACTGTTGCTGTGCTAAGGTGTTAAGTAGTTTATTAGTCTGAGAAAAAAACTGCATAGTGCGTTTTGGGCCTTAAAAAGGGAGTTAAGAAAGACAAAAGCCATGGTTCCCCTTAATAATATATATAATAATATAATATTAAAGTTATGAGGAAAAGTTAAATATATGAGTATTTTTGTAAGAAATACATCTCATTTGGCAAACTGTGCTTTCAATGATTGATTAGTTTTCACATTGGATGTATGTAAAAATATAAAAAAATGTGGCAAAGTGCCCCAGTGTCAGTGGCTTGATTTTCTCAAATGACAGTTTAAAAATTCTCTTGACGTAGCAACAGCCTAATTACAAGACTTATGGTATGTGAAAGCAGATTCATTGCACATTGCACATTGCACTAGATATTCATGGTAGATTTATCTCATTGGGGCGGCTGTAGCTCAGGAGGAAGAGCCGTTGTCTCCCAATTGGAGGGTCACTGGTGTGCGAGTGTGAATAGAACATCCTTATAGTTACAGAGGGGATGTACAAATTGATGAATGTTGTAGTGTAAAAGAGCTTTGATTGGTAAACAAGACAAGCAAAGAGCTCTACAAATGCAGTCCATTTATCTGCTTAACCAGCGGCAGAGGTTTGTAGATAACAAGTGGGAGTAAAAAAAACTAAACTGAATCCACCTTTTTGCACTTGCTAAATTCCTGGATGCCTACAGGATCATGATTCTAATGTTTAATTCCATACACACTTGGAAAGTCAGCCGAGATAAAAACAGTCAAATTCCCATGGAGTTAATGTATCTGAACTCTTCAACCACCTTACAGGCATTTAAGGTTGGTGACCATTTGAAATAACCTCCATGTTTTTGGCCAGTGCTGCACATCAGTTACTACTTTACAGAGACAATGTTCATCTGGTGGATATTAATTTCTTTTTTTAAATCAAAAAATATAATTGATTTAATACGAGAAAATGCAGCCACAGTTTTGCAGCCTTTAAATATTCTACTTGGTGCGATCTACATAAAGACAACAACTGTGGGTGATACCTCATTCAGCACAAGTGGATTTAAATCTAGCTTGCACCTATGTGGTATTTGGGTCCCTGCAAAACAGCTCTGGGCTCTTCCACAGCATCTGTGACAGACTTCAGTGTTTCATGGGTGGTGGCAGATGACTGACATTTTCATGTTTCATACAAGCATCACGGTAGGGACCATTCGCCACGAGTGTCCGCAGGTGACAAACACATCGGAGCAGCCTCCCCCGTGACCCCGATGACTCCTGGCCCAGACTGACCTTCTGCTTATTGAGGATCTTCATGGCGTAATGCTGTCCCGTTTCTCTGTGCTTCACCAGCATAACGCGGCCAAACGAGCCCGTGCCCAGTGTTTTCAACCTCTCAAACTGCTCCAGGCAAGCAGTGTTCTGAGCACACGAAACAAAAATGGTGAGCAGATTATTGTGAAAATAGGATGATGGGGGTTGTGTTGTAAGAATGAATATTTATTTTCAAGTAGTCCTTGGCTCATATTCAGCTCTCATTTTGGATTTACTGACGCTGCATTATGCATTCTATATAAAGTATCAGTGTGTCATCTATATAAAAAGGTGGTACATGTGCTCTATGAGACCACGTTTACAGCGTGAACATATATGTCTGCAAAGTATATCAATTCTACATACACTGAAGAATATTAAGTTACAGACATATTCAATAATAATGTCTAATGAGCCTGTAAAAAAATCCATCCTGATTTACATCTACACAACATTTATATCTTAAAAAAATACATAGAAACTTGTCCATTTTCAAAGCTTCATCAGTCAAAATCCAACGTCTGTTTTTCATTCTGCAACTGATCAACACACAACACAACACATGGAAACTCTGTGTCAGCACCATCTTCATGAGACTGGAAACGATAACTTTGACAGCCTTTACTACATACTGCCATATCTGAGAGAGAAATCTGTGCACATCAGTGCAGAGCAGCTGTAGGGACATCGCAGCAACCAGTCCAACTGAAATCACCATTCAGTCAAAAAGATTTTCCCGAAATGTACATATCTGTAAATATATGGTCATCACGTGGCCTTTACCAGGTCTTAAAATCATATCACAACTTAATTACAAGTATCTCTTTATCTCAAGATAACAAAGGTTGTTTTGTTGCGCTAATGGGCAAATGTATGTTGTTATATCAAATACTATCCTATACTAATACTATACTTATACAAGGCTTGTTTCCTCAAGATAATTGATTTATTATGTCATCTCCAGGTAATGATGATTGTTTAGTCAAGATAACAGATGATTTTATTTTGTTATCTTGAAATAATGAGGCTTGTTTCCTCAAGATAACACATCAATACAAAACAGTGCGATCGCCTGAGAGGCAGGTGCTGGCTTAAGTGTAGCAAGAGGTGGCTCTGTGGTTAAGGCCTGCTTCTCTAAGATCATTGCGGATGTCTTTCCTCCTTGGCATCGAGTTAACACACACCTTAATGCTGCAAAAAAATCTGACAAAACTGATGCTTAAAGTGATAGTTCAGAGTAGATTCACCCTAGGGTCATTTGAACCGTGATATCCAGCCAAGTAGCCCACCCGAAGTTTTTTCGATCTTGGCTGAACATCAGCCGAGTTACTGAGTTATCCCGAATAGCTTAGGACAAGCGCTAATGGAACCTGGCAGTATCTCCAAAATTACCACACTAAAATCACATGCCATGACACCAAACTTCTACAGTAGTACAAATATGGTCTGTACTCACAAAACGATGCATTTGGAAGTTTGTACATAGTCCAGGAGTTTATTATTATCAACACAAGCCTGATAGCTTCTCTGCTGCTAAAGCTGTGTCGACGTCACTTCCTTGATCTGGGAGCTTCAAAGAAAGATGAGGGTGGATCTACTACTGTAGACAACAAAGTATATGCTATATTCTACATGATTTTTTATGAATTTTTATGTTGTAGAGTTGTGAATTTATTTTATCAATAGAGAAATTGAGCAGCCTTGCTTTGTTGTCTACATTAGTAGATCAACCCTCATCTTACATTTAAGCTCCCAGATCAAGGAAGTGACGTCGGCGCAGCTTTAGCAGCAGAGAAGCTATTAGGCTTGTGTTGATAATAATAAACTCCTGGACTATGTACAAATTTCCAAATGCATCATTTTGTGAGTACAGACCATAATTGTACTACTGTAGAAGTTTGGTGTCATGGCATGTGATTTTAGTGTGCTAATTTTGGAGATACTGCCAGGGTCCGTTAGCGCTTGCACTAAGCTATTCGGGATAACTCAGTAACTCAGCTGATGTTTGGCCAAGATTGAAAAAACTTCGGGTGGGCTCCTTGGCTGGATGTCATGGTTCAAATGACACTAGGGTGAATCTACTCCGAACTATCACTTTAAGTAGAGGTGATCATACCTGCAGATGATCAATGAATCAAGTGCCTTAAGGCTACGGCTACACGAAAACGAAACGAGGTTTTTTTTGAAAACGGGTTCGAAAATTCTTGCGACCACACGGAAACGCGCTGCTGTCCAGACGAAAACGATGAAACGATGCCGTACACACGCCACTGTGTCACGCCATGCTGTGAGACAATAGAGAAGTGTTAAAATTGGCTCCCAGCGTCAACGTGTGACTGACGCAAAAACGTTTTAGCTGTAACAATGGAAACGAAACGAGGCCGTTTTCAAACTTTCCCACTCTGGAACCCGTTTTCAAAAACTATCGTTTTGGGGTAGTGGGAACGCCGGCTCCGTGTGGCCGCGACAGCGAAACGATAAGAAAAAGTATCGTTTACAGTGAAAAACGTTTCCATGTAGGCGCAGCCTAAGATTTCGTTGCCTAAAAACAATGACCTGGTGAAATATGACATGTGCTGTTCATCTGAGGTTGCATTTATCTCATTTTGAAACCTGGTAATGGATCAAAGATTTTTTTTTTCCTCATATCATGAGGACCTATCAACCTTGGAAATGACATAGGCTGTTATTTCTGTTTTATTGTACGATGCAGCCCCTATATGAAAAAAAAATGGATTGAAAAATGCATAAATTACAAGTGTCGGTCAATCCCACTATTAAAATGAGCAAATCTGCATGTGTTCGGTGAAGTGTTCATTTAAAATCTAAAAAATAGACAAACTATTTTGTGGGTTTTCATTGCAAATCAAGAATTTCTGGCTAAATGTACGCACTCATTTTCTGAATTTCTAATCCAAGCAGTTATCTGTGTATGCAAACTGGTAAATGACAGTAAATGTAGATTTTTAATAACGATTTGAACACATTTAGATGTTGATCGTGTTTACAGTCAACTAATTCAATACATATTGGAGAAAGAAAGGAGTGTTTTGTGTAATAAACCGCGACACACAAACCTGTGCAGGATTTTCCCACTTCTTGAGGAAGTCCTCTTTGGCTTTAGCAAGGAACTCCTTGACTGTGTGAGAAAATGAAAAACACCAGTTTACAGAAGGAAAGGTTGAGTTATCTGTAAGTTAAGTGAAAGAAGATAAAATAACACAAAAATAGATAAATAAATACATCTAAGAGCCCAAGAATATTTTCTGAAGTCAAATACAAAAAGTACGAGTTGAAATCTCATCCATTTTTTACTAACATTTGTAGAATAATTTCAGTCGCATGCATAGATTCCCTTTTGCAATAACTAGCAACTTTGATTTTGGCACACAACACGACAACAATCAGTGAGCACATGCAAGTGCCGAGCTAGTCCTAAACATACAATCTCAATCATGCGCATGAATACAAATTCAGTTAAATTGCTTGGACTACATTCAATCTTAAAACTCAAGACGCAACCAATCCAGATGCCCCAAAGAAGACAGTATGATTCGGTGCTTTAGTGCTTGTAAATAAACATTTCTTTTTCAAACTAAAACAAGAACTAATGGCAGCAAGTTGATTCTTCTTGAAGCTATGGACCGAGTCCTGATATCGCCAGTTGTGGCGATTCTTTTAAGGAGTGCTTGCAAAACAACCTAGAGGGAACAGGAGAGCAACATAATTGGTGCACACTTAAATGTGATCAACCGATACATGATTCAAAGATCCCTTTCTTCTAAGACTTTCAATCTCAGCGCACACGCAGAAAACGGTGCTCAGGGCAGTCGGTTGTTTGTGTAACTCACACATTCTGTATGGCATCCCCATCTTATTGCTAATTTGGCAAAAGAAAAGCATATCTGGCTTAGAGAAAAGCAATGGGATGTTCCGCACACACCGACACACTCCCTGGTAACATGTGTGCACGATCAAGTTAAACAATATGCAGGATGACTTGAGCACCAGACACCTGTCAATTCCTAATGCCTCGCTTACATGAGATTTAGTTATTTTTTGGTAAAAAAAAAAAAAAAAAACACAAGTCCAAGTAAATCACAACCACTGTCCCATCAATCTGAGAAACAGTAATCTCCACTGAATTTACATTATAATAAAACCAATAGCTCAACCAAACAGCATAGTCCCTGAGCATCTGAAGGCACCATCTCCTTCCAGAGAGCAACAGGCACAGAGTGTTCAGGAAATACCTGACACATAGCTCGTTGTGATCTTGCCAAGATACAGCCCAAGAGGAAGTGAAGATGCCAAAATTACTGCAGCTTACAATTGCATGAAATTGCATGGTTGGGGAACCAGCACTACATCCTGCTTCATTGCATCCACTGATGAATGCCATGTCCAAAGGTGAGCCTGCGTATCAGAGATCTTTACATCAAGTGTATATCATGCACATGGACTGAAAAAAGAGCTTACAGGATTAATATGTCTGATTCGTTTATTACAAGCATTTTGGCGTTCACAAGTGGATGAGAGGATCTTAAAATAAATGAATGGATACGAAATCGGGAAACAGCCAGCGTGCGGCTCAGTGTGTGAAGCTAACGCAGCCCGCAGAGTCACATCGTCTCCGGTCATTTCATGAAGCTGTGACAGAGCAGGTGGATGGATGGATGGATGTATGCTGGCGACGGTACCCACCGCTTTCCATCTCGCTGCCCTTTCTGGCCGTGGGCGCGTTGCCCATGATGACAACCTCTCAACGGGCGATCCGTGGCTTTTGGCCGCCCCGCAGCCTTCTCAAGCCGGTCTAATCTCGATTAGATCTGAACGGTATTTGCTAAATCCAGCAGTACGGAGCGTTAACTCCGCGGTCTTGCTTTTTAATAGCCTGACAGCTGCTAATGCGGCGCGGCGGTGAGACGGGCTAGTTAAGAGGGTTCACTCTTTGCGCGCTCATCCACAACCGGTGACCAATATGGAAGTTAGATCCAAGATGAGCTGTCGTTGAGGTATCTCGGCTGTTAGGGCTGCACTGGACCCTCTCAGGCCGAGCTGGGCGCACTTGGCCTGGACACGGAGGATACAGTCTTCGCTTGTCCCTGCTTGCAGCCCCCGCCAAACGAGCCCCCCCCTCCCCCCGGCTCCCCACCTTTCCCCAGTCCAAAAAACAACGATGCCAGAGGCGGGGATGCTATTTTCTGAAGAGAAAGCCTCCCTCTTTGCGTTACCGAACCCAGCTTTTAAAAAAAACCAAACCTCGGCGGGGTCCGACAACGACGACAATTCACCTAAATCAACATTGGACCCCCGTAGCCTCGGAGACGAGCGAGATGACGGAACTACAGCCGAATGAACGTCCCGCCTACTCCCGAGATTGATTGACAGCTCAACCTAGTCTGCGGATTGGTCGCCTCTTTACGGCGGTGAGACATAGACTGCTCTGATTGGCCCTTGGAAATCCATCAACAGCAGCAGCAGCGTCGTCCCACCGCCCCACACAAAACGGAGTGAGAGGAACGTCACCGATTATTTTCCTCCCCACAACGTACGCGCCCACTTCTTCTGGTTTCTGTCTCCCATTGGCGTGATGCGGACGGACCGTGGGAATCTCGGTGAATGCGAGGGTGCCTATTGGCTATCAGCTGCGACTGACAGCAATGCCCCCTCCTTTTCCTCCGAGAAGAAGACAAGGAAAAGAAAAAAAAAACACCCCCCCCCCCTCCCTATTTCCTTCATCTCCGCCAAGCGACTGAAACACGTTTGGCTAAGTGACGTCAACCGCGAGCTATTTTTAGAAATGTTGGTCAGAATTTAACGCACGCGCAGCGCATTCTAGCAGCGAGGACTTCTAAACATTTCGCTGGGATATTTGGTGAGAAATTAGTCTGAGGAAGTGAAATACAGTATTTTTAACTACTGGTGTTGGGTGGAAACAACCAGAGCCGGACCGTCATTCTGAATCCTTCCGCTTCATCCTTGCTATCGTCAGCCCTGCACCTGGATTTCTCAGAGAGGTGCAAGGGGCCTTTTGTTATCATGGTCATCAAAGGGCACAATTTCACACAGATTTGCATCTGAATATCCCCATGACTTTAATCCTATTTTTAGCTGGAAATGGTTTAAAAAGAAAATAAACAAAAAACAATTCCACATTCAACTCATACAAGAGCTGCAATATATCAGGGCCATGCAGCCACCTTACTTAGTATATAAACAACCAAAAAACAAGGCCTACACATTGTGACAGCTCGGTCAGTTCAGAAAACCACAAAAGCGCCATGCCGTCGGTAGTGATGTCATGTTAAGCCATTTCTCTGGTTTTATAATCAGTCAACAAGGTTTACATCATCACATTTGATCTTATATTGTGTAAAAAAGGGCAAACAATTGTTTTAAACCGACAGCAGAAACTGATACAAAACAGAACATCCTAACATTTAAGGAGCTGCAAAAAAAAAAAAAAAAAAAAGGCGTTTGAAAGCTTTACTTGATAAATGACCGAAAGCTGATTAATCATTTGAGCATTGCAACAGCCTCGTAATGGAAGGCAGCTGAGGCTGCAAACAGGTTTTAAATCTACATATGAATCTGCAGAGCACTCCAGCGCTGTTCATTGTGCTCAACAGTGCAGACGTGAGAAGCACACAGAGGTAACAGATGGATGGAAGAGGGGAGTTAGTCCCTGCGCCGGAGATAAAATGGATGAGAGCAGACAGCTCCTCACCCCTCCCTTTTGTGCTGCAGTTGCCTAGCAACATGAGGCTAGAGTGAAAATGGTGGAGTAATGCTGCTGTATTTTATGAATGAAATTGGGAAAGAAAGGGAGCAGAGAGGAGGGTGCGGAGCGGGCCGATGCGGACACATGCAAACGTGGCCAGCCTTTCTGCTGTTGCCGTGCTTTCTTCCTCACAAGTCAACAGCTGGAAATGAGAAGCAGTTATTAATGGAAAGGAGCGCAAGGTCAACAGAACAAACTTTATTAATTCCATCACTGTTACAATACTAAGGCAAGGAATATATAGTAAGTACAAAATGAAACTATGCCTTCTTATTTACCAAGACAAGAAAAGCACTGGGAATACATTATTTACAGCAAACCTGTCATCCACACAACTCGACTATATGGCATCCATTTCTCTTACCTTCAACTAGGTTTTTTTTTTTTTTTTTTTTTTATAAATGCATTCTATTTGATATATAAAATAGGGGTATATTAATTGGACTTGCACAAAGAAGAAGGTTTTGTAAGTAATGTGGCTATACCTTGGACAAAACTTGTAACTTTATAGTTGTATTTACCCGTCAAGAAAACAGTCAAAGCTCTTGCAACAAACTCCTGAACACGGGCCGTATATATTAAACCCAAGAGTTGTTTCCACAGGCAGGCATCAGAGGAGAAAACTCTTCAGAATAATTAAATGCTTCACTATATGCAGCCTAGGTTACTCCTGACACTAAGCTCAGCTCAAGGCTTTGAACTGTGCACGAGAGGACAACATGAACCACAAAAAAATACTTATTAAAATCAGTACATGAGTATGACTTGCAAGACTTGAGTTGAACATTATCCAATTACTGTGGAAACGATAAATTAAGGCAATCCCGGCTGTGCAGATCTATGTGTGTGTTAAAAAAACAAAAACAAGAGCATACAAAAGAGGAACCAAAGTTGGGAACAATCACAGGCAAACTCCTTTTTCTTTGTGCCGTATAGAAACATTTGCACATTCTTCTGTGTCAGAATGTCCCACTAATGTCCACATGTCATTTAGGTACATCCACAGCCTTTTTGTCCAGGTGTGTGTGATTATAAAGATATGAGGGGCTCTTTGTCCATCATGAGAATTTCATGACTCTTACATGCAGTCCATGGAGTTGTCTGGCATCAGTCCAAGAGGTGGCATCTTTCCTGGTATACAGGAGGGAGGGAGCATACCACTGATGTTAGGGGACGGGTCAACATTCTCACTGTCTTCCATCTTGTCTGCTGAGCCCTCCCAGTTGATATGGAAGCGGGTGACGCGGGGGTTGGAGGCCAAAATATTCCTTTGGAGCTACAATGATGGAAAATAATATCAGAGAATTGTCAGAATTGGATAGTTTTGTTTTTCTTTAGAGCCAAAGTTGAACATTTGTTATCAAGGCGATTAAGAAGAAATACTGAGATAATTAATTCTCTGAAAATATGACAATTAGAGTAAAGACTCGATGATAATGCCATTTCACCAAATAGAAATCAGAAGCCCTATAATTTAAATTTTGACATCTTCTGTGAAAAAAAAAAAAAAAAAAAAAAAAAAAGAACAATACACAAAAGACACTTGTTCCTTGCCCAGTATACAATCTCACAGATGGCAGTCGAACCAGCTTGACTTGCATAAGCCACCAATAATAAAATAACCAAGAGTTTAGTGTATTTCAGAAGCTGAATCTGTATGAAATGTACTGCATGGGCTCTGGACCAAACACAAAAAAGGACCAGCGATCCATCAGCCAGCCTCCGTGATGGTGTGGGGTTACATCAGTGCTCCAGGCACAGCTCGTTTACACTTCTGTGATGGCAGCATTAAAGTAGAAAAGTTCAGTGGGATTTTAGAACACCATATACAGCATGCAAAACCATTATCTTCACCAGGGAGATCCATGTATTCATTTATTTTTTTTCTTTCAACGAGACAATAGAAAACTGCATTCCGCAGAAAACATTAAGGAGTGGCTGCGGAGTAAGAGGCTACAGGTACGATACTGGACTGTCCTGCCTGCAGTCCTGACCTGTATCCCCAGTAGAGAATGTGAGGAGAATTTTAAAAGAGAAAAAAGGTAACACCTTAAGATGTATTTGCAGGAAGAATGGGACAAAAATAATACCCGAAACTTTTGATTTCTTGCTATCCTGAACGTCGTAACCTATTCTAAGTTATGTCAAGCGGAATGGCAACTTTACAAAGCAGTGAGAACTTTACTGTGCTTGTGTTGTAAATTATTTTGCAGGCCTGAAATGTTAAAAAATATTTTCATTAACAAATTAAATAAAGTTAAGGACAGAGAGGGAGAGGGAAAATAAGCATTTTGGGTTCATGTTGTTTGCAAGCAAATAAAAGTCAAAGTAAATCTAGGAATCACTGCTATTCTATAGCATTTTTCTTTAATTAGCATTTTCCATGCCATTCCAATTTCTTCTGATTTGGGGCTTTAAATTACATTGGAAGCAACAGATTGTCTTGGGGCTTGTTTATTGTAGCATGTAGGTATCCATCTGTTTCAATCTAACCCCACACAGAGTAAAAGGCTTTAGGTATCAAATCAACAGATGGACATAGGTGCAGCTCTCCAAAAACAAGGTCCATGATGCCACAACCTAAACCTTACTGCAACGCATCACAGACAGTTGTGGGTTAGGGTTATGCAAGGCTATTTGTTGACACTTTGCAATTTAGAGAAAGTAGTGACAGAGTAAACAACTGTCTGATGCAGAAGTAATACAGTGTACAAGAAAAACAAAACAATATATCTCTTGCTCGAACCACAATAAAGCAAAACTGATCATTTTTATTCAAACGTAAGCACTGATCAGGTTTACCAGCACTGTGGCATTCTGTCAGCCGACTATGAAGATGTAGACAGGATCATCATCCAAGTCTTGCTAGACATAGTAAATCATAAAATGCACTAATATCGTGCTTGAACTAAGACCTCCATTCAGAGAAAACAACCCCAAAAAGGAAACGCTGTTGTATGTCTCATACTTCACTTCATTCTTAATAAGAACGTTGCCTGTAATTGTAAATTTCAGAGCACCAGAGGGCACCAAAGACAGCGTTTCCATACAGCCTTTCTAGAAGTACGGCCCATGTATGGTCCTTTATGTCGACGCCATACACAACTCTGGCTCGGAGTGGCTTCCATGCACTTAAATCTATGACTGTTAATCAGTGACTGCCATCTTTCCACTTGTGTCACGTTACCTGCGAGTAGTCCGGCTTTAGCGGTGGATTTTCTCGTAGTTCTGGGTCTGTGTATTCATTATTTACATAGTAACCAATGCGGATGAACTCTTGTCCACGATAGGTGCAGGTTATTAGGACTACAGTGACTCCTACAGCATCGCTCTCTGGAATCAGCCCTGTGTTGGGAGCATCAGCCTAAAAGTGTGGAAAAACAATGATATCCAATCAAACAACAGCTTTACATAATGTAAAATCAAGTGTAACACTAAAATAAATCAGGCAAAGCATCCCTTACAGTTGTTAATGACAGGAAGTCTTGGTAGTCAGTGTTATTTGTAGTCAGAGAGCTCACCTGAAACACAAACATGTGTCTGCCAGCTGGTACTGGGCCGACTAAAACAGAGTCCAGAACCTGGTCATATTCCTCACTCTCAGCTGAGCCCACATAGATGATCTTCCACTCCAGATCTGACAGCACACAAAGACAAAAAAAAACGACTTTTCTTAAAAAGGTAAAAATGCAGTTTTGTAAATAACATCAGTTGCCCACTTCACCGCGGTGCTCAGGGATATCCGAGCAAGCCTTCAGCTTTTTGTACTCAAAGAAAGACACAGCAAACAGCAAAATTTTGATTAACAATCACAGAGGTTAATTTTGTGTTTCCAACAACTGTTGTCAGACCTTTACACATTGAAACAAAGTTTTCATTCCAAAGGCTCCAGAAGAAAAGAATATATGTAGGAGTTACTGCTAAGAGAGGGGTGCTTTGGTTATTTGTCCATTAGTAGGCATAGGACCATTCAACTTTATGTGTGAAGCAACCTAATAAAAATAAATAAATAAAAAAATGATTTTTTTTTTTAAACAGCACTCAGGCCATTAACATCTCGCCTATGGTAGATAATATTCTACAATCACACTCGTTATTACTTCCCTGTTGCGTCTCCCCGCGGTTCGCGGCAACTCATTGAGTTCATTTGTTTCCACACAGACGTAAAGTAATCAACCAATCAGCTTCTCGGGAAAAACTACGTACAAGCCCTTGGAACCAATCACAGCACTCTGGAGGCGGGCCTACCAGCACAAACGCGCCAGCGCCAATTTTCAACAACTTGTCAAATCAAATATCAGACGTTAAAAAAAAAAGCAACTACCATCAAACAGATATAAAACAAAAAAGTGTATCATAACGATTTGTGTTGCTCTACAAAGACATGTGCAGTGAATATGACAGAAATCACCCCAGACAGCTGTCCAATGGCTTACACATACAGAGTAACTTAACTGGCATTATACGTTAGCTGACAAATAATACCCACCTTCCGGCAAATCTTCCATGCATTCAAACGTTATTTCAAATTGAAACGGATTTCCAAATGGGCTTGGGTTGTCCAGTACAGCAACATTTAACACTTGAACCTTCGCCATAGCAGAATACTGTGAGGCACTTTAATCTAGCAAAATAAATATCTGTTCTCTTTTACGTGGACAAAGTTAGATGCGTCCCTCAACACTTAACTATCGTTGTGTTCACAGGTTGGCTCACACGCGGTGGGACTGCCGGGTTGCAAAGGTGGAAGTTAAAATTTGATCCTTTTATTCTCCGAGAACACCGGGAGGAACCAGCCGCGGCTCGGCTAGAGGAAGTGCGTCACTCTCTTCTTCTTCTGCGTTTATGAACACAGAAGAACACAGAAGATGAGCACAATAGCTTGCTGCTGCCCCCAGTGGTAGTTTTTCTAAACAACATCTTTATTCATGGAACAACCGTCCTGGTGAGATTTGAGTCTTAAAAAAGACACATTTTGGCTGCTGAAAAAATTGCAAATTAATAGTTATATTTTGTTAACCTTTGTCAACGTGTGCAATGCATTAAGACCAGAGGTGGGTAGAGTAGCCAAAAATGGTACTCAAGTAAAAGTACTGTTACTTCAGAATAATATAGCCGCTTTCGGACAGACCGTTCTAAGAAAGTAGTTATCAGAACTACCCTCCTCGAATTTCGTTCTGATAACTATCCTTCCCCAGCGGAACTGTTTCAGTCTGCATTCGCACATGAGTCGGGACCTGATAGAGCTTGAAAGTCCCGCCTCCTTGACGTCATTCAACTTCCTCCCCTCGGGACCACGGAAGTGTAATAATTTGCAATTCAAGTCAATGACGGAGCCAAGACGGAATAAAACTATTTTTTGCGCTTGATGGAATTGAGTCTTGCATTTCACATATGTTGTGTAGGACATTTTTTAATATTTTTTCATACCAGTAGTGTAACAGTTTAGCGGGCATAAGTGCTTCATTGTTAAGTTATTTTTCTGAGCATTTCTCGAACTACAGCATGTAGCGTTTGGCACGGAAAATAAACGTCATCACGTTTGGGCGCGCGGAGGAGTGGAAGAATGGCGCTGTCGTTGGCCAGTTTCACTCAGTTTTTCGAGGGCGAACGAAAACTTGTGAGCCGAGGAGAGAACCACTACCAGTCGGGGCACGTGGAGAGCTTCTGCTATGCTGGTGGTGATATGTCTGGCTTCGTCCATGCCAGCCAGCGAGACCGCCGGTATACAGTTAATGTGGGATCAGTGACGTAGCATATGCGACGCCATGTAGTCTTTTTACCCTAACTTTTTTTTACAACGTTTAACCAGGCACTCCTACGACAAATCGCCAATGTTTTTGCATGAACTCATCCATATTTAACCCCAGAACATCATGCGTGTACTGTAAAAAGGCATATAATGACTGGGAACAGAAGACATCATCCTGCCCATGTCAATAGATCCAGGCATGAGGTCCCATGGGGACGACGGAAGTAGGAAGAAGAAGCAAAAAAGGGGGCGGGACTTTCAAGCTCTATGGGGACTGATGCGCCGCGCGCAGCCGTCTGCTTCAGTGACGTGTTAGCCATTAGCCGTTTAGCGCTACATTCAAACACAAAACAAAACGGTAAAAGTAAGGAGAGTAGAAAAAACACCACCAAGAAGCTAATATGGAGAGCGGGGAGGCCACCATGTTTATGGTCTGCATGATGGTGATATTAATCATGGATAATCACATTAGGCGTCTAATATCGAGGCTGGAAAAGCTCACAGAGAGTTTTTCATTTTATGAAGGAAGAAAGGAGAGCAGAGCGCTGCAGACAAATGAGACCAGTGTAAGTTTAACTTATTAAACACCCGCTGGTTGTGTCTGTGTCATATGAGGAAACATTTCAGCTGTGATAGCATGACATGGGGCGTAGCTACCGACCACCACACACCTCCGTCAGATTCGTTCTATAGAACTATGAAAAGACCCGACCTCGGAGAAGGAGCTAAATAGTTATAGGAACTAAGGGAGAAAGCCCCGAGTTCCTGTATGTCCGAACACGGGAGAAAACGGCCCCGCGGATTAAAAGGTTATCGGAACTGCCAAAGGTTCCTACAGTCCGAAAGCGGCTTATGACTCAAATAAAAGTAAAAAGTAGTCATCCAAATAATTACTTGAGTAAGAGTAAAAAAAGTGCTTGGTGAAAAAACTTCTCAAGTACTGAGCAAATGTTGAGTAACAGGGGGGGGCACGTAGAAGAAAAGCAACGAGCGCATTGTAGCCTAATGTAGCGGAGTAAGAGGACAGTTTCTTCTGCACAAATCTACTCAAGTAAAAGTAAAAAGTATTGTGATTTAAAACTATTCCTAGATGTACAACTTTTTCAAAAACATACTCAAGTAAATGTAACGGAGTAAATGTAACTCGTTTCTACCCACCTCTGATTAAAGGTGGGGTATGAGATGATTTCTGGAGCATTTTTTATCATATTATCTGAAAACCTCCTCACGACCCAATTGCACCCACTAAAATAGAATGTTTGAAAAAAAAAAAAAAATTTTAGTCCAATGTAGAGGGTGTAGCAAGAGGAAATGTCTGACCAATAGAAGTAATGATGAGAGTTACTTCTATTGGATTCTGACATGCCAATCAACCGTCAGCCCCCCATTTTCAAAAATATAGCTTGCAGGAACCGTTTTTCCAAGATCTCATACCCCACCTTTAAGACACACATTACCTTGTTGGCTTGAGTGTTGCCTTGTTTATAGCAACTGGGGAAACACATCTGGTTAAACACCAAGAAAAAGAGATGTTTCTGGGGGCCTGAGTATGTTCAGGATTGAACACATGTGCATCAGTGACCTGATGAAGAGATTACAGTATGCAGTGCACAGTGCAGAAGGATGCAAACCGGCTGAGGTAGTATGATGCTCTGGGAAATCCTTTGCTAAAAAACCTTGGAATTTGGCAGTCGTTTTACTTATCAACATTTTAACCAATTTTGCAGACTATACAACTTGGTAATATTATTTGTTGGTGACAGCATCATATCAAACCACAAATACTACAGGAATGGTCAAGGCACATGACAAGAAAAAGATGTTGATTTCGCCAAAGATTTTACAGATCTCAACCCAGTTGAGGTGGGAAAAGTCTGATCCATGGAGGTCCCACCTGGGAACTTGCCAGATCCTGGCCATAAAGGATTGCTATTGTTGTCTGACACAACAAGACAAAATCAGAAGTGGTGTCAAGGCCTTGATGGATTTGATCTGCTTTGGCTGGACATTGGTTTAATGGTTGTATTTTTGAGGTATTATGGTTACATTTTGCACATTTTATTCTGTTTTCATAAATGTGAAAAAGTTTCCTGATTTAGAGTATCAGGAAAGTATGCCTGTAAAAACCAGGATATTGAGTGTATATATATATGTATACACATATTGACACCTTAACCATGTTTCTGAGCATTCTCTATGTATTAAAAATAGTAGAAGTTGAAGTTACGGCGAAATAAGACACAACTGGATAGTTCAACAGCCATGTATGGATATGACGAACCAGGTTTATCGTGGTCCAAGAAAACAATATTTTTATTTTTTACAATCAAAACCTGAAGAAAACATATAAGAAAGGCTTATGAGAATACAACATTTCAGGTTTTGCAGAGTTTATTTGATTAGTTTTATTTTTCATAATTAGTACATATTTTGGTTATAATAATGCACAAGTATGAGGATAGTCTGCTTCTCTTACACTAATCTGGACATCCATGGCGTGTGTACTGCTCAACCATTTTCTCCAAGCCCTCACAGGTAAGTTTATATTTTTCAGTTGCACACTCTTTTTCTGAAGGCCAGTACTCAATCCAGGTCCTTTCACCAAGCACATATTGATACCTGATATAAATACAGAAAGCAGGGAAACAGCTAAATTCCTTAAACCATTACAATACCATGACAACAGCAAACTCATCAAATAAAGACATAATAAACTTACGATTGACTCTGATCATCAGTGTAAATATCTTTAGACGTGCCCATGATGAGATAGGTTTTGCCTGTACTGAGATCTAAAGCTTCTCTGCAGTGCCTGTAACTGAGGAAAATGCGCTGTTTACCCAGAGGACCCACATCTGAAGTTCCTGTGAACAAAATATACGATAATTAAACAGTAAGAACATACCGGAAGGAAAACCAGGGTTGCAAGTTCAGGTCAGCGAAAGAAGGAAAAAAAAAACCCAAAAAAAACAATTGGACTTATTTTCAACAATTCATCTGAACTCTAGCACTGTAAATAAAACCTATTTTTGTATTAAAATGTACTTTTACTTTACAATATTAAAATTTAGAGGAAGCAGCAGAGTTTAGAAACTTAACTTTTGCCAATTCTGAGTCGAAGTATTGCAAAGTGCAAAGATGTTTTCCATCAGGCCAATTTCAGATGTCAATTAAAATCACAAAATATGCACATTTTAAAGAGAGAGTAGGAGAAAACTATGCAAAAAGGTTGAACAGTTACATTTTTTGGCACTTTCAACAGGTATAACCCACCTTCTTTGATGACACTGAGCACTTCCATTGTGTAAATATCAGTGGACAAACCATCTGTAAACTCTTCCAGTATCACTTTGTATGCTGAAGACAGACAATTTGCAGACTGTTATCTTACTTGCTTTCTTCCTTTTGGAATACACTCTCTATTTGCACAAAAATGTCCACAAACTCTTACCAAAATCTGTTCTGGTGTTCAGGCGAGTCTCACAAACCTTCGTACTACGTTCATTGTTGTTAATTTGACCCTTCTTCTGCATGCTGCAGTTCTCTGGAAACACACAAGAAGCACAGGGTGATAATCGACCCTTTAACACATAAGGTTCCCCCTAAAAACATTCCCAAGCCAAAGGAGTTTAAAAAAAAATTCTAAAACCTTATGGTTTTCTAAAAAGCTAGACATAATTTTCACTGTTCACTAATACCTTCATTTAACCTCTGAAAAGGACACAATCATAATAGAACCGTAATAAAAAAGAAGAAAAAAACACCCTCTTTCAGTTGTAAGGTTTTAAATATTAGGATATCATGGGAACAAAAAAAAAAAAAAAAAAATCACCTGGTCTTTACTTCAGATGGACAACACATGACATATTATACTTTGTAATAATAAATCAATGACGATAAGAAACAAGTCAAAATGCAGAAGCAATGTCTGAAAAACAAAGTATACCAGGTTAACTTTCTGGGTCTCGCACACTGTTTCTGGAGAACTTTTGGCCCAATCTTCTTTACAATGTTGCTTTAGTTTGCTAGGATGTACGGACATTCATTTAAACCCAAATGTCTGCGGGTTCCACAGCATTTCAATCAGATTGAGATTTAGACTTTAATTGGGTCATTGTACGATAAGCAACATAATTGGTGCCAACTTGAAATCTGATCAACAAATAAATGCATCAAAAATTAAATACATTAATTTTTAAAGAAATTTCCATCCATTCTTTTGTAAATTTGCCGCTGATATTGGGATCATTGTCCATTTGCATGATCCAGTTTTGTTCAAGCTTTACCTGTCAGACAGATGGCCTCACATTTGACTCTAGAACACTTTGGTATACAGAGTTAATGGACAAATTAATGACTACAAGGTGTCAAAGTGACTGTATCTGCAAAATATGCACAAATCATCACCCCCTCCACCTCTCTGCTCGACAGTTGGTATGATGTGTTTGTGCTGATATGCCGTCTCTGGTTTTCTCCAGGCTTAGTGCTGTGCATTATGACCAAACATCTCCACTTTGGTCTCATCTGTCCAACGGACATTGTTCCAGAAGTCTTGTGGTTTGTTCAGATACAACTCAAACCTTGGCCATGTTCTCTTTAAAGAGAAGATACTTTCTCCTTCACAATAAGCCAAAGTCATTTAGTCTTTTTCCGGTTGTTATGTCACTAAGTTTAACATCTAACATACCAACTGACTTTCTCTTTGTGGACTTTCACACACCTTTTTGGCATTTTGAAATAAGTTAAATAAGTTATGACATGAAGTAATGTGTTATGTGCATCTTTTTGTCTGACACTGCATTTATCTAATTCTAACACTTGTTAGGTCGGCTGTTTTTTTTTCCTTCTTTGATTTGTCCTGATGTGTAAAATTTTAGAATTGAAAGACGGTAATCCATTGGCTTTTATCATACATTTTAGCACAGCATTTTGGGGAATTCATACTCAGGTACATAATAGAGAGAATCTTGACACCTCTGTATGAAAAAAGGTAAAAAGTGTAAAACCAATATTAAATGGCGGTGATCTTGATCTTCTTTGAGTATCAATATTCGGTATGATTGAAAATATTTCAAGAGTAACAAATGTTTGCTGACTACAAAAAAGGTACTCTGTATACCTTCAGCACAGGTGCATTCATCATTTCTACAAAGCCGCAGTAGTTTTCCAGCTCTCCTCTCTGGATGGTAGAATTTCACACAATGATCCTCTGCATTGTGAGATAAAGACATTGTTATCCGCTTTGCAGGACAGTAATACTTAACACATTCTTATTCACAATACCACCAACTGTACAGTTCTGGCAGTTATGAATAATCCATTAAGCTCCAATGTCTAAAACAAATCAAATGTTACGTGTTTGTATGTTAGAGACTTATAAAGGCAGCATATTCATAAGTATCTTTGGGACTTACGATTACTATATTGTTGGTTATATTCATACACAGAGACAGCCGCTGGTTGTAAGACGCCCACTTTCAGCTTCTGATGGACTCTAAAAGTGATCTCCTCTGGTTGTGTGTGTGAAACCTGCAGAGGTATAAAGACAAGCAGAAGAAACTGAAAAAAAGAATCAGACAAGCAGAGAAAGTTTGAAGGGGGGAAACACTCATGTATTACCTTGTCCAGGTAGATAATGAGCGAGCTTCTTTCTGATTCGCTGTTATTTTCTTTATATTTTGCAATGGTGCGGGCACGGCCTTTAGACAACTACACGCAAACACACAATGATGTTCAGAACTGATGTCTAACAAGAAATCTTACATTACTGACATTAAACAAATATGTGAGCATTTCAGCTCGTGCGTGTCTTACTAAGTTGAGGTCTTTTGTGTTGACTGTGAAGCCAGTTAGCAAGCCAACATCCAAGAATGACATGGTTGCGTCACGATATCTGTCCTTATATCTGCACACAGAATTGAAAAAACGAAAATGAGGATGGAAAATGCAGGCTAAAAAATCTTCCTGACAAAAATATTGTAAAGGAATACACCTTAAAACAGCTAAAAACAGCTATGCTCTATAGGAGTGGCTGTGGCTCAGCACATAGAGATGATCACGGACTAATCAGACGGTTTGTAGTTTGATTCCCAGCTTTTTCATTCTACGTGTAGAAGTGTTATTGGGCAAGATAATCCCACAAATTCCCCCAATGTTCCTAAAGGCATGCGAGTATATGTATGTTAGAGAAATGTGCTCAATGTACCGAATGACAAGTGTCGTCTGCTGGCACGGATGTTGCTTTGAAGTCACTTGCTGACTTTGAATATACATTCAAAAACCATAAATCATTACTGATGAGCCATTCCCCAAAATACTTTTTGCATTATATCCTGGCTTCTGTGTGTACGATAAGCAGGTGCTACTCCAGAATATTTCAGCTTCTAAAAACATGTCACAAAGAGAATCTTCCTGAAAGGTCAGACCTGATTCTTTAGACATTCTCTGTTGTCCATATGTGAAAATGGCTTTGGTTGAGAGCTGGAGCATGGGCAAAACAAGAACACATAAATCACTCCCTTTCACAACTGTGAGAAAGGACAGTGGCCTTGGTTAAAGGCTGCATCCTGTGATATACTCTCTAATCTAAAGCTTTTATTCAGTTGAAGTAGAAACATAGGCTTTTCAGATCTTCTTCTAGCCTGCTGATGAAGGAACAGACAGAAATATTTTTTAAAAATGTCCTAAGTCTCTGACTCAAATTTTTTACAGGTCAAAATAATTTTTTTTTTTTAAAAACTGGCTTAATGGGAGGTTTTTTCTATTGAGGTTATGTGAAGTTTGGAAATTTAGAAACGAATCCTGACAGGCGAGCCAAGCATATGAACGTCCGTATTACAACGTGGTCTGCTGTCCAGGTCATAACACCATGTGGCAATATGGAGCCCAGATATGGCGTTTGCCAAAACCACTTTGAATTGTTTGAGCTTTGAGTTGCTAGAGCAAGAAATTGAGCCTTTCTCTGAGACCTTTTTGTCCGAGAGGAAACCTGGTTATCTGAGCCGCACACTCTGACTGCCATCTACAGCAAATAAGATGCCGACCACTTAGTTCTTTAAAAAACTACACTTAAAAAAAAAAAGATCCCTTTAGGGATCAAAAACAAAGATAATATTTATAATTATTAAAAATAAAATAAATCAGAGTATCATGCATAAATCAGAGTAAATGGATGGATGGATGGACAATCTTAATGAAATGTTTGAATAATTTTCTTTGTACTTACAAAACCTCTATTCTTAGCTTGTATATCTTCTCATCTGCATTAATCTTCTCTGGAGACACAAAGAAAAAAAACAAGCTTACCATCTTATTTGTTTTAAGAAAAAAAAAAAACTTGTCAATGAGATCTAAAAGACAAAATAGAAAAAACAGCTGGAACAAACCTGGAAGGAGCTGCACTGACAAGTTGAACTTCTGACAGCTGCTCTCCTTTTCTTCTGGCAAAGTGTAATACAGCGACACCACCTGTCACGCGAACAACAACGTACAGTGCCTTGAGAAAGTATTCAGCCCCCTTGAACTTTTCAACCTTTTGCCGCATTTCAGGCTTCAAAAATAAAGAAGTAAAATTAAATTTTTTGTGAAGAATCAATAACAAGTGGGACACAATCGTGAAGTGGAATTAAATATATTGGATGTGTCAAACTTTTTTAACAAATAAAAAACTGAAAAGTGGGGCGTGCAATATTATTCGGCCCCTTTACTTTCAGTGCAGCAAACTCACTCCAGAAGTTCAGTGAGGATCTCTGAATGATCCAATGTTGTCCCAAATCATGATAAATAGAATCCACCTGTGTGTAATCAAGTCTCCGTATAAATGCACCTGCTCTGTGATAGTCTCACAATAGCGCAGAGAGCATCATGAAGACCAAGGAACACACCAGGCAGGTCCGAGATACTGTTGTGGAGAAGTTTAAAGCCGGATTTGGATACAAAAAGATTTCCCAAGCTTTAAACATCCCAAGGAGCACTGTGCAAGCAATCATATTGAAATGGAAGGAGTATCAGACCACTACAAATCTACCAAGACCCGGCCGTCCCTCTAAACTTTCATCTCGAACAAGGAGAAGACTGATCAGAGATGCAGCCAAGAGGCCCATGATCATCAGTCGTACACTGCACAAATCTGGCCTTTATGGAAGAGTGGCAAGAAGAAAGCCATTTCTCAAAGACATCCATAAAAAGCCACCTGCTGGGAGACACACCAAACATGTGGAAGAAGGTGCTCTGGCCAGATGAAACCAAAATCAAACTGTTTGGCCACAATGCAAAACGATATGTTTGGCGTAAAAGCAACACAGCTCATCACCCTGAACACACCATCCCCACTGTCAAACATGGTGGTGGCAGCATCATGATTTGGGCCTGCTTTTCGTCAGCAGGGACAGCGAAGATGGTCAAAATTGATGGGACGATGGATGGGGCCAAATACAGGACCATTCTGGAAGAAAACCTGTTGGAGTCTGCAAGAGACCTGAGACTGGGACGGAGATTTATCTTCCAACAAGACAATGATCCAAAACATAAAGCCAAATCTACAATGGAATGGTTCACAAATAAACATATCCAGGTGTTGGAATGGCCAAGTCAAAGTCCAGACCTGAATTCAATCGAATCTGTGGAAAGAGCTAAAGACTGCTGTTCACAAACGCTCTGCATCCAACCTCACTGAGCTCGAGCTGTTTTGCAAGGTGGAATGGGCAAGGATTTCAGTCTCGATGTGCAAAACTGATAGAGACATACCCCAAGCGACTTGCAGCTGTAATTGCAGCAAAAGGCGGCGCTACAAAGTATTAACGTAAGGGGGCCGAATAATATTGCACGCCCCACTTTTCAGTTTTTTATTTGTTAAAAAAGTTTGACACATCCAATGAATTTCATTCCACTTCACGATTGTGTCCCACTTGTTGATTCTTCACAAAAAATTTTCAATTTTATATCTTTATGTTTGAAGCCTGAAATGTGGCAAAAGGTTGAAAAGTTCAAGGGGGCTGAATACTTTCGCAAGGCACTGTACCGTACGTAAGTAGGCAATTAAAATTGAGACCACACATGTACAGTAAGACAAGTCTTTGGCCTCCTCTGGAATTCAAAAGGGGCAGGTTTTTAAACAAAAGTTGCCCGGATTAAAGACAAAACTGTCTCATTCTGCTTACCGTCATTGTTGCTTCTCCTGGACCTGTGGCTGTTACGGACACATTGTGGTTTACATGATTGATCTGTGGGGATTAAAACATGTATCAACACACATACAGATCAGCATCAGAAATAAACACACTGAAAGCAGAATAAATGACAATAATAAGGAACTGCTGTTAGTGAGAATGAGAGCTTGTGTTCTCACCTTAGATGTTCTTGTGGTGTAGTGGTTTTCTCTGTTGAAGTTGTACTTGTCAAGCTTTAACCTGCCCGGCAACTTGATGTCCACATTCAGATTAAAGTCTGATTCTTTGTCGCTGGCCCAGTATTCTGCCACAGCTAGGTACACTAACATAGTGGCCTGTACAGAGACAGATATGATCAAGGGTTGAGCCCTGACTACCTACAATTTGCTGCCATAACGTACCAGTAAAGCTTTTAAAGTTTTACCTGAGTTGATCCATAGCTTCCACTCTCTCTATGCTGTTTGTTGAACCATCTGACAACAGGTCTGGCTTCTTTAAAGGCCTTTTTAAACAGAAAAGAGAGGTTGAAACACTACTTTGTGACTTTAGTATTCCTGGTTCAGAAGCAGATATCATATTTCTGATCACATGCTTGCCTTGTCAAAGAAAAACATCATGTCTGCACCTATAAATATCACGTGCTGCGTGAGATCATTGGTTAACATACAGATACAGAAAATGGGATATGCTCACCTTGATTTTGACAAGAGCCAGAAGAGCATATGCTGTAGCCTCCAGTGTGTGAGCACGTCCCATCGGCACAGGCCAGTGGGATAAATCTGAGGGGAACACAAACACATTTCTGCTTCCCATATGTGACCCCCAAAAATATCCAGGAAATTAAACTAATGGAACAATGAACTGAGATGTTAAAAATGGAAGTGGAATGTGGAGAAGTAGAATATTGGATGCAAACATGAAGAAAAGCTAAATATAAGTTACAGAAATGACTCTTAAGTAAAGTCACTGCAAAATTATCAAAACCCATTGGTTGAAAGGATGGTTTGTCCAAGAGAAATACTTAGAATGAGCAATGCTCCAAAAAAGCAGTGGGATATCATGGAGAACACGTCCATTGGGAATAGATGAAACATTTTCACCACAGCTGTAACACAAACTGGCAGATTCCAAGCCCAGATATTGCTCTGTGCGCTAAAGAACATTTACTAAATACTAAAACGTAACTGTGATCTCTATGGTGTGTTCAGACCAAACACTAAGTGAATGTTTACCACACCTGCTAACACGAGTTGGGCCACTGGATTACTTTTATAGCACGTGGCAACAAACTAATATTCACCCTTCAAATAGAAGGGACGGGAGTTACTTTCATAGATACCACACCCCTTAAAAGTTATCTCACTCATTGTTGATGATAACATCTGCTGCTGCCTCACACCTTCTGTAGAAAACCTGATATCACCAAAAACACTGATGCTAACTGGTTCTAGATGCATGTTGGTTTGTGGTAGTTGAAAGCAATGGATAGCTGAAAATCTGGTAATAAGTAGATATCTTAAGAACTTATCTGGTAGTCCAATAGATCTGTAATGCCCATTGCAAATCCTTGCTTGTGGTGTTGGAGAAATTTTAATGCTGATAGGCTGTCTTGACAAAGCATCACGTGAAACATTCACTCAAGCTGAAAGATTTTTAACTGGTGCAAATGCATATTCACATCTACTTGCATTGCACCTATCCATGCCTCCACTGATTTCATAAGTATTGTGGTGCCCACACGATTTACTTTGCATTTGGTCTGAATATACCTAAAGAGAGGCCACTGCTGGCTGTCCAAACAGCATTTTATTAGCATCTTAGGGTTTTTACATTTTTTTTAAATTTTAGTATTTAGGTTGTATATGTATATTTAGTACACACACACATACTTTTGTCATTTCACCACTAGACACTGTTTAACCTGCCAGCTTGTCTTTGTGCAACAGCCTAGTTGTTACATGTTGTTTATGGCTTCTAATCTATAAACTGTCATAGTGTGACTGCACCTGGGGAGGAAAAGCTGTGGAGGATCTCCAGGCTCAGTTTGTTTTCATTGGCCAGGGCGTATGATGTCATGGCAACGGCGTAGGGATTGACTAAGCTTGGCAGCCGCTTCTCCAGATAGGCCACTGCTTTGTCTATGCTGTCTTGAAGACTCTGAAATGAATGAAAAGCGGGTGGTTGGAGGGTAAAATAATGAGTGATAGCACTGACACTTTGGGGTTATTAGAGTCACTGTCGCAAATCTACCCATATCAATCAAAGGAGTAATACACAATCACTGTCTAATATATATTTACTCTAATATATATTCACAATAGATAAAGGAATCTGTGTGGTCCACTGATTATGATCAACCCTGGGTTTGTTATACAATAACAGCATTTTTAAAATCATGGTCGTTGTATTATTGGGCCCTGTGACTTCTACATTTCTCCCTATTTCCTTACATCAGCACAGAACGTCATTCATCACATTGATCACACTAAGCTGTAGGACCAGCAATCAAAGAACAAAGGAAGAAAACAAAAGGTTCCTCACGCTAAGAGTGGCCGCACATGTTCTGCGAGACTCCTGCATGGCAATGAGGCAAAAGGCTGTCATGGAGACATCTGAATCTGTGCCATAGACATCACCCTGTACATGCACAAGCAAAAGCAGGTTTTTTTTACGTTGGTTTTCATTTGGATTTGGTCCTTTGTTCATCATTAAAATGAAGATTTTATTTTAATGAAATCAGAGTGCACACTATCATCTCTAGGTGGGACACTCTTCCAGCTTCTATAAACAGGCCATCTGTTTGCTGTGTATTTAGAATTAGAAACTTGATGGAGTCGCAGATGTCTTTGCTTTGCACTGCTACCAGGTTGCTGGCCATGGCAAACACCTTGACAACATAAGCTGTCAGCCTTTTGGACAAGATGAGACAATGCAGTAGTTTAGTTTAATTTGAGTGCACATAAGAAGATTACGTGCATGTTCAAATGTTTACATAAATGCAGTATAGATGCATGCTCCCAGTCCTCACCAGGTACTGCTCTGGTGATCGGGATACCCAGCAAAAGACCCATCTTTTTTGCGGTGGGTAAGTTGGTTCCGGTATCCTAAATAAGACAAAACAAAATCTCTCTTTGATAGCATCGCACACTCTGTTCTTAATCTAATCCAGAGGTGGCAAGTATGGTTGATAGATTTGAATTAAGCGGTCTACAAAAAGCATCCGTTATTAAAGCAATTTTCTAAAAGGTAATGACCTCTGAGACATTTGGTCCCATGCGATAAATCCACTGTTGTGCCCTACCAGTTCTGATGTGTTGCAGGGCTTCATCACGTCTCTTAATGCCCACAGATTCCCACTGGTTGGTCTTGTCCAAATACGTGGCAACAATGACAGGCAGGGTCATGTGGATCATGTTTTCCTCTCCACAGCCGGAGGGCTGGTAGATCAAACTGCTCATTGGTTCTCCACTTATGGTGTTCATCAACGGCTCTACCGGCTGTTTCTCTGCAAGCAGTCACACCACCATCATGATACTTTGACTTTAAAAACTTTGACTTTGAAACAAAGAAGACCATATGTCTCTCACAACTGTAGCAATGTACAATAAAAAAGAGATAACGCGGCAAGCTGCGTTATACCTCACCTGTCACTAAGATCTTTGTGCTGGTAGGTGTGTTTGGAATGATGTCTGACAAAGAAATTCTACTGTTGATGAGTTCCACTTGTTTACCATCTAAATCAAGAGAGAGCAAGTTGTTAACAGACACAATTATGCAAAGAATAAGAAATTCTGAGGACACATTATGTAGACTATCTATACCACAGCCTTTAAACTAGTCAGATGGAGCTTTTTATCCTCTTGGTGCTGCCATGTGAGGACAGTGATGCACAGCTGTGAATAATATGGTCAAAACGAAAAGGGCACAGCTGATTCTTTCACTGGATCCAAAAAATTCCTTCTATCATGACAACCGTGTGCATAGATGCATAGACTCTATGCATAGACAACCACCGTATGATGTGTAGACTAAACCAGATATGTTTGCTGCTTACCCAGCTGTCTACTGTCAGCTGTCCACACAAATATCAGTGTTCATTTATATGAAGCACATACGCCTGCATCCCTCAAAATTACTAGCAGAACCTCCCTCTGCCTTACTTTCAGACTGTATGTTATGACCTGGTTAGTGGATCACAGAGGCTGATGCAAAGTTTTAAATATGTAAGGTTTTATTTAAATGAAGTTTAGACTACTAATCACACGGAGTAAATGATGAATGGTAAAGAACATGCAAAATGGAGTTCCTCAGCAGTAAACTCACCTACACCTTTACTGTCAGGGTCCAAAGTTACAGTCTGAGAATATTTCATCAAAAAGCCTTCAGGCTGGAAAAAACAACAGAGATAAAAGAATAAAAACATCATGAAACAGAACTATTTTACAATATAATCTTTAATCATATGCTTAGCAAATTCAGTTCAGTTCTCAGTGGAGTTGAAAATACCCTGAGAAGTTGTCTGCAGCAGAGGACAGCAGCTGGACACATCATTAATTCAAAACACAGTCTTTTTCTCTTACCAACACCCGTAGCGTCTTCACGATTCCATCACTGACTGGCGAGTTTAAAACAGCAGCTTTGACTTCAATGCGGAACTGTCCATCTCTCATGGGAATAATAACAAAGGGTACAGAACGTGTACTTTTGGCTCCTACTTTGACTTCCTGGCGATATTTCCCACGCTTAGAAGCTGCACTGCACACATTTGCCTCCTCGATTAGATCCACACGCACCTTGAAAACAAAACAAAAAGACAATACAGATATTTATGTACTTATTATGTACTTAGCAATAGTTCTCCAGGCTTTCTGAAGGTCTTTTACAGATTTATCTGAATATTTGGAGGTTTTTCACTAATTTTCAGTCCAGTCCTTTAACCTGACCATTTTCAGAGGAATGTTTTTGTCTTTTATTTGTTTGTTAAACTATCTAACACTGTCGTACGAGTCAGTCAAGAATAAAAGGGCACCTAACAATCAAATCAAATAGCAAATAATCAAATTTAAATTCTATCTTTAGACACTGTTACAGTGTAACAAAGTTATGTCAGCTGTTTAAGACAAACAGCGTGTTACAAATAAATAAAACTGGGTTAAGAGTTCTATGACAAATATCAAAGACAACACAGTGTTACAGGCATAAAATGGTATTTTTACACAAACAAGGTGATTCTGAAATAAATCATGTAAACGGTAATGCATGAAGAAATGAGGGGTGGCTTAAGACTTTTTCCAAGGTCAAAATAACATTAATAATACAGTCTAAAATATGGATCCACACTACTAGCTTACAGTGGCAGGATTGAGATTGTAGTTATGAAGAACTGCTTTGATTTCCAGCTGCTCTCCACGGACAGTTGAGTAGGGGAGTTTGAGATCAACAAAGAAGTCTTTTCTGACAATTATGTCTAATGGATCAGCCACACAGATACCTTTGTAAACAGAAACAACAGAAAGATGAAAACAAAATGACACGATTCCATTGAAATAGTTTAGCGTACAGGATATCAGCATCTCCTGTAGTAAGTAAATCATCAGATACATTTTCATGACTGAAGACTCACCATGAGCTCTTGACAGACTGATGCCAGTGAATTGCCAGGTCGTAATTGTATCTTGCAAGGGTATATTTTTCATAAATGACGTGGTTTCACTAAAATGAAAATGGCATTTTGGTGAATAATTATCTTGTTTGTTTTCACTTGCAATGGTTTTAACTGACTCACCAGTTAGGTTTATTTTCTGGGCAAGCAGGCAGTCTGATGTCTGACCACAGCCAACTTTCAGGGAACTTGGAGCGAGAAACGATTTCATTGGTGTCCATGTAACTGTTGTCATCCCCGTCACCTAAGTTTTTTTTTTTTAAATGTTAGCGATTTCACTGTTTTAGGAAAACAATATGGCCACAAATACCCACAACAACCCTTGTTTGTGTCTCTTACTGCGACCCAGTAGAAGGTTTTCTTTTTTCTTCTCAGCCAGCTGTCTTTCCATCTCCATGCAGCAGTGCAGGAAGGCCTCGATGCAGGCTGGACCATCTAATATGTACTCACTGCGACGCTTACAGGTATATGAAATGGGTGTGTCCCTCATGCCGTCCAAACAGCAGTCCACCTGCAGTTTATCTTCATATTGACTCACTGAAATGAGGAGACAGGGTTAAAACGAGATTTGACGGATAAAAGTAGATCAGTTAGAGCCAAATATTAGAATTTGACTACCAGGTGCTTTAACCCAGGGCAACTGGAGAGGAATGGTCTGTCACACATCACAAACTTTTAGCATTTTCAACAAAAGATTTTGAACAAAAGTGATTAATACATTTCTGAAAGCTTCACACACAATTCTGCTTGTTTTGCTCATATGGTAAAGTTTGATCGCTAGCATTTGAATCAAAACAAAGACAGAAAATAATATTTTTTCACATAGAAAATGAAACATACTGGTGTCACCTGAACAGGTTTGAGAGTCTTTTTCCTTTTTCAAATGTTGATCATTTTCCATCAAACACAGTTTAAACCTGCCCAAATAAAAATAACTCAGAAATCTGTGGTTCTTACACAAGTCGGTAGTGATATTCATCATAGCAACAGTTCGTTTCCTCCTGCTGGTGGCTGGACATTTTAACTCTGAAACACAGAGGGCAAACAAGGATGAGTCTCAATCTTTATTTCATACTAAAATCAGGTTGATGGTTGGAAAAACAAAACAATATGGCAGACTTTTTATGGAAGCGTGTTATGATCAGTTGACCTGATTATTTAAAAAACATTGTCTCAGTAAGATCCTACAGCAATACTGAGCTGCCGGTTTGAGTTTTTACTTCCCTGTCTGAGAAAGACAGCAGTTGGACAACCTGTAGCCAAACAATATCATATTAACAAACTTAGATTTACTTGCCTTTATATTTTGAGACACAGTATAAGCAAGTGAAATAATGCTTGGATAAACAACTTATATATTCACTATGTTATGGATTGTTTTATGTTCAAATAATTACAGTAACAGAATATGTTTGCAGGAGGAGGAAAAATGATGAAATTGGAGGATAGAGGACAGTCACCTTGTCTGTCAGGAGTCTCAGAACCTGTGTTGGACTCAAACAACAGCCCTGCATCATAGAACACACTCATACTATTGTCCCCTCCACCAGGGGTGCAGCCTGTATCGTACTTTTCGACAGTGTCCCAAATCTGCAGGATGGAATCATGAGAACAGATATATTATTATCTCTTAGAGGAATCTTAGATAAAAGTGAACTATGTGTGCTTTTAAACCCTTGCAAGTATGAGTGCCCCGTTCTGCTGTCCTGTTTCAGTGACGGATTACAATGCTGTTTGGTGAGGATCCCTGAAGTCACTATAAGTGCAGGGGGAGGCTGTAGCTCATACACTCAGACACACAAAAAATTTTACTTTTTCGTTCTAAATAAATCATTTACAGGGAATTTATGGATCGATATAACATAAAGGAAAAATAAAACAGAAATAAATACAGGAGTAGAAAATGAACAAAGAAAGAAATTAACTTTGATAACTTTGCCAGTTATTCATAAGCACGCTGCTGATGTCAGATATTGTCTTGCCACAACCAGTGTGTTGAAGCTTGTGCCAAAGGACACTATCAGCATAGCTGAGACACTTTGACAGAATGACAGTATCTAACGCCTTTGCAATGACATGAGAAGACACCACAGACATTACCTTTTTCTGTGTGAGTCTGTGCTTGTTGTTTAGGACAAAGACACCTTTGTCAACTGCAACCAGTCCCACGATGGCTTCTGGATCGCCTGTGACTTTCAGACCGAATAGCTTGCGTGGCTCAAAGGATGATAAAGGTTTCAATTTTTCTAACGTCAGCTTAAAAAAAAAGAAATAGCAGATTTGTACGCATTAAAAGAGTGATTATATTCGTAAAAAAACAACAACTGTACATGTGTTTAGCTTGCTGACTTTAACTGGGCCAGCTTGGTGTTGTGTGCCTCACCGAGCCCATGCAGGAGTCTGTCACATCCACCCAAACAGAGTCTGACACCACTTCATTATCGTTTGAATGGTAGTAGGCTATAAAGCGGAATGATGGTAGCATCTCTTTGGTAACAGTGACAATCAAGGATATCAGAACTTGAGCTTTTGCCTTGAAATTGCCATGTTTCACCAGCTGACCTCTGCTCAGGATCTATGAACGAGGAATTGAAAATATGCATCATTACGACACACATGCACACTTTACTACTGTAATAAATATTCAGATAACTGCACACATGATATGGGATCGCTCACCAGGTATGTGATGTCCTGTTGGGCATTTTCATGCTTGTTAAAATATAGGGTTACTTTTAGGTTTTCTCTTACTTTTACTTCAACTGTATCCACCCCTGCAGAGACATACCATTTTTCACAATTAATCTTACAGATATGTGTGATTTGGCATAACTATCAATGGGACATTATTTCAGTACGTACCTATGTGGATGTAACTGTTGCTCTTAGAGCTATATGGGAGAGCTGTCATGCTGGCTGATGCTTGCCTTTCAGATGAAATACGTGGATCATTGGTCTTTGCCTATCGCAAAATGCATATAGGTTTACAAACAGTTACATAAAGCAATATACAGTGTACAGTACCAAGAACAGTGACTTCACGTATGTCTGAATTATTGGAAGAAAACTACGTCATCCAGACTGTAAGAGCGTAGGAATTAGTTTAACATGGGGGGGTTTGACAGATATTAAAGAATTTTTGGTGGGACAAATGCCCCTTTCTCAAATATTAGGGGACACGTCCCCCCTGTTATTTGGGTTATAAAAACAGTAACCTCAAGGTATATTTAAAATTCATGTTTTTATGTTTCCTTACGGAGATATTCAGACTTCCATTTGACATAAGAAAAGTTGATCTGACAGCTGACCGTCCAACAGTACATCATGTAAATACCACAAATGCAATTTTACCAAGTCTCCTCACTTACTGTTATTTTCAGTGATTGCTGATCTTGCATTGCATTGATAGAAAGCCTGGCCATGCCATTGGCTGCAGTCACACCCTGCACCTGACCCACATCAATCACCACTGCAACACCTTGTGCTGGAGTGTCATTAGGATTCAAAACTTCAATCTGCAGTCAAAAAAACAAACCATACACCGATTTTATGAAACTGCAATATTTGACTGAAAAGCAGAATAGAGAGGAGAACCCATTCATTTTTTTAGTTTAGCATTTGCATTTACATAAATAAAAAATACCCATTAATGCATTTATTATTAGCACTTTGAGATTTTATTGTAAATGTAAAGTGCGTTATAAATAAAATGTATTATTATTATTATTATTATTATTTATGATATGATGTACAAAATGATCCTTCATGATTGGATCCTGTGTCATTGTTGTTTTCAGAATGGACAATTTAAGCTGTTTGAATACATTATTTTTCTTGTGTGTGCATGCAAATGTAGGAAATATACCTTACCAAAACATCGAAAGACATTCCTGGTTTGAAATATTTGGGCGTTTTTGTAAAGTGGATGGAGTAAGGTGATGTGACAATCTGAATACCTTTCATCTCTGACTCCACCATCTCACTACCTATAAAAAATAACAATAAAAAAAATTACATGATATCCATCAATTAATAATATCAATATCATCATATGAGAACAGATGCCAAACTACATATGAAGTATGCATTTCACTATGGTGGTCCTGTGCATGCCAACAGTTTACCTGTACATCCCCAATTCCAACAGTAGGGATGCTAAGTAAAATGTAAATACAAGCAGAATGAGACAATTTGCAAATCTCATTAACAAATATTTGATTCACAATATATCGTAGAAAACATGTCAAATGTTGAAACTGGGATATAAGAATATTTGATGAAAAATATTAGCTCATCTTGATGGCACAAATGGCGGGACCATGTTTAACAATGTGTTACATCCCCTCTTCTTTCAACAACAGTCTGTTAACATCTGGGAAGCAACAAGACCAGTTGCAGGACCTTTGGGAGAGTAATTTTGTTCCATTCTTGTCTGATTATAAAATTATAGCTGAGATTATGTCTAAGATTACAGCTGCTATAAAGTCCTGGGTCTTTGTTTTTGTGTTGACATTTTACACAGAGTCCCAACTCTGAACTGGGGTTTTAATTTTACATAGTCCTCAGCCTTCCGAAATTAAAGCTGTGATCACAGCAATTAAATGTGTCTACAGTTTGAAGTTATTTGCAGATACATAATCAAAAGGCTCAAGAAAATGAATGTGTGAAACTTAAAAAACCCTTTCAATATAATGTTAGAGTATATATGTACAGCTCCAAAATAAGACAACACGTTTTCAGTCCTTTTTTAAAAGTAGGTTATTGCAAATCAACATGCAGTAGACATTCAAATGTAGGCCTACACTTTGATCAAATGCACTTTAGTTTACACTGAAAGTGTACTGAAACGCATTATATTAGGAGCTCAGAAAGGATCTCAGCTTCATTGAATTGAGATAATGTGGCGTTATAAATGTATTCACTGCATACCAAAACAAACTGAATGAGCAAATAGCAACTACTGCTGCTCAAATATTTGTCAAATACATTTAGAATACGTAAATAACATATCGTAGTGGTATTTGATACTTTTGTTAAATGTATATTTGAATAAAACTGCATTTTAATAGAGCAGATTAGTTCTTAATAGCAAATAAACAATACACACACATTCAAGGACCATAACATGTAGCTACGTATGTTTTTACAAATCAATATGAATATGAATATTTAATGAATCAACCCCAAACCCTTTTTAACATCTGTACACTAAAAAAGTAAATTGCAATTAATTCTCACACACATGCACATGCACTGATGTCCACAGTTCGCCTTTCTTTCTTACCGTCGTCTGTTAGCACACTGACAACCACGTATATGGAGCTCCCCACAAGATCAGTGATGTTTTCAAATGTCTGTGTGATGTGCTGCTTCCTCAGTGTCAAGACTGCTTCTCCATCAGTTATCTAATGTGACAAAATACAATGATCTCTCTCATAATATCTGGACACTTGGTTGGTTTATTCAATTTAAATGTTTTTAGATGAAAGGCAAGGCTTTCATCTTTAAATGTCTCTTAAAATGTGCCAGGAAAAGAAAAAAAGTATGTAAATATCAACTGGCACAGACTAACAGGATGGAAGAAAAGTGCAAGTATGTACCACCAATCTCTGAAGTGAGCTAGGAAAATTCCTCGTTTGACCTTGATGCACAAATCCAAATACCCCGTAGGCTGACCCGTGCACCGGCTCTCCAAAGAGATATCTAAAGTCACAAAGACATGCTTTGTTTATTTCTCAATGAGATGAAAAAAGTAGACACAACACTGGTCAAACTTTGAATCACAACTTGTTTCCGAAACCATCTTTGGACAAAACAAAATCCTCACTTACGTAGCTCTGACATCAATGCTGAGCTCTTCACTGTCCACAAAGAAGAACGAGCCTCGAGGCATCAGTTTAACCTCAAAAGTGGGCAGAACTGAAATGTTCAACACATTTGATTGAGATCTGACATCTGTTATTGTAAATGTTTTCATCACCAGTTTCACAGATGACGAGACCTCAGATTGAACTCACCATAGTCTTTGACCTCAAACTCTGCAGAGTAGCTAATCTGTGGTTTGCTGTGGAACCTTACCCTCACTTTCCAAAGTCCAGTACTGCAAAAACAAACACACACACACACATACCCTAAATGTGACTGGGACCACTTAAAGAGGCAAAAAACAACAGGTTTGAATAACTTATATTTTCTATCTTGCCTGTCATTGTATTTCTGTTTTTCAGGCCAACACAATTTTTTGGTACAATCTCAAACACCCTAAATTAAATGATCCTACTTATCAACCTTTTTTGTCATTGATAGTTTGTGTCATGGTCTGTGGGTTTTTGTTATGTTGTGGGTTCAGTTTTACTGTAATTTAGTCATTTTAATTTTCATGGATATGTTCATGTTGGGTCTTCTATTTTGTTTCATGTCCTGTTTTCTCTCTTTATCCCTCACAGGGATCTGCCGATGCCCCTCTAAGCTCTGTGCCTATCCTGGTAATTAATTAGTAAATAAAGTCGGTACTCAAGTCCGATAGCAGAGAACAATAGCAATGAAAGATACAGAAATTGAAAAAGTACGTACCTGACAATTTCGGAAAGTTGGAAGTGTCCAGAGTGTATCCCTGATCTCAGAGAAACTGTTTCGTGTTGTAAAATGATGCCTTCAGGAGTCTAAAATGAAGAAAATTTAGCAACACTTTGCAATAAACCTCACCTCTGTAAATAAACCAGTTCATGCTTTATTTTGAATTAATCCTCAAATTATCGCATTTGTCTCATTAGTTTCTTCCTTAACAAGTGTTATTTTTTTTTGTCTTGCTGATTTCATGTACAGTATGTTTCCTCTGAGTGTCACTTTTATATTTTTCACGCTGCAGATCAAACAGAGTCTCTTGAAGTCAAGGATCACACAAATGTAGTTTGATCCATTTGCTTTTTTGGTCCAGACTGAGTCATCTCACCAATGTCTACATCGATACCCAATCATTCTATGTAGGTTGCTTAGAGGGAGAACTTGACTTTTTCTCGATGTGGATTGTAATCAGTCACATAGTTTGAGACAGCTTGAGCCATACTTTGTTTATACCTCTAGAAATAGTAAATGATCACATTAACACATTAAACTGAGATGGAAAAAAAATGAACATTTATTGGTAAACATATGATTCAGTTTGTTTGCATGCAGCTTAGTGGAATTTTAGACGGATGTGAAATTAATGCACATTTTAGAATACGTTTTACAATATTACATACAAAAACGTGCATATTAATAATAAAATGTATTACCAAAAACTCAATGACAACCGAAGTGTCCACTTCTGTCTTGTTATTCTTCTCCACAGGCTCCATGTTGGGTGTCAGTGCAAATATCCTGTAATAGACTGAAAGAAATAGACTCTCACAGGAGATATTCTAGATCTGCTCGCGTGACAATTTGACTTTTCCTCTTATCAGGACGACAGAAAAATTAATTTATTATACCTTATACAGCCTCTTGTTTAATCTGAAAATAATACCTCATTAAGACCCAAATTCTAAAAAAGTGGAGACACTGTAAAATGTAAAATGTAATTATAGCAACACATCTCCAAAAAACTGAAACAGGACCATGTTTACCATCTGGGAGGTAACGAGACCAGCTGCTGGATCTTTGGGAGAGGTTCCATTCTTGCTGACAGGATTCTAGGTGCTCAACACTCAACAGTCCTGGGACAATGACCAAACCCCTAAAAAAATTCTAATTTAGATTTGTCTGACCACAGAAAAGTTTGACACTTTGCCTTCGTAAATTCTGAAATAAGCTTTGGGCTAAAGAAGATGTGCATCATGTTCACATGGCTTCTTCTTTGCATGATAGAGCTTTAACCTATGTTTGTGGATGGCTGCTGAACTGTGTTCACAAACAGGGGTTCCTGAGCCCATGCAATGATTTCCATGACAGAATCATGTCTGTTTTTGGTACAATGCTGCCTGAGGGCCCGAAGATCGTAGACATCAAATATGATTTTTTTGTCTGTGTTCCTTGCATGAAGATTCTCCACATACTCTGAATCTTTTGATGATATCGTATACAGTTGACGATGAAATATTAATTTCAGATTGGGGAAACCTGACCATTTTTACTTCTGTGAGATTCTCTAAGGTATTTTTTTCATACCAATCACGTTACTGACCTGTTGCCAGTTAACCAGCTTCTCACTTGTCAAGCCTATTGCTGCCTTGTTCTAACTTTTGGTGTTGTTGCCATCAAATTGAAAACAAGCTGATATGAAATGTCATGAAATAGTGAAATCTCCCAATTTTCTTGGAATTGGAGTGATGCAAAAATGGGCTACCAATACCAAATCAGCCATGTTGTAAATTGAATGCTGATAAGTGATTTATATAATGTGGGTTTTCATGAACACTGTTAATGGTAATCTGACAGAGATCATGAAATGCATTGGTAGAATATAACACAACAATGAGCAGATGAAAAAGCTCTGCCACCAGTCACAAATTACTAGACCACAATAAAAACACTTTCCACTGCCTAATTTTATGACATAAATTAGTTTCCAGCTGTGAAAGTCCTTTTTAAATTTGGAATATCTGACAGGAAAAAACATTTTTAACAGGGACCAATGTTTTTTTTAAGCAGTGATGTGTTATTGGACTCACCTTTGCTGTTGGGTGTGTAGAGGGTCTTGTCTGTCTGGATGAAGATGTAGCCAGAGTGAAATGACACTAAGACAACTTTTTCTAGTTTTACATCTCCGAAGTCAGCCTGCAGGTACACATACTGTTTCGTATTGGGATACCGACTAAAGTCTTCACCAGGGAGCTGCAACCAATATGAGGACACAGATGCAGAAATATGAAGGAAGACAAGATCCGTCATGTGATCCCCTGTAAAGATGTTGCATTCAAAGATGCTCTAGTTTATTCTCCAGTGTATAATCATGTCTGAAAACCATCTCTGCCGAGAACTGATAGATTCAGAGATTTTGTTGCATTAACACTGCAAAGTGAGAATCAAGCTAAAGCAAAAAAAAAAACAGAATTCAGTATTACAGCAGTACCTTAATTTGCCCAAATTCTTGAAATTTGTTTTCACTTGAAAGATTCACAGATGTTGATGAAAGCCTTTTGGATTTGGTTGGATGGCTCATTGCAGTGATTTCGACTGTGATGATAGTGTCATCATCAGGGCAGTCCTGACATTCCACAAAGATGTTTTCTGCAGTTCCTACTCGCAACAAGTTGGGGGCAGACATAACCTTCCTACAAAGCAGTGGTGAGAGGACAAGAAAAAGTACAGTCACTGGGTAGACAGAACTTTACCGCGATTTACCACTCACCTACTGACATTAGACATTGACCAATAATTTACTTTCTGTTGTTTGAATGTCCTAAAGTTTCTGTTTACCCAGTTTGCCTTCCTGGATCTTCTCCTTCCTCAGTGCAGACTGCATACACAATGAGTCATCCATTGATTATCTTGACTAAGATCCAACACTGAGTCAATATAATGTTTAATCATTGCTCTGGACACTGTTTACTGGGGCCAATGCAAAGAACAACAGTATGAACCAAAATTGCACTGGTAAACTAAAGTTTTTGATCTTCACACTTTGCACAATATTAGTAACTTTTCAATCTATTGCGAATGCAAATGAATCCTTGTCACACTATGGTTCTATTTAGATTTTCTAAACTCAAGACATTTCCCAACAAACTATTACATCATTGAGCGCAAGGTGGGCATACAAATGCAAAACTTCAGCGGTCAACATTAAAGCAGTATCTCAAAACAAAATGAAGGAATAAATAAATGTGTCACTTCCATTAAAAAGTTTTGTTTTAAATAAAGATAGCAAGTTAAGTTATCGTCACTATCGCTTTATGCAACTGTGCCTGTTTTCTTTATCGTGACTCACATGAAGCTGAATTATCTGTTTGTCAAATTTGAACAGTATCCATTCGTCCTCATGCTAAAGTTGCAACAAGTTGAAAAAAGCTTCTCACTATCAGTGTAAGCATGTTTAATTTGGCCCCTTGTTTTTTTCTTTGATTGCTTGCTTTAACTTGTATCCTGAGGCAACAACAATTGTATCAACACAACAAATTCTGGTAAACTGGGATTCAGTGACACTGTTCCACTTTCACCAGACATTCAAGGAAGCAGGTACTGCAAGGAAAGGGTACTTACATTGAGGATCCATCAGCCAGAGAAAACAAGGAGATAAAAGCCAGTGAGGTCACCAGCCACAGCTGTGTTCGCTTCATCCTTCTTTCTGATCTCATACCTTCTGGTATGGAACAGCTCTACTGTAGTTTGTTTTTTATTCCATACACCTCCCTTCTCCAAACACGTTCACTTTACCTCTCGACAGGCTCGCTCAGTTTCTCTCCTGATTCTCTGCATGTTCTTGGCATGTTCTTGGATTTCCCAAATTTGTGTTGTGGTACACAGATTCTGATTTTCATTTAAAATTTGTATGTAGTCATGAATGTGTATGAATGTATTCCAAATTACCCAATTACATTCTGCCAAATCACACACTAAATACACTACAATCCCTGTAACCACTAAAACATGGCTGCTGAACAAGAGGCTTTTTCTGACACTTAAAGGTCCAAAATGTTAAGGGTTACAGGTCATAAGCAAGTGATAACTGTATTATGTGGAGAAAAAGAGATTTTTGATAAGAGATATTTTCCTCACATATCTTTCACACAGAAATTAAAAATAGCTTATCATTAACGGTGGATGGCAAACCAGCTACACTGCCAACCAGACTGCATCCTTGGAAATGTGCATGAGCAAAAATGCAAAAACAAAAATAGGCAACATGCAAGTAACCACGCACAATACACATCTTTTTAACATAAAGTGTTTATTGCCTCAATTGAAATACATCAATACAATTAATAACCAAGTCACCTGAAAGGACTTGAGCTTGTAGAAATTTGTAAAGCTGACCTCAAAATTTATGCTTATTGTTTCCCCAACAGGGAGAACTGGGTACAACTTGTAGCTACACATTGAAATGACCCCCATCCCCACATAAATGTACAACTCAGTGCACACCATTAAGCATGATAATTATGATAGAACATTTTTCCTCAGATTTTATTATGGCTATCATTCGTACATGTCACATTGGTCACAGAAACCCTCTTTTCCCCTTTAAAACGTTATTATTATTATTTGTCATCACACCTTTAATGCACCATATCTCTGCTGAAACGCTGACAAGATATAACTGCCATGAGAATGTAATTTTTTCCTTTTAACAATTTTGAACTTAGTCAAACAGCGATGAAGTAACTGAAATATTCAATGTTCACAGTGTGCATTCGCGATTTAATATCCAAGCAGGATGTTAAGATGAGCCTCCCTTTGACTGGTTAGCTTGGTTCATTTAAACTTATTTGTGATCTGTTAGTCAGCATCTTTGATGGACACCCCCACCAGCATCCCAGAGCAGAAAAAAATGGCCAACTTTCACATGGTTTTGAAACAAGATTTAAGTTACTATGTGATTCTTTTGATTATGGTGGTTGATTACAAATTTTTCTGCATTTACGAACACATATTTTTGTAGTAAGCATATTTATTTATACTTTACTTACACTTCAAGAATAATGCCAAAAGAAGACAATTAAAAGCAGGATTTTGTTTTGCTCAGTTTTACTATTCCAAACATCCAACTGTCAAATGGTGGTTGACCAGATTCTGCATGTCCAAACAGGTAGCTCGGTATTCTTCAGTGACGCACTCTTCAGCGGTGGGCCAGTACTCTATCCAGGTTTTCTCACTAAGGACATAATTATATCTGAGCAGAGCAGAGAGAAGAATACATTAGGTCCTTATGTTACCAGGTAGTCTGTGAATTGTGACATATTTGAGTTAGATAGTATATCATAGAAAGTAAAATGTACACGAAATGTGCGCAATAAGAAATTTTCAGTCCAAAACAATTTGATGAGTGCTAAACATATATTTTCTCTTAAGAATCATATTGGGTATTTTTTTCAAATCCTGATAATTCAAATCCATGTCTGTTAAATTGCTGACTATGTCTATCAAATAACCTCCGACTAAAGGCCTCTTTCAGATTGGCTAATGTTAATGTTCATAAGTCCACCAATGGGAGAACATTGGTGTGAATGTTGAGGCTGTAAGGAGAAAGTCACAAGTATTTAAAAAGGACTTTGTCTGCAGTTTGCTGAACAGGGGGACATGCTAGAAGGCTAATGGAAAAATGTTTCGTGGACAGATAAGATTAAAAATTTCATTTTTATTTGTTTTAAATGTAATTCAAATAAAGGAAAACTAAGGGAAAATGCTGCACTTCTCTCTACATCTAAGTCTGGACAGCTTGTCTTCACCGATGGAACAATAATCTGATTTATAGTATAACATCAAATTCTTCTGTGTGACGAAATGTGACTGATAAATCTGTGGACTCATAACAGAAAAGTTGTCATCCAAAGAGACAATGACCTTAAGCTACAGAGTTGTTTCCCCAACAGTGGTAAAGAAGAGTCAGTGTCAATGTTTTGGAATCATCAAGTCAGGACATTATTTTAGTAGAAATGATCAGCAGTTACCCTGACTGTTCATTCCCGCGAATATCTCTGTCTGAGCCCATGATCAGGTAGGTTTTGCTTGGTCTCAGATCGAGGGCATCTTTGCAGTGTTTATAACCGAGAAATGTTCGCAATTTGCCAACCGGGTTCGTATCGATATTTCCTGAATTGAGAATTTTTGGTGAAGAAGAGAAAAGAGGAAAGAATGATAAAACAACAGGTTAGAAGCACTGATGTTTCACCACACTGAAACACAAGCTGGGAAATTTTTGCATTGTTTTGCAGAGGAAATTAAACGTCAGGCAATTTAGATTAGAAAAATGATAACTATCCTTACTGACCTCCGTCTATCTTCTGTTCAACAGAACTAAACTTTAATTTATTTATTTTTCATATTCAAACCACTTATACAATCATAGAAATGAATAATTTGACTTCTAAAAGGATTTTTATGGAAAGACCATAGAGGATGTTCATACCCACCGTCTTTGATAACGTCTACAATCTGCATATTGTAAATGTCAGTGGACAAACCACTGGTAAACTCTTCCAGTCTCACTTTATACACTGAGGGGAGACAAGTAAAAGTTGTTATCTCATTTGTTTGTATGCTTAGTCACTCGTTCACTCATACAAAGTGTCTTACCAAAAGTTACCCTGAAGGTAGATGTGACTTCACAAGATTTTGCAGTGCGCTCGTCGTTGCTGACTTTCTCTTTTATCTGGTTGCTGCAGTTTTCTGAAAACATAAAGGGGGAGAAATATAAATGCAGATCTTATTACATAAAAAAATCAAAATGTCACTATGGGCACACAGTGTGTGCATGTTCTCCTCGTCGTTCATCTTTTGCCATGACTGGGTCTAAAATCTCAATTTGTTTCATGTTACATTTTGTGTAAAGTTTCATTTGTGGAGAAAAGTCTTTGGAACCTTATCATTGTGCATGATCAATACGAGAGTGTTTTTCATCTATCAAATGTGATGCATGGTGGATTGCTAAATAGATCTTGTGTACATGCCATAGACATACTGATTACTCAAATTGTGCTCCAGAAGCAACACCCCAGGCCCTTAAGCCTCAGGTTACACCCCACCATTCCGACATGGGCCTCAAATTGCGACATTGGCGACACTTCATTTTTTATCAAACGTCCCGTCATTCCGACACTTTTTTCCTTCTATTGTCGGAATGGTGGTAAGTTTAATTTTTTATAAACATCCCGCCACTCCGACAATTCCTTTAAAAGCCTATTAAAGCCTATTTTTTTCTAGAGTAAGTCCACAACCTCGCAAACCATCTATAATAAATTATTATCAAAATCCAGGTATTAACATAAATCGGGCGAGTCTGAAACATGTTTGATTAAGCACAAATACAGTGTCAGTCACATGTCACAGCAGCCAGCTGGAGCGGAGCTCTCCACAGAGCCCATGCTTCTTTTGCACGCTGGCATCATATGTAACATTAAGAATTGCAATTACAGACATGACAGCTCACCTGTGTCAGACATCCCGGTGCTGCAAATTAAACCAATTTCATATTTTAGGCTACCCAAAACGTATTATTATTGTTTTTTATTAGTTTATTAGTTTTAAATCAGTAAGTGAACAATGTTTTTCTATGTTTGTCACTCCTTTTTGTGTAATAAACTAGTTGAATATCATTAATTTACCACGGACTCATGACATTGTCAGGATCTGACGGTATCCGACACACCAACATTATAGCTGTTACACGCACACACCAGATTTATAGTGAAATAGTAACAACACAGCCCTTATGGATGGATCCTGAGTGCCATCATCTTTTATTTTTATTTTTTAAATCCGAAATAAGCCCACATCCTCCTGATCGTCCCCTGACTGTAGATTTGACCTTTCAATTATCATTCAGTATCAATTTAATATCATCCAAACATCACAAGCTTTGAAGAATAACAGGCAGAGAGAGAGAGAGGGGGGGGGGGCTTTAATTACGCTTTTAAAGACTGTATCACATCGATGGGATGTGTTCCCTGAGGGATTTTATGGTGGGTGCTGAGGGAGTATGGGGTACCGGAATTGCTTTTATAAGATAGCTGGTCCCTGTATAACCAAAGCAAGAACTGTGCATGTTCTTGGCACTAAGTCAAACTCATTTACAGTGCATGTTGGACTCTGCCAGGGTTGCCCCTTGTCACTGATCCTGTTTGTGATTTTTTTCATGGACAGGATCTTGAGGCGTAGTACTGGAGAGGAGGGTGTCTGGTTTGGGAACCTCTGAGGCGCATATCTGCTTTTTGTGGCTGACGTGGTTTTTTCAAGGCTTCTTCAAGCCAAGACCTTCAGCTCGCATTGGAGCGGTTCGCAGCTGAGTTTCAGTAAATCTGGCTCTTTGTCTTCTCACTACCTTAGAACAAGCAATTTAGATCCAAAAACACTGCAGGTGTCCTTCCATTCCCCCCGCATGCATAGAACTACACATCACTGTAACTACAGAGGCCCAGAAAAGGCAAACCGCACACTTGGTAGAGGGGACCTCTTGTGTCCTTTGTTGCAACTGTACAATAGCATATGGGATGTTAATTTGGCTGCGATTTCTTTAGTTTTTCCACTATAAAGTAAAAGGCTCCTAAAACATTAAATTTCTGAGTATAAATGTTAGAAAAATAAATAAATAACTACCATTGATGTCATCAATTACTGCCAAAACTGCTTTTTTTTTTAAAATACTTATTACATGATATGAAATACATGATGTTGTTTCTTTCATTGGGTGTTGCTGTGAGTTTTTCTTATTTTTTACCTTCAGCACATTCACATTCATTTTTAAAACACAGTTTTCTTAGACTGCCACTTCTCTCAGGATGGTAGTAGCTTACACAAGGTTTCTCTACAACAACAAAGAAAGATGTTAAATGACACCAATGAATATACACCATATATCTTAAATGCATCAACTGCATGGAATCCAAGGTAAGAAAAAAATTATACTCATTAACTATAGAATGAGAAAATCAGAAAGTGTTTATATGAATTATTTTCAGAATAGGTATGAACATATGTTGGTATATGTTAACTTTGCATGTAATACATTTTTACAGTAAGTACAATAAATCTACAAACTCACTGTCACTGTATTCATAGACCGACACAGCAGCTGGTTGTAAGATTCCCACTTTCATCTCTTGATGGATCCTGAAAGAGATCTCCACTGGCTGTATGTTAGAAATCTGTCAAAAAAAAAAATATATATATATACTGACAGGCCAGGTTTTACCATCAATAGATTTTGTTCTAGAGATCCCCCCCCAATGGCATATGGCATATTTAAAAAATACACTGCCAGTATTCATCAAAACAAAACTAATTTTAGATACGCTGAAGAAAATTATACATATGTCCAACATTACCATCAGCAACACACTATCTTGGCAAAAAACTAATGCAGCTAATGCAACTCTGGATGGAAATGAGTGTTATGACATTGCACAGGTTTCTTCAAACAATGCAGTGGTGAGCTAAGGGTCGGTGAGCCTTTTTTTTTTAACTAGTCAGCCTTTTACTACTCTACTTCCTACATTCTGCAAAGTATATCATTAACCAAAGCCAATCCAAATCGATTCCACTGGGATATTTTAAACAATCTCTGATGGCACTTGAAAAATCTGGAATCTGGAAACTTCTTCCGTTTTTTGCATTTTAATCTGTTCCTGATGACACTGGATCTGTGCTGAGACTTTGCTGTATTTCTGCAGCAGGTGTCTCCTGCACATGAGACACTGTGTCTCTATGGGATTACCTGTATAAAGGGTAATAAAACGTATTTCTCCTTCACACACACTCACACATGCACACACAACTACCATATAAGATATGTTCTTGTCAATGGAAATAACTTGGTGTTGATTGTTTTGCTCAAGGGCAATGTGCATTGAATCAAACTGCCAACCATTGGGACATGAGAAAGAGCTATGGGGATTTAGTTTTTGGCAGAGATTTTATGACTAAATCCCTCCAGACACAAGCAACATTTTAAGGAGACAGCTTAAAGATAAAAGACAAAATATAAAGACGATAACTGCCAGTTGGTCAGTGCACTTTTGATTAAATTACCCCAAATACCGCCAGGACTCTTCTGTTGCTTAAAACCCCCCCAAAAGGTTTCAGGGCTTGATTCTATCAATGTGCACAATGGTAAAACATTCACAAAGCACATCAGAGAGAGTTTTGGTTGCATTCACGGAAACCATCAAACACAACACAGTCAACAGTGGTACATGTGTCAACTTGGTGGAAAGGTTAAACATGGGTGAGATTTGGCATTGTACAGTCAGAAAGTCTTACCTTGTCCAGGTAAATGATAAGTGAGCCTCTTTCTGACAAAAGAGTGTCAGCCTTATAGTTTGCAATGATGCGAGCAGGCCCTCTAGACAGCTATATGCAGAAAGTTTGAAAGTTAATGGCAGTATGGATAGAATGTGTTTTAAGCTTTCTTAATTCTGAGTGTTTTTGTGCTTACTGAGTCCAGGTCATGTTTGTTAAATGTGAAGCCAGTTGGTAAACCAACATCCAAGATTGACATGGATGCATCACGCTGCTTGTCCTTAAACCTGCACACAGGAACAAAAAAGGGATGAGACATAAACAAAGCTCCCGGAAATTTAAACTTAACCACCATCAAAACTCTTTAGAATTCCATAAATATAATTTCAAATCAAATTTATTGAAAGTGATGATTCTCACAATTCCATCCTTCCATTTTCTGGAAGTGTATCTCAGTTAGATTTAAGTTGCCAGTCTATCTGGGGCACCCAGAAACAAACAAGATACAAAACCATGTACATGCACTACTAGGGACAATTTAGAGTCACCAATCAACCTAACAACCTAATAATAACCTAATAGTTTTTGTTTGGACTCCACACAGAAAGGCCCCAGCCTAGATTTGCACCAGGAACCCTTTTTTTTTGGTGTGAGGTGACAGTGCTAACCACCACACCACCATACAGGACAATTATTTCAAGTATGTTTCCAGTTCGATGTTGGGACACTCAAGAAAAAAAATTTATGGCAATTGTGAAAAACTACTAAAAAACAATAATTAATTAAAATAGTGCACAGAATTTAAAATGCTGCGCTGTGATACATATAGAATTCATGCTCCTGCAACAGTTAACTGTGTGAGCTCTCGGTGGTACTTACAAGACCTCTACTTTCAGTCTGTATGTGTTCTGATTAGCACTGATTGCCTCTGCAGGAGAAGAAGAAATCTTTGTGGTTTATCTATTCATTAGTCCCTTTTCAACAAAATACAACAAAGATGTCAATGATTTCTGAAAACATAGAAAACCAAAACATTATGGGGCAAAAATGACCTGGAAGAACCTGTACAGACATGCTGAACTTCTCACAGTCACTCTCCTGCTCCTGAGGCAGAGTGTAGTACTGTGACACCAACTGTCGCACAGAAAAAAAATAGGACAAATTAAGATTTAAATTTGTGAAGTGTTGCCTGTCTTATCATTTTCACTCCGACATCAATTCTAAAAAGTTTCGTCAAAATGAATTTGAAATTAAAATTAAAACTTTCTGACATGCTTTCTGTTTGTAACTACCACTTTTTAATATGTAATGTAATGACACCTGTACAACACATGTGATTCCACACAGCAAGAGTTAGTTAAATGCACTGCAATTTGGTTTCTATTTGTTTTTAAATATATATTTTATTTTATTCATGGTACTGAGATCATTTGAGTCAAGTAACCTGCTGTTTTAAAGACAGGATACTAAGTTTATTCAAGTCCTGCCCTGCTAGAAATCAAGTTTTGAATGTTCTTAAACATGTCAGATTAAATAACTCTCAAGTGTCAGTGAAAACAAACTGCCATGAACCTCCTAAAGGATTTTAAAATGTACCAATACACATCAGATGATCCAATAAAAAAAAGGTGTATTTACCTCTAGCATAGCCGTTCCCACTCCAGTGGCAGTCACCATTACCTCCTTTTGTAAGCCTTTGAACTGTTGATATTTCAAACATGAACATGTTCAAACACATGTTAAATGGATTTAAAATGACATGCTGAAGATGTATTCAACACAAGTACTGACTTAAAGTTAAGCAAATTTAAGTATTCTTTACATTGTATCTTCATTTTCACAGGGTTAACGAAGTCAAAAGCAATTAGGCAGATTAACGTAATGAAAAAAAAAACTCAGCTGATATAAATCAGCACTGCCTTAAATCAGGAACTCATGAACAAAATGCTCAATTTTCTTCCTTGTGATAATTTGTCTTTAGTTACTGATTATGAGCTTTTGCTTTCACTTTTTGCTCATGTGTGTGAACCAAACATTTAAGAAAATTCGGTTGCCTTCACGATGTCCTCGCTTTTGTGGTATATGTTGGGTCATTATCTATCTAAAACTCTGCTTATCAGTTTTTTTTACATGATGCCCAGTTAGTCTATATTTTGACATTGACATTGTTTTAATTTCTCTAGTTTATTACTCCACTTAGATATTAGATCATAAAATATTATATTATAGATAATAGATGATAAAAAATTGGCATAACAACCAACAGCATCACTTCATCAGCATCTTTCAGCAGTATTTTTCCAATTTCTGCATTGCTACTTCTGTTCTCACCTGGAATGATCGTGTGACTTGTAGGTTTTTTCTGTTGAACTTGAACACTCGTGTTGTTGACTGGCCTGGTGTTTGGAATTCCACATCAAGAGCATACCCTGCGTTTATGCTTGTCCAGTACTCGGCTACAGCCTGGTACACTATCATCGTAGCCTAGAGAGGGACACATATTGAAGTATTTTTGGCAGGAAAAACTTAGTGAAAAAGCATAATGTATGTATTACCTGAGTTGAGTTGTAACCTCCGCTCAACCTCTGCTGCTGGTTCAGCCATTTCACAACAGGTCTGGCTTCCTCAAAAGCCTTTAATTACAGATGTCAAGAAAAGTTTTTCCAAAAATTGCTTTTGTTAATGAGGCGCTTCAAAATATTTTACTAAGAAACATTTGGAATTATTAATTTAAAAAGTAGAAATTTTATTTAAGTCACTGAACAATGGCATTCATAAAATAACCCATCAGAGTAAGCAAACTTTAAGTTGAATGACCCATCATATATTATCGACACCACAAAATACATGTCATCACTTTAAGCATTTAAGCCTGTTTGTACCTGAGCCTTGACAAGTGCAAGAAGAGCATAAGCTGTGGCTTCCAATGTGTATACATCTCCCTTTGGTAACGGCCAATGTGAACGGTCTGTTGACGACACACATGCACAGAAAATTTTCATTCTCACACAACCTCTAGCAAGCCTCATTAACTATCATATTCCAAAATGCCGTATAAAAAATACAAATACAAAGCTTGGACAAAACTATCCCTTCATCTTCATCTTCAGTAAGAGGGTATGGACTGCATGCATGCTCATATTTGTCTATGAATGTTTATTACACACTAAGGTGGGTCTCATCTTACATTTACATTTAGCAGATGCTTATATCCAAAGCAACTTACAAGGAAAAAGGAGAATTGACAATCAAGTATATTTTAAAGAACAATTTACGATAAACGATAAAACTTCATGAGGCAGCTAGACCACTAAAACCTTTTTGTTGTTTCTTCTTATGCAGGCCTGCAGCTCTCGTCTCTTGCCAAATTGTGCCAAATACATGAAAGTTCACTCTCCAGCCCTGACCTCTGTTTTTCTATTTACCTAGCATTATCGGACACTGGACCTGTTTTTGACCCTGATCTCTGCCCAGCCCCTGATCGGTTCTGTAAGTTTTTGACCTGTCTGCCCTGTCTTGACCTTTTGCCTGCTTCCTGGATTTTTGCCTTTGGATTAACACTTTTTGGATTGTATGCTTGGATTTTTCTGGAACTCTTGGACCTGACCTTGCTTACTCCCTGAACTTGTGTTTGAACAGATTTCTCTACAGTGTTCCCCACCAGGCTTTCTGAATCATCTTTTTAGATAAGGAACTTTGGCTCCCTGAACTCAGACCCCCTACCCTGCCACCTACCTGCATCCTTCTCCTGTGTCTCCCTGGGGAGGACTGACAGAGTCAGCAATCAGTCCTGGTATTCTTTACAGTGATTTTCCCCGAGCATCAATACACCCTCTTACCTCACCTCCTCTGTCAGTAATTTTGAGCCCAGCCACCACTCAACCATTAAAGATTTGTTAAGTCCAGTTCACAAGAAAATGGAAAAAGAAGGGAAGGGAGATATTAGGAATACTGTTCAGAAAAAACCTGGTGCAGCAAACTTGTAGAGGATCGCTTTGTTCAGTTTGTTTTCGTTCGCCAGGGCGTATGATGCAATTGCAACAGCATAAGGGTTGATGAGAATGGGCAGCCGCTGCTCCAGGTAGGTTGCTGCTCGGTCAATACTCTCTGACATCATCTAGATAGAGGACAAATACAGCAAATGGAAAGCTCTTAGATAAACTTAGTCAATCAAATTGAAAAGTAACCTATTGGAATCCAAACCTCACTGTTGGTTAACGCAAGCAAATTATTTGGACGATACACCAATTTAATGTGGTTGTGAGGTATACGTAAAAGAGAAAACACTAAATGGACGTGAGATACTCACACTAACTTTGGAGGAACATATCGTGAGAGTCTCCTGCATAGCAATCAGGCAGAAGGCCGTCATGGAAGCATCTGAATCTATGCCGGTGACATCACCCTACACCCACGCATGCACACAGACACAAATATAAACAATAATGTATGTTTTTTTTCTTAATATTTTTATTTTGGACCCAATTTTCCAGTTATTGAAATAAATACACTCACAGTCATGAGGGTATTACTCATATTTCCTTCTTCCATAAACAAGCCGTAGACTTCCTGTGTGTTGAAAATGAGAAACTTGATGGCGTCACAGATCACGCTTGTTTCTACTGTCACCAGGTTTTGTGCCATAGCAAACACCTTGGCAACATAGGCAGTCAGCCTTATAGAGGAGAGCATACGGAAGCACAGAAGAGGGGAAAAGAGACTATGTCATAGATTTGTATTTGTACAAAAAACATCTAATTTAATACAATCATTACTCCAGGATGTGCCAACATTTAAATCTTTAATCGCTGGGTGTCTCACCAGGTGCTGCTTTTGGAATCAGGAGATGCAGAAAAAGACCCGTCACTTTTTCTGTAGGCCAATTCATTTTGGTAACCTGGACAAAACCAAAGGCAGAAATATTTTTTCCTTTAGTTTTACTTAATCGACTCAACTCAAAAGAATCGTGGCCACATGATACTTGTTCGATGTTGTGTGTGTGGGCTAACCTTTCCTTATGTGCTCGAGAGCCTCATTCCGTTTTTGGAGGCCAACAGTTTTCCACTGATTGGTCTTATCCAAATATACGGTTGCAATGACAGGCAGGGTCATGCTGGCCATGTTCTCCTCTCCAGAGCCTGAGGGTCGAATGATCAGAGTATCCATAGAGTCTCCACTGATAACTTTAGTCAATAGGTGAGTCAACTGTTGTGCTGTGTGGACACAGAAAAGGGTTCAAATAAAAATTTTGATATGAGACTTGAAACATGAAACGACATGAAAAACACAGATTTAGGAGGGACATGTTCCCATTTACCAACTAGGCTCAAACCAAAAGACTGCCATTGTCAGTCTTAATGTTTATAGGGCTCATGGCATAATCATTTCCAGTAATTTAATTCTTAACGACAAACTACCACGGCAAAATTTAATACTGAACTATTAACCACTTAGTTTTCAGATATTTTAGCATGCTCATGTTTTATGTTGCCAAGGGATGCTACAGCTTTCACTTTACTGTTTGTTTGCAGGATGTGTGGTAAAATGAAAACTGATGCAGAAAACATTGGCTCCAAGAGCTAGAAAAGGTGATGATGCCTACACACTCCTTTATTGTTATCCAAAGATAAGTTGCTATTTTTTTTGTTTTGTACACATTTGAAGTGCATGAGGGTTGGTAAATGCAATCTATAGTTGTCTGTGAGAGTAACTGTATTTCTGAGCAGTTGTTGGTTGTCCTGTGTAAAAATCCATAGTTGTACAGGGTCACGTTTATAAAACCTCTGTGAAGTGTAGCAAGGAAATCCAACTTTTTTGTGACTGTGTTGGAGGCCCAGCCAGAAAAAAAAATAACTGCATCCAAAGATGATCACTGAGTCCTTTGGGAAGCTGAAGCTGAAAAGGCTCAACCAAATATATATATATTTTTTTCTTAAAACAAAGTTTTGTGCTCTAAAAAAAGTACTGGATCACTTGTTCCTTGTGGTGCAAAAACTTCAGCTTTTAAAATTGTCATGGTTGATAACATGCATGCTCCAGCGAAAGCGCACTGCCTACAGCATTTGGGCTGTTCGAGGATATCAAGGAAATATGAAGTAATATTTGAAGGGATGACCTCCCGTGGAATTTCCTCCATATGTACATAATCTCTAGATGTCCATTTAAGTCCAATCTTTTTAAAGATAATTTTGTAATCTTTTCCAAATTGACGAGCATCAACACACCTTTTCTAAACTCCCAATAAATGTTCTTTCTTTAAGATGTGAAACACTTGAGACTAGAAATGTGTTTTAAGGATAAGGCTCAGTTAGAATGCAGTTTTTTAAAAAACACGGTTAAATCAACTCGGCTTGAGACGTTTGCATGTTTTTGCCTCACACAGATATGGTTAATACAAATAGTACATTATATATACCGTAATATGATATGACATGATATGACTGTTAACTTTTCAATTAAATAATTGCAAAATATTTGTCTTTTCAATGTGTCTTTGTTTTCTGATTTTAAATTATGTCAGAAATATACAAAATCCTTTCAAACACTGTGAATTTTTATGATTACTTTACCATGGATATTTACACATATTTGATCTCTTTGGCTCAAGAAGTTGTAAGATAGGACGATGCATCTTTAGTGTTTTATGGAATGTGTTTATTATTGCATAAAACACATCTTGGAGAACTCTAATCTTATAAAACTCAAGTTAGACTTTGTTCTCACCTGTTAGATAGATTACTGTGCTCATAGGTGCGTTTGGAACAACATCTGTGGGAAGAATTTCACTTTTGATATTTATCACCTGTTTTCCACCTAAAGAAAATGAGCAAGTTAGGTGATATGCATATCGGAAAACATAATGTTTTTGCTATTTTTTTCCTACTGCACTTGGAAACTTACCAACTCCTTCAGTCTCAGGGTTTAGTGTTATTCTCTTAATAGATTTTACTTGTCTTCCTGAAGGCTGGTAAAACAAAAGTTTTTAAACCCATCAGCAGTTAAAAAACTTTGGATTTTACTACAGGTTGAGTGTTTAATTGATACAAGTTCTTAATGAAAATATATACAAAGGTCTGGAACTATTATCATTTTATTTTTCTTACCACCACCCGTAGCGTCTTCATAATTCCATCGTCCAAATATGAGTCTTTAACAGCTGCTTTGACCTCAATAGGGATATCTCCCACCTTCATTGGAATGATAATGAATGGGACAGCTCGAGTTGTTTGCGCTCCAACTTTGACCTCCTGACGAAAGCGCCGACGTTTATGAGCTGGACTGCAAACGCCCATTTTCTCTATCAGTTCCACACGCACCTTGAATTGGGATAAAAGTTTGCTCTGTTGAAAGCAAATTAATGCCATTTATACGTTGACATATCATAGAAATGTTTGAAAAAATAAGGGGATTAACTTTATATGTTTTCCCTGGTATGTGGTGAGTCTGGGTCTGTGAATTTCTAACATAGGGACATTTAAATGGATTTGTCTCTATGAAGGCTGCAGGTATGTAGTAAACTCACAAATGGTATAAACATTTATAAACGTTATTTAAACAAATATTTGCATGTGTGCATACATGTACTGTACCTCTCCACTCTTGTCTGTGCTTATCCTGTTGAATCTCAGTGCAGCATTTGATAAAACTGATCACAATATTCCATTACAAAGGATTCAAATTGTTATTGGGATTAAAGGATTATGCTGGTTTTAGCCATATTCATCCAATAGATTCCAGTTTGTTAATGTAAATGTCCTCGTACACCAGAGTAAGTCATGGAGTTCTGCGGAACCAATTCTTTTCACTTTATACATGCTTCTGGAGCATTGTTCTTCTTCTTCATTGGGACTGGAATCTCGTGGGACCCAACGCAAATCTCATGGGAGTGGGCGGTTTTAAAATTGTCGCGGGCAGGAGCAAGCGGCTAAAAATAGACAGTGGGTCCCAAGATTGTTGGTAGGATGGAGAGTGATAAAATTAAGGCTGGAGAGTAAGAAACTAAATAAGAGAATGGAAAATCATATATATGGAAAAGCTTTGAAATGATTGGTTATTGTTTTTTTATAACTGCACAGATATTTGGACATTTGATTACATTTTGGCCTTAGTTTACATGAATATTTCTTATTTAAAGCTGAGATATTTTGTTGAATATATTTTGATTTATTCTGCTCTTGTTCTACTGAAATCAAACATTCAGTGCATATAAAATTATTTTATCGTTTAGTCCAGGGGTCCCCAACCACCGGTCCGCGAGACATTCCATTGGGGGAAAAAAAAAAATAATAATAATTTTTTTTTTAAAAAGACATGGAAATCGGGAATTCTTTCATTTCACTCGCTAGATTCTATACTTGGAAACTGCATAGATTGCATTGGAGGCATGTTTATTTTTTTCAATGATGACTGTCTGTCTGTCATCATATCCTAATTTGTAAAAGCATCTGCTAAATGTAATGTCTGTCGAACGTAAAGTACAAAAAAAAAAAAAAAAAAAAGTAACCCCCCCCCCCCGACCGGGCCGCAGGAACAAATTGCAGAACCAAACCGGTCCTTGGTACTGAAAAGGTTGGGGACCCCTGGTTTAGTCTATCAATTAATGGGTCTTGGGGTGCGGGCAGGGTTGGACAGAGACAGACAGCGGGAGTGGGTGGTAACGGCTCTACATGCTTCCGTTAGGTCATATTATTAGCATGGAATACATTTCCATTGCTATGTTGATGGTACTCAGCTGCACTTGTCTTTGATACCAGATGAAATCAATCAGTTGATTAGACTCCAAGAATGTTTCAAAGACATAAAAAGCTGGATTACTCTGAATTGTCTGCTTCTAAATTCAGACAAAACTGAAGGGAAAGACTTGTTTATTTCACAAGACGGCACTAAAACATCACACGTTACAATAATATAGCTTTGTGGTAAAAAGATTCCCAAACTAGCCTTCCTGCAGTCCACATCCTCTGCAGTCTGACAACATTTGGATCATTATGAAATCAGAACAAACTTGAGCAGAAACCCTTTATCAAGCGAAAAAAAAAAAAAGTTTTTTTGCTTTCAGAACTGCATCAGTTGGTGTAAGTTCCCAAAACCTAATGGGGCATTGTTAAAAAAAGAGCTGTTGTAATACAGTAGCTAATAATTTCCTTCCCCTACTTTTTCAAAAACACATTGCTAGCAAGGTATAATTATGTTTTCTTATTTTCAACATCTGATATGTTGTTCTCAAGTCATTATTAATTTTACATTGTGGTTAAATGATCTGCCAAGCATTGCATTCCACTGTTAATAACAGATATAGCATCTCAACCTTTTGGAGTTGAATAATTACCATTTCAATGTACATCCAACTCCTTTACAAAGTGTCTCATACTTAATCTGTTTGGTAGAATAGCAGATACTTACAGCGATAGAATCAGGGCTATAGTTGTGGAGAATTGCCTTAATTTCAAGTTGCTCTCCATAGACAGCAGAGTACGGTAGTTTAAGATCAACAAAGAATCCTTTCCGGGCAGTGAACTCTAGTCGATCGCTAACACAGATACCTTAAATGATAGAAGGAAATCAAACATGAAACAAACACAAAATGAAAATGGAAAAATAAATGTGAAGGCCAGGGTGATAGGGCCGGTAAGATAGAAAGAGTCTTATTCACGTTTAACTTTCAGATGTTTAATCTAGAACCTGACAAATTTACAAGAGGGGAAATTGTCAATTATTTGACTCTTCGTCTGATGAAATGTTTATTGTGCCAGCTGAATATCATGCTGCCACCTGAACTGCCTGAGATGTCTCAGCAACATATTGTTACTAAAAGATGCATTTATGCAGTTGCAACTTTTCTTTGACAAATAAATAAAACACACAACTAAAGTTGGTGACAAACGCTATTTAACACCAAAAGTAGCATTTCTAAAGGACGGTATGAGCTGATTAAATCCTCTCTAGTTACCGGAAGTGATGTGTTAACCAGTCAGAGCCCTGGAGGTTACGTTATGTATTCAAAACCGATCCAGTGACGACCGCTGCTTTTCTAACTACAACAATATGAAGGGATGACATTAAATTGTATCCTGAAAACTTTAATGGACACAAGTTTCTGATAATCAGGACTTTCTTCAATATTAAAGGGATAGTTCGGGATATTTGACATGAATCTGTATGGCATCACCATAACCAGTGTCGTGCATTCAAACTGACTTACCCCCGACAGTGTCCTGTGAGCCGAGTTCTTGTCCAGTGTTGGTCAAGGCGAAAGTAGTCCGGCTTGTTTGCTGGGGTCAAGAAACTAGCGTGTTTTTCTTCCCAAAACAGTACGTGTGCTAAAGAGTGATTTATTTCATCACAAAAACCGAAGCCGGCAAAAGTCACTCCTCGTTATCACTTGGGCCCTATACTGTCTCTCATTGTGTATCAGTGCGCACGTCATTCTGACCGCGAGCTGTGCGCACGAGTCGATTCACTTTGTTTACTGCTCGGGAAGATGTCTGACTACGAGAGCGACGAGGAACATATTGACTTCCGTTCAGAGCCAAGGGGGTATCTTTATGAACCCGTTTATACTGAGGAGGAAGTTCGCCAAATGGACTTAGATCGGGCAGAAAGAGAGAGGGTGGACAGAGAAGTGATGGAAACAGAAGCTGGAGCCACTGCTGGAGCTGCGATACCCAGGGTGGCCGGCAAATCCTGGTGCACTTGTTTGAAGTGTGAAGTAATGCAGACAGAGGTGGAATGTTACTGCTGCCACGAGTGGGATTCAGTTATGCCCCAGATACAAAACCTTAGATGAGGATGTCGGCGGGCGCGGAACGGCTGCTGCCTGCATCACAAATAACGGTGACTTCCCTGCACTCCTGAATGCAGGCGTCTTGAGAACTTTTTTCCATGTTCCCAAGATCAACTGGAAGAGGCGTCCCAGACCAGCTGGACCCGATGGCCAGTTGTCTGCAGAGTAAGTGTTGAGCACTGCCAAAGAACAGAAAGACTCGTGCGCACAGCTCGCGGTCAGAATGACGTGCGCACTGATACACAATGAGAGACAGTATAGGGCCCAAGTGATAACGAGGAGTGACTTTTGCCGGCTTCGGTTTTTGTGATGAAATAAATCACTCTTTAGCACACGTACTGTTTTGGGAAGAAAAACGCGCTACTTTCTTGACCCCAGCAAACAAGCCGGACTACTTTCGCCTTGACCAACACTGGACAAGAACTCGGCTCACAGGACACTGTCGGGGGTAAGTCAGTTTGAATGCACGACACTGGTTATGGTGATGCCATACAGATTCCTGTCAAATATCCCGAACTATCCCTTTAAGGTTATATTTATTATTACAGACATTAACCTCACACAGCCACATTGAGATAAAGCTGTCAGCTCTCTTGGAGAAGGATAAACTATTTTAACATGTTTATATGAAGAAAATGTGAGCTGTGCCACTAATTTTAACTTGGAGTAGAGCACCACCATTGAAATATGTCAAATAATTTGTCAAATAATATCAATCAGAGCTGAGCTACACACGATAATTACCTACAACTAATGCAAAGTAATTTGACGCATAGTCTGAATGCTGATTAAACACTAAAGCCAGTTGTTATAGGATGTTGGGGCCTTTGTTTTGATGAAATGGGCTTCAGAGTAAATTTGAGAAAAAACAAAGGACTGGGAATGAATAAAAATTACCAAAAAATATTAGAAACTTTCCCAAAAGAAAGCTCAATTAAATTAAATCAATGCATAGAAAATGACAGAAGTAAATTCAGCAAATGAACAGTCCTCACCGTGAGTTCTTGACAAACTAATGCCAGTGAGCTGCCAGGTTGTCACTGTGTCTGGCACAGGAAACATTTTGTTGATTGATGTGGACTTACTGCAATAAAGAATTTTCACATTTGGTCGTAAAAAAACTTTCAGAGAAATTTTAGTGGTGTCATGACTTCCTGTGTATCATTTTGTGTTGCTGTCCTTACCAGTGATCATAGCAAGCAGGCAGATTTACAACGCTCCAAAGCCAACTTTCAGGGAAGTGGGTGCGAGAATAAATATCAATGCTATCCACGTAATAGTCATCATCGTCTGTGGAAATCACAAAAAAGGTTCATATTCTTCATTAGGAAGCAGAAATAGTTTTTCTAAATGCAGTTACAAAGTGATGGTAATCACCCCCCATTTCTTCTGCCGCTCTCTTGCTGCGAGACAATAAGTTGACTTCCTCTTTCCTCTTGTTTCGCTGTTTTTCCATCTCCTTGCAGCAGCGCATAAAGGCTTCGACGCAGGCTGGACCATTCACAATGTATTCGCTGCGTCTCTCACAGGTGTATGAAACAGGGTTAGTCCTCATTCCGTCCAAACAGCACTCTCTTGATTCTTTGTCTTCATACTGACTTACTGAAAATAAAAAGAAGGTGGTAGATGAAAGAGTGGACAATGACAGTATGGTTTAGAAGTAAATTATGTTACTTTATTAAACTCCAGAACATAGATTAAGATTAAGACTTTATTATCATGTAGATACATGAAATACACAAAATTACTCCTTTGCATTTAACCCATCGGGTTGGCACCTGTTGAACACACGCATGCACATGGTCACACACTCTTGGAGACAGATGCCATTATACTGGAGCGGTGGGCAGCCATTCATAGCGCCCGGGGAGCATGGGGGTACAGTGCCTTGCTCAAGGGCACCTCAGCTGTGGCAAAGAGGTGGACTGCCACCCCCCCAGCTGTCAGTTCACCAACCTATGAGCAGTGAGAGTGGGAATCAAACCACCAACCTTCAGGTTATTGGACGACCCACTTTAACCACTGAGCCACGGCCGCCGAATTGCAGCAGCAGCAGAATTTCAATCCAAAACTTAAAGCAAAATTAAAACTTGGAGCCCACATGTAGTCCACAAAACTTGTTATCTCAGATAAAATTAAGCTGACTCTTATAGATTGACAGGACGCTTTTTAGAAGTAAAAACATTCTTTTAATTAATTTAATGGACAGTAACACACTGCTTAAAAAATACACAATAGTCCTTTGAAATAAAGTTGTCATTGTCTAGCTTCCTTGTAGATGTTATAAAGTTGAACTCTAACTTTTTAGGCTAAAAATACACAGAATGACACAAGCTTTTCATCCCTTTTCTTTTTTCCAATCATATGTACTGTAGCTAGTTTCTCCTTCATGTTCTTCTGACACACAGCCATGACAACAATACATTTCTTACAATATGGCAAATAGTTGAAACATGAAAGCAAGCTTCTGCACACACATCCATAACAGTTGAGAGTCGCAATATCTGCCTTGATTTGAAAATGTTCCCCTATTAGTCTGCACTTCATGTACCCTAAAGCACAGAAAGAAACACTGATGTGTCATGTAGAAAAAGTAAAAAAAGCAACGATTCTTACTCAGCTTGGTTCTGATGTTTATTACAGGGCTGGCTCGTTTCCTCCGGCTGAAGGCAGGACACTTTACATCTATAAATGAAAAAATGAACAATGTATTAAACTGAATCCAGAAAGTACAAAACTAGTCTCCATGATAACTTACAATACGTGAAAACACAGAAATGTCCCCTTTTCCAAACATGTTGACAATCATGGAAACATGTTAGAGTGGGTAGCGATCATTATGGAAACTGTTACAAACCCTGTTCATCGGGCTGTTCATCTTGGTCTCACCCTTTTTTCCACTCTTTTTTTTAATATAGATTGTGATCAAGCATACAAGTCCCAATGGAATGAACATATTTATATAAAATGCTAAAATTAAAACAGTAGCTTGATTAGACAAAATTTATTTTTTTCATAATTTAACCAAACATTGGCGGTCCTGAGTAAAATAATCTTAATACAATAAATATCCATGGATTATACATCAGAAAAATGAACTGGAATACTCTCTTTTTGTCATGAATCTTAAATAGTTATCTACCAGAGAGATGATGCAGCACTCCTCTAGATTTGTTTTCACTATAAAGTGCTGCATTTTTCTGGAGAAATTGCGGATAGTAGTGGGAGTATCTTTAGTGCAACATATACAGTGAAATTAATACTGGATGTTTGTGGCAAAAATGAAGACGTGGATTAAAATAGTCAAATAATTAATTCAGAATATAGTTTTTACACTATTACTCCACAAGCCCCAAGCATTACAGGCTATGAGAGTAATAGATAAAAAGTATAAATAATTTCCCTTCTTGGCCTGATTTCAACAGCCTGTTATGTTCTTAAAAGGTTATGACAAACCAAAAAAAGACTTAATCAGTATATTATTTCCAATACATAATAGCCCACAATCAAAACTTGTGTAAGTGTCTATGGTGGAGTGTTTGCTTGTCTGATAGATGGTAAAACACATTCGGCCAAGCAGCCTGCCACTAAGTCATCTTTATTTCAACCAGTGGAAGTGAGAGTGAGGAGTGCACAAGTGTTACCTGTTCTGCCGGGGGTTCCAAAAGTGTTGGTGACAAACAACAGCCCCGCATCATAGAACACATTCATGCTATCTTTCCCTCCACCTGGTGTGCAGCCTGTGTCATATTTTTCCACAGTGTCCCAAATCTGAGCAGAAATGTGGGCACACAAGGCTAAGTTAGATATTTTATTTGCCTTTTCCCCCCTTATGTTTACTCATGCTCTGTGATGACCAACCATTTCAGATTTGAACTATTTCAAAATGTAGGTGAACTGAGCAGACGGTGCAACCTACACAAGCATGTATGTGTATGTATGTGATTTAACTTTTGGAAAACAAGTGACTTGAGGTTGGACTCTTATTGGTTGCCTCAGATATTTAGTATCTAACTTACACTTTAAATAATAATAGAATATTTTTCATATTAATTTTTGCCTCAGTGCAGTTCAGTTTCATTAAAATATTTCAACAAAAGGGATCTCAGGGCATTTCGCTAATAAAAACAAGACCTTACAATTAGGGATGTCCCGATCTGATCACGTGATCGGAAATCAGGGCCGATCACGTGGTTTCTGACCCGATCGGTATCGGACGTTTCATCCCGATCAGCGATCGGATATATAGCCTATCTATATATGTATATTTAATCTATTTTTTTAATTTTTTTTATCAGAACTATAATATTTCAAAACAAATGGGTAAAAATAACAGCTTAGTATTTACTGTTATGTTGTGGTACCGTCAGACTGTCTCAACCAACCATAATATACGTAGACGCCTCATAGATTGACACTGCCCATTGGAGCTGACCATGGATGTATCAGCACGGCCGCCATCTTGGATGGGTCTCCAATGCATCCACATTGCATTCCGACAGAGGAAGGTGTATATCCCCAACTGCAATAATCATAACTCCCCGAATTTTTATGTCTATGGTCTCAACTCCACACAGAAACAATGCATGCGGCGTGACGTCACTTTACTGCGTGCCGTAAAGCGAAGCAGAACACGGCAGCAGCTTGAAGCTGGGGGCGCGAATGTCCGCGGTGTGGAGGTATTTTAAAGTGGATGACAAAAACGTTGCGATTGCTAACTGTGAGATATGCAAACTTGGGATTTCAAGAGGTGGCAAGAACATGGCTGACATCCTTGATGAGAACAGGAACAGGCTCAAACCTGACAAGGTAGAGATGTTGGTTTTCATCAAGAAAAACGTACATTTCCTTCTGTGAAACCAGAGGAGGAGAGTGAGCCTAAAGGCTGATTTATGGTCGCCTACGGAGAGCTACGGAGAGACGTCGCGAGATTGGGTCGTTAGCGACGCCTACTGATCGGGAGGTGAATTTCCTTGCGTATCCGACATCCCGACGGAGATGATTGATTGATGATGATTGATTGTTTACCTACCTTCTGCCAGGTATTTCAAGTTGAGCTGCTGCTCTTTTTTACATTAGACATTGTTGCACTAAACTACAACATGAAGAATTTGTTTGTTACTTGATTACTTTTTTTGTTTAAGCTACCCCACAGAAGTGCTCTGTTTATAAGTGTTGAATGATAAAATAAGTGAATAAAATAAACAAAATCAGGGACATCCTGGATCTGATTCTTCGCCGTTCTTCATGTTTTTTTAATGCACTGTAGAAGTATCGGATCGGGACTCGGTATCGGCAGATACTCAAAATCAAATGACTCGGAGAATGACGGGGCAAAAAAAACCTGATCGGGACATCCCTACTTACAATGGTAAATATTTTGAATAATACAATTTGTCCATATTCTGTTCAGGTGCTTATTTTAACAGACACAATAAAGATATTGCCTTTTTCTGTGTCAGGTGGTTCTTGCTGTTTAGGACATAAGTGCTTTTGTCAACTGCCACCAATCCCACTGTTGCCTGTGGATCTCCTGTGATCCTCAGGTTAAACATTCTGCGAGGTTCGGTGACGGGTGTCATTACTTCCAGCTTTAGCTAAAAGGGAAAGGAAGTGCACATTTGCTTTTGCTAAACAATTTATGGATCACAATTAAAGTGCCTTGAACTGTATGAATTTGTGTCTTGTTGTTTATACTCTTACTGTGCCCATGCAGGAATCTTTTACATCCACCCAAACAGAGTCTGACATCACTTCATCAGAATTTGTATGGTAGTAGGCTACAATACGGAATGATGGTAGCATTTCTTTGGTAATTGGAAGTATGAAGGTAATAATTACTTGACCTTGCAACTTTAATCGTCCGTATTTCACAAGCTGACCTTTGCTCAAGATCTGTGGATACAGACAAAACATTGCTAATTATCCAGCTTGAGAAATACAAATACATAATATCCACTAAAGGGTTCAACGTATTTCTCACCAGGTATGTGAGGTCTTTTTGACCTTCTGGCCGCTTCAAGAAGACATCGACTTTCATGTTTTGTCCTAATTCCACCTCAGCTGTAGCCACACCTGTGAAAAATACTTTATACAGTTGGTACAAGACATTTACAGGGGCCATCGCAGTTACAAGTGAAGGTACCAGTATTACCTATTATACTAATGATTAAACTATAGTTTCAGAATGTTCCTGACCTATCTGAAGATCATTGTTGCTTTCAGCTTTAAACAAAAGCCAAAAGCCAACTGCTTGTCTTTCAGATGGAAGATTGGGATCATCGGTCCTTGCCTGTAAATAAAGCCATGCAAAGGTAAATAAAAACAGAGAAAATAACAATTTGGTATTCATTAAAATGATCAAGTCTATCTTGTTATATTCTCTTGACGAGTAGTATTAAAAAAATCCATATTTATCTTCTTGCCTTAATGAAATATGAGATCAGCACAAGTACAAACTATAAAAAGCTCTATCATCATCAATTTAAGTGTGTCCAAAGATTTCAAAGCATGATTTACAAAAAAAGTGACTCATCAAAACAAGCAATTGATCAAATCACTGTCTCAAGAGTCACTTTATCCTTATCATGATCGTCTTTCTAGAATCTTTTAATACTTTTCATGCTTTATTTTTTAATTACATGTAATTTATTTATAGTCGTGATAAAAAGAAAGCACACCCTTATTATAAGGCTTTACATATCAGTACACAATAAGAAATATCTGGTCCTGACAGGTCTTAGGGTTGGTGATGGTGGTGTGGTATATTGTATGTGCTGAATCTGGTCAAAGGTCATGAGAGAGCTGCCACTGAATAGGTGCTCCAGGCTGGCTATTCCTCTCTGTCTCCATGTAGGAACGTTAATGGGGTTTTTATTCATTTTTAACATAGGGTTGTGCCAGATAGGGGTGATAGAGGAAGGGCAAATTTGATAGTTAAACTGTTTATTTCCAGTCCACCAGGCAGACAGAGTGGTGCTTATTGCAAGTGATCTGAAGTAGAGCCTGGCTCGGGCCGGATTTTTCTGTCCGAGCCCGGCCCTCAACCGACAGAAAAGTTCTCAAATCCGACCCGAGCCCGAGATTAATTAAAATATTTGTGTCCGAGCCCGCCGGAAGCCCGAGATCAGTGACCAACGCAAGACGGCGCACCCTAATCAGTAAATACACATTGGTGACAGCGCACCATTATCCACCATAATCCATTTTAAAACATACACATTAATGGCGGTGCACCACAACAAATGCACCAGCACTCTTCGACCAGAATAAACACCCATTCAACTAAATACAGAGAGAAAAAAAAATTGACTAATAAAACAGTAGAAACATTCTCATTTCCCACGACTTTCAGTTCTCCAGAAGCTATTTTTCTTTTAATGTCCTCCATAGCGCTTCCATCCAAATGAGCTCGGCTGCACTGATCGCACGTGTTTAATGTAAAGTTGTTCGAATGTTCGATATGCGTGCGTGCGCACCGAGCATGCACAGACCACAGATGCACACAGATGCATGCTGCACGGCATGAGGCACGAATAGCCTACCAACATTTTCATTTATGAATATTCAATTATTTATGTTTATCACAAAAACTGACATTTGCAATGAACTGAAACCTGTCCTCTGGCTGTTTATAATTTTCACGATTTCTGCTTGCTTTTGAGCCCGACCCGAGTCCGACAAGACATTCTAATTTTTTGTCCGAGTCCGGCCCGGCCCGTCGGGTTCCGACCGGGCCCGTCGTGCTTCGGTCGGGTTGCCATACTCTAATCTGAAGCATTGATGACTTATTATTGATTTGCCCATAAAAGCAATATGTTGAGTTGGGAGTAGTCTGTTATGTGTCAAGCCAGGCAGAGTTTAGGTTATTCGTCCAATGGCAGCTATATTGAAGTTGGTGGGAGAGAAAGTAATTGTTCAAATTTGGAGTGTCTAAAATTACATTTTGATGGTTTTTGAAGTGTTGTTAGTTTCATTCTGACTAATTCAGATTTTTTTAACTTTTCCAATAAAATTTATTTTCTGCCAAGTTGAGAGAGAAGAAACAGCCTGGCGGTGGAGTAACAGGGGTCATTGCAAATTTTGGGAAGAATTGTCATTTTGTCATGGTGGCAGTCTCGGTCTTCTTGAATAATATGAAGTAATGGGTGACTTGTGTTGCATGACTACAGTATAGGTCCCCGGTTCCAGCTACTGAGGTTGTGGGATTTGTAAGATAAAGAATAATGTCATCAGCATGTAAACTAATTTTGTGATGATCTAAATTTGTTAATATACCTGTGATGTTGTCACTCTGTCTTATGACTCATGACTTCAATGAAAAGTGCAAAGAGAGATGGTGATAACGAGCATCCTTGACTATTACCTTGATTTTAGTAGAATGGGTTGATTTTTCTGTTACTTTGACTGCCTCCATGTATCTGAACTTTCATCTGGTAAGGATCTTTACTTTTGCTTGATGATGACGATGATGATGATAGTAATTTATTTCAGACAAAAACATTTCACCGGTCAGTGCCAAGCAAACACAAAGTACATAATAAATTATAAATAAATTTCTTTAAGACACATCACATCGGTGATTATGAGTCTGAAAAGGAGTATGATGAAGTATAACTTCTATAATCATACCCCTTTTCCAGTAGTAATTTATCACATTATTTTCAGTTTCCAATATCCTTTCTGACAACATGAAATAATAATTATAGTTATATTTCCTCAGAAGATGAAAGTACTACATACACACACATATACATATGTACACATACATATATACATGTTCACCTATACCTACACCTATACACACATATACATCCATACACCCATATACACACCCGTCTGCTTATATACAAAAATAATACACAACTATTTACAGACCTATTTACATTTACCCACACATTCACAGACCTGCACACACTTGCTGAAATCATACATAGAGTTTTAATTCCCAGCCAGGATCATCCCCCTTGTTCTTCCTTATACCTTTGAATAATAACCATTTTGAGACCTTTCTTAAAATAGCTCATGCTTGGACTTTGCTTCAGCTCTTTAGAGAGTTTATTCCAGATCTTCACACCAACACCAGAAATGCACATTCTTTTCATTGTTGTTCGAGCCTTCAAAGTTCTGAAGTTGAGGTTTTTTCTATAATCATATCCCCCCACTCTATCAGAAAATAATTTTTGAATATTTTCTGGCAATGTTTTGTTTCTGACTTTATACATAATCTGTGCAGTTTGAAACTCTACCAAATCAGTGAGTTTCAGTAAATAAGAATGGATGAATAGATTGTGGGTATGACAATAAAAATCGGCCTTGTGAACTAAACGAATGGCTCTTTTCTGTAATGTGCATAATGGTTGAAGTGATGTTCTGTAAGTGTTGCCCCAAACTTCCACACAGTAACTTAGATATGGTAAGATAAGTGAACAGTACAGAATATATAGGGCAGAGGAGTTTAGATATTTTCTAGCATTAGAAAGAACTGCAATACTTCTTGCAATTTTAGATTGGACATATTTTATATGAGGTTTCCAACAGATCTTATTTTGAATCAATACTCCCAAAAACCGGATTTCAGTCACTCTCTCCACAGTCATATTATCAATTTTTATTTGTAAATCACTCTTCTCTTTACACTTACCGAATAACATAAACTTGGTTTTATCTAAATTTAGCGACAATTTGTTAAGATTAAACCACTCTTTCAGTTTACATAACTCTAGATTCATCTCAAGCAACAGCTGTCGTAAATTTTCACCCGTACCAAAGATGTTTGTGTCATCAGCAAATAATACAAAGTTAAGTCTCTTGGAGACCTTACATATATCATTTATATACAAAATAAACAATTTTGGCCCCAATACTGAGCCGTGGGGAACACCACAAACAATGTCCAAGCATGAGGATTGGAAATCACCCAACTGCACAAATTGTTGCCTATTGCTGAGATAACTTTTCATCCAATGCAACACTACTCCTCTTAGACCATAACCCTCAAGTTTTCTGAGGAGTATGTCATGATCAATTGTATCAAATGCTTTTTTTAAATCAATAAATACCCCAACAGCATGTTTCTTTTTATCTAATGCACTGGTCACTTCTTCTATTAAATGTAGAACTGCCATCGCTGTGGATCTTTGTGGCCTAAATCCATACTGATTTTCAGTCAGTAGATGATGTTTACTAATAAATCTTTCTAATCTAACAACAAATATTTTTTCCACAATTTTGGAAAATTGTGGAAGTAATGAGACAGGCCTGTAATTTGTAAAATCATGTCTATTCCCAGATTTATATAGTGGGATGACTTTCGTAATTTTCATTTTTTGTGGAAATATTCCTGTTCGAATTGACAGGTTACAGATATATGTTAGCCAGTGGCGGCTCCTCCATAGGGGCGATTTGTGCGACGCACTACCAAACACGGAGTTTTTTTTTTTTTTTTTTTTTTTAATCTAGTTGCTAAGGTGGGACTGATCTGCTGTAGGCAAACTGGTTGTATATGTCATTGTCCAATCAGATTAAGGTCGCGCCTGGTGTTGCTACGCCCATTTTGTGCGATTTCTGTCAGGGTCGAATTTGCACCAGGAAGCTCCCATTGACATGAATGGGACCTCGGTTTTTTCAAAAATCCTGCTCCCAATGCATTTTCTATGAGGGTTTATGTGCTCGCACAAACGACGCACAACGTGCTTTCGTCATATGTCTGTTGCGCGGGACCATGAACATTCTACTTGTTGTTGTAACATTGTGGTTTTCAATAAAGAAAAAAAAAAAAAACATTCTACGAAGAAGATGGCGAGTGTCGAATGCAACAATACGGTAGTGTCTCTGAAAGAAGTACCCTTTAGTCGTCGTACTAATGCGGAGAAGGAAGTTTGGAAGAATTTTGCAGGATTTTCGGGCTCGCCTTGCGAGGCAAAGATGAAACCCAGGGCTCCACCAACCCTGCTATTTTTCCTGGTAGTATTTGATGTAGCTAAATAACTTACTCTTTTGTGCTCAATCATTGACTTGTAATGATTTAAATCTTTTATATAATGTTGACAATGATAGCAGAATGTATAATGACACATTCATTGTTAATGGTGCAGTATTATATTTAAAAAAAGAGAGAAATCTAACATAAGTAAGCTGCACTTAACCATGTTTGACAACTGGTTATACTTTTCTAAGTCATATTTTCCAAAACTTCAATAAACACTTGACTTGGATTTATATGTTGTCATTTTAATTACATTCTTTAGAATGAAAATTGAATGAATCTTATCATTAAGAGCTTATGTGTTTACTTATTTCATAGAATCCTGGAACAATATGAGGAAAATAAATAAATAATGGTTAAGGTGTAATATTAACTGATTGGCAAATTATGCAAAAAATAACAAAAAATTATTTAAAATTATTACAACAAATTATGCTACCTAGACAAATATACCTCAGTCCTATGGACTTTTATGGTACTTATGGACATAACGAGGGAAATTGCAGTCACTTTGGTTATTTGGAAGACCAAATAACCCCTCGACTCTGCGTTGTGTTTATTTAAGGAAGACAAGGAGTTTCTGGACGATTGGACATTTTATTTCCTGTGTGGGAACATAACAGGTTTGCATCAGTGCAATCGGTTCAGCTTCGCACAGCACACTCTGATGCAGCTTTCACAGACTGGAAATTGCACTACCTAAAAAAAATGTCAGGAGCCGCCACTGATGTTAGCGGTTGAATAATTTCCACAATCACCTTCTTAATTATTATCATGTCGATGCCATCATAGTCAGTTGACCTTTTATTTTCACATTTATTTACTATATCTATGATCTCATTTTCCTCCACTGCTGTGAGAAACATGGAATCTGGATTTCTAACTAATACATCATTTAGTATTTCATGTCCTGTGGGCTGCGGGATTTTCTCAGCCAATTTAGGGCCCACACTTACAAAGGATTTATTAAAATTATGAACTATCTCTTCCATGTTATTTAAATGTTTATCTCCATTGTTTGTAAAGTGTTGTGGATAACAAACATGTTTGGAGTTTTTTCTAATAACACTGTTTAAAATATTCCAGATACCTTTAATATTATTTTTATTTCTATCCAACTTTTACTTTAATAATCTTGTTTTGCTATTCTTAAGACAGCAGTTAATTTGTACTCATATTTCTTGTATTTATTTTCTGCCCCAGTTGATCTAAGCCTTCTGAAGTCTCTATATAACTTATTCTTTTTTTTACAGGCATTTTGCAATCCCTTTGTGATCCATGGAGTTTCAGAATATTTATTTGCAGAAATAAACTCTACATTCGGACAATTTTTCTCATATAATGATTTGAAAATATTCAGAAAATTATCATATGCTTTATCCATGTCATTTTCTTTTAATACTAACTCCCAGTTTTGTTTAGATAATTCATCTTTAAATGCATTTATAGATTTTTCCGTCCTTAATCTTTTAATAATCTGATTATTTTTAATCTTAACTTTCATGTGGCAGATATCACAAACAACAAAAACAGGTAAATGATCACTGATGTCATGAACTAACAATCCACTTATTGTGTTGTCTATTAAATTTGTAAATATGTTATCTATTAATGTAGCTCTATTGGCTGTGATTCTGCTAGGTCTCGTAATTTGAGGGAAAAGGCTCAGACTACATGTAGTATTAATAAACTCTTCAGTCAATTTGTGATTGTTGACATTCAGCAGATCAAAATTAAAGTCCCCACAAATAAAGTAGTTCTTTGAAGTTATAGCTGTATACGTTTTCTCAAACCATTCTGTGAAGAGGTTCATGTTAGAACCAGGAGCCCTATATATACAGCTAACAATTACATTTTTATTTTTTTCCACATATATTTCAACTGTTAAACACTCAAAATGATCTTTAACCACGTTAGTCATGTTTTCAATTAGCTTATATCTAAAGCTGCTGTCCACATATACAGCTACTCCTCCAACAATCTTTCCTTCTCTATTAATATAACTAAATTCATAACCATCTAATTCAAAATCGGCTCCCTTGTTAGAAGTAAGCCAGGTTTCAGAGATAGTGATGACACTAAAAGGTTGTTTAAATTGGCTTAGACAGTCCTTGATGTGGTTAAAGTTCGCATATAAGCTTCTGCTGTTGAAATGTATTATGGAGAACTTATTGTCTGCATTAACTGTTATATTATATTGTTGAGTCGAGTAGTAGCAACAGTTATTCCCAATGTTATAGAAAAAGTTGTTTTCTGGGTCCAAATCCTTTTCCTTGTCTTGGCTCTTATATTCAGTGTAGTCAAAAGTTTTTAGTTCCAGGTAATCAGTGTTAATTGGAGGTGTTAATGTTGTGTCCATAGATGATGAGGACAACGAGTTGTTTAACTGAGACATGGTGATTGAGTGTCATGTGCAATCACCTGAGATCCCAGGTAAAACATTCAGTTGTACTTATCCAGTTCAGCGATGTCCCGAACAACCAGAACCTTTGCCTCCTCTGGAGTTCCATTAAGTTTGACAAGAACCTTACAATTTGTTGTCCATGTTGATTGGATCTTTCCTTGTTTTCTCAGAAACCGAGCCTTTCTGGCGATATCAGCATTCTTCTTGGTCAAGTGCTCATTAATAAATACGTCAGATCCTTTCAGCAATCTGCCTTGTTTTAACAGAGCAAACTTGTATTTCCTCTTTGTGAATCTCATGACGATGGCATGTTTATGCTTGAGACTTCTGTATAAGTCTTTGTCCTTGTGTTGACTACCATACCTAATTAAGGCTAACTGGAAATCATACTCAATTTGAAAGACTTACTGTAATAGTCATGGTGTCAGAGCTTGCTGGTGTCTTTATGGCAACCATAGCAATGCCGTTGGCTGAGGTTAAGGCCTGTATATGACCAGGATCAACCACTACAGCAACATTGCTTGCTGGGGTGTTGTCAGGATTCACAACTTCAACCTGCCAAAGAAAAAAAACTGCAAAACAATCAAACCACATATAACACTTGTTTTAATGCACACTTTATAGCTGTTGAAACAGTTTCTGTTCAAACTGCAATAAAATACCTTCTAAAGAAGCTGCGTAACTAAGATAATCACTAATATGTAAAATATTGGTGAGTATCTCAAAGCACTAATATTTGTTTTGTTTTTGATTTTAGCCAAATATCAGCTCTCATTTCATTAAGTTTCAAAAAATATCACTTTACCTTTATGACAAAGTAAATTCCTGCTTTAAAATATTTGGGTGTTCTTTTGAAATGGATGGTGTAGGGTGATGCGACAATCTTGATTCCTCTCAACTCCGCCTCCACCATTTCACCTCCTGTTTGTGACAGACGTACATCACAATCATGCACTCACATAAAATAAAGGTTGACTCTTTCACCAACTTAATTTTCCATTTAAATAGATGACCCTTTGACACTACTCTATAATCTATTAGTAATAAAACAACAAGATATCTCTCTCTCGCTCTTATTGAAGATAACATTTAGAAACAGTGTCTAGTGGCTCAAAACTGGTAAATGAGGCTTTTGGATGAAAATAACAAATATCACACCTGCTTAATCTCTTCGACTTGGCCAGTGATACATTAGAACAGTCAGAACGGTTGTTTTTATCACCATATCTTTGATATGACACATGCATGTGCAAACACACATGCTCTATTTCTTACCACTCTCTGTTAGCACACTAACATCTACATATATGGAGCTTCCCATCAGTTCAATGACGTTAGGAAAGTTCTTTGTGATGTGCTCCCTCATCAACTGCACCTCTCCACGACCTCCCTTGATCTGATATGACATAAAAAGAATGGGTAAATTATTGGATACTTTTTTTGTGAAGATTTAAAATATTGCCTTAGGTGTGGACTAACACTGATATATTTGCAGAGAATCAAAAAATTACGAATAAGTAACTGAGGTTGTAGATAATGACAAGAAAAATGTTTCAAAATCTGACAAATTTTATAGCACCGATGAAAACAAACTGTAGAATATGTCTGAGCTTGCTTTTAAAGTTTTTTTCTTGTGCTTGGAGAAAGTGTGACAAAATGAGGAAATGATTGGCTGATAGATGGCGATTTGTTGCAAAATCTCACCGGGACTCTCTGAAGAGAGCTTGGAAATCTTCTTTTAATTCCATTGTATACAACCCCAAATACCGCATAGGCTGTCCCATCCAGTTCCTCATCAAAAAAATACCTAAACCGCAAGTAAATCGTTAACTTGCAATCAAGAAACTCTTTGGGCTAACAAGTAGTTGAATCGTCTCTTCCCATCAATGAATCAAAGCTGGTAATTACATCCACAAGGCAAAAACCTTCACATACTTAGCATTGATGCTGACTGTCAGTGATTCACTGTCCACATAGAGGAAGGAGCTCGCAGGTGTCAGTTTAACCTCAAAACTGGAAGCAACTGTTAAACAGTTATTAACTTTTTTGTTCATCTCATTTGAAAATGAAATATTCCATTTAATTGAAAGTTTAATTGAAAGAGGGACTCACCATATTCTTTGACCTCAAACTCTGCTGAAAAGGTTTGTTGTGAGATGCTACTAAACTTTGCTTCCACTTTCCACACACCGTAGCTAAACACATGCACACGGGATACATTTATTTCAACATTGGCACGAGATAGATATAGAACACAATTATACATTTCTTAGCGCTTGACATCTGGTATCAGATGTGAAGATGCCTTACACTACGAATCCACTGATGTTCCCCAGGGGCTGGCTTTTAAACATTTAAAATCTCTGACCCCATTAGACTCTCATTAAAATAAAGAACCCCCCCCCCCCCCCCCCCATATTAAAAATAATCATAAACTTTCTTTCCAATCACGATTTCAAAATTTACAAAAACAAAAACAAGACAACAACAGACAAATTCTAAACTCAAGGATTCAAAATGGCTATTCAGAAATAAATAACCATTATTGTTCTAGTTACATCTGTTTTAAAGGATAAGACCGTTTTTTTGACATTGGGCCCTTGATTTCACATTATAACATGATGTTCTACTCACCCCTGCTTGTTGTTGGTCATTTGGAGCTGTTCCGAAGATATTCGCGGGGCGTCTGGCTGCTCTCTTGAGATATTCGGCCATGAAACGGTTTCCTATGGGCAAGCTCATACAGGCACAAACTATGCTGTTTATAATTTATTAATTACTCTACACTAGCACTGATAACGTGGAGGTGCGTCGCTTACTTAAAAAAATCCGGGTTACTAATTTTGAATTTTAGCCGAATGAATAAAGAGGCAGCAGGTCTGTGGGCTGTCTGTGGCAGTAGCACCACGATGACGTCAGTAATACCCACTTTACGACAAAAAAATCAAAATTACAATAACCCGGATTTTTTTAAGTAAGCGACGCACCTCCACGTTATCAGTGCTAGTGTAGAGTAATTAATAAATTATAAACAGCATAGTTTGTGCCTGTATAAACTTGCCCATAGGAAACCGTTTCATGGCCGAATATCTCAAGAGAGCAGCCAGACGCCTCGCGAATATCTTCGGAACAGCTCCAAATCTTCAACAACAAGCAGGGGTGAGTAGAACATCATGTTACAATGTGAAATCAAGGGCCCAATGTCAAAAAACCGATCTTATCCTTTAAGTAGATATCAACAACTTACCTAACAATGTCAGGAAGCTGATATTTTCCTTGCACAATTCCTGAATTCAGAGTCCTAACTTCAGATAGCACAGTGGTGCCTTCAGGAGTCTAGGAATACACAACATTGAACAATTACTAGCAGGCTACAGCCGCCCCGCGATCCTCAGTTGCATTAAGCGGGTATAGCAAATGGATGGATAGATGAAAAGAGGTTTAAATAAGGCCCATATTTTGCAGTGTGACTACCATTCACTGGCAACTCTGTGTGGTTGAAGTGTTCACTGTTTTGGGGGGGGGTTCCTCTTTTTTTGTGTTAGAGTTTGTGTTAGAATGTGCAACTTGGGAGCATTTACACATTGATCCCATGAATGATCTTTACTGGAGTAAATATGTTTTAGCTAATCTAATTACACACTCCAATGAGCAATGTTTAGTGATCACTTTTTGGGAACATTCTTCGATTATTCATGTGACTACGCTGTGACACCCATTTTCTGTACTTTTGTACTTATGCATTCGCAAAAGATACTGTACCACAATCTCAATGTCCACTAAATGATTCCTTTGATCTTCATTTGCCTTTGGCTCCAAGTCAAACATCATTGCAAAGACTCTGTACAAGACTGTCAGAGAAAGAGAAAATGGAAGGAGTTGTTTTTTATTAAATACTTTAGCCACTTTCCACTGCTCGCTCTGTAAAGTGTAGCTAAAGAAAAACACACTGTTGACAGAAAGACAAGTTTGTCACGGAATATTGCTTTATTTTAGCAAAAGTTTCCAACTTGAGGGTTTGTTTCTTTGTTTTCACACTCAGATATTGTATTTCCCCTTATCTCAAAACTGTCCTGACACTTAAAGTCCCTGCTGGCATGCAAAAAAACTCTGTTCCAACTTAGAACTATCTCTGCTCTCAGATAGTTACTTGTACAGATATGCTGCTCTCCTGCCCTTGCTTGATCCCTTCTCCTTTCACTCAAATTTCCTCTTGCGTTTCCATTTGAAACCTTGTCAAAAAGCCAGCCAACAAAATGGTAGAAATTATCTAACCGACTCTAACATCATATAACCCGCAATTCAACACTATGGTAACTGCCGTCTTTGTTGAGAAGTGATGCCATCATCATATCTGGAAACCTATTGGTTTGGATTTCGTCAGGATTTTTTCACAGCAGAGTGTGGTGTGCCTAGCCCAGCAAGCCAGACCCGTACAGCAAAAAGCTGTACAGGGGTCTAGTGACGCTGGATAGCAGTGTGGGCGGGATAAACGGCTGTCTGTCAAGTTCAACGCCACGCAATAGGATGGCGCAACAACCAATCAGCGCGATGAAGAAGTTTTACGTAGTCAACGCGACGGAAAATACATCATGGTTTGTAGTCTAAGGTCTGAAAAGGTGATTTCGCTTAAGCTATACACTCTGTAAATATATAACTTTAGCAACATTTGAAACATTTTCACGCTAGAAAGTAGTCGTTTAGACCCCCAAGGTGTTGAAAATCTGACAAACCGGAGAGTTTTGTCAGCTCTGAGACGAAAATCGTACATCATGCTCGCAATCGACTGGGGATTGCACAACCACCAGCGGGTTGTGGAGACCCATGCGTCGTCCCACCAACGGAGCAAGCTGGTAAATTAAACTTTTACCATACCCGGTGGGCAAAACTCCGAAAACGTCCTTTTTTAAAAAAGAAAAACTTAAGTGCAGTTATCTGTTCGTCTCGCAAAGAAAACTGTATATCTAAATTTTCTAGAGTCGCTGCCAAAGCCAACTCGAAAGACTGTTTCGCTGGGCGTAGCCATTGTTTACCTCTCTCTGGAACTTTAAAAAAAAATTTTTTTTTTACCTCTCTCTGGAACTACACACTGAAACGTCGCACCTCTGTCGTCACTAGGTAGCCCGGCCTCCGACAGCGCTCCTCACGATTTGATTGGTTCGATTAAGTTTTGATTTGGAACCTCGCAAAACGACCACAAGTGACTAGACTAGCCCTGGAGCAAATTCCATTTGCGGCCGCTAGGGGCGTCTAGATTTCTAGGCTATGGTGTGCCAACAAATGTAGTTTGGTTTCCTGGTCTGGACCAAAGTAAATATTCGTCATGGTTAGGTTTATACGTCAAAGTTTGCTGTCCTGTTGATACAGTCATTTTTTAAACATCCAATCAACATATCCCTGGTCAAAAACATATTAACATATTACACCCTGATTGGGCCACTTCTCTGACATATGTTTTCCTGATGTAATTTGCTAACTTCCAAACTATGCTATACCAGAAAAAAAGTGCAATATCTACCAAATGTATAATGGAATCCGAACAGGGCTACCAGTTGCTGGGTTGAAGATATTCCAATACTAGTACGTAACTTTAACTAGCTAGCAGCATAGCTCCTACGTTTACAAAAGCAATGTAAGCTTAAAATAAAAAATCAAGTACTATAAGTTGTTATGATTTTGGTATGTGCCATGTCCATGTTTCAATCAAATCATACCAGAGTTAACGTGGAAAAAGACTGAGATCTGCTCTTTCCTGTTGGTTCTTTGTTTGGAGTGAACCAAGATCTGAAGAATAGCATTCACACTTTTTCAAATGAATTATACCGAAATAGAAATTGCACCAGAGTTCAGAACAAATAGAACCTGATAAAAGCTGACATATCTTGAGAGCAAAAAGCAACAATCCAAGAACAGATGTTTCAAGGAAGCACAGAGGAAACCTAAGTGTGAGGAGATGAACTCCAGCAGGAGAGCAGTGCATTTGTAGAATCTAGTGTGTCTGAGAGCAAAGACACAGATCTGAGGTGAAGTAAAACATATTTACATGCAAGCTGGGACAAGCTGGTACTTTGGGTGCATGAGCAGAGTTTAGAGGAATAGTAATACAAAACCTGAGCATGAAAATGAGGAAACCTGCTTCTAAATTGAGTAAATAGAACCTCAATTAAAAAAATCACGGTTCAAAATTCAAAGCAACTACATGAAAAAAACTACATTTCATGTATTTGTTTTACTTAAAATCATGGCAGTATTATCTTGTGTTGCTATTGATCAATGTAGTTGAAATGATGTGACAAATCTCAACCACTTTAACATGTGACTGAATTTTTATTTGTTGTTCGTTTGATGAAAACAAACTAAATATGTTGATAGCATCCACCTGTTATTTTAAAAAAGCCTCAGTCATATCAGTAGAGTACGTGAGACTGTCTGACTGTCACGAGTCTTCAACTGACTCACATTAGCGTTCTCACTCTAAGACTTCAGAGTCCTGTTAACAGGACAACCAGAATTTATTTCTGGTTAATCTGAAAAAATTGGAATAAATGGCTATTTCTAAGATTAACTGGATAGGTATAGTATTAATAATCATATAGTTGGACGTCTTAGAATGCCGTATTTACATTTTTGTTATTGGTTAATTTTTTGAAGTGCTCTTGAGCTTTGCACTTTATGGCCATCACACACTGCTGACACAGAATTTCCAAGGTTTCAGTTTGTCAGGACCGATGTAGTGCCAGACTCACCGCTGTTATCGTGAGTATAGATGGGCTTGTCAGTCTGGATGAAAATGTAACCAGGCTGGAAGGACACTAACACAACTTTCTCCAGCACTCTCCCAGGGAACTGTGCTCGGAGACAAACATACTGCTTTATGTTGGGATCCTTAATGAAGTCTTCAGCAGGGATCTGAGAAAAACAGAGAGATGACAGTATGGGGTAAAACATCTGTAAAATTGTATGTTCAAAGCATATGTACATATTCATCTAGAGTTGAGTTTCAACAGTGTTTAGTAAGAAACAAACAAACAAAAAAAGGCTGCAACATTGTGAAGAACACTTTTTTAGCTGCACCAATTCAGTTTGACAACGGTAGCAATTGCTCTGTAGCAAACTGATGCATTATGTTCATGGCAAAAGTTTCACATTCGAGTTATGCTGAATTGTCTTGATGGTTTTAGGAAATTCTCGGTTATGCTTGGAAATTTTCATTTTGTCAGATCCAACTAACATTTTTTTCTCACTCAGAACCAAGATTTTAGGTTCTTAAGCAACTGGTTTTTGGTTTGAAATACCAGGAACATCTGTTGCAAACAATGCATACTTGGATAGGCATGATTGTATGGTGGTGGTTGGCAGCGTCATTTTATAGCAAGGAGGATGGTGGTTTGAATCGCCTTGTTTTCTTTCTGGTGCAGTGGTTCTCTCCAACATTCGAAAAGACACACATGCATGAACCTGCAGAAGCTGCTTCTCTCTGGATTTGCCCTGTGATAGACCCGTGACTGCTATGGGGTATCTTCTAGTCAGTTCTTACTGATTAATACACTGGATTAAAATGGAGGGTCTTCTCTTTCAGTATCTACTGCCATAAATCACAGAATGGAAGTTCCATTTATCATTCCTTGCTTTTATCACCTACAAATGCACTTAACTTGGAAGAAACATACTGTACTCATAGCAAAACTGAACAGAGACAGATCGGCCATCGTTCTGCCACAAAAACTCTCAGTGTTCCACGGGGGTTCATTAACCTAAGGTTCAGGGTCAAATAAAAAGTTAGTTAAACTTGATTTCTTGAAAAACACTAGGTTGGCAGTTAAATAAAGCAAAGGGGAAGCATAGTTCAAAGTCCAGACAAACAAACAAGGAGTCAAACTAAGCAGGAAAAATGGAGGACTTTAAAATTTGGTAGACAGCCTGACAAACAGCATTTTTAGAATGCTGGTTTATTTATGCTGCAGGCCCCGTGACAGTGGAAAGGTGAGCTGATTAAGTCAATGAGAACAGCTGAGGTGGGGGTGGTGGACAAGATGGTCAAAAACAAATCAAGTATTAACAATAACTTTATAGTATAGTACATTACCTTAAGTCTTCCAAAATTCTGGTAACTATTTTGGTTAGTGAGGGTCACAGATGTGGATGCTAGCATTTTGCTTTTGGATGGATGATTCATCACAGCGATTTGCACAGTTATGGCACCGTCTTGCACACAATCTTGAATCTCTACGAAGATATTTTCTGTTGTTTCTACTCGCAGCAAGTTGGGAGCAGACATTATCTCCCTTTGTAAAGAGAACAAAAATAGTTTATGGTGTATGTACAGAGGAGTGTAAGTAGAACATCAAAGAACCTAGTGAAAAAAAAGAGCAGCTCCAGACTGCATACCTTTAAGGCTAAAAATAAATTATTATCTAGATAGACAAACATACAGGCAGTCACTCTGTATCTGTTGCTATAAAGTAATAAATCACCATTTCAATTGTGCTCTTTTGCTGGAGAACATTTTCCCAAAAATGTTTTGATGACATTTGAATAATTAGCCATTGAGAGATTAATGCAGCCAGTGACAAAAATGGTTAATGTAATTGAACGTGAATAGAAATCTTTCAGTACAATCACACTGGCTGAAATTTTATTTTTGGATTTTACATGTCACACATAAAAAATAACTCAACAAATCAATCCAAGATAAAATACGATTGAACGTTTTTAGAAGCTGAAGAAGTTTTTACAAAACACAAGCGAGATGTCGAGAGGTCTTAGATTTTGAGTAAGAAAAAAATCCTGAGAAATATCAAAAATCTGCATTTAAACAGTCCTAATTCACACATGTTCAGAAAGCAAACAAATATATAGTATAACATTAGACAGTTATTACTCATTAAAGTAAGGTAGAATTGTTCTGTTGGAGTTGTGATGGTGAAGATAATTTTGAACAAATATTTCTAGAGGCTGTTCAGAAAATTCAGAAAAATGTGACGAAATGTCAGCATGTAACAAATTGTTAGACTAATTAACCTACTGACTAGTCATTTCAGGTGCAGTCTTTAAATTGATAAGTTAATCATAACATGTTATGTAATTTTTTTTTATGTTTTTATTACCTTTAATAACAGAATTGGCTTGTACAGCAGTTAAATCTGTCAGGTAAATGTTATCGGTGCAAAGAGTGCAATGTTTCTGTCTAAGATGTAGTGGTGTACAAAAGAAAAACATGAATGCCATTCAAACAAAAGACTAAAAAAATACACTCCTTAATAACATAAATGACATACCGTGTTAAATAACAAAGCTGATTATTCCACTATTTATATTGAGAAGATTTATATTTACTAGATTTGTGTTGGAGCAACATTAAAACCAGGTCATCAAACATCTTTGCTTAGTAACCCAAAATCTGCTCTAAACAAGCTTCAAGTTTAGGCGAAGTGTGAAAGGTGAGGCAGTTTTACTCACACTGATCCGGTAGCCAAAAAAATCCATGAGGAAAACACAAACAGCTGGATCCAACACATCTTTCGACCTGAACCCAAATCTGCAGTGTGTGTAGACTCTTGCTCTGTGATGCTGCACTCGCAGTAGCTGGCTCCTCCTGTACCTAAAGCAAAGGTACAGGAGGTAAATAAGTTCCATACATTGTATTTGCTTGTTGTATTCATTCCTACTAATCAGTGTTTAATAGGGCTGGGAATCCCATTGGTGATTGCTCCTTCTTTCAGTTTTCTTCACTTATTATGTTTATATTATATTTGCTTTAAAATATTATTTCCCATAATTTCAGTCAGATCGTGTCTTTTCAGGAGCCTTATAGTCTTTATTTTTTAGCATTTTTATGGACATTAATTTTCTGTGATTGCAAAACATTAAAAAAAAAACAAGTATCCAGTCATAAAAGAAGCAGCTTTGGTGGATTTAGCTTTGGTTTAACCCCTTACTGAGCAACAAATGCAAAGGTCTGAAAGCATGAATGGATGTGCCAGAAATATTGGATGATTGTAATAATTACTGTCAGAGACACTGTGAATCACCTGATGTGACCTCGATAACAGGGGAGCCATCCTTCAGCAGAAGGAACATTTTCATTTATCTTATACAGTCTCACAGTGCTACCTCAACATTTCAACTTTGAATTGACTGAAGTTCCATAAAGAAACATTCAGCAACGACTTGTTGAATATATATCAACTATTTCTTGAAAGATGTAACTCAAAACATGAACCTTAAAGTACAAACAGCAGTGTGTGGGCTATATATGACGGTATAGGAAACACCTTATGGTTTGGGTAAAGGGCAAGAGAATGGAGAAATGTAAGGAATTGCTAAAATTGGGTCTTAATTTTAGTAACTATTTACAGTTTCAAGGCTAACAACTTTGAAGTTTTTGTATCATCTTAACCTGTGAATTCTCTCGATACAACCGTACTGTCTAAGAAGGAGAAAAAGATGTTAGACCTTACTTTGGTTGGCACTTAGCCCAGTTGTGTGACGAAAAAAAAATTCATGAAGACGAGAAAACACGACAATTTGTCCTGCTTGGTTTGACTCCTTGTTTGTTGTTTATAACTGTAAAAGGAAAGTTTTGACTTAATAGTTGTTAAAATGGCAAAATCTTCCAACATTTTGTAAAGAATGGAAGAAACAATTTGCTCATTGCTCATTTTTTTTATGGTTGTTTGGTTTGTAAATATTCTGAAAAAATGCCATCATTAGCTTTAAACAGCTATCAAAAGTTAACTGATTAATTATTGGGGCCTGCCATAGCATTGCCATGCAAATGCATGGCAAGGAACCTATTACTATTCCGTTGGCAAAAGTCTATGGGATTTAACATTGAAAACGTGTCTCTTTATTTATTTATAGATTTATTCAATTCAATTCAATTCAATTCAAAAATACTTTATTTATCCCTGAGGGAAATTAAATGTTGATGTAACTCAATTAAATCAAGGAGTTATTTTAGATGCTGATGGATGTGGGCAGGAAAGATTTCCTGTAGCGGTCCGTTTTGACTGAAGAGACTCTGTTTTCCGATAACAGTCTCATGGAGAGGATGTTCTGGGTTGTCCATAATTCTCTTGATTTTATGCAAAATCCTTCTTTGCATTATTGTCTCCAGAGGTTCCACAGTCGTCCCCAGAACAGAACCAGCCTTCCTTATCAGGTTGTTGAGTCTTTTTAGGTCCCTGGTTCTGATGCTGCTGCCCCAACAGATGACGCAAGAGGAAATGACGCTCTCAACAACAGACTTGTAGAAGATCTGCAACATCTCGTTGCAAACCTTGAAGGACCTTAGCTTCCTCAAGAAGTACAGTCTGCTCTGTCCTTTCTTGTAGATGGCTTCACTGTTGTGTCTCCAGTCCAGACTGTTGTCCAAATGAACACCAAGGTATTTATATTCCTCAACCACCTCCACTTCTTCTCCCATGATGGAAACAGGGTTTGATCTGACCCTGTTTCTCCTGAAATCTACAATCATCTCCTTTGTTTTGTTAACATTCAAGATGAGATGATTGTTCCCACACCATGCCACAAAGCGGTCCACCAGCTCTCTGTACTCAGCTTCTTGTCCATCTCTGATACACCCGACAACTGCAGAATGATCTGAATATTTCTGTAGATGACAGGAGTCTGACTTGTACTGGAAGTCTGAAGTGTACAGATTGAAAAGGAATGGTGAGAGTACAGTCCCCTGTGGTGCTCCTGTGCTGCTGATCACCTGGTTAGACACACAATTCTTCAGTCTGACAAACTGTGGTCTGTTTGTCAGGTAGTCATTAATCCAGGTGATTGTTGAGGCCTCCACCTGAGTCTTCTGGAGTTTCAGACGAAGCAGATCAGGCTGAATCCTAGTCTTTTAGCCGAGCCGAGTTTGATGTGAACGCAATCGACGCGGGTCAGACGTGGGCGTGGCGTGACGTGAGTTTAAAAGACAGAATGGACAGGTGAGAACAAGTTTTACTCTGTTTTAGCCTACATCAAGTTGGAGACATTTTTTAATATGGCCAACTGGGGAGACAAGGAGGTCCGCAAGCTCCTCAGCCTCCGAGCAGAGGACGTTATTTTCCGCCACATTTCGGGGACGTTTTTCGCGTTCTTCTGCTTCAAATTGTAGCTGGATTTCCTCAATTTGGAGGTTATAGTGCTCCCGTATTCTCCGCATATGTTCATCGACGGCATCCCACGTTGTAACCATCCACACACCGTAAAGTAACATCTCCATGAACTGCATATACAATTGCATAAACGATATCTCAAGGTGCCCCGCCATCGTTTGTTTGAAAAATTTGATGCAGACAGGTGTATTTAACCCTACCTCCAACGCATGGCTTGTGCCTACGTCATTGTACACGCCCAGCATTTTATGTGTTTCGTGTGACGCTCTGCCACTAGGCAACGCCCCCTGAACTCGGCTTCAGGCGACACGGGTCACCCTGACACGCCAAGTGTTCACATTGCTCGACGCGGGTCGAAGGTGCAATTTGGACCCGCTAAGGTAGCGGGTCGCAGTGTGAAAGGGGCTATAGATGACTGAAGGATGAGTTTTCTTTGGCACCGGAACCAGACAGGATGTCTTTTACAACAGTGGTACCTTCTCTTGGGTCAAGCTAAGGTTGAAAAGGTGTTGCAGAATCCCACAGAGCTGCTCTGCACAGGCCTTCAGGACTCGGGGGCTGACACCATCTGGACCTGCAGCCTTGTTCCGGTTCAGTCTCTCCAACTGCCTCTTCACCTGACTTCTAGAAACAGAAAAGTAGGAGGGGGAGGCAAAGGGGACAGCAGCATCTCCTGATTTGGTTGAAGACAAACTAGTGGAAGCAGAAGAATCCATGACTGAGGTGGAGGTGGAGATGTTACAGGAAAGCTGTGGGTCAGAGGAGAGTGGGATGTCTCTTTGGCTGGGAACAGGAGGGGAGGATGGTGAGCTTGTTCCTGAACTGAACTGAAGAATGTGTTCAGCTCATTTGCTCTGTCCAGACTTCCATCCATCCGATCCTCCCTCTGCTTGAGGCCTGTGATCTTCTTCATTCCTGACCACACATCTCTGATATTGTTCCTCTGCAGTTTACTCTCAAGCTTCTTTCTATACACCTCCTTGCTCTCTCTGATCTTGACTTTGAGCTGCTTCTGTATACTCCTCAGTAACTCCCTGTCTCGCTCCCTAAAGGCTCTTTTTTTCTTGTTCAATAGTTCCTTTAGCTCACTGGTGATCCAGGGTTTGTTATTAGGGAAGCATCTCACTGTTCTGGTGGGGATGGTGTTGTCCACACAGAAGTTTATATAGTCAGTCACACATTCAGTCATGACATTAATGTCCTCTCCATGTGGCTTACAAAGAGAAATCCAATTAGTTGCATCAAAACAACCCTGTAAGGCTTCTTCAGCTTCCTATGACCACTTTCTAACAGTCCTTTTTGTGACATGTAGTCTCTGGATAAGGGGTTTATATGCTGAACAGAGAAAAACAAGGTTGTGATCTGATTTACCCAGGGGAGGTCTTGATTTGGAAATGTATGAATCCTTGACATTTGTGTAAAACAAATCCAATGTCTTGTTTTCTCTGGTAGAGCAGCTGACAAACTGTTGAAAAGTTGGCAGTGTAGCAGAGAGTGAGGCATGATTAAAATCACCATAGACATAGAACACTAGACTGAGCAACCGACGTTCTGCCAATACACGCTAACGAGACGCGGGGCCGCCATCTTGGAGTGGTGATGCGTTCCACTCCGTGTAATTGCTTTGGCAGGAGAAATTAATGGTCAGAACATTTTAGAAATAATGCCTCACTACATACCACTAATTTTCACGTTTTTTTTTTTTTTTGTCATGCGCGAAGTTATGATAAAGGACACACGATTATTTGTTTTTAGAGCAAAATGTTGCAAATTGTTTAGAAGCTGCGTTTTAACCCATTGTACCATACATCACTACTTCCAAAACCTGGGAAACATTTGTCCATAAGAAGGGGAAAAAGGAGAAAGACGGGGAGGAATTCTATTGAATCCTGGTTGAGACAAATGTAGAGAGCAGATTTTTTTTTGGTCTATAATCAATAAAATGGATGTGAATAAAATAATAAGTGCATTAGCTGCAATCCTTTGTTTATTATTTTATTGTCATTCACACTACACTGTTATAGGCCTATATTTCATTCAGCTTGCCAGAAACCTATTGCAAGGTCATGCATTGCCTGTTTGATTCAACTGCAACTCCATAAAAAGGTCATAGTGAATACAGCACACCAGATTTTCATACATTTTTTAATTAAGTTATTTTTTTTTACCAAAACTTTTAAGGGTTACATATCAAACTGCTGTTACAACACTGGGAAGATTATTAAACAACACACACACACACACACACACACACACACACACACACACACACAGGGTTAGAGTTGATTTGATTGATTGATTGCTGGGCAGCGGAGGACAACAGAGAGGAGCAGGTGGACACTGGGCAGCAGAGTAAGAATCAGTCACTGCTCAAACAAGTACAAACAGGAAAATGATCATCACGTCCAGCCATAACTGTGCAAATGGACTGACCACAATATCTACATAACTTTTCAGCAGCAGAGACATAACTTGTACAAATAGGTCTACAATGTTCATTTACCTGCAACATATTACGTGTCAGCTTGAGCATGTGGCAAGCATCCATCATTACAAATACTTTCTCACCAGTCACCGGATGGGGGAAACTGGTTTGAAGTGGCTCTCGTGGATCCTCCTTCAGGTCACAGCCAAGTTGGTTGCATGCCCATCCATTGTAATACATACAGCCCGAATTCCCCGTGCATACAGCTCCTCCAAAGCCTGACTGAGAAGAACCCCTTGTGGTTCTGGAGAGAGAGACTTGGTCAGGAAATATGCAATGGGTGCTTTCCAATGTCCTTGAAGGCCAACGACCATGAACACAAGAGCCTCCGTAGCTAGTACAGTCTCATTACATCCATCCCCCAGGTCTACAAAACCAAACATGGATTCTGTATGTGGATTATATTGGACATGCTTCTTGATGGACATGGCATCCAACATGAGGGAAACGATGTCATATTTATCTGGATCTCCCTGGCATCGTCTCCCCAGCATATCAAGCATCATTTTGTTCAGTCCAGGCTTGGCATCCACCGAGCGCAGCCATCTGTAAAAATATTGATAAGAACCGATCACATGTTTTATCAGTATGTAACGGATAGTGGATGACATGCTATTTGAACATCTAAAAATAAACACACATTCAAGGTTGTACTGGGAAGTTCATTATCCCGCTTATTCTACCATTGCTACACTATTTTTATATTTATGACTGAAGCAAAATTTACAGAACGAGGCTATTTCTTAACAGGTTTTGTAAAGTTACAAAGACAACTGTTGCTAGCTCTGCATGGCTAGTTGCTATGATTATTATCATTATTATTATAGAACAATAATGCAATTGATACAATACGGTCAACAAAATAGAACTACTTCAGAATCGTGCAAATAACCAATAATTGCACATTCTAAAAAGGCTTCACAAATGAAAATTCAAGCTGTAGAATCATTTCCAAAAATTTAATCAGAAAACATTACGCCTTCCTACCTTTGCAATGTTTGTGGATGTGGGAGGGGAAAATGTCGAGTCTCTCTGAGATATTTGTATGCTTTTGGACCATGAAGGTGGAGCGTCAGTGCAAACTCTCTGCAGTCCTGTGTATACTCATGGCCCTGCTTTGGTACAATGTCCATCTTAAGATCTGAAATGTTATGAGCAAAGATGAATTAGTCCCCTTCAGACATTAAGCAAGGAGTTTAATAGAGAGAGTGATAGAGAGTAACAATAACACGTATATGATTTTCAAAGTGCTCATTTTCTCTTACCCGAGTAGAATGAAAGCTTCTCACTGAGCTCTTCATTAATGAGGTTCTTTTCCCTCAATTCCCCCAAAACACTCTTCACTGTCATCTTTGCCCTCTTTTCTCTGGAGATGGCATTCTTCTTCTCTCGCTCAAGAATTTCCACTCTTTCCAAGACTTCATTGAGTCTGGTTTTCAAAGCAGTTAGAGAAGCAGGCAACGCATACTCATGCTCCTAGTAGAAAGAGGGATGAACATGGTTGGAGCAATGTTTTACTTCACAAACATCACTTTGACACCACTAGTTTATGGCATCATCAGCTATCAAAGCCAGTCATTTTTGAGTGTGTTTAATGAGTAGCACCGAAACACATGATATTTTTATATGTCCAGGAACATCTATCTATCAATCTATTGATGCAACATCTGTCTGTGTGTCACTCTGTCCACCAGTTTGTCTGTTCCATGCATAAGTCTCGGACTGACCGCAAATTTGGCATGTATCTTGCTACTGGTGTGCGTGAGTACAGTGCAAAGTTTGGTGGGTTTTGGACAAAAATATAATTTCGCAACAACAGCAAAAGGCACGGGTATGCAGTGCGTCTAACAATGTCATCAGCTGCAACCCCAACCTGTTATTTCGCTTAACTAATATTACTTTGCAACATTCCTTTGAGGAAAAAAGGCTATACTAACTTCATGGCCCTGAATCTACATCATCACCAATTCAACATGTCAAGTTTCTTGGAAAACATTGTTTGTATGGGTACTGCACTAATTATGATATGATGTTTAAAACAGAAATATTCACCTCATTAGGCTGAGGTTGTTGGTTTGAGGTTGCCATTTCCAGAGAATCCTCAGAGGCCATGAACAGGCTTTCTTCAGCTCTTCTGGAGGTAGATGTAGTCCTGTCCTTCACCAGCTGAATTGAAGAAACATTATGCATAAAACATAATGCAACAGCAGCAACAATATACATATTTGACGATAAAATATTTACATGTATTCGAATGCCAATAACCTTATGATGATACACCTACTTTTTGGAGGTGAACTGGAAAGCTGAAAAGGGATGGAATAACTCCATTACGTAGTCGAACAATCTGACCCGTTCGATCAAAATCAGCCTGTTTGAAATGTTGACTACAGAGTATTGAATTATTCGTTGCAGTGAATCCTTCTCTCCTCAAAGCCACTTCCCACTTCTTCCTCAAGCTGTCATCTTTGGGAAACCTTCAAAAGTGTCAGACGTAGTCTTGGTCAGTGCTGATTACATACATTTACATACATTCTGGTTCATCATTTTTAATGTGCATCCCCACTCCCCATTTCAACATACTCAGTGACTGTGTGTGTGTGTGTGTGTGTGTGTGTGTGTGTGTGTGTGTGTGTGTGTGTGTTGGGGGTTTACTACACTGAACTGCTCATATTGCACAGAATTAAGGCCAGTCAGTGCTTATGAGGTCAACACTGAGGGTCTAGGAACAGCAGTCGACAGCTAGTCAATTCAGATGTAATAGTTCAATACTAATCCCAATATTACTCCACTACAGGTGTCAAGTAAGGTTGGAAGGGGGTTTTCACGCATTTTGTAACACACAACATAGCATTGGAAAGCTATTGAGAATGAGGAGTCACGTGACTCCGGTCGGCCGGTCGGCCATGTTGGCAGAAGAATCTATTGGTTGCCAGGGGCAACGCCATTAACTTAACGGATATCTTCCCGTATTTGTCATTTCGGCAGGGCAGAGACTAATACAAAAGAAAGAAAGAAAGCAAAGCAATGCAGAGAGATAAGGCGAAAGAAAAGGGACCTTACAGGGACAAGCTTATTACAAGCGCAAAGCAGCGGTATTTGGAGAAACTGTCCAGCATCCAAAATATTGATCCTTACGAGCTCCCTGCAGCAGGTCAGACACCTGCTCTCCCTGATGCTGCATCCATTTAGGAAACCTAAAATAACGTATTTCGTTGTTCCTATGTTTCCCAAACGTATTGTGTGAGGTACTGGAACAGTTCTTCACACAGCATTGATTTCCAGGCATGTTCTTGCAATTCCGTACTGTTTACACTTACTGATTTAAAAACACACGCGTACAATGTAAACGAACGGAGAGAACGGTGTTTTCTCGCTAGCATTCTGCCAACATGGCGGATAGGGGCGGGGCTCTGTACTATGACGACAACTCCTCATTCTCAATAATGTACCATCCACTGTCCATCTGATTGTCTAACGCTAACGTTAGCTGCTGACCAAGTTGCAGTTGGTATCAGTTGCTACCTAACAACTCAGTGTGGACTGAAATTTTACTCCTATTGGCTTTTACAATTTTTATCTTCAATCACTCGTTTCAACTTTATGTTGTTCATACATGTCATGTTTTAATCAGTTTCATCGCCAAGCAATTCTAGCTACTATAGTTATACTCTTCTGTTAACCTACAACGGTCGATAGCTGTTAACGATTTCAGTATCTTTGCTCCTTCTCAACTCTCTGGTAATATGATAATATGCTGTTTACAAAATACAAACAATAGCACGGTAATGTTAAATCTTACTTGTGAAAAGTTATCCCTTGTTTCCTCATCTCTACCGTTCTCGTTTGAGCAGGAGTACGCAGCGCACCAGCCCGGCATCCCGTCAGTGTCTCTGGTGTGGTCTCTCAACGTTCACCACTCCAAGATGGCGGCCGTTTTTCTCGCGTCTCAGCAGCCAATGCTCAGTCTAGTGTTCTATGTCTATGAAAATCACCAGATATTGCCACAAAAGAATTGGGGTGTTGTGTCTGTATCTTAGCAACAATGGAACTGATGACATCACATGCAGTGTCGGCAACAGCTGAGGGTGGAATGTAAACAGCCACCAAAACAACACTGGTGAACTCTCTTGGCAAATAATATGGACGAAAACTTACTGCCAATAGTTCAATGTCAGGACTGCAGAGACGACTCTTCACAGTAACATGTCCCGGGTGACACCATCTGTTGTTGACAAGCACTGCCAATCCACCCCCTTTCCTTCTCCTGCTACTCTTTAAATCTCGATCTGCTCGTACAGTCAGGAAGCCCGGCAGTGAGACGCTGGAGTCAGGGATATGATCCTGCAGCCATGTCTCAGTAAAACACATTATGCTACATTCCCGATATTCTTGCTGAGTCCTTGTCAAGGCTAGAAGTTCATCCAACTTGTTAGCTAACAATCTTACATTGCCCATGATGACGGATGGCAGACATGGTTTGAACTTCTTCTTTCTTTCTCTCCTCTTTGCTCCTGCTCTGCATCCACGACGCCTCCTTTTCAATTCCAGTGGGATTTCTGGCGTCAGTTGTCGAATTATTTCTGCTTTTCCAATGTTAATCAGCTGCTCCCTGTTGTAAACCACCCTGTTGCTATGGTTATGCATCATAACAAAAGAGCAAAATATACAAAAGTATTGGGAAAAATCAATCCAGCTGCACAGCATCCAAGGCAGGAAGGAACAGTTGTCCAAAAAATGCAATTTCTTCCAGAAAAAACAGGAATGAAATTTAGAAAAAAGAAAAAATCTCGATGTGAGGTACAGAGCTACTCCAACGTGCTGCCACCCTCAGCGGCTCATTCTAGAACGAGAATAGAATATTTATTCTTCCGTCCACATTAATGTGGGCCTGCACATCCCAACAATATATATATCAAAACGACCGGCTCGATGAGTTTTTGCGGGCTATTCCTTTTATTGAAGATTGGAGTTACCATGGCAACGTATTAAGCAAAAAACAGCCCCCCAAAGACCCCTAGGAATAAGCAGGGGGATGACCTGGAAAAATCATAAAAAACAAAGATTTTGAGCAGTTACTGTGTCATCATGCATTAACCTAGAAACGCCATTCAAATGTCAGTTTGTAGATACGTCTGTGCTGTGTTCAGAAGTGAAGACGCCATGTCGATACCTGCTACGGATTTCCCACAGCATGCCTCCAAGCGACCCAAGGTTTTGGCCAAAATCTGCAAAATTTGAATTTTTAGAGCACAACTGCCATTTCATTAGAGTGTTGGAAGAGCAAGAGTTCTGACCTCAGATTCATTTTCGAATCGCCCTCAGGCCTACAAATATAGCTCCAATGCCATTATGTACTGTCATAATATAGGCACGCATGTTGGGATTCATAAAATGTTTTCATATTTCATCTAGGGCTGACTGTTTGCTCTCAGAGCCCCTCAGAGCAAAGTGATGTCGGGGCTCAAAGACCTCAAATCCCCTAGCCTAGAAATCTAGACGCCCCTAGCGGCCGCAAATGGAATTTGCTCCGGGGCCAGTCTAGTCACTTGTGGTCATTTTGCAACGTTCCAAATCAATAGTTGATCGAGCCAATCAAATCGTGAGGAGCGGGGTCGGAGGCCGGGCTACCTAGTGACGACAGAGGTGCGACGTTTCAGTGTGTAGTTCCAGAGAGAGGTTAAAAAAAAACTCTCTTTAGATTTATAGGGAAACGAAGTAAACTTACATCTGAGAGCAATCCCCAGTCAATTGCGAGCATGATGTACCAAAGACAGCGGGCCGATCTTCGTCTCAGAGCTGACAAAACTCTCCGGTAAGGCATTTGAACGGTCAAATTCCGTTAACGGGACGAGAGTAGTCAAAACGGCAAACCGGAAGTGCATTGCTCACTGCGGCTAGCTTTAGCAGCGCCGAATTCGTGGGAACAAAATTGTAAATAGCCGGTATTTTGTCAGATTTTCAACACCTTGGGGATCTAAACGACTACTTTCTCGCCTGAAAATGTTTCAAATGTTGCTAAAGTTCACAGAGTTTAGAGCTTAAGAGTAATCAGCTTTTCAGGCCATAGACTACTGACCACAATGTACATTCCGTCGCGTTGGCTACGTAACACTTCTTCATCGCTCTGATTGGTTGTTGCGCCATCCTATTGCGTGGCGTTAAACTTGACAGACAGCCGTATATCCCGCCCACACTGCTATCCAGCGTTACTAGACCCCTACAGCTATTTGCTGTACGGGTCTGGCTTGCTAGGCTACAAATCCCCATTTTAATTCATCCAATTCTCAGAATCTCAGCAGCTCCTGCAGCCCTTCTTTCTCTCATCCGTGCTTTCACTGTGAATGTGCTACAGATCTGAAACGCGGGAATATTGAAGTCCAAAGGCGTCCCTCGCTCATTCTGCGAGAATTTTTTCCGTAGCTCTTACGGTTTCCGAATGGGAAGCATCTGTTCGTAGAGGTTTTTTGGCTCTGAGAAGCCTGACTCTCATATAATTAGTGTAGCCGCAGCTGGGGCACCTTAAAGGACAAGACCGTTTTTTTTACATTGGGCCCTTGATCTCACATTATAACATGATGTTCTACTCACCCCTGCTTGTTGTTGGTAATTTGGAGATGTTCCCAAGATATTTGAGAGGCGTCTGGCTGCTCTCTTGAGATATTCGGCCATGAAACGGTTTCCTATGGGCAATGTTATACAGGCACAAACTATGCTGTTTATAATTTATTTATTACTGTACACTAGCACTGATAACGTGGAGGTGCGTCGCTTACTTAAAAAAATCCGGGTTACTGTAATTTTGAATTTTTGTCGTAAAGTGGGTATTACTGACGTCATCATCGTGCTACTACCACAGACAGCCCACAGACCCACTTTACGACAAAAATTCAAAATTACAGTAACCCGGATTTTTTGAAGTAAGCGACGCACCTCCACGTTATCAGTGCTAGTGTACAGCAATTATTAAATTATAAACAGCATAGTTTGTGCCTGTATAACGTTGCCCATAGGAAACCGTTTCATGGCCGAATATCTCAAGAGAGCAGCCAGACGCCTCTCAAATATCTTTGGAACAGTTCCAAATTACCAACAACAAGCAGGGGTGAGTAGAACATCATGTTATAATGTGAAATCAAGGGCCCAATGTCAAAAAAATGGTCTTGTCCTTTAACTGTCAGTTAAATGAGGGAGATTAATTACCATAAGCCGCTTTCGGACAGACCGTTCTAAGAAAGTAGTTATCAGAACTACCCTCCTCAAATTTCGTTCTGATAACTATATTTCCCAGCGGAACTGTTTCAGTCTGCATTCGCACATGAGTTGGGACCTGATAGGGACTGATGCGCCGCGCGCAGCCGTCTGCTTCAGTGACGTGTTAGCCGTTAGCCGTTTAGCGCTACATTCAAACACAAAACAAAACGGTAAAAGTAATGAGAGTAGAAAAAACACCACCAAGAAGCTAATATGGAGAGTGGGGAGGCCACTGTGTTTATGGTCTGCATGATGGTGATATTAATCATGGACAATCACATCAGGCGTCTAATATCGAGCCTGGAAAAGCTCACAGAGAGAGTCAGGAGATGATACTTTTTCATTTCATGAAGGAAGAAAGGAGAGCAGCGCTGCAGACAAATGAGACCAGTGTAAGTTTAACTTATTGAACACCCGCCGGTTCTGTCTGTGTCATATGAGGAGACATTTCAGCTGTGATAGCATGACATGGGGCGTAGCTACCGACCACCACACACCTCCGTTAGATTCGTTCTATAGAACCACGAAAAGACCCGACCTCGGAGAAGGAGCTAAATAGTTATAGGAACTAAGGGAGAAAGCCCCGAGTTCCTGTATGTCCGAACACGGGAGAAAACGGCCCCGCGGATTAAAAGGTTATTAGAACTGCCAAAGGTTCCTACAGTCCGAAAGCGGCTATAGACACAAGGCTATTAGTGGCCCAACCAGTCCTTTTCCGATTTAAAGGGACAGTTTGCCTCTTTAAATGGACAGTTTGCTGCTTTAAAGGGACAGTTCGCCTCTTTAAAGGGACAGTTCGCCACTTTAAAGGGGTAGTTCGCCTCTTTAAAGGGACAGTTCACCGCTTTAAGAAGAAGCATCCATGTCATCCTTTGATGCCGTTTAGGCTTGGATGCTTCTTCTTTAGGCCTTGCGAACCATTCCTGAGCAGCCGTGATTGGTTGAGCAATACGCACACTTTGGCAGGCCCCTTCTAAATTTCTTCAGAAATTTTCTAGTTTCAGATGTACTTTTATTAAATGGACAGTTGTAATACTGCCCTATTATTTTAATTTCCTAGTGTTTTGTATGCTAACTTATTTGTAAAAAATGTCAAGTCAAAAAGTACATTGTTTATGTTTATTGTTTATCTAAAATGCAGTGATGTAGAAGTAAAAACTAGTATAAACATAAAATAAACAAAACTCAAAACAAGACTCAAATAAAGAACACTTTTGTACTTTAGTAAATAAATGACATCAATGTCACTTGGTGATCTGAGAAGTACTTTCATTGCCAGAACTGTCAGTGCAACAATGATAAACAGTTTACTATCATTAAAACCTTGTGATCATAATGGAAAACAAGGAACACTTTTGCTCCTTTAAATCTGCTCTTAACTGATATCGAGTTTAGGAAGAATGAGTAAGAGCAAACCAGGTGTACTTACATTGGTGATCCACCTGCCAGAGAAATCAGAGGAAAACACCCCAAAAGCCACCAGCAACAGCTGGATCCAACACATCCCTCTTCCTGATATCATATCTGCCGTGGGTGTAGACTCTGAAACACTCTTTAATCCTCTTGCAGTGGTTTCCTCCTTTTTGATCATCAGTCCTTTAAATTGTGTTCTCTTAAGGCTGATTCATACTCGGCGCAAACGCGCAACTGTTCTGGCTCGAGAACCATTAATGACGTCATCGAAAGCGCCAGCCCCTTCACAGTTCCTTCAGCTCATAAGCGCAGTTTGCGCCGAGAATGCGTCACATTTGCAGTTCTCTCCGGACCAGCGAGCATCACTGTTGAGGAAACAAGCTGAAAAGCATACGAAGAAAGCATACACAATGCCACCTGTGGTGTCACGTCAGCAGAGGCTGGCACATCTGATGCGGAATGAATTTACTCTGGGTGTAGAACTGTATATGTATCTCAGAGCTAAGCGGCTGCGGCAAAAACAGAAGAGAAGGTGGATTGTTCGTCCTTTGCAACAAGACGAACTTTGTCAAACGTTGTCCCAGTGTAACTTCATAGACGTGTCGTACAGATGTTTGTAGAGGCGCACCGTCTCGGTCACCGCGGTCTCTGCAGTGTTCAATTTTTCTTTTTCTTGGTCAGCTGTTTCCAGTTGAGCGCGCGTGAAGTCAGAAAAAAAGTTGTGTGCGCGCCCTTGCGCCGTGCGAGGATTTTCTAGCTTGCGACGGGGGGTGTGGCGGAATTTTGGGACACGTGACCGTTTGCGCCATTTGCGACCAGCTAGTATGAGCGAGGTCGCGCCGAGTAAGAATCAGCCTTTACTCTTACTCCTGTTTAATAAGTGGTGGAAGGTTTTTTTCTATTAGTTTTAATTGTCTCCCATTAACTGGTACCATGGTTGTTACATGGTTTTTTGTTTCGTTTGTCTCTGTGTAGCCCTGTGATAGGCTGGCGACCTGTCCAGGGTGTACCCTGCCTCTCGACCAATGACACCTGGGATGGCTCCAGCCCCTACCGCGACCCTGAGTTGGTCTAAGTGGGTATAGAAAATGGATGTATGTATGTTTATGAATGCATCCTGTAGTGGGACGTTTTCCTAAAGGTGGACTAATATTGCACCGTGCAAACCTTTTCTTTGTTTGCTTTTTTCTTTTGCATACTCTGAGTAGCCTACACTGTTAACTTTCCGTATTTGCGTCCAGCCATCTTACAAACTTTCCATGACAGAATCTAAAATGGACAAACTGAGATTTGTTCTCAATCTCAGTCATTCAATTTTCAATGCTGTGCCAAGCATTGTGTCAAAGTGTGTTTCCCCTCACCATGACTGGATTTAGCTCTTTTGACGGCTTGATGAGGACAAACTCAACAACAGTAGTCACATAGTTATAATATTATGGCTCATTGTTGTACATCATTTAAAATGCAATGACAGGTGTGTCCACACTTTTGACTGGCAGCTATGCATGATGTAAAAACTGAAAAAAATGACTGTTACATCTTAATCAGCAGAATGCATTGTGGTCATGAATGTACTTTTTAACTCAACCCAAGTCTCCAATGTCAACGTGTAGTGTTTCACAAAAGAGGAATAATGCAAGATAAAACCAATAAAAATCAGCTTTTAATTTTGCTCAGTTGAACTAAGTTTCACATCCAAACATCGCATGGCGAAAGGCCAGCTCCTGCAAGCCCATGCAGGTATGTCGGTATTCTTCAGTGGAGCACTCTTCATCTGTGGGCCAGTACTCAATCCATGTTTTCTCACCAAGCACGTACTGGAATCTAAGCAGAACAAATTGAAATATACATCAGATCTTCATGTCGTCAGTCATATTACAGTCTATAATATCCTAAAAATACAGTTGATAAAATGAGAGGAGATCCTTAGCCAGGCAAGCTTCTTTTTTTAAAAATGAGTTATGCATGAATTGGACTAATTTGGGATTTAATGAATTGGATTTGATTGGATTGTGTTGGTATTACAATGAATTGAAGAAAAATTGAAGAAAAATTCGAAAACGTCTTTTTCTTCATGGCCAGAATAACGCACCACAAAAGATTCCTTCCAGATCTTGGAGACTTTCTGAAATTTATGAAATATGCCGTGGCACCTCTTCAACAGCTTTTTATCAAATCATCTGAATCAAGGCTTTTCTGCTTTTTATTGAAACCCAGAAATGTACACACCTTTGCTTGGTTAATTCTAGACTAACCGCCAAGAGAACCAATTCTCAGTTTAGAAAGATCATTGTTAAAAATAAAGGCAATCAAATCTGGAGTAGAATATATCTATAATCTATATATATGATATATCTATAAAGGAAACTCCTTCAGCTCTGTTCTGCAACCCAGTCACGTGCTTAATCAAGACCTATAATTGAGCTCTCGTTCTACAGCTTCAAATGAGAAAAAGAGTTTGGATGGTGTGTAGGAAATGGAAATTAAAAGAATAATTGATTATAATTATAAGAATTATAATTATAAGACTTTGACTTTGAGTAAATTGTAGAGAGCGTGAACCCAAGATGTTTTGATTGTTTATCTCAGCAACTTATTTTAATTTGTTAACATACATCCATTTGTGCTTTTTAGTTGTGCAACCCATTCCAAAAAAAAGTACTTAGTTCAAGTATTTAAAACATTACAACAATACATGCCCAGTAATATTGTTGTAATGTTTTAAATACTTGAACGCAGTTTTTCTAGAGAAGATAATTGTTTTGTATATGTGATTATCGTCCATCGACTCTTTTGGGCTTTCACATGCGCGAGCCTACAACCAGCCGATGAGTTACATGCTGTTTATAAAGTTGTTTTGTAACGTCCCCATGCCAGTAATGTGAGAACCATGCATATGGTTTTGATGGTAAGGCTTGTGACTTTATTGTCGGATGGTTTATAAAGTGGTGTGACGTTTCTGCTGTGTGCAAGTTGTTGTTTTACGTGGAAGGGTTAGCAGTTGCCCCTTAGCCACCACGTATTAGCCTTGCATGACACGCTGTGCGAACAGCGCGATCTCCACACAGGGAGCGCCGATTTGCACCTCTCTGTGTCCTACTATCAGTATTTGACAACCTCTAGCAATGGAAACGCGCTTCAAATGCCCCGGAGTTCCCCTTTAATTCATAGTTTTGATGCCTTCAGTGTGAATCTGCAATGTCAATAGTCATGAAAAGAAAGGAAACTCATTGAATGAGAAGGTGTGTCCAAACTTTTGGTCTGTACTGTATGAGTAATTTGTTTTTAGGCAAGCCGCTAAAAAAACTAATCTGTGCCTTCCTTCATCAGACTTTTAAACAATCCTTTTTGTTGTCATATTATGTGCATTTTTTTTTTTTATATAGGATGTGTGTTTATGTGGGTTGTCTTGTTGTAAATTGTGATGACTGGCACAGCTGGTACCGTCCTGCGTATTTTTTCTATTCTGTTTAAATTAATTATGAAGCGCAGCACTCCGAGTCCACGACAAATTTCCCCAAGGGGAAGATAAAGTATAAAGTGAGTATTCTGCCTACATTGAAAAAGAGATGGCAAAGAAAGAGGGATATAGGTACGGGAGTGGCCACTCTGTAGTCCTGGGGTCCGTTTCACGTAGCAGGTTCAACCAACTCTGAGTCTATTCCTGATCTCTGAGTTGATCTACTCTGAGATAGAAAACCCTGAGTTTTCGGTTCCACAAACGCTGATTTGAGTGAGGTTAATCAACTCTGAGTAAGTTCCCCTTGAGTTTAGCGCGTGCACCACAACTTTAAAAAGCCAGTATCAATGGAGCCCCGATTCGACGAGTCACCTTGGCAACGGGGAAGAGGAGGGGCTACGTTTTTCACCAACCTCGAATTGGAAATCTTAATGCGCTCATACGGCGAGTTTCAATACGTTTTTAGAAATAAGTGCAACACCGCTGCAGCAGCAAAAGCGTAAGTTTAAATGTAGTCCTTTGCAATCACAATAATATTACAGGGAAACTGCTTGAATGGTAGCCCATTCATTTATTTCATTTAGGTGCAATCCCACAGGGGAGAAGCGCACTGGGCAGCAGTTTAAGATGAAATATAAAAACATTGTTCAAACAGGTGAGACCTCGGCATGGAGGTACCTCATTTTGATCATGTTTTACACTGTAAAATAAATATTAAGTGGCTATTTGACTGTGCAGTTATTTTATTCCCAACATAATGCTGTTTTCACACACATAAACTATGTCTTCTCATCTATACCATCCATCCATCCATCATCTATACACCGCTGAATCCGTCAGTCGGGTCGCGGGGGGGCTGGAGCCTTTCCCAGCGGTCAATGGGCAAGAGGCGGGGTACACCCTGGACAGGCCGCCAGTCCATCACAGGGCCACACAGAGACAAACGAAACAAACAACCATGCACACTCACAGTCACTCCGAAGGACAATTTAGAGTCATCATCTATATCATGTTCTGTTAAATAATTAAGCCTATTTAAACTAACACAGACTTCTACTGAGTCAACAGAAAGAAGGCAGATGCCCGTAAAACGGGTGGTGCCCAGCACCACCACCTCTAACGGGAGGGCAGTGGCTGAGGGAGTCCACCCCCAAGACACGAGTGTCTTTATAAAATATAATAGGCCTAAATATGTCTTTTTTAAGCATATTCATACAAATATTTATTTGTCTTTTATGTCTTTTTTTTCTTTTGTCCCAATTCTGATGGTGCCGCTCAAAAAGATAATTGTCTGTAAATGCAAAAATCTATGCGCGGTCTGATAACCATCTCCAACGAATATTTATTTCTCTGCGCAATAATGCTGCACCTTCATCCACGGGATCGTTGTCAAAAGGACATGTTTGTGAAAAAAGTCGCCTCCTACTGTGCCTAATGGACTTCTAGAAGTAGAAGAACTCGCTCTGCTGACTGATGAATGAGGAAATCAAATGGCGTGTGTGGCTGAAAGAGGGCGGAGACAGAAAGAAACTCGAGGTTTCTTGAATAAAACCTGGTCCCGACCAGGTTAGGTTCAGAGAGTCTGTTACTACGGTAACTGACCGTGAGGTTAAGTTACCTCTCTTTGTGAAACAGGCTAGAGTTACCCCTCTTTCTCGGGGTTGAGTTACCTCCCTTTGTGAAACGGAAAACTCAGAGTTTCCCTCATTTCAGGGTTAACCAACTCAGAGTTTTCACTAAACCTGCTACGTGAAACGGACCTCTGATCGGTTCCCTGCAGAGACTGTGGACAATTTTGAAACAAATTTGATGACGACCCTGTAGTTGCACACCTTAAAACAGGTTTGCATGATGAATGGGAAAAAGCAGCAACCACAATGCTTCATCGCTTGGTTTATTCAGAGCCAGAATGTTTTTTTAAGTATTGTGGGAAGGAATGGCAACATTTCAAAGGTAAAAGCTTCACTCTCACCACTTTTTTAGAACGTGCTGTAGGTCTGAAGTCCAAAAATGGATGTAGAATAACCAAATAAATAAAAGTTAGGAGAAAAAAAACCCACATAAATATCTTAGATTCATAAAGTTGAGTGAGTATAGGGTCATTAGTCCAAAACGAGACACTTTTGTGTGCAACTTTTCCTCTTCTCAGGAACCACATGTGAATTACCCATTACAAGATTGGGTGCAGACACTACCCAGCTTTCATAGAATTTGCTCCTGTGTTACAGCCGTAACAAATAGTAATGGAAATTCACAAAGGAAACAGAACAGACATGACACAGAGTTCCGAATCCTAAAGTATACACCTTTCAGTTCCTGGATCAAATGCCACACTGGTGCTGCAGACCTTGAGAAGAAGTTCCCGGATGTATTTCAGGTTATAAGATCGGTGAAACTCAGTCTGGGAAAACTATGCCAGAAATTTTGCAGGACACACACAAAAGATTCCATTTCCCAAGTTTACAGATAGCAGGAAGCTCAACATTTCACCATTCATCCAACAGTCAGAAAAAACACAAAGCAGTACATCTATACCAACTAAACTCACATTTGTTCCTCTCTGAAAATGTCTGCGGATGAGCCCATGATCAGGTAGGTTTTACTTGTTTTCAGATCTAGAGCTTCTCTGCAGTGCATATTACCAAGGAATGAGCGGTGTTTACCATTTAAGGCAAAGTCAGCACTTCCTGTAATGAGAATACACAGTGGAGGAAGAGATAACAGAAGAAAATAATGAAGATCAGACAGGGCAAATAGGAGATAAATATCAATAATTTGTACTGACTTCAGCTATCTTACATTGAGGAGCAATACACTTTAAATACTTTAAAAATAATCTTTATATGTAAAACACAACTACAATCAAAAATGAATAGCTTAACTTAAAATATTGTTGTAGCTACTTGGAAAAAATGTAGAAAGAAAGGGAAAACTGATCCATAGAAAGGAAGCCATTAATACCCACCTTCTTTAATGACTTCCAATATCTGCATTTTGTAAATGTCAGAGGACAAACTGGCACTGAACTCATCCACTCTCACTTTATACACTGAAATGAGACAAGTTGAAGACTGTTAGCTTACCTATTTGAGTTCCCACTCATTTGTCCACAAACAAAACACACAGTCTTACCAAAATCTATCCTGTTGACAGGGGTGGTTTCACATGACTTTGTAAGGCGCTCGTCACTGCTGATTTTTCCTTTTCTCTGCATACTGCAGCTCTCTAGAAAACAGATGACAGAAAATGAACACATCTTTCAGCTCAAATAAAAAATCTGAAAAGCTTTATATGGACAAAATATCCCCTTTGTTATTTTGCATTCTGTCTTACAAAAATAGCAGATCTGAACACTTCAATTTACACAATCAACATTCGGTGAAAGGTGTTCTACCAAAGTGTATATCTACTAAATATGATGTTTGGTACTGGAACAGTTTTTTTCTTACAGTCACTATACTGTGGTGGTATATAAGGGGGATTTAATTGGTTGCTATTTTTATTCGTGCCACTGGAAACATTACATCTCACAGATATGGCCTTTAAAGGCCCCAGGAAACTTCTAGTTGAGTACTGTTTGTTACAAAAATAAAAGATTTCACAAATTGGTTTTCTCTAATGGCCCAATCCAGCACCACCAACCACTTTGCATAAGCTCTGCTGAAATCTGATATTCAAAAAAGGGATTTCAAGCAGTATGTCAAAAAATCTAATTTTTTCTCAATTTGATTAGCAGCACACGGCCACTATTCAGCCTTTTAATTCCTGTGGAAGAATCTTTTTCCAAACACACACTTTCTTTTCTTTTCTTTTGGCGCCACGACCAGGTGCTGAAGGCAGTTGCTGAGTCCATCCACTGTGCCATTGACCACAGCAAGCACTTACAACCACTGAGGCTCAGGATACCATTCGTGAAGGCTGGGGAAAAGCCTCCTCCCCAGCCAAAGGCCCAAGCAGGAATTCTGGGAACAGCAAGGGACTGGCAGCTGAGGGTGGATTTGGGAAAACAGCTCAAGTTCCCTGAGAACATCATAGAGACACGCCTGAGACCAGACATTGTGCTGCAATCAGAGTCCTCCAAGCAGGTCATCATGCTGGAGCTGACGGTGCCCTGGGAGGAGAGGATGGAGGAAGCCAGTGGGAGGAAGAGAGAGAAACACGCTGAGCTGGTGGAGGACTGCCGCAACAGGGGGTGGAGAGCAAGGTGCCTGCCCATTGAGGTCGGGGGAAGGGGCTTTGCAGGGAAGTCACTCTGCAGGGCCTACAGTCTCCTAGGCATCACAGGGGCACGTAAGAGGAAAGCCATCCGCTCTGCTACAGAGGCCGCTGAGAAAGCGTCACGATGGCTGTGGATTCAGAGGGACAAGGCGTGGAAGAGCGCTTCTTGGACACAGGCCGGGAACTGATCACTCCCGGTCGGGTCGCCTGGGTGAGGGGGTCTGAAGTTGAAAGACCCGAAACCCCCTGTGACCCCAGGTACTATCACTGATGATGTGTCCAAGATCTTGCATCACAAGATGTATTGAATAACCGTCTTTTAGTGTTAGTTAGATAAATAGTGACATCATGTAACATGCCATGTATCACAATTCTTCCCAGGTTGTATTTACCTAACATTTAGACCTGATAAGGACTACTGTGGTTACCAGCGTACACTTTGGCTTGTCCAGGCAAATAGTTGGTTGAAGTGGTTACATTGTGTGCAGAAAGAAACAGATGGTGACAGGAAAGGAGAGAAAAAAGGTATTTGCCAAGAGAATATTAATCACAAGGAACAAGAGAAATGGTTACGTAGATCCAGTACCCTGTGACGATGAAGTAGGTATATAAAATGGATTGGGGGGTGGATCGATAGCTGGATATTATGCTATGCCTGAGCACAACATATAAATGCATTGGAAATTTACATTTAGGCATTGTCTTTTTTTACCTTCAGCACAAACACATTGGTCATTACTGCAGAGTCTCATTAGCTCTCCATTTGTCCTCTCAGGGTGGTAGAACTTCACACAATGTTCATCTGCATCAAGAAAGAATGATATTCTAACATATTTTGTATTCATTGGTCAAATTGTAGCATACATATAAATGTGTATTAAACATCTTAAATGTATTTATTGCATGCATTCAAGGTAAAATGTAATGTTACTATATCTGACATTGCATATGTTTTTACGGCAAATGTCTCTTAGACTCACGGTCATAATATTCATAAACGGATACAGCAGCTGGTTGTGATCGTCCCAATTTCGTACCCTGATGAATCCTGAAAGAGATCTCCTCCGGCAGTGTGTTGGAAATCTGTAAAAAGGTGGTGAACAAAGTATGTAATAATACATAAATATTACACCCTTTAATTTTTTTTTGGCTCTACAAAGAACCTAATGAAATGTGTGTCTCATTTGCACACACTGGCAATCCAGCTGAAGTATACCTATCAAATGAGGTGCACATTTGCTACTACTAAATGTTGAGTTGATCTCTGTCAAAATGCACAATTGTAGAATTTGGTCCTAATTTGTTTTAATATGGTAATTCCAAAGGGAACTGTACTTGTATAGAGCTTTTCTCATCTCGCTGACCACTCAACGCGCTTCTAACACTACACTCACACACTCAAAGCACATCTTAGTCTTGCTTCCTAATCATTCACACACATTCATGACAATGACATGACACAATGACATCGGTAGGCAACGTGGGGTTCAGTGTCTTGCCCACGGGCGCTTTGACATGTTGCCCGGGGAAGCTGAAGTCGAACCCCTGACCTTCCGATTGGTGGGCGTCTGCTCTTCCTCCTGAGCGACAGCCGCGATCAATCAGCCGTTCAATGTTGCAATGATCTTTATAAATTTATTACTTTACACATTCATTTCCTGCTCTTTTTTTCCTTTGTAGTTTATTGTTAGTTTGTGGAGTACTATTTGTGATATAATGTCTCACAATGTCAAATAATAACGTGATAATGACAAATAATATACTTGCTGCTTGTACCAACTCAAGGAAATTCATTGGTAAGGCAGAGCATGGGCAAAGGAGGAACTAATTCAAATTTGGTATAGAGCTGAAGTGCTTTCTTTAGATATGGAATTAGCCAGAAAAAAAGCCTTACCTTGTCCAGGTAAATGATGAGGGAGCCTCTTTCTGAAAGAGCTGTGTTTGTCTCATACTTTGCAATGATGCGGTCACGCCCTCTAGACAACTGCGCACACAATTTTAAGGTTTATGGCTGTATAGATGAGATGTGTTGTGTCTGATCATGTGAGTTTGTGTGAATCAACACTCTTACTGTGTCCAGGTCATTCTTGTTAAAAGTGAAGCCAGTTGGCAAACCAACATCCAAGACTGACAAAGATGCATTACGGTCCTTGTTTTTAAACCTGCTCAAAGGAACAAACAAATATGTCAAGAAAGCTATTTACAAATCTCTTTGATGATTTACACATCACTTTGAATTCAGCCCCATACCTATATCCCATGAGTATTACAACTTTATTAGTTGACAGTATGAGCTATTGATGGTACTTACAAGACCTGCATTTGCAACTTGTATACTTTCTCACCCTCACTTTCTGCAGGGAAAAAATATTTCATGAGAAAAAATTTATTGAGCAATAATTATTTTATGTTTTATTTTGCGATTGTTTTTTTTTTTCCATTATATGGCAAAAATATAGCTGACGGGAAGAGTATAACATGCCAATCGGTCCTGAGGCAAAGAAAGCCAAAGTGTTGTTTGGTTTGATTGTGGTCGGCAGACTCTGTTCAGCGACTCCATTATAAAAAAAATCCCAACAGCAATAAAGAGAAAGGAAAACGTTGCAAAATTACCTGGTAGGACTTGCACATTCAGGTTGAACTTCTCACAGTCGCTCTCCATTTCCTGGGGCAGAGTGTAATAGTATGACACCATCTGTCAGAGAGAAAATGTTAAAAAGTTAAAATGGAGGGAGAATTTTCAGGCCCTCAAAAATAGCATACGGTGGTATTAAATGTGCGGAAGCATAGTTTGTTTGATGTGTACAGTTTTATTAAAAACTGTATATAGTTTGAAGCTGGAATTTACTTTCAAGCACTACAACAAACAGACAAAGCTGCTGGTCGAATTCCACACAAATGCAAACTGAAACAATGCAAACGGGGACGTCTGAGCACTAATTTGGTCAATCATGAGAATAGATTGGCTGAATAATGAGGAAAAGTGTTTGTTTTGTGGCACTGTAAAGGTATGAAAAAACAACATCTGAGGGAGGGGAACAAAAGAACTATGACTTCTCCAAAGCCCATGTTAGGATGCTGGACACGCTGAGGAGTGGCTCTTTGGCAAATGTCAGCAGACTGTGCTGAAAGACGGAAATCCACAAAAGGTTCAGGCTCTGGAGCAAGTTTTGCGAATAAAAAATGTAAACTGGCATTTTGAAGACATCTCCTTTGATTTTAAAATCCATACCCAAATAATTAAAGCTGATGCTAGCCTACTAAGCATTCAAGAATGATAGAATAGAATAGAAAAATACTTTATTCATCCCCCAGTGGGTGAAATTCAAATTAGTCAAGTAGCTCAAAACTTTTTTTTATATTTACATTGATAGTATATTAGAACAATAATAAATAAATTAGAGAAAAACATGTCAGTCACTGTTAAAAAGCCTTATGGCTGTAGGGACAAAGGACTTCCTGAACCTCTCAGTCCTGCAGCGCAGTGAGATGAACCTCTCACTGCAACTGCTTCTCTGTCATGCCAGGATGCTGTGGAGAGGATGTTTATTATTCTCCAAAACAGAATATAATAGAATAGAATGATAATATACAACAATACAGCAGACGAAACAAAATATCAAACAAAACTTTGTCATATTTACCTTCATAAATATTTCTCCCATTCCAGTGGCAGTCACTTTTACATCCTTGTTTATGCCGTAGAACTGTTGAACACACATTTCAAAGATATTTATACATTAATCACAAGATCCTTAGCAAGTCATCATCTAAAAACTGAGAAGATGACTGACTGTAAATTAAATTATTAGTTTTATCATATGCAATTGTGTTATCTAAGAAAGATTTGTATTAGCCACCAGGTGATTTATTTCAAAAGTTATTCTTCTGGCCTTTACTTTCCTTCACACCTGTTTTCATTTAATCAATAGCCCTTCAATGAAGCCTGTTTGTTTTTAGGGCTAAGCTTTCATACAAGAGGTACAATAACATTCCTCTATTCAGTTTGGTCTGGCAACTAATTAATGTGAATCATGAGGCTCTTATCAAGGCTACAAAACACTTGTGTTCTTACCGATAATGTTCTTGTGACATGTTGGTTTCTCCTGTTGAAGTTGTACCTGTGAACTCGTGAACTGATGATAACGTCCACATCAAGATTATACTCAGATTCTTTTACACTGGTCCAGTACTCGGAAACAGCCTGGTACAATAGAACAGTTGCCTGGAGAGACACACATGATGAGTTTTTCCTGAGGGAAAAAAAACTTGCAAAGCTGTGCTTAAAGCATCACTAAAGGCTACTGTGTGTATAAACTCTTAAAAAGGGTCAGGACAGTACAAATGCAAATGAAAACAGAATGCAGAGATTCACACTTTTACGTCCAAAATCTCGATGAACTTCTCTGCATTAATGCTGTCATCACAAAAATGTAAATGAGCTCAGTCGAGAGCATTGACACAACCATCAGTGCCTGGTTTTCTAAGGTTTCGTTTTTGCACAGCAAAATCTTTAGCGGCATTTGTGAACATAACTCTGTTTTGTGGTGTCTGACAAACGTTTGCCTTTGCCCGTGGTGTAATATCTGCTATTGCTGAATGACAGTCCTTGATGCAGTGCCATCTGAGGAATCAAACTTCATGGGTGAACATATGGGTTTTCTCCCTTGCACATGGAAAATTATGCAAATCCCACCCAATCTTTCTTAGAGGAACATTTTTTTCAAACATTCACACACAGCTATTGAAAAACTGGAGAATCTCTGCTCACTTTTGATCCTCATTCTCAGTCTTTCTGGGATGCTGCTTTTTTTTGTATATATATATATATATATATATATATATATATATATACATATATATATGTATATATATATGTAAAAGTTTTGTATTACCTGAGTCGATCCATAGCCTCCATCCAACCTCTGCTGTTGGCTCAACCATTGCACAGTATGTTTGGCTTCCTCAGAGGCCTTTAGCAGCAGAAGATAAGAAAAGAAGATTGAAGATTTTTTTCAGTGTACAGAAGTCTGACCCAGCCCCCTCAATCACAGCCTGGATTTGCATTAAGCGGCTTTACAATGGATGGAAGGATGGATAGAAGTCTGACCATATTTGATTATAAAGTAATTACAAGAGACATTTATTATAGGTTACTGAACAGCAGTATTGAGAAGATTTAACAACCAAATAATCAATACTCAGATACTAATTGATTAAAAAATAAAAATAAATAAGTTATGTTGAAATACAACTTGACATAACCTAATCTCATGAAAAAACATGAAATGGTCACATAAGCTTCATCAATTTATTTATGCCCCACCATTTTATGGTGTTGGTATGAGACAGGCAACTCAGACCACAAAATGAAATATTTTTTTATCCTAAAGGAAGGGATTGAATAAAGGCGATTGATTTATTTGGCTTCTATGTTTAAAAAAAGAACCAATGATTTATTTTCTCTAGGGCTGGGCGAGTTAACTCGTCATTATCACATTAACGCATTGATTATTTAACGCCGACAAATATTTTATTGCGCATTAGCACAGGTTTTATTATTTATTTTATTATTGTAAAAGTCTGTTGCTCACAGGCTTTTATTTTGTAAAAGTCTGTTTCTGTCTGCTGCAGAACCGGAAAAGAAAGTGATTGGCGGATCCACCAAACATGGAGAAGGGTACAGAACTTTTACTCGGCCATTTTCATTTTAAAGTTTTTCCAGACGGCGGAGTCAACAGAACCAAAGTCATCTGTAAACACTGCCAAGTTGAATTGTCTCATCACCGTAGTAGTTCTAGTCTAAAATATCACTTAAAGGCAAAACACACTATTGATAACCGGCAAGTCATTCAAGGAAACAGACAGTGGAGCGAGGCTTCTACAGAAAAACTACATAAAAATGCTGATGTTGAAAGTGGGTTTGCACAACAAATGTTATGGCACTTTCATTCATATGGGAGTACATTTGAAATAAAACTAAATGCTAAAGGCTAAACACTACTTTTTAATTCATTTTGGATTTTGCGTACAAATGCGATTGTGATTAATCAGGGAAATCATGTGATTAATTAGATTCAAAATTTTAATCGTTGCCCAGCCTCTAATTTTCTAAGTATTATTTTTACTATGACAACACGTCTTTAAAATAAAAGATAAAGTGGTAAATTCTGAAATCATTTATTGATCTGTAAAGCAGTCAACGAGGAAAAAAAGAAAAGTGTAGCAATGAAGTAGATTTAAGAGATACCCCTAGCTTTATTTAGGAACACTAGTTATACTAATGCAGAAGATGCATGTGATTACTCTTTAAATAACACAATTTCATTTCCACCATCATGTATGTCAGTGGGATGTGGTCACCTTCGCCTTGACGAGTGCACGGAGAGCATAAGCTGTGGCCTCCAGAGTGTAAATATGTCCCTTCGGTACCGGCCAGTGTGATCGGTCTGTGGAAAACACAACAGCCCAGAAAATTATTTTTATCACCATACTTCCAAAATCCCATTGTATAAACAGTCTGTGTCAAACGCATGAGCACTGGTGTTCATTCATCTTGAGAGTATGTAACTTAATGAATATGTGTGTTATCACAGACTGATGCAGACTCATCATGTTCAGGTATATGGTGAGGGGAAAACCTCGGGCAGCAAACTTGTAGAGGATCTCCTTGTTCAGTTTGTCTTCATTCGCAAGGGCATATGATGTGATTGCAACAGCATAGGGGTTGGTGAGGCCAGGCAGACGCTGCTCCAGGTAGGCTACTGCATGGTCAATACTACTTGACATCGTCTGGATAAAAGGGAGATACAGTAAGTGTGAAGATCCAACAACACAAGAAGGTGGAGTTGAGATCCTGATCTCATTTTAAAACAGAGAACTTAAAGGCGGGGTAGGGGATCTTTTTCTGGAACATTTTTTTACATATTGCTTGAAATACTCTTCACACCCCCATTGCAACCAATTAATTAAAAGTTTTGACACAAATATGAAAAGTTTTAGTGGCCTCTAGAACGTACAATCTAGGAAAAACACTATCCAATCATACTGCACGGACCGTTAACAATGATTGGATTCTGATGCCGTCTATCAAACTGCAACCTGCTCCTCCCTCCCCCTCCCCCTCCTTCCCCCTCCTTCCCCCTGTGCGCGTACCCTGCTCCGTGAACGAATTACGCGTCCAGAAGCTTGGCAGGAAGCTAAACTAGAGCCAGCTTGGCTAGCACCTTGCATTATTAAACGTATAGTTAGCATAAACTAAATACTAAATACTAAATACGGCAACGATCGATGCTTGCTGTCAGAACAGCGCTCGTGCACCTTCGTGCTTGTGCGCGTTCATGTACTCTAGAGGCGTGCCTTCAGGGGAAAGTGAAGAAAAGGGTTGGGACTTTTTACCTGTGTATTTTCAAAATGCAGCTTCGCTGGACTCAAAATCCAGGATCTCCTACCCTACCTTTAACACATTATGAGTAGTGTACAAAAGCGTAATACAACAAAATAGCTTCAAACGAGTCTGATCTTATAATATTTTGTGATATATATTAAGTAGGTGTGCACTAGTTGAAGTAGTATTATTATTGTTGATGCCCAACAATCTGCAATTTAGGGACTCTAAATGAAAATTTTCTCAATAAATAACTATATTGTAATGAACTGCCTTATTTAAAAAATCATTTACACACTGATTCATTTTCAATAGAATAGAAAAGAAAAACAGAGATCACATAATAATCACAGTTTATATACTCCAATTCTGGAAAGTCCAGTGATTACCCGAAGTCATACAATAAAAAACAAACTGGACAAATTGTCATATCTTTTATCCAGATCTATTGTATGTCCTGATCAACTCATGAAGGTATATAGAAAAAATACCATTTGTAACATTAATAACAGCTTTAGCTGCAAAAGATAAAAGGTTATAAAGCACTTAAACTCAACAATAATAGTTACTTGACACCTGATCTGTAACCATTACAAGCTTTTTGAATATGTTTAGTAAATAAATGAGCACTGATGTTTATATAAGAGATGAGGTACTCACATAAACAGTGTGAAAACACAATTCTCTTGACTCTTGCATGGCTATCAGACAGAAGGCTGTCAAAGAGGCATCCGAATCTGTGCCAGCAACATCCCCCTACACGTGGGTACACACATGCACATGCATACTTATAAAGTGTTTTTTAAAATGTTCTCTTATTGTCTTGTCTATGTTTACTCACAGTCACATGTCCCATTTCAAAAAACATGCCATTGGGTCGTTGCGTGTTAAGAATAAGGAACTTGATGGCGTCACAGATCACTCTTGTTTCTACTGCCATCAGATTATGTGCCATAGCAAACACCTTGGCAACATAGGCAGTCAGCCTTGCAAGTGAGATGAGAGTATAGAAGCACAGTAGACAAAATAAAGGAATCGTGTGATAGATCTGTATTTATACAAAAACAACCATACGACAAAACTGTAAGTCAGACTTTTCTCAGAATTCGAGATGAAAACTCATGAGTTGTATGTTTGGGTGCCTCACCAGGTGCTGCTTTGGGAATTAGAAAGTGCAAAAAAAGACCCATCCGTTTTACGGTAGGCCAACTCGTTTTGATAGCCTGCACAAAACCAAACACACAAATCCACAGTGCTTGAATAGAAAGCATATGGGGTTCTTGTTTAACTTCTTGATGACATTTCACCTCTCGTCTAAGGGGCTTCTTCCTTTTTAGCCAAATGGTGGAGAGAATCTGGTTTAAAGGTTCTTGCTGTTATGAGCTTACCTCTCATTATGTGTTCGATAGCTTCATTACGTTTCTCAAGGCCGACAGATTCCCACTGATTGGTATTGTCCAAATATATGGTTGCAATGACAGGCAGGGACATGCTGATCACGTTCTCCTCTCCAGAGCCTGACGGCTCTCTGATCAGAGCACCCATGGGCTCCCCGCTGATGACTTCCTTCAGTAATAGAGCCATGTGTTCTCTTCCTGTGTGAAAACAGAAAAGGGTCTTAACAACCACATACTAAACTGTTTAGTATGTGTGAATTTCCAAGCAAGAACAGCTGCATGTTAAAGGGGAAGTTCATTTTTTAAAACCTGGATCTTATTTCTGGCATAAAATACTGTCGACTTTTTTCTTGCTGGCAAAGTAAGCAAAGGTAATTTCACACTTTATGGATCTGTTTTAACTCAGCAACATCACTTGGATTTTCACCAATGCCTTGACAAAAAGTAAAAACTTTGTAGGTGTCACTTCATCACACAACTTAACCCCACTATCTCAGTGTCTGCTAAATCCTTCCTTTGGACCTTTATTTTGACATGAACGCCTTTTTATAGTGCTTGGTGCTGCTAAGAGGAGTAAACCATTGATTATTGTTGGAAGAAGGTGTGAGGAACCTTTAGGAGTATTAATTCCATTTAATACCACTTAATGATGATGAGCTAAATTAAGGTCTGAAACCCTGGCAAAAGTCAGAAAGCTCAAATCTTTCTGGAGGTCAAAACTTTGATGCTCACATACTAATCGAAACAAAACACACATATTCTACTAAACGTGTGCAAAATTCAGTCCATGAAAATAAGTAATTTGGTCTTACCTGTTAGAGAGATTACTGTTGAAGAAGGGGTGTTTGGAACAACATATGTTGAAGGAATTTTACTGGCAATGAGTTCCACCTGTCTTCCATCTAAGAAAAGAGTTGATTAGCAATCTGGGTGATAGGCAAATAGCTAAATAGATTACGGTTCATGTTCAGTTTTTCTGCTTTAGTTGTAAACTTACCTACGCCTTTCGTTGAGGGGTCGAGTATTAAAGTTACCCAAGATTTACCCAGTGTGCCTTTAGGCTGGAAAATGAAGTTACATAAAGTAATACACTTTCAATAAACTGCTCTGTGACTAAACACTAATGGACTTCCTAATGTGTGTGTCTGTGTGTTCTTATATTCCAAATCAATTTTAAAAATCAGCACGTACTGTATATCAAACAGGGATAGGTGTATACAATTAATGTGAAGTTTATATGTAATCTTTTTTTATTGTATGTTCAATTTTTTTTCTGTTATAAGGAAACTATTCTAGTCACATTTTACATCAATCTCATCAAAAACTATAGCGCATGTCTGTTAGAAACATATTATGAGGTTGTACAATAAGAACAGAAGAACTGTGGGCAAGAATGTTTTACGGTTTGCTGGGGAGCCCTCCTATCTTGTTAGTTTAACTCTGTGTGCTGAAGAAGGCCTTCTATTTTTGCTAGTTCTATCCTCTGTATGAACCTTGATCTACTGAACAGAAAAGTTTTACATTATGATATTAACTACATTGTACTCATCTAACAAAGATGAACGACAGGAAAGTCTCATAACCTTATGTGGCTAATGCTTTAGTAGTAGAAAGCATAACCATGTGTGGCTAATGTTTTTGCAGTAGAAAGCATGAATAGCAGAAGTATCATTTTAGAACTCAGGCAACCCTGTGTCAGCTTTGTGATATGTTGCGCAGACTTGTCTCCTTGCTGCAAGATTAAACTTTTTGTTAACTGATTCCAGCTGATTCTCTGAGACTCATTGGGAGAATTTTCTCTCTTACCACCACCTTGAGCGTCCTCATGATTCCATCTGTAACAGTCATGCCTCTGACAGATGCTTTGACCTCAATGGAGGTCATTTCATTCCTCAAGGGAACAATAACGAATGGAACAGATCGAGTAGTTTTAGCTCCAACCTGGACCTCCTGGCGATATATTCTCTGCTTGTTAGCTGCACTGCACACATAGTCATTTTCCAGCAGATCCACACGAACCTTGAAATGGGAAGAATGAACAATACCAACTGTTGAACACTGACAAATTTTAGGCGAAAAAAAAAAAGTACACTTCATGAAAACAAACGCAAATATTTCCATGACATGAAGTCACCAAATGGTTCAGGCACGACATGAAATTATGCAAATCATTTACCATCCTTGGCCGCAAAATGATCATCCACACTACTGTAAGCATTTTTATCCTTACAACCAGAAATTAAAATGGATGTGTTTCAAGATTCAGTCACAGATTAGGGTTGTGTTCTAGAAAATATCAAAAACTTTCAACATCCTTTAGAGTGCCAATAAATCTATTACTAGGAGATGGAAATAAAAAAGTGCTCGTGGTGTGCTCGTGTTATTTCCCAGTGTCCCCTCTGGACAATTACTGATTTACTGGCTTCAGCAGATCACGTGTTTTTATTTGACTTAAAAATCGCAGAAATTTTTTTATATGAGTTTCATAAGGAAACTTTACAGAGGAGTTCAGTCCGGTTGTAAATAATCCAATTAACTAATCGTAGTGATATTGTTACTTTTATTATCCTAATGTCTAAACATTTTTGCAGAATGGTCACACCCTTCATTATAGTTACGGCACTCCCTAATAGTAGCAACCTCCGGTATGAAAAAACTGCTTAATGAGAGCTTAAATCCAATCCACCCTACAACCCAAAGGGCCCAAAAGGGGCTATAGCTGACATCCTGGTACCAAACTCTCCAACATAACCTCTGTTCTTTGTCCATGTCTTGACTGGTCAGCTCTTTTGGCAGCATGAGAATATATTACATAAATATTAATACTAAATAAGCTTATATATTTGTCATAATGGTATGGCTGATTGTTGTATGTGCTTATTTCACTGGTTTGGTTGATCTTTGCTGGATCATTCAGCATCATTGATACTGAATGATATATTCAGATTTTGGAGCAACATATTAAGCCATCTACACAAAGTATTTTGTGAGAAATGCCTTGGTTATTTTAGAAAGAAAATACCAAAAATTCATTTTGCACATATTACAACATCATGACTTCATACAAAAAGAATCCTGGAACTAAACTTGTCTGCCTGCTATTACCCTGGCACGTTTATTAATCAAAAATGGTACAAAGGGTGAAATAGAGAGCAGCTAAAAATACATATCAACAAAAGGAAGATGTTTTGCTATCCAAATTAAAACTAGTCACCTCATTTCCCAAGAACTCATAGAGTTGATGCAAGACAGTGATATACATGCCCCTATCCCACTTATTTTCAAATATGTTTCCTGCTTTAAATTCAAAATCATTCGCATGCTCATTTAACAACTGGCTTGACAAATTTTTATTTACATTTTACATTGATTCTGTTTTTGGAATCAGGGAAAGGTTGTATGATTATCCTAAAAACATGTTGGCTGTTAGATTATTTATGTAAATGATCTAGTTCTCCAGCAATATTTCGCATTCAATCAGGATTCAGAAGACTTACAGTTATAGGATTGGGGTAATAGTTGTGGAGTATTGCCTTAATTTCCAGTTGTTCTCCATGAACAGCAGAATATGGTAGTTTTAGATCAATGAAGAAATTCTTCTGCACAATAATCTCTAATGGGTCAGATACACAGATACCTGAAAAGGAAAAACAAGCATTTCGCAAAAGTGAAAAAAAAAAAGTAGAAATCGATGATGACGTACAGGTGGGATGGAGTAATTTTGTTTATTTTACGATTCCAAACCTGACAGATTCAGCATTTTACTCTTAATGTAAGTTTCATGCAGCCATCAGCTTCTGTTTGCACAGGTTATTTGTCTCATGATGCTCTGTTTGACACTCAAGCCTGCTCTGTTGTCTGTCTGTGCACATAGTGTGAAACTGCACACGATATATGAAACTGCACCATTTCTGTCAGACTAATACTGATTCCAAGGCTGACAGAATTATCTCCCAAGTAAAGTTCACTAAACCCAACTCAAAAACACAAACGTAAAGCAAAAACAGGCAAAAGTAAGATTGCAGATAAACAATTCTCACCGTGAGTTCTTGACAGACTAATTCCAGTGAACTGCCAGGATGTGACTGAGTCTAACAAAAATGTCCGTTGTACTGATGATGTGAACACACTGAAAATAAGAAAAGACAGTTTTGGTGGCAAAATAGCTTTCAGACCAATTTTAGTGGTGTCATGACTTATTGTGCATCATTTTCTATTGATCTTTTTACCAATTAGTGTTTCCTCGAGGACAAGCGCTCAGGGTGACGTCATTCCAAAACCAGCTTTCAGGAAACCTCGTGCGAGTATTAATTTCAGTGTCGTCGATGTATTCGTTATTTTCTTCCTCTGTGGACATCACCAAAAAGATTACCATTTTTCATGTTTTTCAAATACAATTCCGAGCTAATTTAACTACCTCCATTTTGAGCCGATCTTTTGCTGCGAGCCAATAGAACGGTTGCCTCCTTTCTCTCAGCTCGATGTCTTTTGATCTCCTTGCAGCAGCGGATAAAGGCTTCGATGCAAGCTGGACTATCCATGATGTACTTGCTACGCCTCTCACAGGTGTATGAAACAGATATATTCCTCATACCATCCAAACAGCATTCTCTTTGTATTTTGTTTTCATATTCACTCACTGAAAAGACAGACAATTATACAGAGAAGAGAGTGGAGATGATATTGTCTAATGTTTGTATGTTTGCTGATGAGATTTGTTTCAAACATTGCACACGTTTTGACTGCCAACAGGAAAACTGAATGAAAATATACATTTTCTCATTGTGACTGCAAATCAATGAATTTCAAAAAAAGTGCCATTCTATGCTTAGTTTTCTTTTTCTTTCTCTTCATCTGTTCTGGAAGAACAATAGAGAAAATAATGCAAATTAAATTTGTTTTTAAAATATTATATATATATGTTTATTATATATATATTTGAAATATTTTAAAATGTGACATTTATGGCTAATGGTTCCATCACAGCCAACAGTTTATTCACCCAATTTTCACAGTTCAATCAAATCTTTGATTCAAAGTTTTTAACTTCTGTATTGCACTTTTCACCCATCAAGAGACAGAAGCCTGTAATAAACTAGGGTTGGTTGTCCAAATCATCCCCTAACATGAAAACCTGCTTATTCCGAGCATGTGCACAGTCCATTATTCGGACAACTGTCCGTATACACACATAAACATCGTACTAGACTCAAGAAGCTAAACATCATGGTAAATCCGCAAAGTTTCTGACCACTTTGTTCAAAATCCATTGAGAGAGATTAACTTAGCCTCACGATTTTAAAAAACAAAGCTACTGAAAACTTGCAGTTTATCAGTAAAAAAATAATAAAGCAGGGTATGCATTGGGGACAATACTACCTTGTGATTGACAAAGTGCTACCCAGTGGGTTTGCCCTGGTGTTGTCACTTTTTTATGGTTTATTTTGTTTTTCACATGCCTGTCTTATGAGTATGTCTGCATTGGGGTCTTCAATCACACCATTTTGCAACAGAATAATCTGCCTTGACCTGGATCCAGCAGATCTCAAAACCTACATCAAGAATTTTGGGGAGATATGCTCTGCTCCTGACACCTTTGTTGAATATTTAGCTGATTCTTCTGAACTTTAAGGAGAGATTGAGGCCTGTTTACGTCTCATAGATGTGCCACATGCTAAGTCTCTGGTTTTTGGGACCTCTGGGGCTAGATAGATAAATGATGTGTCAAGCTATGCATACTCCTTCATCTCCGCACAAAATGTCTTTATAAAGGAAAAATGTGGATACCTCACAGTCTTCAGACCGTGTGTACACAGTAACCGTGACATGAGGCGGAAACATAAAGAGACAATTTCACGGAACTTCCACATATTCTTTTTTTCCACTTCACTTTAAGGATAGATATCCTGAAAACATCAGCGAGAGCCTAATCTGTCATGCAGAAATTGAGTAAGTGTGTGGTTACTGGGTAAGTCCACTGGAGTTATGGCCCGTTTCCTCCTGCTGGGGGCAGAGCATTTCAAATCTGAAAATGCAAAGCAAGATAAATGAGTTGGTAGTTGTTACACCGTGAAATAAAACGAGTTTTAAGATTAAAAAAGGGGGCACAGAAATTTACTTTGGTTAAAAACATGTTGTGGTAACTGAGGCAAGTAAGCTCTCTTCACGAAGAGCGAATGAAGAAGAAAGTATTCAGTCTCGGTGCACTGTACGCTGTTTACTAATCTGCAAGCAACAGTTCTCCAAGTTTTCTTAATGACTTCTCTCAAAATTGGCTGCTTTTTAATGAATTTTTACTTCAGTCCTTTCCTTATCTGTAGGCATTTAGTTACTAACACCCTACAGCAAAGATGCATAAGTTGTTCCAGTTTTTTTTAGTTGCTTAAAAAGGCAAAAAATAACAGTTTTACAGATGAATGTGATGTTTACTGGACTGGTTTTATGCACAATGACCCAGTCTTACAAAATATCATAGTAATGAAATTCATTTACTTGTCACCATCTCAGCAGCAGGTTTTACTAATATCAAACTAGATGCTAAAAAAGAGGGAATAAGCATCTTAATGAATCACAATGGCATGCAGTTAAAAGTCGTGGTAGTGTCTTTAGTGGTTTGTTTAACAGATGACAGAGCTAATTTCGCTGAGTGAAATAATTCTACCTGTTCTGTGGGGTGTCCCAAAAGTGCTGGTTTCAAACATCAGCCCTGCATCATAGAAAACATTCATGCTGTCCTTTCCTCCACCTGGTGTGCAGCCTGTGTCATATTTCTCCACCATGTCCCATATCTGAGCAAAGTGGAAGTCATTCAAATAAAATATATAAAAATCACAAATAACCTAAGAAGGAAAAGTGTTTTTTTTCTATCTATCTATTTTCAGCTGTGTTTGTTCTGTCCCTCTGAAGTTGCAATACCACACATATCCACATTGAGAGATGGGCAAATTATTGCTGTCTTGTATTGTATTCTGAAATAAAATTCAGAGCAAATCAAATGTCATACTTTTCTGTTTCTTTGTTGTCAGACAACTAAACACGACAGTATTGTGGCGTTATCATATTATAACTCAATTCCACTCCTGTGCATGCATTCTGGGACACATACAGAGGTCCAGTGAAATGGCCAGGTCAAAATTAAATTGTAACTGTGCTGATTGTGTACATTTGGTCGTTTCCATGATGGTCAAAAAATTCACTTTTAGTCTCTTCTGAACAGATTACCTTTGTCTACATGTCTGGAGATTCCTCCTGATCATCTAGTGTCTTTTGGTGAACTCCAAACATTTTCCTTTTTACTTTAACAATGGCCAGAGAGACACTCCAATCTCTTTTATGGAGTTCTTTCAAGGTGACCTTTGATCTCTCTGATTAATACCTTCTTGCATGTTGGCCTGTTGTTTGAAAGCTTTATTGGGGTGCCAGGTTTTCTTTCTAATGATGCATTCTGAGGTTTCAGAACACTGTCAATGTTCCTTAAGTATCCGATGGGTTTTCTAATGACACATTTAATTCTGTGGTGACATAAACTCAAAACATATTTTGCTAGTTTATATGAACTAAAATGTACCGTACTTGAATAATTTCATCAGACAGTATAAATTAGTTGCCTTTTTCTGTGTCAGGAGATGTCTGTTTAAGGTGTGAAAGCGTTTGTCAACTGCCATCAGTCCCACTGTGGCCTCTGGGTCTCCTGTGATCTGCATTGCAAACATCTGGCGAGGTTCATAGGATGCAGCAGGTCTCAATGCTTCCAGCTTGAGCTAAAGGATAAAGGAAGAGCAGATTTGTTTTGGTAAAGCTGTTATATATAGTTTGCTTCGACATATAGCATGTATCTCTCGCACATCAGTGTTTTGTCTCTCACCATTCCCAAGCAGGTGTCTTTTACATTGACCCAAACAGAGTCTGATACCACTTCATCAGAACTTGGATGGAAAAAGGCTATGATGCGGAACGATGGCAGCATTTCTTTGGTGATTTGAACCATCTGGGAAATCAGGTTCATACCATTGCTCTTTTGTCTTTGATATCTCACCAGCTGACCTCTGCTCAAAAACTGGGGAAACAGATTTAATCATTAACTAGCCTGTGAAACAGAATAGAATAAATACACTCATGCATGCCAACACATAGCCATGAAATGAAGTTGAACATCGCTCACCAAATACGTAATGTCTTTTTGTTGACTTTGTGGCCTGTTGAAAAAGAGGTTGATTTTTGTGTATTGTCCTAATTCCACCTCAGTTGTATCCACACCTGCAATTACAACTTTCCACAGTTAGTGTTACATATTTAGGGAGACTGTAACCTAAAGCAGTTAAAAGCAGCATTGACATTACCATCAATACAGAGTTGACCACATGTTGTACCTTCAGGACATCACTTACTTATGTGGATGTAACTGTTGCTTTTGGTTTTATATGGATAAGCATTCATGGTGGCTGATGTTTGTCTTGAAAATGAAATCCGAGGATCACTGGTCCGTGCCTGTAATTTAAGGCACACACAAATAAGAATACTGTGTACAAACAAAACTTCATATTTTAGTATTCACTTGACTGGTGTTCAGTCACATGAAAAAGAAAGTAATTGCGTCTTTTCATATCCATCACACGCCTTCCTAAAATAGATGTTCTTTCTTTTTGTACGTGTATGTCATCATAGACTGTTGGAGGTGGCAGCACAGTTCTTCTGCTTTGCTACAGATTTTTGATGTCAAAGAAATTGGTGTCAATGAACGTAGTTGAAGGTGGAGAACCCAAATGCTTCTGAGTACGCAGGAGGTACCGGCTTACACAAACAAATATTTCAGTTATTGTTCATCAGAGGTTGTATTTACCTAAATCTAAGACATTGATAACACACATCGTATAAAGTGGTTTACAAATGAATTAAAATCACTGGACAACCAAAAACCCTTTTGTTCAGAATTGTAGAGCCTGATCACAGAAAATTACTTTACACAATTATGAAAATCCCAGTGATTGTTTTGAATCGCTTTCATAATTGTTCTTTTGGCCTTATTGGTGCAAAGAGTTAGCCTGGGCGAAAGCCGACTGTTGACTCCGTCAAACAGTCTGGAAAACCCCAAGAGGAATCCGTTTCCATGGAGGGTGGGACCTTACTCAGCAACTTAAATTCATTGGAGTTCCCTTAACCAATCAGTAATGTTTAGAAAGGACGTAGGTTATGCGCCGAGGTTCATGCTTACTCTCGCGAGGCTCTGGCTCGCGAATCACGCTTCCCACATCCGCTTTCATTATACCGGTACCATTTGATAAATCAAACTTTTCCCAAAGCCAGTTGGAAGGAGAGCTACGACATCCTTGCCACTAACAAAATTGACGAGGCATTCCTCTTGCTCTTGTTTTAATTGTGTAATGCTCTCCAGAGTTGAGACAACTTCATGGATAGCTTCTAGCGTTCTTCCGTCGCCATGTTTATTTCCGCTGCGGTTGAACTACAATTATATGGACTACAATGGACTCTGCGCGTGAGTTCTGCGTCACCACTCGCAACTGTTTGCTGATTGGCAAAACACTGAGCGAACCGAGGTAGGGGGATTTGGCCAGACTATGTGCGGAGCCAAAATCTTTGGGCGGAAGTACGTAGGATGGCGTCGCCAGGCTAGCAAAGAGTAACAACTTTTATTAAATCTGACATTATAAGACAGAAACGTTCTAAAATAATTCAGGAATACATCTGTATTACATCCATTAATTAAATACACAATCGCAAATCGATCAGATCTACCTGTGCTTTAATGATATGGCAGCGATTTTGATCAGCTTATTAATAAAGCATACAAAATTACGCATTGTCAGCAGCTGGATGAAAATTGAAAGATGTAGTTTCTTTTCCACATGATTCTGTGCATTATAATTTTTCTTTCTAATTAAAAAAAAAAAAATATATATATATATAATATCTTAAAGACATACCGTTATAGTTAGGATTTCTGAGTTTGCCACTGTATGAATGGTAACCTTTGCCATGCCATTGGCTGCAGTGATGCCTCTAACTGCACCAGGCTCAACCAAGACAGCAATACCTTGTGCTGGAGTATCATCAGAATTCATAACGACAACCTGCCATCACAGAAAAAGATGCCAAAAGTATCAGTCGACTTGCTTATTAAAAGAATTGCAGGAACTGTTTTTTGTTTATTGTCATAACACTACACTATATTGCAAATCACAGCAGATGTGCTGAAAAATGTTTTCACTGACACTACCAGTTTTGACTCAGTGTGGGCATCAAAAGTATAGTATATACTAGTATAGTCATATTTTTGAGGAAGAGTCATCTTTTATTGAACTGGTTGAATTTCATCTATACACAAAGCTATTTGTGTATGTTGTGTACTTTACCACAACATCGAAGGGCATTCCTGGTTTGAAATATTTGGGCGTTTTCTTGAAAGTGATGGTGTAGGGTGATGTGATGACTTTGATGTCTCTTAACTCTGCCTCCACCATTTCACCTCCTGTTTGAGACAAAAGTACATCATAATTAAGCTTTTCAATAACAGTTCAACACCCTCCCCTATTTCAACCTCTAAAATATATAGTATCAAGAGAAAAACCAAAGTAAAAAAATATACCTCAGAAACTGTTATTTATTGACTATTTTTTTATATCATCCAACTAGAAAACATCATGAGAGATTGATGACATCACCTGAGAGCCAATAAAAAAATTCTGCTTTCTTTTAAGTTTCTGAGAAAACAGTTTTGATCTCTCTATATTTATCAATGGTGGAAGTGTATTTATGCAAAGGAAGTTTTCAAATCCAAACATCATGTTGCAATTTGAACAATACTGGAATGTATAAACAATAAAACTCTCAGTCTTCTGATGCTGGTCTCGAATATTCATACTTCTTTATCTATATCGTTTAGTATCCAAGTTGAGTTGATATGTAGGCATGATTGACATCTTGAAATACATACATTTATTCTAATTACTTAAATCAAATCCAGAAAACCCTTATTGTTTATATAAAATCAATATATCGTTTCATAATAAAAAAAAAAAAACATTTTAAATAATCACACATGCCTTTGTTCAGAAATCATCTTGCATTTACAGCTATTAACTGAAGCTTTCAACAACAAGAAAATAACATATAATGGCCAAAACATAAAAACATTCCTTAACAGCCCAAAACATTTATATATATATATATATATATATATATATATATATATATATATATATATATATATTAAAAAGTCCTGAATGGGACAGAAAGTCTATTTCTTACCACTCTCTGTCAGCACACTGACACTTGCATATATGGAGCTCCCCACCAGGTCGAGGACGTTTGGGAAGGTCTGAGTGATCGTTTCCTTTTTCAAGGTGACCTCCACATTTCCTCCCACAATCTAATTTTGTATAATACAAAAAGGATTTGAATTGACATATATCAGCTAACTTTGAACATATCTTTTCAGAGAATTTCAAAACTTAAGTACTGTAACTGCAGACCGGTTGACACAACAAATTGCTGAATATGTTTCACAGTAAAGTAGATTTTTAAAGCCAACAAGGCCAACTTTGTGGATGATGAGTTTGTGTTTGTACATCTTCTACTTTGTTTTTTTACAAGAGAAAGATGAAGAGATTTAACTGACACTGACTGGGCAATCATCAGGCAGGCAGATGTGATAGACAGGAACGCCCCCTGTTCTGGTAGACCCAGTGCTTCCCTACCCACTCTACTTTCTGTACTTCCCTCTATGCCTGGACTCTATTTCTACACTGTCACCCCTGACTAGTGGTTTTCCTTCTACGTAGCTTATTGTTAGCTTTTATGTTAGCTGCATTGTTATATCCTCATTTGTAAGTTAAAAGCATCTGCAAAATACATAAACATAAACATAAAAATGATCAAAAGTAAGGATATGTACCTACCGGGACTCTCTGAAGAGAGTGAGGAAAGCTATTTTTTTGACCTCTATGAATAAACCCAAATACCACATAGGCTGTCCCATCCACCTCTTTACCACAAGAATACCTAAAAGCACAAAACAATCCTCAACTTGGAATAAAGAAAAACAGAACAATCATATATATATTTGACATATATTTGTATAGATCAAATTTGGTCACTATTTCCACAAAAACGCCTTTACATACATAGCTTGAATGTTAAGCGTCAGCTCTTCTCTGTCCACATAATAGGAGGAGCTCAAAGGTGTCAGTTTAACCACAAAACTGGGAAGCACTGAAAAATAATACAGACAGTGCAATACCACTCAAAAGTTTGAACACATATTACCTACTTTTTTCAGTCCAATAAAGTAAGAAAGGAGGGTTTTGTTGATTTAAAGAGTTAAAGAGGGACTCACCATATTCTTTGACCTCAAATTCTGCAGCAAAACTCAACTGTGGGTTGCTGCGGAACTTTGCCACCACCTGCCACAGTCCATTACTACACACACACATATCACACATATACACCCACATATTCACAAAATAGGAAGCTTATTTTAATAATAATACATTGAAGTAAAAAACAAAATTACATTTTTAAGAGCATAATGGTACAACGGGAAATAACTCACACAGCATTTGCAGAAAGTGAGTAACTTCCAGAGAAGATGCCTGATCTCAAAATGTGAGAATCAGATTCTGCAGTGAGGCCATCAGGGGGCTACAAATGAAAGAGATTCTGGTAAGAAACTAATAGCTTGTGAATTTCAAAGTAACATTCTTACATGTTGCTGTGGAATTATATGCAGTTAATTTGTTCGTTAATGTTACGCCCACGGGACTTTTTCTCATGTTTTATGTTTTATCATGTTTTAGGTCTTGGTTTTTCCCCTCACTTCCATGTTCAGTTCATTAGTTTCACTCACTTCACCTGTGTTTTTCCCCTCAGCTGCACTCACTCTCCAATCACTCCCAGCCCTCTATTTAGTTGCCAGTCTCCCCTGTCATTTTGCGAGATACCTATCTTACACCCTTCATATCCCTCATGCCATGCAACGACCCGACCCGTCCTCACTAAGTTAAGTATTTATCCCTGCCATGTTAAGTCTTTTTGTTTTTTGTCTTGTCAAGTATTTACATTACATTACATTACATTACGGTCATTTTGCAGACGCTTTTAACCAAAGCGACTCACAATAAGTGCGTTCAACATCGGTAGGCAAAAGAACTTCAGGTCACAAGAAATCATAAGTGCATTTCCTTCTAATACCAAACAGCTAAGAGCAAAACTAGTGCTAGAGTAAGTGCGATAACCAACCAGCCTCTCACCAACTGCACACCAGTCACAGCGGGGTGGGGATGCAAACCCTGGTTCGAGTAGGGGAAGACATAAAAGAGGTAAGAAAAGCAGGAATGGGATGCAAACCCTGGTTCGGGTAGGGGAAGACATAAAAGAGGTAAGAAAAGCAGGACTGGGATTCAAACCCTGGTTCAGGTAGGGGGTAATGAAAATATAGAGGGTGCCAGTGGTGGAGGAAACAATAAGTGCGTAAGGAACTAGGACGGCGCAGGTGCTGTCCTAAGAGGGCGGATCAGGGTAGTTTTTCTTGAAGAGGTGGGTTTTCAGCCTGCGGCGAAAGATGGGCAGCAACTCAGCTGTCCTGATATCAGTCGGGAGATCGTTCCACCATCGGGGTGCCAGAACAGAGAAAAGCCGTGACCGTGTCGATCGTGCGCAGGGACCCCTGAGTGACGGGGCAGCCAGGCGCCTAGTGGCCGCAGAGCGAAGTGGTCGGGCGGGGGTGTTGGGCTTGACCATAGCCTGGAGGTATGAAGGAGCTGTTCCTTCCACTGCCCTGTAGGCTGGCACCAGAGTCTTAAACTGGATGCGAGCAGCTACAGGGAGCCAGTGTAGAGAGCGGAGAAGGGGAGTGGTGTGGGAGAACTTGGGGAGGTTGAACACCAGACAAGCAGCAGCTTTCTGAACCAGCTCCAGAGGTCTGATGGCAGAAGCCGGGGCGCCAGCAATGAGGGAGTTGCAGTAGTCCAGGCGGGAGATGACAAGAGCCTGGATGAGCACCTGTGCTGCCTTGTCGGTGAGGAAGGGGCGAATCCTCCGGGTGTTGTAGAGGAGGAATCGGCAGGAACGGGTCACTGATGCGATGTTTGGCGAGAACGACAGTTCGTCGTCCAGGGTCACACCCAGATTCCTCGCGGTCCGGGTTGATGTCACCACAGAGTCATCCATGGTGATGGCCAGGTCTCTGAATGGGCAGGCCTTTCCCGGGAGAAACACCAGCTCAGTCTTGTCCAGGTTGAGCTTAAGGTGGTGCATCGACAGCCACCCCGAGATGTCTGCCAGGCACGCAGCAATGCGTGCTTCCACTTGGGTGTCAGAAGGGGCAAAAGACAGAATCAGCTGGGTGTCGTCTGCATAGCAGTGGTAGGAAAAGTTATGGGAGTGGATGACAGAACCAAGAGATGATGTGTAAAGGGAGAAAAGAAGAGGACCCAGGACCGAACCTTGGGGAACCCCGGTGGTGAGCCTACGTGGCTTCGACACAGACCCTCTCAGTGTGACCTGGTAGAAGCGATCTGTCAGGTAGGATGAGAACATGGAGAGTGCAGAGCCAGAAACCCCCATTCCCTCCAGGGTAGAGAGAAGGATGTGGTGGTTCACTGTGTCAAATGCTGCAGACAGGTCCAGGAGAATCAGGACAGATGAGAGAGAGTTAGCTCGAGCAGTTTGGAGTGACTCAGTTACTGCTAGGAGGGCCGTCTCAGTTGAGTGGCCCACCTTGAACCCGGACTGGTAGGGATCCAAGAGGTTGTTCTGGTGGAGGTAAGAGGACAGTTGTTTGAAGACAGCACGTTCAAGAGTTTTGGACAGAAAGGGTAGAAGGGATACCGGTCTGTAGTTCTTTATCTCTGAAGGGTCAAGAGCTGGTTTCTTTAGAAGTGGAGTGACTCTGGCAGTCCTGAAAGCAGAAGGAAAAGAGCCTGATGTCAAAGATGTGTTAATGAGGTGGGTCAGGTAAGGAAGAAGACCAGGTGCAGCAGAATGAAGGAGAGGGGAAGGGACTGGGTCAAGGGAACATGTGGTGGGGCGGCTGGATGTTACAAGGTGGAGGACCTCATTTGCAGAGAGGGGAGAGAAGTGGGACAGAGGGAGGTGAGGGAGAAGGTGGTAGGGAGGGAGGAGTGGGAGGGCGACAGGTGTGGGTGGTGTGGACAGCTGGGGGGTGAGGGAAGGAAGATCGGATATCATTAACCTTCTTGTCAAAGAAGTCGGCGAAATCGTCAGGGAGGAGGAGGGGAGAGGGGATGGGGGTTGGAGGAGGGATGAGAAAGTTTGGAAGAGTTTTTTGGGGTTGGAAGCAGAAGTTTGAATTTTGTTACAGAAGAAGGCAGTTTTTGCAGCAGAGAGAGAGGAGGAAAAAGTGGAAAGCAAGGCCTGGAAGGCAAGAAGGTCTTCAGGAAGTTTACTTTTCCTCCATTTGCGCTCGGCCGCCCTCACGCTCCGCATCTCAGTACGCACTGAGTCCGACAGCCATGGGGCAGGTGGAGCTGAGCGTGCAGGCCTGGAGGTGAGGGGACAGAGTTTGTCCAGAGAGGAGGACAGGGTGGAGAGAAGAAGATCAGTAGAAGTGTCAGGGGAAAGAAGAGAAAAAGATTCAGGGGCAGGCAGAGCAGAGAGAACAAAAGAGGAGAAGTCAGTGGGGGAGAGAGAGCGGAGATTGGGACGAGAAGATACCAAGTGGGTGGGGGAAGGTCGGGAGGGAGGAGAAGAGAGGGAGAGGGTGTAGGACATGAAGTAGTGGTCAGAGAGATGAAGAGGAGTGACAGAGAGGTTGGCGCTAGAACAGTGTCTGGTGAAGATAAGGTCCAGTGTGTTGCCAGCCTTGTGGGTAGGAGGAGATGGGGAGAGAGCTAGGTCGAAGGGAAGAGAAACAAGAGGGTGAAGCTTCTTTGTCTGGATGTTGAAATCACCGAGAAGGGTGAGGCCGGAGCCATCATCAGGGAAGTGAGAGACAAGAGTGTCCAGCTCTTCCAGGAAGTCCCCAATAGGGCCTGGTGGGCGATAAACTACAGCGATGGTGAGCTTGACTGGGTGAGAGACAGTGACAGCATGAAATTCAAAGGAGGAGGGAGAGAATTGCAAGAGGGAACAAAGAGAGTATTTCCAGTCCTTGGAAATCAGCAGGCCAGTACCACCGCCCCGCCTCGCAGCTCTGGGAGTGTGAGAGAAAGAGTACACATCAGACAGAGCTGCGGGCGTGGCAGTGTTTTCTGGGGTGATCCAGGTCTCTGTAAGAGCAAGAAAGTTAAGGAAGAGCATGGATGCATAACCTGAGATAAACTCAGCCTTCTGCACAGCAGACTGGCAGTTCCACAGCCCCCCTGCCACCACTTACTCAATATGAGTAGAGAGAGAAGGGTGGATGAGGTTAGTGGGGTCCCGGCCTCTGGGTCTGACCCTGTATCTGTGTGGGCGCCAAGACCGAGAGGAGAGAACGGGAATGAAGCACATGGTTTCTTGAAAAATGGTACTTTACACTTACAGGGACCGTCCAGATGAAAATCGTCCTTGAGCAAGTCGGACTTGAAAAAGTCAAGTGCCTTTGTACGACAGCCTCGGACTTGAAAAAGTCAAGTGCCTTTGTACGACAGCCTCGGACTTGAAAAAGTCAAGTGCCTTTGTACGACAACCTTCGTTTGAAGACTGACGCTTGAAAGCTGACGCTTCCAACAACAGGAGTTGCTTTGTACTGATTCACTAATTGCTGATTGTCTGCACTCCTGCAGACCCCTCCCACAGATTAAAAGACAAGTGGCCACTCAGGCCTGAAGCTAGTTTCAATGGGGCTGTTATCACACAGTGAAAAACAAGCCTACAGCAAATTTACTTTTTAGCAGTCAAAATCTAGCAAAGATTTAGCAAAGATTTAGCAAAAATCTAGCAAAAAGCTAAATGGTACACAAGATAAATGTAGCTTACGAATTCTGGATGAATCAAGAAGTCCACAGCTCCTCCAGAAGGTCAAACACACTCAAACAGTCACAATATGATCTGAGCTGACTAAATAGGGGCTAGGGTCATGCAAACCCCTCCCACAGATTAAAAGACAAGTGGCCACTCAGGCCTGAAGCTAGTTTCAATGGGGCTGTTATCACACAGTGAAAAATAAGCCTACAGCAAATTTACTTTTTAGCAGTCAAAATCTAGCAAAGATTTAGCAAAGATTTAGCAAAAATCTAGCAAAAATCTAGCAAAAAGCTAAATGGTACACAAGATAAATGTATCTTACGAATTCTGGATGAATCAAGAAGTCCACAGCTCCTCCAGAAGGAGCTATTTATTCCTAGGTTTAGTTTTTTGATATCCGGCCTTTTGTTTGAACTTTGTTTTTTGTTTTGTGAAATAAAGTAAAAGTACTTTGCTGAATAAATTATTTTAGCAATGCCAGTTACACACACCCAGAACCAATATCTAGTGATAATACTTTGAGAGTATTACGGCTCCTTAAAGGGACACTAAGTAATAAATTAAGTCATTTATTAGCTCAAATCAACCTATTCATTCATAAATTAGTCCTCATTGGTGTAAAATGATCTCTGTCAAAAATCTCAATTATCCTCTTGAATGAAGAATAACTTGTCTGTATCTACATAGAGCGGGCAAGCTCTATGGAGGCTGCCATGTCCTTCCGGTCTATGAAAAACGACGAAGTGCCGAGAAAGGCATAAAGCACTTTGAATCGCGTTTTCCCCAACGCCAGGCCTTTTTTTTTTTTTTTTTTTTTTTTTTTTAGTGCACCATTCCTGGAGATACTGCAACACCAAGTCGATGCGTGGAGTGGACGGAGCAAGCCCCTATTTCATCTCCCTGTTCCAAAAATCAATTTAATATATGGTCCCCGGGTAGGGGACGTATCCCCAACGCCAGACCTGGAAGCGGAAATGACGTCATTTTGACGTCACGTCCGCTACCGACGCTAATGGTAAATAGATTTTATCTCGTAAATTATACCACTAATAATGCCTTGATTGTTACCAAACTTCTGCCATAGTACACATAGGCTCTTAACTCACAAAACGAGGCATTAGAAAGTTTGTAAGTTTACCGGGAGTTTATTTAAAAGAACATCCAGATAGCAACTACACACTGCTGATAACGCTACCGCTGCATCAACGTCACTTCCGGTAACTCCCGGAATCTGATTTGCACACCAAAGGCTGTATCAACTTATGTTATCTGACATGTTATCTGTCATCTGTATTTATAGTGTTATTGTATGTGTGTTATATAATCCTTTGTACTGTGTGTCTTGATGTCTTTTTGTTTGTATGGACCTTGAGTCTGAAGCTATAGCTTCTTGAATCTGGACACATACCGCCTGCCGTAGTTCAAGAAGTTGCAACGCACATTTGAAAACGCGAGGCGCTAGAGAGCAAATTCATTCCACTTTGCAAAATAAAATTGCACCGCTAGATGGGGGAAGAAATTACATAATGTCTCTTTAAGCGAAACCTTAATATCACCGTCATTACTTGGATACTTGTGAATTTTTGAAAGTTACAGTAACTTACCACAATCTCAATGTCCACTGCATTGTTATTATGGTCCCTCTCTACAGGCTCCATTGCAGGGTTCACTGCAAAGATCCTGTAGAAAACTGTTAGAGAGAAAGGAAACCAGGAAAATCACTTTTTTTTTTTTTTTTCCCAGTCATTTCATGACTAATTTAAACCTCTTGCTTGCCTAGTAAGTTAAGCGCAACATCACACAGTTGACATTAGGAAAAGGTGTATTTCATGAAACTGATATTGCAGTTTAAAATCTTAAGCAACTGAGAAACATTTCACAAATTTCAAAAAGTAAAAAATAATGAGATAAATCACAAAGTAGGAGAGTTGTGTATTTTGTGTAACTGGTGATAAATACTCATGTCGCATGTTACCATGTGGCCAAAATAAAAATAGTAAGGAAAACAGAACAACATCCTTGTCAGCTGAGCACGGTCTGTTTGTTGATACAGACAACAAGAAAAGGCTGAAATATAGAAGATATTTAGTAAGAATGGAATAAATTGATAACAACATGTTGTTGCCAATCTTTAACAATTTATTGAGTATACTGTGAGTGTATTTTTGTTAAATCTTTTGTAGTCTTTGATATTGTCATTTTTGCTTTCCAAAATGCTGTTGTGCTTTGCAGTTCATGGGTGTCACACCACCAAGAAGATATGTTCCTCGAGAGTGATTAAGTGTACTCACCCTTGCTTTCTTGATTATAGATGGGCTTGTCAGTCTGAATGAAAATGTAACCAGACAGGAAGGAGACTAACACAACCTTCTCCAGCACTCGGTCAGGGAACCGTGCTTGCAGGTAAACAAACTGCTTTCTGTTGGGATCATTACTGAAGGCTTCAGCAGGGATCTGAGAAAAAACACAGTGTGAACTAAAAGATGACAGCATGAGGAAGAAACCTGTCTTTCTGCAAAATGCACATGAATATTCATCTATGGTGGCTTTTCCATAGTTCTTGGAAATTAAATTAAGGCAGGGACTTTGCAAAAAAAACAAATATATTTTATGAAATTAAACGTTATGTTGCAGGGAAGTAGGAAATCTTAAACAGTACATAACTCTATCTAGGAAACCAACAGCTGGAATATGCTTGAGAGAGCAGATTTAGCAAAGTGTGCTGACAATCTCTGACAAGAAATTTTGAGTTCACGTTACCTCTTTCTCTGAAATGGAAAATAACAACTTTTTCTGGAAATATAGGCTGCATATTGGACAGCAATTCATGTTGGAATATGTTATATTTATATTGAAAATTAAAACTTGCTGATTCAATTATTAAATGTAACATAAGCCTCTCATAATGTACCTTTAGTTTATTTTGATACACCTTTTCATCTGTACGTCACCAAAAAAGTTTGCTTGATCATTGGTACAAAGGTAAACTAGGTCTTATCTGATCATCAATTTTATCTTCAGTTGCTGTCAACTGCTTTTCCTCCTATGATGTTACAAAAGCCTATACTACAGTTTTAGTATGGTATTTCAAAGCATTGCAGCAAAATGCAAGCTTTTTATCCATTGTAAAGAAAATTAGAGTTGAGCAATTTGGGAATGTGGATGGATTCCCACTGGGATCCACTGGTATTTGATTCTCAGCATTTAGGTTCCAAACCAAGATTTTTTTTTTTTGAAGTTTAAATATCAGAGTGTGTCTTTGTTAGCTGTTGCCATGTGAAACAGTATCAAAGCTAAACTGATTAAATCTTTTTTTCTTTACCTCCGTATGTGCTTCACCTAAACTGAACACACTGAGGAGCAAAACTCTTAGTCCCATTAATGTTTCTCAACTCAGAGTTCAAGTTTGCACTTAATATTTTATAAACCAGTCAAACAATGCAATTGGCCAAGTCAGTTGTCCACAAAAATCAATGTCCATGTAAAGAGATAAGATATCGACAGGGAAGAAAAAGAAAAAAAATCAAGATATATGCTGCAGGGTAGAACCACAAATTAAGTACTTCACATCTAACATTTTTAACATCATATTTCCCAAATATTCTAAAAATATATTGTGTAAGCAATTAATAATTCTTAAATAGAATTATTACCAGATATACTGTAACACCCGAGAAGGACTTAACAAAACAATTTGAGAAACTGTTCTCATTTCGGAAATAGGTTTTCCACAAAATTTTCATTACAAAATGGCCCCAGTACATTGAACTCTGCTTATGCTATGTTTTGTTTCAGAGCCTTCCATGAAAACTTACCATCTGTTCTAGAAAGCAGATATAAGAATAGGTCTAAGTCTTATTCTGAATTTTTGATGAACTCTGATGGGAGTTTTTTGGTGCCAGAGCACTCGGTTTGCTTTTACAGGTTTTCTGCAGCTTTTGAAATCAGATCAGATGCTTTTTAGGACATTTTTAAACTTTGACAAATAATACCTTTGAAGTTGTGACACTGTGTAAAATGTAAATAATGCAGTGGCCCCTGTAGACAGTTTACTTTTTTTTTTTTTTTTAAGAAAGTTGTTTTTAGCTCTTTTCAGTTCACTTAGATAATAATTTTCTCTTTAAAATGATCCTTTACAAAGAGGAGGGTAAATATAAGATGAACTGCTTCAAGATACAACAAAATTACACGGAAAACTTACATTCATTACACTTTCATATACTGCATGTACCAATATACAGTCTGTTATTGAAATACAATCTAAATGTAAATCATAAAACAATTAGGAAATGCTGCTACTGAGTCTTTGAAGTATACCATGACATCAACGCTCAGTAGTACATTACCGTAATTCTTCCAAAATCCTGGTAATTCTTTGCCTTAGTGAGGGTCACATATGTGGTTGCCAGCTGTTTGGTTTTGGGTGGAAAATTCATCACACTGATTTGCACTTTTTTGTCATCTTCCCGCTCACAATCTTGAATCTCTACAAAGATATTTTCAGCTGTTCCAACTCGCAGCAAGTTGGGGGCAGACATTAGCTCCCTGGAGAGAAAGAACAGACGGTTTGTAGAGCTGCTTGTACAGAGAGAACCAAGCTGTTGTTAACAATATGGTCTAGGGAAGCTTCTTAACTTTGTTAGATTCGGTTCTTTTAGTTGGAATCTCAAGAACGGACCGGAGTAATTCAAGTGAAAATGAAGTCTTTATTTGTGGTCACACGTCAAAGCATATCAGCGCTGGGCTCAGTGGGAAAGAGCTCCCGCAGGAAGTCTGTCACTTATTTCATTCATAATGTCTAAGAACAAAGCCAATTTTAACAACTTCATTAAATGACCCGGAACTATATAAGGAGTAGACATGCTAAGAGCAGTTACAACCCTGTAGAGTCTGTAATAAAAATTTCCATTTTTGCTATATCAGCTAATGCTCACCTTTTAAGGAACTCCATATGACCTGATATTACATTTGTTGCATATCTAAATGTGCAGATTAATATCACCTATTATGGTTGTCCTTGCTAGGTTCTCGCTAATTTCCCATTCCATCTTTACTTGACCCCTTAAACTCATTTTCCAATGAGTTCACGGAGAAGAGGTAGAGAACATGCAACGAGAGATCACGTTTTTGACTATTAGACCAGACCTGTATTTAGACACATACAACATGTAATATTTGTTAAAATTTTATTAAAGCGTTTCTCTCAATGTCACGATCCATGGCTACTATTGATTTTCTTCCTCTTGGTTTCTTAGTCTTTGCTCTGGTTTAGTTACTTCTTAGTGCCTTGGTTAAGTCTTTGTTCTGTGTTTTTGTTTGGTATTTTGTTTTGAGCTTTAGTCCTTGTATTCTGTTTTAGGTTTCAGTCCTCATTTTTAGATTCTGTTGTATTCTAGTTACTTATGCCTAGATATTCCCAGTTGTCGATGTCAGTTGTGTCTGGTTGTCATCATTTCCCTGCGGTAACTTTCAGTCAGTTCATTCATTTGTCCATCTGTCAGCCAGTCTTCCTTTGTTTCTCTTAGTTCTGTTGGTTAGGTCAGTGTGAGTTTTACTTATCCTGCCTCGGCAGCGCCCAGTTAGTTAAATAAAGCAACCTGGATCTTCCCTTAATCTGAATTTGGGTCCTTTTCCTCCTTTCATTTTGTTCTTTGTTTTTACCGAAACCCTAAAGAAACATGCAAACAAAATGTCCAAAATGTTGAAATCAGAGACCACACGGGTAACACCAAGAGTAATGATTTACACCCAGATGGTATCTCTGTTGGATTGCTTTGAGCTACAGGCTGAGAATGGTTCCACAGTGAAGTGCGTATTTCAGAAAGCAATTTATTGTTTATCCTAAAAATTAAATAGTTTTGGGTCAACTTAATATTCTCGAATTTGTGCCAACGTAAAATCGGTTAAATCAACCAAACAGAATCAATCGAACCAACTCTAGTAAATAAATTGAATTTTTGAACTTTTTTTCTATTTTTCTTTTGTTTTTCAACTTCACTTAACGAGAATTTTGCAGCGGTAGTTATTCAGTTCAATTTTCCTCTTTTTGAACAATTTTAGATTCAACTGCAATTTGTGTTTATCATGGTGTTTTCTGCTGATTCATTTTTCTTCAGTCAATCGTCTGACATTGTGATAAATTCGGAAAGTAATTGGACACATCATCACAAGCGCCCTAAGCTACAAATGCCACTTTTTCTGTGAAGTGAATAACATATATAAACGGCTGGTGTTAGATTTCCATCACACTTCAAAAGCTCTTAGTGTGTAGTTGTACATTGAATTTGTACAGTAACTAAAACTGTCTGATACTCATGGTGTACAATGTCTCCATCTGACATGTAGTGGTGTAGAACTAGCATGAAACATAGCATTAAAAAAACATCCAAGGAAAGTACATTAAAGAAATAATACATTAACTGAGTTGCACATCAGTAACAGTGTTTAGAGCATTGTTCTCTTTGCCAGAATTGTGTGACAGTAAACAGATGGTTTACTTTCATGAGAACCATATGATAATATAAGAATCAAAACAACTGAAGCGCCTTCAACCTAACAGCTATTTTCAATAGTATTCAAGTTAAGAAGAATGTTTGTAGGTAAAGCAGGTCTACTTACAATGGAGATGAAGCAGTCAGAGAAATTAGAACGAAAAATGCCGGAGCGGCCACCAGCAACAGCTGGCTCCAACACATCTCCCTGCCCGATCCCATATCTGCTGTGGGTCCAGACTTGGTGACACTTCACTCTTTATCTGTCTACAGTAGCTTGCTCCACCTTCTGTCTCTGTTTAGATTTTAGTAATCTAAATCTAGTGACAAATTCACAGAGACACTCATTCCAAATTAGTTTGAGCTTAAGTTTTATTTGAGCTGAAAGCAGATTAACCAATACAACTGGAAAAAAAGAAAGACAAACATTTGTTTTGCCTCTTGGAAAAAGGAGACATCCTGTAACAAATTAAATATACTTATATATGACATTAAGGCTGTTGGATAACACATTTGGTAAAGTTATGCCAGCTGTGATATGCCATCACAGATATGATACAGGACTATTTTTTTTTTTTTTTTTTTTTAAGAGCTAAACATTCAGGATACCATGAGAAAAAAAAGGGTAAGGAAAGAGAGGAAATCACTTAATCATGAGGAAAAAAATATTCTAAAAGAAAGTGCTTGCTGACCTTAAAGAGCAACAGAGAAGATTATAAGACTCCTTCAATAAGGTAATTCAACTCACTGTTGGCTAAACATGTTAAGTGTTACAGCTCAGTTGTGTCTCAATTTGGAGCAGAAGAAACAAAATTGAAATATTGTAAAAAAGGAAACATAGAGGTTGACCAAGGAAGATGTCAGAAAGCCAAAAAAGAAAATATTAACAGAAGGGATGCAGTGGACAAGAAGATGACTGCAGAACTTTTTCTGGTGAAGGTGAATCTTTGAATGTAAACACAAAGGATAAGGACACAGATGTTAAAACTTTTTTTTCAAACACAACTAGTCAGAACCTGGTACAATCAAAAGTAATAGTATTTACAGCATTGGTGGACTAATTTATTCTTTATTCTTTAAGAATTATGATCTTACAGCCTGATGGGAGTGTCAACTCTGTGCACTGAACAGATATTATAGCAGCAATAAAAGAAAAAAAATTAAAGCATTTCACCAAGAAACGTGTGAGACGTATTCAAAGTAAAGAGCAAAGTCATACAAGAACAATCAATTTTCTAAGGGCAAACTAGCTTCAATTCAGAAATAAGTATGAAAATGAATAATTTTGTGTACACATACACACAAGACGATGAGCCTCTGAAAAACTTGAAGCGACACTAGAGAAGTTTGTGAACCTTAAAACTATGTGATTCTGAGTCATTTTGAAATGCATTGACCTTTTGTCATGCATATACAGCTTATACGTAATCTTATACGTTAGCCCAGCCCCAAATCGTAGAACTCTGTTTGGGCTGGTTCATTACTTTTATTATTATTATTATTATTGTTATTCCTGCTCTTATGTTGTGATTCAAATTGATGAGCAGAAATGAGCCAGCATCACCAAACTTGGCCCAGCACCTGGAAAGTGTGTGAACACATCTGGTCACACATGATTTGTAATTAAGGCTTAAAGAAAAAAGTAAAAAAAGCAAAAAGCCTCATCCCACAAAGCCTATTTGACCACTGAAGTCGGCCATCATTTTTTTCTATACTAATTTGCATAAATATATTCGTATATACACGAATAAGGCCAGACAAGGAAAACAAGGGTCATCAATGAAAAGCTGCTGCAATGGGTGATGGGTGATGATCTCAGGTGAAAAGGGCCAAAACTGGCAGTCAGGTATAATAGTTAAGTAGCTAATTTTAATGTGGAAAACAGTAAAATTACGTAGTTTTTGGAAATTCAGAACACCAAATTCCACAAACCACATTGTGTGAAGGACCTACACAATTGTACAGCAAAAAAGCAAGCTCGAAATGAAAAAGACGGTTGACAATGCCCAAAAACCCTTGCAGAAAATTCTGTCCAAATATAATATATTTTGGTGACATATTCAGGTTCTACCTAGAAAAAATTAATTCTAGGTAGAATGCGAAAAAAAGTGTGGTACACATGTTCTCATTAAAAGAAAGAATTTAAAAAAATGCTATAATTATGTGCTCTACTTCTTAGATATTTCAAAATATGAAAAGCGAACTGCTTGTACATCAAGCAATGTTGTAGAAATTCTGGTGAACTAAGAAATCCTGCAACACATCCAGCATAATTTGTCCTCAACAAGTACTCATTGCTGCTCGCCCCCCTTGATTTTGGCTTAACTGACTGCTTCCTCCTATACATCTGATGGGATTAGAACCTGTATATTGCCACTTGCGGCTATATTGTCATTTTAAGTTTTGTCATATGCATCTGATGAAGACTGGATTTAAAAAGTGATTTGACCAAAAAAAGCAGATCTGAATGAAATGTATTACTTCTACCAACTGACCCATAAACTACAGGAGAAACTAAAGGCTCGTGATGGATTTCAGGAGGTGAGCGGTGATGGTGGTACCCTGTGATGTTCCCGGGGCTCTCTTACCCCTTCCTGGCACTTTGATGCGATCCGTCTGCCTTGCAATGCCACGCTAATTTTATTGTATCACACTAGCAGGGTGCCCTCTGATGTGTATGAATTTCCATAGTAGATCCCTTGGAGGCCTAACTAGTATGATTGTTATAATTGGAATTATTGTTGTTATTAGTGTTACTGTTTATCATTATCTCTCTGTTTCTAGCAGATCCACATGATGCCATTTTTTCTTTCATCTTAAAGACATTGGTTATGTCTTTTTTTCTTTACTTTTTTCCTATTCCTCACAAGTCATGTCTGTACCTACCTTTTTAATTTTTTTTTTTTATTAGGGACCGAGCAGTGAAACTGCAAGGACCCTATTGTATCTGTAATTATTGTTGTTGTTTGTTTGTTTTGGGTTCCTCTTTTTTGCATGTTTATTTACTGTCTCACGTCTTGTCTTCTTTTGTAAGCCTATCCCAGCAGCCAGTGGGCAAGAGGCTTGGTGCACTGTGGACAGGTCAGCAGTGTGTAAACTTAAAAAAAGCCAGATAGAAACAAAACATGCAAAAACATACTGTATGTGGGGTGCTAAAACTCATTTATTTATTCAAATAATGCATTGCTATTTAGTCAGCAACTTTAGCCAAACTGAGGGTACAGCTTCCAGCAAGTACACTGCAATTCTTTCTCAGATTCTCCAGATTCAGTATTAGTTGTTTTTACTTGTGCTAAAGAGCTGCTAAGAGGTGACCTAGGTTCCTCATTACTGGGAAAAAATTGCAACAGCAGTCTTGGTGGGTTGGACTTAGTAACTTTTACATATCTCTATCAACACAGCACAACTCTGAACTGCATGAAGTAGAATTTTAAGGACAGGCGCACACAGTAGCAGTAAATGTTAACCTAAAAGTTTTTTTTCATCGTTCACAGCTTTTGCTGAATGCAAAGGAAGAATTCTTGTTGTGCTCCTGCTTCTCCTCTCACAAAGAGAAACCTCAACAATGTCCTCAGGTGAAGTGGAAAGATTACATTGTTCTCAAGTTGTGAAATGGCTTTAGGTGTATTTAATGTTCAAACATATGGAAACGCAACATTTTAAGCTACTCCTACCACTGGCAACATGACTGACATGCTCATATCAGACAATGACGATTCTTTATTCTTGATACCACTTTATAATGAATTGTTATGACATTGATGACAAGACAAAAGGATTTATGACATCTGTATTCTATATTGGCTTAAAATTAACCAAAAAAACTTTTTTTTGTTCAGTTTCACTTCATCTCACATCCAAAGCTATCAAGCCGCCTTATCAGTAGCTCCATGCCCAAACACGTAGGTCGATATTTCTCATTTTGACACTCTTCTCTTGCTGGCCAGTACTCCACCCAGGTATTCTCACCAAGCAGATACTGGAATCTGAACACAGAAAAATGAAAAATACTTCAAATTTTTACGAGGCAAGGTATTCTACAGTGTATACCATATAGGAATTGGAATACATAAAATGTTAAAGTAGATAATAGTGAACAATAATGTGTGTGGTGTAATTTATATAATTCTGTGTAAAACAGCTATTTCTTGACCTTAAAATTCATGTGTCTTTTTGTAGACATTTATCATGAACAATAGTCTTACCAACTTTCTTTTCACCTGTCCTACTGCTGCAGCAACATGAAACCAAAACCAGAGGTTTATAAAGCGGTCTTACAGCACACAGCAAACTTACGAATCGCCGTCTTTGTAAATATCAGATGATGATCCCATGATCAGGTAGGTTTTGGTTTCTTTCAGATCCAAAGCATCTCTGCAGTGCTGATAACTGATGAATCTGCGAAGTTTGCCTCCTGGAGCCGGATCCTTAGTTCCTGTAATTGAAAAAAAATTATATGAGGAAGAGAGCTTAGAAGACCACCATAAAATGCATGACAAAAGGTTACATGTATCACTGTTTTAATCGCAAAAGCACTATTTATAAATGTATCCATTAATAGTAAAAAAAAAAAAAAAAAAAAAAACTAAGGCATCCTCTGGATTATAACACAATCTGAAATATTGCTACATTATTGTTATAACTTTTAAAATTGCTGCCTTGACAGATGATTTGAAAGTTTTAGTCATCTCCGAGTACATAAATGCCAAACATCCTTACTGATCACAACTCTTAGAGAACAATATAATGTAAACTACAAAGTTACACTAACAACAACAACAACAAAAGAAAACACTACTATCATGTGGACAACTTTTTTTTTTTTTTTGCTGTTTCCGGGACTGTAATCTCTGTAGCAAAAAGGAGATTAGACCCACCAACTTTAATGACCTCCAATATCCGGATAGAGTACATGTCAGTGTTTTCTTCGGCTTTAAAATGTTCCACTCTCACTTTGTAAACTGAAAGGAGAAAAGTTGAAGACTGTTAACTCTCTGGCCTTTCTTTCTTACTTACTCATTCACACATTCACACACACTCTTACCAAAGTCTATTTTGCTAGTTGCTGTGGATTCACAAGCTTTTGTAGCGCGCTGTTCATTGTCGATGTTCTCCTTTTTCTGCTTAGTGCAGCTCTCTGGAAATAAAGATTGGACAGAAAACAAAAATACACATCTGATGACTCAGATGGCAGAGCAAATCCGAATGTTACTGATACCCAGTAATATGCTCAATGTTCCACGCTATTTTAAATACAAGGGAAGAAAAACTGACATATTAAGAGGTATAAAAATACTTTAATCACATAGAGCTCTAGACTGTCTTTTTTTTTAAGCTCATAACTGGATAAAGGAGCATTGGAACTTAGATGTTATCGTGTTTTCCAGTCGTAGTGATGTCTCTCCAGAAAACAGCCACTCTTGCTTAACAGTTTAATTACTTTTTGTCAGATTCCTCCTTAACACTGAAATAAAAAAACACATCCTATTGGTTGTCTCAGTGACTGAGGCATGTTGCTCCAACTGACAACAGGAATGAGAGTTCAGCCCAGTTCACTGTAAATTCACAGAGGGAAAAAGCTCTCGCCTCCAAGATGCTTATGAGTTTGGGGTTGATGTGAGAGTTTGATATATAGTTTAGTTTATATTTATAAATTAGCTTGGTTTCCATTGCTGTTTTCAATTCATCTTTAGGAGATGTGGATAAGGAAAGGTGAATGGAGCAGGTAAAATCAAAAAGGCTTCCACTAATACACCGTTTTTTTTTTCCTCTTCAAGTTGAGGGCTCAAGACAAGTTCTATTGAACCACCAGTAGAGTAGCTTATCCCACCTCTCTCTTGCAACACTAAGTACGTTGAAGTACTTTTAAAGTAAGCACTTTGAATTGCCTTGTGTACGAATTGTGCTCTAAAAATAAACGTGCCTTGCCTTGAGTATCCTAGTTTGATCACAATTCGCCAGTGTCAACGTATCTGATCCTTTTCTGTCTTTTGAGGCTATTGCAAGGACAGTTCACAGGCCAAGAGAGAATAACCAAATTAGTTAGGGCTTCAGGCCTATTATTACACCCATTTTAAAGTATCTTTTTTTTTCTTTCTTGTTGAGGGCTAACTAAAAATTGTGCACTGAAGTTTTTTAAGTAAACTTTACTATCCCATTATGTCAACAGTTCAAATCAAGTTTGTATCTATAAAACAGCAACATATTGGTCTAATAAAACATATTTTTTCCCTGTCCAGCCATTTCTTTGATCAAAACAACCTCTGTCTGGCAAACTGCTTATGGCCAGCTCAGTGTTTAATCTCTATCCGCTATCCAGGTGTGGTAACCGAGTTTACCACACCTCCTTGGATTATTTCAGACCATAATTCGAAACACAGTCTTTCTCTAAACCCAGACAAATTCTGAAGGTATCCACAATAAACGCAGTTCTTGTTCATTTAAAAGTGTAAGTCTGTGTGCTGTTTTAGTCCTCGTAGCTGATGTCACATCAAGCGGTCCACAGGTGCATTTTGTTAATGTATGCCATGGAGTCCAAGCCTTTGACCTTCACTGATCCTAAAATCAAACTTTCTGCAGCTGTTGATTTGGCTCCTTTCTTTTAAAATAGTGACTTTTGTTTTCATCGTGTATAAGATTCAGAGTACTGTACAAAATGCCAAGGCACTTCTTTAATAAGTTCATAAATCACAAATGCATTCTTTGGAAGATTAAGTAATCATATTACCTTCAGCGCAAACACGTACATCATCTACAGAAAGGATCAGGAGCTCTCCACTACCTCTCTCAGGGCGATAAAATTTCACACAACGTTTCTCTGTAACAAGAAAGAAAAGAATAATTTAATATTTAGTAAGAATTAGAGAAGACTCATAACACATGTACATTAGAAAGTTATCTAAATTTTAGAAGAAGCAAGAGAATTTTTTTTAATGTATTTTTGATCATTGAATAAGTTTAAGTAAAATACATTGAGAGACTTACTGTTATAGTATTCATAGATCGACACGGCAGCTGGTTGCAAGACACCCACTTTCATTTCCTGTTCAATTCTGAAAGAGATCTCCTCAGGCCGTGTGTTAGAAACCTGTAGAGGGGGACAACAAAGGTACACTAAGTGTGGAGAATAGAATTTCTGCAGGCATGAATGTTTTGTAACATCAATGTTAATGTCAGTTTCCACAACTAATATCTGTAAATGAATATGTTGAGTCCCTAACTAGGTGACCAAATTATGGAAGCAAACACACCTTGAGCTCTGTTTGTTGACAACAGCAGTATAAATAAGTCATGTTTCACTTAAAACTTTGGTTCCATGTAAGTCAACACTCAAGTGGACAGTATGCAAACTGTCTCCCCAAATAAGAGACAAGCTTTTGTTGTACCGGCTACCATGTTTAAGATTTGTTTGGGTGAATGTAAGCCCTACCTGACAGCTCTCAGTCTTCTACTTTTCTTGCATTTACCACACATAGCTGTTTTTGTAGGACAGTCTCACTTTGGACCATTCACCAGAGGACTGCATTTAAATTTGAAAAAGGGCGCCATAGTAAAAGTCTTACCTTTTTAAGGTAAATGATGAGAGAACCTTTTTCTGAGAGAGCTTGGTCTGTCTCATAATTTGAGATAATGGGAGCATGTCCTGAAGACAACTACATGCAAAAAGAGTTTAAAATTACAGGTTAATACAAATATGCTCAGTTTGAAAATAGTGTGAACCTGTAGACTATAGGTTTGTATGCATGTCTTACCGATTCCAGGTCATTTTTGTTAAAAGTGTAGCCCGTCGGTAAACCAATATCCAAGATTGTCATAGATGCACTGCGTTCTGTATTTTTATACCTGCACACAGAAACAAATGATAGAAAAGATAAAGTCTAGAAAGAAAGTACAAAGCCTTTATAAAGATTATGAATGTTCTACACATGATTTTATCCCTGAGGAAACTGGTAACAGGGGAAAGGTAATTATTTTCAGCCTGCATTAATGTTGACCATGGTAAACAGAAGAATGGTGAATAAAGACAAAATACGGCCAGATTCAAAGACAGGGAAAAAAGATCAATCTGAAATGCCCTGTGTAGAAATTAAATATTGTGTCAAGAGATGGTAACGTGAAATTCCAATTGCCACCCTTGCTACAATTTGGAATTTATGTATCTGTGGAGAATTTTGCTGTTGGGTCTGAGCCGATTTAACAGCTGATCAGTACATACTTTGTTAATACTCAATTAAAAGAACCACTTAAAGATAAACAAAGCTCTTGTCATAGTTTTTTTTCCAAACCCTGATAGTTTTTATGAGAGAAAGGGTCCATTACTGAACATTGCCACATATGACATTAGAATTGTTGATGGTACTTACAAAACCTTTATTGTCAGCTTGAATGTTTTCTCACCATCTGTGATTTTCTCTGTAGAAGTAAAAATATTGAATGAGTTTTGTTTAAGCTCTACCCCACCCCTCAGAACAGCAAAATATAAACATGACATACTAATGTAAGGAAGCAAAAAAAATCACTATAACAGAAACCAACATCAACAGATTGGAAGCAAAAGGAACAGAAAAGGGCACAATTACCTGGGATAAGCTCCAGGTTCAGGTCAAACATCTTACAATCACTTTTAGTTTTTTCTGGGAGAGCATAATACAGTGACACCATCTATGAAACAAACAAAAATCCAACTTAATTGAGTAGGAACATTGTCAAGGCCCAAAAGAGGGCTCTATTTGATGCCAACACCCACTATCTTTAGATTATGACTTTATTGTCATGTAAATACATGAAATACACAAAATTACTCCTCCGCCTTTAACCCATTGGCACCTGTTGAACACACACATTCACACTCATGAAGACAGATGCCATTTATCTTGTTTTCTCTGTATATTAATGATATAGGTAAGGGCCTAAATCCAGCTAAGGTACATCTATATGCAGATGATACCATTATATGCACTGTTAGTACCTCAGTGCAAGATGCCTTGGATTCTTTACAAACGTCCTTCATATCCATTCAAAATGCATTATTGCAGTTAAAATTAGCACTTAACACAAATAAAACGAAGTATATGATTTTCACACGATCAAGAGCATGTCCTGATGGTAACTTAACAACACTTGATGGTACCTTCCTGGAGCGGGTTATTTCTTACAAATATCTTGGTATTTGGTTAGACCAAAAGCTCACATTTGAAGTGCATATCAATAATCTTTTAAGAAAGCTAAGGCCTAAGGTTGGTTTTTATTTTCGTATGAAAAAATGTTTTTCATTTTTAGCAAGAAAAAGGCTGGTCCAGAGTACTTTTCTCTCAGTGTTGGATTATGGTGATACAATTTATATGCATGCGCCCTTATGCTTCCTCAAGAAGCTGGACGCAGTTTATCATTCTGCATTGCGATTTGTAACAGGTGCCCCCTCAAGAACTCACCATTGTGATCTATACTCTAAAGTCCAATGGCCATGATACTTTTTATTGCTAAGGCATTGTTGGGTAAACTTCCCCATTATATCTGTAATTTATTGACTCTTCGCACTTCATCTTATGGTACACGTTCCTCACAGAAGTTGTTACTTCAGTCTTGCACTCCTCGTACTGAATTAGGGAAGACAGACTTTTCTTTTTATGCTCCTCACCTATGGAATGAGTTGCAGAATATATTGTGTATGGATTCTCTGCCCTCTTTGGAGACTTTTAAGAGGGAAATTAATGCTGTTTACACAGAGGAATGTCATTGTTTTTAAACATACACCACATAACCTTGATCTGATGCTATGTTTTATGTAGGCCTAAGTTTATCATTATTATTTTCTCTCTTAATGTATTTTTTGTAAGTTTATTTTCCTTATTATATGTTTTGTGTCTGTCTGCGTCTGGAACTGTATGTAAGCTGCCATTTTGACCAGGACTCCCTGGCAGAAGAGACTCTTAGTCTCAATGGGACAATCCTGGCTAAATAAAGGAAAAAAAAAAAATATATATATATATATATCCTATGTGTTTTCTGAATGTCTTTGTGATAAAGACAGACCTCTTTTCTCCCTTTTCTATTTTTGAGAAAATGTACAAAGAAGCAAGACCCCTGAGATTTAAATTAGAACCAAAAGAACCAAGAAAATTAGCAGAGGAAAAACCCCAACCACACAATTCCCAACCTTTACTTCCCTAATGCTGCGTGTACACCAAGGGCAACCTACGCTACCTGGTAGCGGAGGTAGCTGGAGAAGCTTCGCTTGAGAATTCGCTTTGGTAGCTTTGTTCGCTCGTGACGTCACATTTAGAATGTTCAATTTTTAAAGGCCCCGCGGCTGTGCAGCACCCCCGCGAAAAAGAACAAATGAGGAAAGAGAGGGCAGGGACACGAATAAACGTGTTGTTATTTACAATTTGTTATACAAGATATACATCACATTACAAATGATGTAAAACTACATTGGGTACACCTGAGAAGAGCAGGAATAGCAGAGGCAGCTGTGAAAAATAAAATAAATTCGAAATAAAATCTGAAATAAATCCAAAATAAAACTTAAATGCGTGGGGTTAGAACACTATTGTACTGAAGCACTCGACACGGCAATTGCAACAGTCTCAGGATTAAACGACTATTGTTTGGATAGGGCCTAAACTAATGGCCAAAGAACCAGTCAAAAAGTGTTGTTGCAATCCCGCTGAAACTATGTAGTTTTAACATTGGCTCTTGCCTCTGTGTCCGGAGCAAATGAAATGCTCTCCCGGTGCCTTATAGTGTTTTTCTCCAAAAGGGTGGACAGATTCTGATTTCTGGAGAATTTTTGCATGTTTTTGTTGCTAGAGCTCTGCCTGCAGTATCAATCTGGACTGTTTTATTTCGAAAAGGCTTGAATTACCTATCAAAGCTTACCCACAGCTATGTATTTAAAGTATTTTAATGAGAAATGACCAATGTAAAATTAGACAAAAATTAGGTCAATTTTGGGGTCCGCACTGGGTTTCACATGTATGAAAGTTATTGCACCAATTTTAAAATTTGAGGGAACAAAACCAGAATCATCTAAATGGCAGGTAGAAACATTGTTTTTCATAAATGAGGCAAGCGATAGCAGTTAAAGTTAGAAGGTTACTTAATTACATAACAATCTAAATAACGCTGGATTCTAAATGAGATATAACAAATAGACTTGCTCTGCTAGGTACAATCAACCTGTGTCCTACAGCACTCTACAGCCATGTTATGAGGATGCATTGCTGTGAAACTACCATTAGCCTACAGTAGGATCGTATATATCTGCGACTGTACACACTGGCCAATAACATAAAAAACCAAACTGCATCATACTCACCTTGAAAACTGCTTCTCCTGTTCCTGTAGCAGTCAGTTGTATATCCTTGTTTATACCTTGGAACTGTTGCGATTTAAATTGGACAGTTGTTTACATACACAAATACATACAAATGCAATACATATAAAGATATACACACATTTATCACACACAATTATTATTGATTAGAAGATCATTTTAAGTGAATATATATACAACTGATGATTTCAGATAACACATTTTCTCACCTTATCCGTTCTTGCTTGATAGTGATTTTGCTGGTTAATTTTGTACTTGTCCAGCAGTGACTTGCCTGGTAATAATATGTCAACATTCATATTATATGGTGGTTCTCTTGCATTGGTCCAGTAAGCTGCTACTGCCTGATACACCATTATAGTCGCCTTAAGACGGAGACAGAAGCAAAAGCTCAATTCGCAATTTTCTGACATAAAACTGAAAATCTGAATTTTAAAATCATGATTCACATTCGCACAAAACCATATTCATAGAGAGAGAGTTAGATGTTACCTGAGTTGATCCATAGCCTCCTCCCACCTTTTGCCTTTGGCTGAGCCATCTCACTACAGATTTTGCATTTTCAAAGTCCTTTAACAAAAAAAGGCAACAAAAACTTAAAATAAGAACATATTCATTGTAGCCTGAGTATATTTCATCAACTAAGACGCCTTTTGAATGCTCGAGATTAACCTAGAGACAAATGTAGTCAAACAAACGCTGACCTCAGCCTTGACAAGTGCAAGGAGAGCATAAGCTGTGGCCTCCAGTGTGAAAATGTCTCCCTTCTCCACAGGCCAGTGGGATCTGTCTGTTGAGGACACATACAGTGTACTTATATCCATCATACACTGACTTGATTTGATCATTTTCCATTTTTAGAAGTATTATGTGAGAACCTTGGGCAGCAAACTTGAAGAGAATCTCCTTCTTCAGTTTATTTTCATTTGCCAGGGCATATGATGTCATTGCAACAGCATAAGGATTGGTTAACTGGGGGAGGCGCCTCTCCAGGTAGGACGTTGCTTTCTGTATACTGTTTGGCAAACTCTGTGCAGAAGACAAAGATACTTTATAAGAGGAAAACGTTGACAATAAATCCTGTGTAAGCTATAAATGGTGAAGCTACAGCTCCCATTGTGATCCTTAGGGCAGCTTATCCTAATTATTCTGACTGAATATCTGACTACAATGAGATTATAAAGATAACCTTTTCCACCCCAATATTTCAGTAGGTTAAGTCCAATCGTGAACACTGTTAATTATAAAGCACTTCTGTGCAAACAATGGCATAAAGAAAAGAGGGCAGCAGAAAGACACAATGTGTTGATGGGTTACTTACATTAACAGAAGAAGAACATAATGTTTGTGACTCCTGCATGGCAATCAGGCAGAAAGCTGTCATTGAAGCATCTGAATCTACACCGCCCACATCACCCTACACACACATACATTGACATATAAACAAATATATGTTACACCTCTCTCTCTTTCTTTACATATACATATGATGTTTAAATATGTTATGAGAACTTTTGGACCTAAATTAAGAACTGATATTACTAAAATACATTCACTTACAATCATGTGTTTTTCATACACACTTCCGATTTCCACAAAAACCCCATCAGGTTGCTGAGTGTTAAGAATGAGAAACTTGACGGCATCGCAGATCACACTTCTATCAATTACCACGAGACTATAGGCTATTGAGAACACCTTGGTAACATATGCAGTCAACCTTTTGGTGGAGAAAAAAGTAGAGTTATAGCACAGTGAAGTGTTGAAAAGAAAACTGATTAAGTCATTTATCATTTGCCTTAGGGTTCATTTTCTACATGGACAGTCCATAAAATATTGAATTTACTATCTCGCCATAACTCAGAGTAAAGGACGATGAGCAATACCTATGTACAATGTTTGTGTGCCTCACCAGGTGGTGCTTTGCCATGATTGAAAAATAGTAAAGGATCCATCATTTTTCCGAAATGCAAGTTCTTTGTTAAAACCTGGACAAAACAACCAGAAAAATATTTTACTTTACCATTGTTTCCTTAAACATATGAGCAACTGGACACTAGTTGCTAGTTTAAGGAGAATTAAATGTTGATGTAAGTTTACCTTTTTAGTGCAATATTTTCTCAGTATTCAGATAGCATACACATTATAGTATCTGTGCTTATAAAGACATCTGCACAAGCTTACCAGATTTAATGTGTCCTAAGGCTTTGTCGCGCTTCTCAAACCCTACATCTTCCCACCGGTTGGTTTTGTCCAAATATGAGGTTGCAATGACAGGCAGAGTCATGCCAATCATGTTCTGCTCTCCACAGCCGTCGGGCTCTTGGATCAGAGATCCCATGGACTCCCCACTGATGCCGTACTCAAACAGTGAACTCATCTGCTCTATTCCTGTGTGAACAGATATAAAGTCCGCACAAGCTTTGAGATCATTTTATGCAACAAAAACAAATGGTTTGAGCACACATGATCAAAGTATGTTGTCCAGAGAATGTCCAAGTTATCTGTACTGCCTATCTCCATGTTTTATATGGCCAACTGTGTCCAGCTAGGTTTCAGGTCTGTTAAATATCATGGGGCAGATGTATTAATGGGCACGCCTGGCATATTCAACCACTTTACAAGTAGTAAACAAGTCACTGTAATGTTTATGGTTTAAACTTTGTATCTTGGTCTCACCTGTCAAAGAGACTAGTGTGCTTGAAGGTGTGTTAGGAACCAAATCAAGGGGGTTTATTTCACTTTTGATAGTCTCCACTTGTTTACCACCTGAGGAAGGAGACAGTGAGAAAGCATGCTTCGAAAAATAAAATGAGACATTACTGAATTTAACTTATTGTGGCATCTTAAGAGGTAAACTTAAGTTTACCTTTCCTGCCAGGGTCCAGTGTTATATCAAATGGAGATTTTACCAGTACACCTGGGGGCTGGAAAGACAGTAGTTAACAAACAAATAGTCCACTTCCTGTCAAGAAACTAAAAATAACTCAAAATAAAAAGCCGCCAGTGCCACAAAAATCCTTAGAAAATATGCACTATATTTTGCTAATGTCATGCACTGTCACTGTATTTACAACCCGAATTTCCAAAACATTAAGACACTGTGTATAACTTGAATTAAAACAGATTGCAATGATTTGCAAATGTCGTCCTCAAAAGATATATCAGATGTTGAAAGTGAGATGTTTTCCCATTTCATGAAAAAATATAGCTGTCTCCAGATTCTCCAGTCTTTTGATGATATTTTGTACTGCAGATGGAGGAATATTCAAAGTCTTTGTAATTATATATTCAGGAACATTATTCTGTAATTGCTCCACAATTCAAAGACAATGTTATTGCTGATCCTCCATCTTTACCTCTGAGAGACTGTCTCTCCAAAAAATGCTCTTTCTATACCAAATTGTGTTACAGATATGCCAGTTAACAGAATTAGCTGCAACACATTTGACCAGCTTTTTTTTAGTGCCATCTATCTTTCTAGCCTTTTGTTGCCCCTGTCCCAACTTTCTGAGATATGTTGTTGCCATCAAATTTAAGATGTGCAAATATCTTTCATGACATTGGTAAAACAATTCGCTTTCAAGATTTGATAAGTTTATCATGATCTATTGTGAATATCATTTTGATTTATGAGATCTGCAAGTCACTACATTTTGTGTTACAGTATTTACATTCTAAACTTCAGGTCCAACTTTTGTGGAATTATTGTATTTCAAAATTTCAAGATTCTTAGGGGGGTTAGGCTCTGTGTGGTGGCTAATTGATGTGAGAAACTAATGTCTCATGCTTTCTGAAGTTGAATTCTGGCTTTGTCATATAAATGTTGGGGCTGTCAAAAGTAACGCTTTAAAAACCAGTTAATGAAAATTTAGATGTAAGATTAATATAGACGCATTCTGTGAATACGACCTTGGTCGACCCATAGTGCAGGAAACTATAGTGAATATAGTTTAACCTTGTGGAAAGTAAAATAGATAAGAAAAAAGTTAATTTTCAAATTCCTGACAGATGGATCTCTTGACAAATCAACGTTATCTCTCAGAACAGTCGATGTGAATTGAGTTCTCACTGGAGTATGTCTGATCTTAAATATTGCTTGCTAGCAAAACACACGGCTGATACAAAGATCTGCACTCCCTCTCTATGAGACCACACTCATAGAGAGTAGTTTGCAACAAAACGTCTTGACAACTTTACCTGCGTCAAGGTTAGACACAGTTACAATACGTAAGATAATTCCCCCTTTGTGAATGTCACACATGTGAAACTGTTACAAATAAGATTTTACAAAGAAGACATTATGCCCCTCTGTTTTGCTTGTTGGGCTTGAGTTTACCATGATGAGCTTTCAGCATAAATTTTTTTGAGAATTCTAAAGAACACTCTGGATATAACTATTCAGGACAATTTGTTTGGGATTTTTTGCAACAATAAATGTCATGTGCATTTTCATAAAGCAAGCATATTTGTCTGGCCCTATTTTGATAAGAGTATTAAAAAATATCCCTTTGAGGTGCATTTAGAACATATATTTGGAGCGTGATTATTAAGTCAGGATGGATAATCATTTTGTAAATAAATACATACATATTGATTATCCATGGCCCTTTTATGTACACACACACAGTTTATATAAAACTGATGTTTCCAAGTCAGTTGTCTGACTAAATATTAAAAGAGGATTAAATTGCTGGGTCATTTTACTGCCGCAAAATAGCACACCACAATCATAAGAGAACATCCATTCTTCTTACCACCACGCGAAGAGTCTTTTTGATTCCATCATTACGGTATGAGTTTTTAACAGATGCTTTGATCTCAATGGAGAGTTCCGGACTCTTCATAGGTATAATGATAAATGGTACAGATCTTGTAGTTTCGGGCCCAACTTGAACCTCCTGCTGAAACCACCCTTTCTTATAAGCTGCACTGCAAGCACTGCTGTCTTCTTTGAGCTCCACACGTACCTTCAAATGAGTAAAGATGGGGAGGTGGACACAAACATGGATGACTTTTACACAAATACAAATTACAGGCAAAATGTTATGGTAATAATATGCGGATGTTTACCCTCGGACAATGGTGCATTGAGTATATGAAATTATGTAAAATCTCATAATCTACCTTGACAAAGTGCAAACTCAAGGAACAGCGAGTAGCGAGTTTTGTTATTTTAAATAATGACTGATCCTTACAAAGAAGACAAAAAAAAATCTAAAATTAAATAAAACATTTTTGAGGATGAAAGAAAAAAAAGAGTTTTGTAATTATTATTTTGCAAATAGTTTTGTCGCCACCAGCAACCTCGGTACTAATATAAGAGAAACATGAGGACTATGAGAAATATAGAACTGAAGCCATGCTGGCTCAAACATCGAACGGATTGACAAGGTGTCAGCAGGACCTTCAGATGGTAAGTCGGCTACTGCTACAAGGCATTCATGGAATAGAGTGGAGAATTTCACATTGTTGGATTGCTACTATTCCAGCAATCCAAGTAAGATGGGATATATAAGGTTGTTAACCTAAGGTCAGACAGTGCTGATCATGAAAGAACACCAGAACGGGTTGGTTCCACCCAACTACTGGCCAATAACCTGCCTCTGCAGAACATGGAAGCTCTTGTCAGGCATCATAGCAGATAAGATGAGTTGGTGTATGGTTCAATACTTAAGCGGGGCACAGAGGGGAATTGGGAGTAACACCAGAGGAGCTAAACACCAGCTACTAATCTACAGAACTGTCAGTCAAGACTGTAAGATCAAACATACAAATCTAGCCTACGACTCAATGCCACACACGGATACTGAAATGCTAGGAGCTCTACAACATCAACAGGACAATAAGAGCCTTCATCAGGAACTCAATGGGAATGTGGAAGACATCCTGGAGACCAATTCCAAGCCAATTGCACAACTAAACACCAAATGTGGTATCTAACAAGGAGAATCTCACCACTCACTAACTACAATATCTCTGTGAATTCCATCAACTATTGTCCCCTACATTTTTTTAAAAAGCCAGATAAATCCTGAGAGATTGTTGTACACAAGCAACAAATTAGAAAAAAAATATTACTGAATGACTCACAGTGATAGTCTCTAAATCGTAGTTGTGGAGAATTGCTTTGACTTCCAGTTGCTCTCCTTGGACAGCAGCATATGGTAGCCTGAGATCAATGAAGAATGGCTTCCAGACAATGACTTCCAGTGGCTTGGCCACACAGATGCCTTAAACAGAAAATATAAAAAAAGAAAACTAAATGTCTGATAGTACACAAAGTACTGTGTTTTTACTACAGTCCTCAGTTTCTAATTTTCTCACAACAAAATATTTTATTGCAATAACAGTTCATATTATCATGCTAAGCATGCAGTGGCAGTGTAAAAACAGCAGCAGAATATGGAATTAGATTAAAAAAAAAATCACTTTTATATGTGTTTAAGTTTATTTAACAATCACTGTTATCACCACGAGGGTTTAATTACTCTACTGTTACAATGTAGTTGTTGTCAGGTTTATTTTACCTGAGGACACTGTATGTGCCGTCAATACTGTTTGTCAGAAGAGACGCTGCAGCGCCACACAAAACACTTGAAACATTTCCCTTAACAGAATGTCAATTTACAATAAAATTTCATATCAAGCTAACACACACATTGCATTTGGCTAAACAAAACCCGCAATTGATAAAGCAGCTGAAAATGTATGCTGTTTTTGTGAACTATCAGTTCATGTAAAGAGTCACATCATATGTAAATATAACCAATATCCAAACACAGACTTTTTCAAAGGGAATTTTATCAGATGACATTTTAAATCAGAGACTGCTGATTAGCATGTAGTCATGTAGCATGTAAGGTTTTATTCCAGCCACTATTCGTGACTCATTGAGCCGTCTCGTAACAGAAGCAGGAAACGGCTTTATTATGTCTTCACTTGTACAATACAGTATACAAGAGCAGAGGTTGTAGGAAAGAAGCAAACAAATGTAAACTGGTGACACTGGTTAGCAGAAGGTAACTTTAGTATTACAACTGATGTTATGATAGTACATATGCATAGTTTATACCTATATATTAAGTGTATCGCAATACTGTATGTAAATACTAGTGTAAAATGTTCCTCTCAAGACAGTGTAATAACTGAGAAGGGCATATACGGTATGTGCAATGAAGGGTCGAGAAAGAGAGGAACTTTAAACATTGCCATTACCTACGCAAAAGTAAAAATCACTCCACTTTGATTATTGTTAAGAAGCTGAAAAACTAAAGTAAGTAAGAAAAAGAGTTCTTACTGTGAGTTTGTGACAGGCTAATGCCAGTCATCTGCCAGGTTGTGATTGAGTCCGGCAAAGGAACAGTTCGCTCAAGTGATGCGATTTTACTAAAAAAGAAAAACATTTTTATACACAAAATTACTTTCAGAGAAACTTTTGTGATGGCAATATTTTTTTCCTTGTATTGTTTTCTATTGCCGTCCTTACCAGCCCTTATTAGTTGGCGGGCAAGTAAGTGAAACATCAGTCCAATACCAGCTTTCAGGAAAATTAGTACGAGTAGTGATTTCATTCCTGTCAGTGTATCCGTCATCTCTTTCGCCTGAGAAAGTCATCAAAAGATTAATACTTTTCATGATTGGCTTAATTTCCCTTTTTTTTTTAATACACAATGACAAATGGAACGCAGCTACCCCCCATCCTTCAGTCTGTACCCATCTCTTACTGCGGGCTAGATGAAGGACTTCCTTCTTGTGATCATCTCGATGTTTTGTCATCTCCTCACAGCAGTGTAGAAAGGCCTTGCTGCATTTCAAATTATTCTCAATGTATTCACTGCGTCTCTGACAGTCGTATGAAACAGGGACCTCCCGCATACCATCCAAACAGCATTCTTTTTCTTCTTTTTCTTGAAATTGACTTACTGACAAGAAAAATGGTTGAGAAAAAAAGAGAGAAAATGTGCTTATAGGCATTCACATGACACATGCAGTTCTTTCTAACTCACTGATATTTCCAGTGTTTACTTCTGTCTAATGCATGTTTATACATGCTATGTTGCTGTGTTCTTTGCAGTGTGTACTATGCTTATTGTGACTGTACTGTTCGCTGGTGGTGGGAGTTTTTGCCAAGCCATCAATCTAAACAAGGATTTGTTCCTAATGGCTTGTTTGGATGAATTAATAAGATAATAATAAAAACAAAGATGTTGTTATTGCCAAGGGTCCTCTACCACCTGGGGTCCGTTTCACGTAGCAGGTTCAACCAACTCTGAGTCTATTCCTGATCTCTGAGTTGATCTACTCTGAGATAGAAAACTCTGAGTTTTCGGTTCCACAAACGCTGATTTAAGTGAGGTTAATCAACTCTGAGTAAGTTCACCTTGAGTTTAGCGCGTGCACCACAACTTTAAAAAGCCAGCATCAATGGAGCCCCGATTCGACGAGTCGCCTTGGCAACGGGGAAGAGGGGGGGCTACGTTTTTCACCAACCTCGAATTGGAAATCTTAATGCGCTCATGCGGCGAGTTTCAATACGTTTTTAGAAATAAGTGCAACACCGCTGCAGCTGCAAAAGTGTAAGTTTAAATGTAGTCCTTTGCAATCACAATAATATTACAGGGAAACTACTTGAATGGTAGCCCATTCATTTATTTCATTTAGGTGCAATCACGCAGGGGAGAAGCGCTCTTGGCAGCAGTTTAAGATGAAATATAAAAACATTGTTCAAACAGGTGAGACCTCGGCATGGAGGTATCTCATTTTGATCATGTTTTACACTGTAACATGAATATTAAGTGGCTATTTGACTGTGCAGTTATTTGAGTCCCGACATAATGCTGTTTTCACACACATAAACTATGTCTTCTCATCTATACCATCCATCCATCCATTATCTATACACCGCTGAATCCGTCAGTCGGGTCGCGGGGGGGCTGGAGCCTATCCCAGGCGGTCAATGGGCAAGAGACGGGGTCCACCCTGGACAGGCCGCCAGTCCATCACAGGGCCACATAGAGACAAACGAGACAAACAACCAATACACACTCACAGTCACTCCGAAGGACAATTTAGAGTCATCATCTATATCATGTTCTGTTAAATAATTAAGCCTATTTAAACTAACACAGACTTCTACTGAGCCAACAGAAAGAAGGCAGATGCCCGTAAAACGGGTGCACCCGTGCCCAGCACCGCCACCTCTAACGGGAGGCCAGTGGCTGAGGGAGTCCCCGGAGGGAATCCACCCCCAAGACACAAGTGCCTTTATAAAATATAATAGGCCTATATATGTCTTTTTTAAGCCTATTCATACAAATATTTATTTGTCTTTTATGTCTTTTTTTTCTTTTGTCCCAACACATTCTGATGGTGCCGCTCAAAAAGATAATTGTCTGTAAATGCAAAAATCTATGCGCGGTCTGATAACCATCTCCGACGAATATTTATTTCTCTGCGCAATAATGCTGCACCTTCATCCACGGGATCGTTGTCAAAAGGACATGTTTGTGAAAAAAAGTCGCCTCCTACTGTGCCTAATGGACTTCTAGAAGTAGAAGAACTCGCTCTGCTGACTGAATGAATGAGGAAATCAAATGGCGTGTGTGTCTGAAAGAGGGCGGAGACGGAGAGAAACTCAAGGTTTCTTGAAGAAAACCTGGTCCCGACCAGGTTAGGTTCAGAGAGTCTGTTACTCCGGTAACTGACCATGAGGTTAAGTTACCTCTCTTTGTGAAACAGGCTAGAGTTACCCCTCTTTCTCGGGGTTGAGTTACCTCCCTTTGTGAAACGGAAAACTCAGGGTTTCCCTCATTTCAGGGTTAACCAACTCAGAGTTTTCACTAAACCTGCTACATGAAACGGACCTCTGAAAAATAAGGACACTTAGATCCTTCCACGTAAACTTGCTGACAAACTGATCAACATTAGATTTAACCCTATGGTCTATGACTATCTGATAGATTTTCTCACTGACAGGCCGCAAACTGTAATATTTTGAGATCTCACCTCATCTAATATTGATGAACACTGGCACTCCAAAAGGTTATGTGCACAGCCCTATGTTCTACACAAAATTATGGTTATGGTTGTACTGCTTCACACAAAGACTAATGATTACAATAGGGCCAAACTTGCCCAACAATACATCATAACAAATTAGTCTCAGTGTTCATTACACAGCCCTATTTTCAAAAAGGTAAAAGAAAAAAAAAAGTTAATGAAGGGGCTTCTGCCTTCACACAAATTGGCTTGCACAAACTTATATTCATTTGTTATAGCCCACTGAAATTGATGGGAATACTGCTAAAGGAGGTCAAATTTATCAATGCTTTGATCTATGAAGGTTGGATTTTGTGTTCTGCTCTTCAGCTCCTCTGAACTGTACATTTCTGACTAAAAAATCTGGCCAACACATGGTCATGACAGCTCAGAACTGCAATATCTGTAATGATTTAAAAAACATCCCTAGTTTAGGTTTCTACTCATGTTTTCAGTTAGTCATCCTACAAACAATTATGAAGACCTGAACTGTAATGCAGAAGTTGAATGAGTGAATGAGTGGTTATTGGATTATTTGAGCTATGATTCTTACATAAGCTGGTTCTGACGTCCATTATGGTGCTGGCTCGTTTCCTTCTCCTGGAAGTAGGACACTCAGAAACTGGAAAAGCAAAGGGATAAATTAGTTTAACAGAATCCTGCAAGTATAACGGCATGCCATTCTATTGTTAAAATAAAAGAGTGGTAATATTGACAGAGTAGAAACAAAAATGTCCTTGTTTCTGAACCTATCAAAGGGCTTAACAAAGGCTTCCTACAGCAATGATTTGCTTATGTGGTTACATCAGGCATTGATGAATGACAGTTCTTGATGCAGTGTCATCTGATCGTAAATCATAGGAGTCCAACCTAGGCTTGCACCCTTGCCAATTTCACCTTGAATATACTCTAGATTCCATTAATGGTTTAAAGTGAACATGAAATATCCAGAATGAGTATGAGCAGCATGCCAAACCGCCACAACATAGTTTACAGCTGAACATTTCTGCTTGGATAATGCTTATTGCCTACAACTTTGCAACATCACAGACTATGCTGACTGTCAGTTCCTCGGCATTATTTTTTTGGTATTTCCATGTTAATAGGTGCAGTTGTAGGAAGTGTGGTAAAGTGTCAACTAAGGCAGAGAACATCTCCTTCAAGACCAAGAAGAAGTAATGATGCTTACATACTCCTCCTTTCTTTGAATATAATAAGTGAAGTGCATTGGCGGTGGTAAATGCAAACTATAGTGAGCAGTAGTCAGAGCAGCAAATGGATACTTTTGGTTATCCTGTCAGTAAATCATGAAATTCTGATCAACACAAAATACCATTAGCCCCCTGAGCTGCCTTTTCACCATTTATATGTTCAAGAGATTTAGGACTGGACATTTTTAATGATGATTTAGACAATGATAAATCAGAGGGGGGAGAGAGAAGCAGATTGCAGTTTGATAGACGGCATCAGAATCCAATACTGGATACTGTTTTTCCAAGATTGTACGTTCTAGAGGCCACTAAAACTTTTCATATTTGTGTCAAAACTTTTAATTAATTGGTTGCAATGTGGGTGTGAAGAGTATTTCAAGCAATATGTAAAAAAATGTTCCAGAAAAAGATCCCCTACCCCACCTTTAAATGGTGTTACAGTGCCCCCCCCCCCCCCCCCCCCCCCCCCTTTTTCTGTCCTCTCAAACTCCAGCTGGTCGAGGCAGATGGCTCCCCTTCCTGAGTCTGGTTCTGCCAGAGGTTTCTCCTGTTAAAAAGGGAGTCGTTCCTTTCCACAGTCGCCTCAGGCACGCTCAGGACGGGAGATTGGACTGAAGACAAGTTTCGGTACAATCTGTTGGTTTCCTTAGCTAGGAAATTGTTTTTGAATTGGCTCTATATGAACGAATTGGATTATTTTATAAATAATTATGATTACAATTAATTGAATTCCAATTGGCTTAAATTGGACTTTATTATTTAAGTGCCTTGAGATGACATTTGTTGCATTTGGCGCTATATAAATAAAAATGAATTGAATTGAATTGTGAAGTGTGGCGAACAAATCAAAACCTTTTTGCAATTTTGTTGCTGGCCAGGAAAAATAAACAGTGATCACTCATTCAAGATCGATGGATTTTTAGGGAAGCTGAAAATGGTCACCTTTCCCTCCTTAGCAAAACACATTTTCTTGAAAATATAGTACTAGTATTATAGTAATGCATATAATACTAGTTCTAAACTACCCCATCTCAAAATCTTTTGGAATGTGTTGCACACCTGAAATGCATTTACAAATTGATATGTATTGATAAGTTAAATTGAGTAAATGGGACAATTTATGAAATATCTTTGGTTCATATTGTCTGCAAAGAAGTTTTTTTTTTATTAATTTATATGTATACAAAGTATTTTTGTATCTATCTATTTTTTGGAATTATTCAAAAATAAAAGATTTAAGACATAAGTAGTGTCACCTGTTCTGTCAGGGGTCCCACCGAGGTTGCTCGTCTCCAACAGAAGCCCTGCATCGTAAAACACTTTCATGTTGTTTTCCCCTCCACCTGCTGTGCAGCCTGGGTCGTATTTCTCCACCGTCTCCCAAATCTAAGCAGAGTGAAGTCAGTCAACATACACTCACTACGCTCATAGAGTGATTATATTTGGGGTTATGAGGATTACTCAGTGACCCTTTATTAACACAGAAAAAATACATTTACGCCATTGATGTGCAGTAAAGTCTCATGGCCAGCTTGTGCTGTGTTATTGCTCTGCATTTACATGAATTGCCATCAAGATGATGATACAAAGGCCAGGTGCATTCAAGTTATCTGGAAAACTTTAACTTTTGACCCAGATTTAACCAACTTTAGCGCACATAACTATTTGGAAATTTATTTAACAAAGAAATGTAAAAGTGGTGTACTGCAAGCTAATGATGGTAGGATGTCCAGTGAGTTTACTAATCTACTGTAAAGAAGTTGGTCTGAAGTTGTAAATGGACAATATATTCCAGTGGCTTTTGTGATTTTTCATTAAACATGTTTCACCTGTTTCATCATTTGCTACGGTTACTTTTGGCTGCTGACAGAGTTGTAAATCTGCACCCAAATATTTGAAAGCTATCTAAAGTGTGCTTGGTGATTAAAATCTCATTTTCCTGTGGTAAAAAGGTTACATGTGTTTGTTAATTCTTCACACAGACTTCATCTTCACCCAGTATAAATCATTTTCAGAGACAATACAAAGAACTTGCCTTTTTCTGTGTCAGCTGATTCTTGTCGTTTAATACGTAGACACTTTTGTCAACTGCCACCAATCCCACTGTTGCTCCAGTATCTCCTGTAATCTTTAGTTTGAATGACCTGCGAGGTTCATAGGATGAAGCACTTCCCATTACCTCCAGCTTCAACTAAAGGAGGAATGAAGAAAAGAAAATGAAATTATACAAATGCCTACAACATCATCTTTTAACACACATCAGTGGTGTGTCTCTCACCGTTCCCATGCAAATGTCGTCTACATTGACCCAAACAGAGTCTGATACCAGTTCACCACCACTTGTGTGGTAGTAAGCTAAAATGCGGAACGATGGCAGCATGTCCTTGGTAAATTCAATCATCTGGGATATCTGGTTTAGGGCATTGTTCTCAAATCGGTAAGATCGCATCACTTGACCTCTGCTCAGTATCTGGAGAAAAAGATTTAATCATCAGTACTTTTTTGCCCATTGGCACAAACGCAACAAAGCTCATTACCGTCTTTCCCCAAACAAGCACACAAGCATCTTCAAAACATCACTCACCAGGAATGTGATATCACTTTTCAAACTTTCTGGTTTGTTGAGGAAGAGGGTGACTCTCATGCTTCCTCCCATTTCCACGTCAAGTGTATCCGCGCCTACAATTATGTTTCTAAGTTAGTATTTGACCTTAAGTCTGGTATTAGTTACTATAATTAGTCACCAATAATTCACAATAATTCACAACATGATATTTTTTCAGAATATTACTTACTTATGTGTAGGTACGTTTGGCTATTGGATTGATAAGGTTGAGCCTCCATAAAAGCAGATGCTTGTCTGTCAGATGGAATGCCAGGCTGACTGGTTTTTACCTGTAAGTACAGGCACAAAGTTGATATGATGTTGTATTAGTAATGCTTGAATATTGATAGGTCGAAAAATGTGTTCAATTGATGTCTTCTGCTGAAAAGAGTTTCACTGTTCCAGTTTTGAAATGTCACTCTAATCAGAAATGTACATTGTGAGGCACACGCACACTAATATAAAAAGTTGTGAAAGATCTGTCCAAGTGAAAAATACAAAGATAAACAAAGAGCAGTTGATGACAATAGGAGAAAGAAAAAAGTCTATATTGATGTAAAAACATTTCTAAAAGATAACATCAAATAAAGCATACTGTAATTTTCAGTATTGACTTTTCCTTAGGATTGATGGTAGCCTTGGCGAGGCCATTTCCACCTGTAGTGACCTGAACTTTTCCAGGTTCAACCACCACAATAACACCTTTTGCTGGAGTGCCATCAGGATTAGAAACTTCAACCTGCCATCAAAGAATAAAAAAAGAAAAGGACAATAGAGCTATTAAACAATATCTACTTTCTTATTAAACCATGTTTTAGAAGTGTTTTCAACCTACAGAATAAAAAGGACTACTAAATGGATAAACAGGACTGTGATATATTCCAAAAAACATTAACCATTTCCTTTTTTATGAATTATACTGTAATTCTATGTGGATAAAAATGACTGTTTCACCATGAGATCAAAGGACATTCCTGGTTTGAAGTATTTGGCCGTTTTCTTGAACATGATCTTGTAGGGTGATGAGACGATCTGGATGCCTCTCAACTCTGACTCCACCATTTCACCTCCTGTTTGTGACAGTATTTCATTAACAGTTCAACATCCTTCCTAACTTCAACATCTACAAAATGTATATGGAAAGTATTAAAAATCCCTATTTCCATCAGTCTGCCACTTATAACCACCAAAGCCATGGCTTCTTTATTTTAATTTTGACGGTACATTTGCCTAGATTGTGAGTAAAATTACTTCCATTATTCTGACTGATAAGTTATCTTTTAAATTGTATTAATTGATGTGCACAAAACAATGACTGTCAACACAACAAACCTGCTTTGAAGTTCTCCACATCTAATAATAGACGAAGGGTCTGAGATAAAAGCAGTCTGTTCACAAGAATTGAAAATGTATTATCTGAAATAAGGGGAATGTTGGCTTCAGAGAAGCAATGGGTTGGGACTGATCTGATCCAGTAGCAGCATCACTGTCAGATACTGATTCACGGATAGTAAGGTTAGACTTACAGTATGTCACTGAACTGTGCCACTGATTCCAATATGGATCCAGACTCTGTACCTCTCTTATGTCATTGTAGAATAAATTATGTCTGCTTACACCGACCTGCTTTTTATTTGCTCATACTTTGTTTGGTGTTTTGGCAAGATTTCTACTCATGTATCTTAGTAACAGAATCTTAACAAATGTTTTGAGATGCTATTAAAGAATCATTTGCATCTCAACACAATGTGCCCAGAAGAGGAGAACACACTTTTTCTTACCACTCTGAGTCAGTACACTGACAGCTACATAAATGGAGCTCTCCTCCAGTTCATTGATGTTTGGGAAGGTCTGAATGATGTCCTCCTTCCTCAATGTGACTGTCCCTTGACCATTTACGACCTAATGAAATATTGTGCAATAAAAAAGGGCAATTAATGGATTTTTCTGAATATGTATTGATTATTTAAGACAAGGTTTAACCTTAACTGATACAGGAAAAAAAAAAAAAATCTTTATCAAATTAGCTAAATTACTACAGTTGCAGGGAGCTGAAAAACACCAACAACATTGAAGATGTTTCAATGTCTTTATTTTTGAATGGATAAAAATAGGATAGGAGTGAGCTAAATAAGTTAAATAAAACAAGCAGCTGGCAGACTGACAGAGGTTAAGGAAAAGTATGACTAAGTGCTCACCGCGACTCTCTGAAGAGAACTTGGAATGCCCTTTTTGACACTTTTATCGATAATCCCAAATACCACATAGGCTGTCCCATCCACCTTTTTACCAAACACATACCTAAAACAATCACAAAATAGTCAACTTGCAATCAGGAAAAATCAGACTAATAAATTAGGCTTGGTCTTTAATCCACAAAAGGAAAATATTCACTTACGTAGCTTTGATGTTGACTGTAAGCTGGTCGCTGTCCACATAGAAGAAAGGGGGACCCTGGACTGACAATTTAACCTCAAAACTGGGAAGTACTGTGAAATAATGCATATTTAATGCCATTTACAATCACTTAATGAGGGAAGACTTCATTGTTTTAAAAGTTTGAGACTCACCATATTCTTTGACTTCAAACTCGGCAAAAAAACTCTGTTGTGGGTTACTTTGGAACTTTGCCACCACCTTCCACTGGCCCATACTACACACACATACAAAAAGTACACAAGTTAGATACCCTGCCGATGGGCATAAAAGGTACAGCTCCATATGTTTCAGAGACCGCCACAAGTTTGGAAATACCTCACCTGACAATGTCAGGAATTGTATAAGTTGCAGCTTTCATCCCTGAAGTCAGTGAGACAGTTTGAGATTCTACTACAATTCCACCAGGGGTCTGAAAAAACAAATCAAACATTTTAAATCACCAATTTTTGTATTTCTACAGGAAACTTGAAGTTACATTTCTAAATCTTGCAGTGAAACAATTATTTTCATGTAACTGTGTGTGTGAGATTGACTTATTGACTTTCTTTCATTTAAATTCATTCGATTTATTAATTTCCTTTTAACAAAATTCTCGTGCTAGAATGCATACGTGTTGCATATTGATTTATTTTTTTCCACTTAGTTGGATGGACATGGTAACATAGGCAGCTTTTTAAAGATTTCTGTGCTTGACGGATGTCCTAAGTGTGTTATTTACACCTCCAAGTTCAATATATTGTGATCATATTTATTTCTGGAATGTTTTAGCACTCACTATAAATATAAAGCAAATTGTATCATTTATAAATTTATAAAAAATCCAGTACAATACCATAATTTCAATGACAACTGAAGATTCTGTTTCGGGTACATTTGCACTTTCCACTGGCTCCATATTAGGCCTGAGAGCAAAAACCCTGTAACGGACTGTGAGACACACAGAAATATACAAGTTGGTTTAGTTATTATCCACTTTCAACTGCTTTTGGGCCTCATTGGGCCTAGTATGTGTCTTTTAATAAATCTTTAACATATTTGACATCACTATCTTGTTTACTTTTGATATAGCAAGTAGGTTGTGGATCCCATTAAATCCCCAGGACAGGTTTCATAAATGCAACATCTGGCAATTGCAAAAGTCTCACATCCAATGTTGCTTTTACATCTTTTGGTTCATTAAGAGGCTGTTACGCTTTAAACTCCGGTATGTCCCGGCTATTACATACTATCAAGTCAAAAATTCTTCAGAAAAGTTTAGTCTTTTCAGGAGTAACATAGTACTGGACTCACCTTCACTGTTGGGAGTATAGATGGTCTTGTCAGTCTGGATGAAAATGTAGCCAAGCTGGAATGAGACTAACACAACTTTCTCCAGCAGTCGACCAGGAAACTGTGCTTGAAGAGTAACATACTGCTTCACCTTGGGATCGTTATTTAAGTTTGCCGCAGAGAGCTAAAAAAAAAAGACACTGTAAATTGAAAAATGCGAGTGAAATGAAAGGCTTATATCTTTTATTTAACTTGTGTCTCTCCTTTCTCTAACGTCCTCCTGATTTTCAAATTAGGGGCCATGCAAATCAAATAAGGCCAATGTCCAAATAAAAAAAAAAAGAGGTCACAACAGGTAAAGCAGGTGGAGCATAAAAAAAGAAGAGCTAAAGTTCCCCACTTATAAGCTTTTTATCATTTTGTTTCTGCATGCCTCCCTCTATCTAACTGAACTTTGGCACAGGCAGAAAAAAAAAGATTCTAATAAAAACAGGAAGTTGGCTGAATTAAATAATGTATTAGCAAGTTCAACAATGCACTTACCTTGAGTCTTCCCAAACCCTGGTAATTGCCTGCCTTACTGAGGGTCACAGTTGTGGAGCTCAAAACTGTGTTTTTGGTTGGATGGTTCTTCACATAGATTTGAACATCAAAGCTGTCTTGTCGCTGACAGTCTTGAATCTCAACAAAAATGTTTTCATTTGATCCTACTCGCAGCAAGCTGGGGGCAGACATCACTTCCCTGAAAAAAATAACACATTGTTAGTAGTACAGCTAATACATAGAGAACTTAGCTATGAAGCCCTTATAATATATATCCTTTTTTTTATGGGCTATAAAAGTATAATAAGCAGAATCTACCTTTGAACACCCCCTTTGGGAGCATCAAAGATCACATGGTGTACACGAGGCCTTCACTCCACAGAGATTGTAAAAATGAATTATCAGATGTACAAAATCCTAATAAGTTTAATTACTTATCAAAGGTCTGTATGATGATGAAACACAGCTGTAACAAAATAAGGGGCAGTGGTTTTGTGTTTGATAAAATTCCAAGAATTCTTCGGTATATCCATATGTGTCAAAACAGCTGATTGATACATTTCTGATTCATTTCATTCACTCTAACATGAAACCATCAAGCGAATGCAGGGTCCTGGGTCAAACAACATGCAGTGAAAACACACTCCTAATGAGCAAACTGGAGTGCAGAGTGAGTATAATTTGAAACGGGGATCTGACTATTCACTAATTTACGCAGCACTTCCTTTGGCCTGTGAACATGCTTTGAGAAGGAAATCAAGTTTTATTTTACTGATGTTGCTGCATACTTATCAAAGAAATCCTGATTGTTGGATATCTACATTTTCCTAATTTAAGTATTTGTTCTCTGACTGCCTGACCTTCACTTACTTCCTTAAAAACTTCTTTGAAAATCCCCAAATTAAGGGGAAAAGGGGCCAAGTTTGAAATGTTGCATGTTCCAACATAATGATACGTAGTATTCCATTAAGACTCACATCAGCAGACTGAAATTATCTGTTGAAAGCTCCTTATTCCTGAAGTTTATAAAGAGAGTAAGTAAAGATCTTGATAAAATACAGTGACATGGACAGCAATAAGACAGAATGAAGATCATGAGCTCTAGCTTTTACTTGACAAACAAGCAAGAAACCGATTATCAGCTTGACTACTGGGCAACAAAACATTGCATAACGGTTCTGATCTCTGTTTGCTGTGTCTGGTGCACCGCTGAGCAAATTCTAAATTTACTGGCAACTGAAGGTCCAAAGAAACTGCCACAATATTCATTTAGTCTTCAGTCTATATCCATAACTGTCGAGCAGAAAATTGTTTAACTTATTGTTGCTCACATTTTGCTTTCTGGCTTAATAAAGCGCATTTTTTACAGCTGAAACTAAATTAGAATAGATACGACACAGACATTGAATTGATGTTTAGTTGATGTGGAAAAAGCGTAGTAAATACACATTGTAAATGAGTATGTAGTTTAGCTCTTCTTCATAGCATTTTTGATACAATGACAGGCCCTAACAGCGCAAAAAGCATCTATCTTTATCAGAGTGTACAGAACAATATCAATGTAAGTCCATTCACAGACAATGTGTTTAGTGAGACATATACTAAGTATTCAATAAGGTTTTCGGTCATGGAAATTGACCATAGATTTGACAAACATTTGAATGACAAATTGATTGTTTCTAGGAGTAAAGAACATATTTAGATCTTTCATTTCAGTGAATGTACTAACACTAACACTCCCAAATGTACTATGAGTTAAAAGCTGCTAAGTTAAAATGTAAATTTATAAGGATTATCAAATGATTGTAGGTAGGGTATAATATCAAAAATAAAAGTATATAGTGCAGCACAAAACTTCCCTTATACTCAGCCTCTCTCCTACATATTTAAAATATGTTCTTAAAGGCTTTTTTTTTTTTTAAACTCAACTCGCAAGAATATTGTGATTCCCAATATGTAGGTATAAATCAATCATCTCTTCATCATTAGTTATAACTGATGATAAAAATCATCAGTTATAAGATTATTATTATCATATATATAGAAATATGATCTTTTATAATAAATATTATTATCATTATTATAAGATCATATAACTTATACTATTACCAGCCACTCATCTTATAACAGGGACAAAACAGTGTGGCATTATAACAAGGGTGTTGGCCTCACTACATTAGCCGCTTTCGGACAGAGTAGTTATAAGAACGCAGTTATCAGAACTGTCCTACTCGAATTTCGTTCTGATAACTGTCCTTCCCCAGCGGAGCTGTTTCAGTCTGCATTCGCACATGAGTCGGGACCAGGTCGGGACTTTGCGCTGCGCGCAGCCGTCTGCGTCAGTGACGTGTTACGTTAGCCGTTTAGCGCCACATTCAACAACAAAACAAAACAAAACCGGTAAAATTATGGAGAGAAGAAAAAACACCACAAAGAAGCTAATATGGAGAGCGGGGAGGCCACCGTGTTCATGGTCTGCATGATGGTGATATTAATCATGGACGATCACATCAGGCGTCTAATATCGAGGCTGGAAGAGCACACAGAGAGAGTCAGGAGACGATACTTTTTCATTTCATGAAGGAAGAAAGGAGAGCAGAGCGCCGCAGACAAAGGAGACAACGTGTAAGTTTAACTTATTAAACACCCGCCGGTTCTGTCTGTGTGGTATGATGAAACATTTCAGCTGTGATAGCATGACATGGGGCTTAGCTACCGACCACCAAACACCTACGTCAGATGCGTTCTATAGAACCATGAAAAGACCCAACCTCAGAGAAGGAGCTGAAATGGTTATAAGAACTAAGGGAGAAAGCCCCGAGTTCCTGTATGTCCGAACACGGGAGAAAACGGCCCCGCGGATTAAAAGGTTATCGGAACTGCCAAAGGTTCCTACAGTCCGAAAGTGGCTATTGTCTTCTCATATAGACTCACTTCTCATAGACTTTATTGCTGGTTTTTAAGGCTCTCGGTAGTCTGACTTCATTATTGACTTCATTGCATCATTATACTCAAGACAGGCGAGGTTGTCTTATCACATGCTGTTAGATATTTGAAATCAAAATATAAAAATCGAGGTGATTTTGCATTTGCAGTTGCTGCTCATACTATACTAATACTATGAGAACCGTTCAGACCTTGAAAACCACTAGAATATCATATAAATATGTTTTAGTCTGTTTCTTTACTGATTTCACCTTAGGTGGTGTAGTGGTTAACACTGTCACCTCACAGCAAGAGGCCTTGTGGTTCAAATACCAGCTGGAGAGTTTGCATGTTCTCCCTGTGTATGTGTGGGTTCTCTCCAGGTACTCCGGTTTCCTCCCACTGCCCAAAAACATTGCATGTTAGGTCAATTGGTGATTCTTAAGTTGTCGCTAGGAGTGAGGGTGAGCATAGATGGTTGTTTGTCTTGTTTGTCTCCATGTGGCCCTGTGAGGGTCTGGCGACCCATCCAGGGTACCCTGCCTCTTACTGTGTGCAACATTTTCATTCATTCACATTGTTTTAAATGTGCTTTTAAAATAAAAATCACAGTAGCACTGATACTGACTTTTATTATCATCATCATATCTTTTGCAAAACTAGCATAACAGCCAGAAATGTATCAGAAAACTGATCATTTATTAGCATAGGATCAAGGTTCTGTCATTTTTAACATAAAATCACTTCAGAAGAGTCAGGCCACTTACATTGGAGCTCCAACACCTGCAGAATTCTCAGAGAAAAATACCACCAAGGCTGCCAGCAGCAGCGGGATCCAAGTCATCCTCCTACCTGAATCCATATCTGCTGTTAGTGTAGAACTTCGCTCTGTGACACTCTTTTATCTACATGCAGTGGCTTGCTCCTCCTATGCCTCCGATCACATCCAATCAAAAGCAAGCCTCACAATGTTTTCGATCTCTTTCTGGGAAATAGACGAGTTCCGATTGATACATAAAAACTATACTTTCTTGCTTTAATCCTTCTTTCTGTTCGTTACTGGTGTGAGGAGGTAAAAGTGCCAATGTCACAGTGTATAAAAACTCCTAAAAACTATAAACCTGCCTCAGTTTTTTTATGTTCGCTTAATAATTTGTATTTAGTTGTTATTCTATTTCATGTAACTAAATCATAACCTTTTACCAAAAATCTAATTTATACAGGGAAAGCCAGAAATTATGCACTGATTGCAGTAAAAGTTAATCAAACAATAACATAAGAACACATGCAATAAGTCTCAGCACAAAAGAACCACAGAATAAAATAAAATGTTTATAATGAAAAAGAAAAATCCCATTGGACGAGAGGTGAGTTACACCCTTGACATGTCGCCAGCAAATCACAGCACCGTAATAATAATTAAAAAAAATCACGATTTATCAAGAATGATCAAGATTCTAAAACCATTCAATTAAAATAAAAACATTTGTTTTACTCTATGTCACCCGAGAGGGATTTAAATTGGTATTATCAGTAACATTTTAGAGTAAAGTGCACAAAATAAAGCATCATCACTTAGAAAGAGTGAATGATGAAATGCCTGATAGTTAAGGCCTTTGTTATCATCACTTTCCTTATAACTCCTAATCCAGGATTATATAATCTAACAGGTACTTTGAACTACCCGTTAGATACTATATTCGTGAATCATAAATTTATAAGAAGTGGATAATCATCTGTAAAAAAAGCATGCCTAAGCCACTGCAAAATTTGACAAAGATTTTATTTCTCCCTCGAGTAAAGCAAAAGGTCTGGCTTGCAGACTCCGTCACCGTTTTCTGTCCCACTTTCAATATGTGCTAAGTGAAACAATAATCCCTCAGTAGTTTCTCATTACTTTACCAATATCTACTGTTCTTGTGTTTCTTTAAGTAAAGAGAAACATGCTACCAATTAGATACTGAATAATACCTCAGCACAATTATATCCTTAAAATCCAGGTACATCCAAAATAAATCTGCATTCTGAGTCTGTCACAACACATCAAATGCGTTGTTATCCATACAGCCAAGCATGGTTAAAACAGTTAAAAATCATGAGAAACGTAGCAGTGGTGTCACACTGGTGACAGCAAATATTACCATGTCTTTCCAGCTGTCGACTATGTTAGCAACATTGATAAACTATACGACTTACATTCTCATGTAAGTTACATCTTGCCAAGCGTTCAGCCGAGATATCAGCACAGCTGGAGCACACCAGTCTGGCAGTTGCAGTGTATCTGTTTATTCAAGCTGTTTCAGGTAAAAGTATTTTAAGCCACACATTAAACAATTAGGCTGGGGATAGCACTAATCTTGGGATTTATTTGTAATTTAATTGTTTCTTTGTATATTTCATTTTGATTTTATTTTTCCCTTTCTGTAATTGCATATTGTTTCTCTAATAATCTATACTGCTATAACATTATTTCCCTTTAGGAGTAAATCAAGTATTTTTCAGTAAAATTTAGTAAAGAGTATCCATCCATGTTGCCTCTCCTGAGAGCTCCTTACAAGGAAGGCTCACTTGCATAAAAGCTGGAGGGCTTTCATAATTTCTATTATTTTTATCACATCATCTTCTGTCATCCCTAAATTAATAAATGTACCATTTTTAAGGATGTTTAAATCCCTTAATATATCTGCAGAAGAGACAAGACTTGTTGGAGGAATGAGTGGCTCAACATACTAAGTTGTAAATAAAATTCAAAGTTATTATTTATACATATCTGTACACTGTTAATACTAATTTGACAGACATGAAATACAAAGGTGGTCTACAACAAAATTTGCAACTTTTATTTATACTTTTCCATTAACAAATTAATTATAGGCAAAATGAGAAACAATCAGAAAGAGAGAAAAGAGAGAAAGAATAGACTTCCAGAAAGAAATTCAACACCTCTATAGAAAGCAGTTACAAGTGGGGAGGTTCAAATTGAAACTTTGTCTAAAAGGTATAAGTGTAGTGAAGTACATAAAGTTAAAGCTGGCCGGTGGAACAAGTCTGATAAAATCCACTTATGTACTGAAGCGACTCTAAAAGGTAAGCTGTTGATTCAATGAATATCATGCTCCAACTAAATCATTCCCCTGACAGATATGATCCTCAACACACTGAAACTCTTGAAATTTGATTCACAAATGTGAATGCCAGAGTTTTTAATGCAATTGAGTAGTTTATGCAGTTTACCACAAATGTTGTTTGAGTTTGTCAACATTTCTGTTTACCAAGTTTGGTAAAGTTGAAAATAACAGAAAGCCAAATTTCTAGATTTTTCTTTAGCTTCAGTGTACAAATAATTGGTGACACATTAATTACCTTGACTAAAGTCCAGTGTTCAATCAATATATCTTTTCATCATAGTCCTGGACACTGTTTACATTGGCTGGCAAAAGGTATCATCTGTAGACCAGGTTACTGGAAATTTCACTGACATAGCAAATACTTATGTTGCAAACACTACTATCTTAAAGTGATACTCCGGAGTAGATTCAACCTGGGGTCATTTGAACCGTGATATCCAGCCAAGTAGCCCACCCGCTGTTTTTTCGATATTGGCTGAACATCAGCTGAGTTAAAGAGTTATCCCGAATAGCTTCGTACAAGGGTTAATGGATCCTGGTCCGTATCTCCAAAATTACCACACTAAAATCACATGCCATGACACCAAACTTCTACAGTAGTACAAATATGGTCTGTACTCACCAAACGATGCATTTGGAAGTTTGAAAATAGTCCAGGAGTTTATTATTATCAACACAAGCCTGATAGCTTCTCTGCAGCTAAAGCTGCGTCGACGTCACTTCAGAGAGCTGGGAGCTTCAAAGTAAGATGAGGGTTGATCTACTACTGTAGACAACAAAGTATATGCTATATTCTACATGTTTTTTTATGAATTTTTATGTTGTAGAGTTGTGAAGTTATTTTATCAATGGAGAAACTGAGCAGCCTTGCTTTGTTGTCTACAGTAGTAGATCAACCTTCATCTTATTTTGAAGCTCCCAGCTCTCTGAAGTGACGTCGACGCAGCTTTAGCTGCAGAGAAGCTATCAGGCTTGTGTTGATAATAATTAACTCCTGGACTATTTTCAAACTTCCAAATGCATCGTTTGGTGAGTACAGACCATATTTGTACTACTGTAGAAGTTTGGTGTCATGGCATGTGATTTTAGTGTGGTAATTTTGGAGATACGGACCAGGATCCATTAACCCTTGTTAATGGATCCTGGTCCGTATTCGGGATAACTCTGTAACTCAGCTGATGTTCAGCCAATATCGAAAAAACTGCGGGTGGGCTACTTGGCTGGAGATCACGGTTCAAATGACCCCAGGTTGAATCTACTCCGGAGTATCACTTTAACTTGCTGTTACTGGGGTGAACTAAAGTTTTGATTTATTCAAGTAATTTCTTGTTTTACCGTACAATGGGTCTGTCTAGTTTTTCTAAGCTCCATTTAAAACATCTCAGAACACACTACTGGAGACAAAGGCTGCATAGGTTTATTCAGTTTACTGCTCTGGTGATTTCAGTAGGCGCAAACACAATGCCAAGGAAAGACATCAAATCAAATTTATTTATATAGCACATTTCATGTACAAACAATTCAAAGTGCTTTGCATAAAATAAAAGCATTGCAGCAGGGAGTGGAAGAAGCATTAAAAATACATAAAAGAATATAAAGAGAAACAAATAAAATAATTTAAATGAATTTAAAAACAAGCAACAGTCTAGATAAGTTAAAAGATATTTCATGCATAGACACATGAGAACAGAAATGTCTTTAACCTGGATTTAAAAATGTCTACATTTGGTGAAGGTTTAATCTCCACTGGCAGTTTGCACTTGTTTGCAGCATAACAGCTAAATGCTGCTTCTCCATGTTTAGTCTGGACTCTGGACTGGACCAGCTGACCTGAGTCCTTGGATCTAAGAGCTCTGCTGGGTTTATATTCTCTGAACATATCACAGATGTATTTTGGCCCTAAACCGTTCTGGGATTTGTAAACCATCAGCAGGCTTTTAAAATATATTTTGTGACTGACTGGAAGCCAGTGTAAAGATTTTAAAACTGGTGTGATGTGTTCAGATCTCTTAGTCCGGGTTAAAACTCTAACAGCAGCGTTATGGATGAGCTGCAGATGTTTAATGCTCTTTTTGGGAAGTCCAGTTAAAAGAGCATTACAGTAATGTACAAACAGCACTTTGAACTGTTTGTACATGAAATGTGCTATATAAATAAATTTGATTTTGATTTTTTTTTTGATAATCGAGTCTACTGGAGATGAATGCATCCTGGTCTTTTTGGGAGAGGAAACCTTTAATTCTCTTGATATTTCTGAGGTGGTAAAAAGCTGCCTTGGTGACAGCTTTGATGTGGCTGCTGAAAGTCAGATCTGAGTCTATCAACACTCAAAGGTTACGAACCTGGTCAGTGATTGTAAGGGCCCGAGTCTCAAGATATTTACCAACGCTGACCCTCTTCTCTTTGCTCCCAAACAGAGTATCTCAGTTTTGTCTTCATTTAATTGTAGAAAATTGTCTCTCATCCAGGTGTTTATTTCCTCCAGACACTGAAACAGTACGTCTGCTGGGCTGCAGTCGTCCGGTGACAGAGACACATAAAGTTGTGTATCGTCTGCATAACTGTGATAATTGATGTTAAAGTTCTGCAATATATGACCCAAAGGGAGCATATACAAGTTAAACAGAAGAGGTCCAAGAATTGACCCCTGGGGGACTCCACAAGTCATGGCCACTCGCTCAGATTCATAGCTGCCAATTATAACAAAATAACTCCGGTCTTCTAAGTAGGACCTGAACCAGTTAAGGACCGCTCCAGAAAGTCCAACCCAGTTTTCCAGCCTGTGCAACAGGATTCTGTGATCTACAGTGTCCAACGCAGCGCTGAAGTCCAACAGAACCAGGACTGAAACATTACCAGAATCAGTATTCAACCTGATGTCGTTTAACACTTTGACCAGAGCTGTTTCAGTGCTGTGATGACGTCTGAAGCCTGATTGAAAGTTATCAAGACTTCCACTTTCATTCAGAAAGTCGTTGAGCTGGTTAAATACAACTTTCTCAATAATCTTAGATATAAAAGAGAGGTTAGAGACAGGTCTGTAGTTGTTCATCATAGAGGCGTCTAGAGTTCTCTTCTTTAGGAGTGGCCTAATGGCAGCTGTCTTTAGTGAATTTTCTTGTTTGTCTGTGTTACGTGAATGTTTTGTCTAATCGTTTTGATTTTTTGGCCAAAAAAGTCGGCAAATTCGTTGCATTTCTCAGTGGAGAGGAGGTCTGGGTTTGACTGTTTAGGAGGATTTGTGAGTTTTTCAGCCATAGCAAACAGAGTTTGAGAATTGTTGACATTCTTATTAATCATTTCAGATAAATGCAGCTGTCTGGCCTTGCACAGCTTATTGTTATAACTACGCAGGCTTTGTTTGTACAGCTCATAGTGAATCTGAAGCTTTGTTTTCCTCCATTTCCTCCGTTCAGCTTTCCTGCATTCTCTTTTCAGGTTTTTGAAAAGTGGTGTTTCTCCATGGGGTTTTCTGTTTGAGCAAGGTGCTCTTGATTCTTATCGGTGCAACAGCTTCCATTACATTCAAAATTTTTAAGTTGAAATAATCCAGCAATCCTTCAACAGACTCTGCGCTGATTGTTGGGAACATAGCTATGGCCTCCTTAAACTGAGCACTTGTGTTCTCATTAATTTACCTCTTCTTAACTGAGAAGCTGGTTGTTTGAACATTCTGAGTGATAAATAAATCAAATAAAATACAAAAATGGTCAGACAGGGCCGAATCAATAACCACAACAGAAGAAATATCAACACCTTTAGAAATGACTAGGTCCAGAATGTGACCTCGAAGGTGGGTTGGTTCTGTTACATGTTGACACAAACCAAACATGTCCAGCACAGAAGAAAATTCTTTGGCATTACCATCTGTCATATTATCTATGTAAATGTTAAAATCCCCGGTCAAGGTAAAATGGTTAAAATCAGTTAACATCTGTGATCTTGGGGAAGCAATTGTTGCAGCCCATCAATCTGAGAAGGGTTGTAGGCCAAACAATTTGGAATTCCATTCCACTGATTTGAAAAAGAATAGAAACTTCCTTTATGTGGTTTTGCCTGTTTGAAACAAGACTTGATGCACTTAAAGGGGAATGGAAACAAATTTGTGAATTGTGTCTGAATGGGACTGGCGGCCTGTCCAGGACGTACTCTGCCTCTCGCTCGATTACCGCTGGGATAGGCTCAAGCCCCCCCGCGACCCGACTGACAGATTCAGCGGGTATAGAAAATGGATGGATGGATGGATGGATGTCTGAATGGGCAGAGATTAAATCATACAAATCAACAGCGGTTTGTGGTGTGATCTGGCAAATAATAACCACATGTGACTGAACGGTGTCCTCCAAGGTATGATTAAAAAAATTACAAATAAAACCTGGAAACACTGTGGCGAGACTTTAAAAGAGCTGTGATTGACTGAATCAGAGGAAACTAAAACTTTTCAGTCGATTTCTCCTTATTTATTTGTAGATGTAAATCGATTTTTCAAAATCTTCACAGTTCAATGTTGAGGAATATTATTCCAACCGTTCCACAATTTGTAGATGTAGTTTTTTTTTCAGATTCCTGAGCCTCTGCCAATATACTTTTGAATGACTGTCTCTTCTTGTTAGACCTGTTGCTAATTATTCTAATTGTTTGCAACAATGTCTAACTGTTTCTTTTTAGTACTATTTACTTTTCCAGCCCTTTGTTGACCCATCCAAACTCTTTTGAGATTTGTTACTTTGTTATGAGAAAGTATAAAATAAAAATGTCTTACTTTTGTTTTTTTGGCTTTTGTCATGTGTATCTAATGAAGCTTGCATTTAAACGGTGATCTAAACCAAAAAGAGGGGAAATATATATATATATATATATATATATATATATATATATTTATTATGCATCTATTCAAATTAGATGATATTTCCTCAACAATTTTAATTAAACTGAGTTGACAGCTTTACAGAAATACATTGTTCTTTTCTAAAAACCTTTCGCCTTTGATTCAGAAAGTATTATTTTTTATAGTAGCTACATGGAGGAACCCTCAGTTATGTATTGTTGGTCTTACTTGGTTGTACTAACTTTTCTTACTAAGTTGGACTAACGTAGCTTTTACATTGAACAAATAACAGCACCATCAATGCTTGGTGCAGCATGTAAGTATTATCTTTTTTTGCAAGGGCCGCGTACCAAATGGAAAGGAAAAAAAATTTTCATGCTGTGCTGCTGCTTCTCCCCTCACACTCACAGGCTACAAGGTGGTGAAGGCTGAAACAGTTTAACCAGGTTAAGAGAAGATAACTTTTTTCTCAAGTTCATAGGAACTTTGCTCATGTCTCTGAGTGCTATTGAATCTTTACAAGTAAGAAGCCAATAAGAGTAAATAACATTTAAAAAACAGGCCATTGTGGAGGGGGCGTGGTGCATCAGGTGCAGAGGAGAGGTGGGAAGGGCTCAGAGGACAGTGGGAGGGGAGATGATTGGCACACCTGCACATCGTCGGCTAATCATTCTCCCCTTTATCAGTAGTGTGCTGGTCCAGGCAGAGGAGGAGAACCCTGAGATGACCAGGACAAGAAACGGCAGAACGGGCGAAAGCCAGAGAAACGGAGAAGTCGGCGATCGTCTCCTGCTTCTCCCTGTGAACCTTGGTCATCTTGAATAAATACAATTACACTTAAGACGTGGTCTCTGTGCATGTGTTGGGAGAACCCACGGTGGCAACCAGAACTGTGTAGCGTTATGGGGCATATATATATGTATCAAATATAAGGATTTCTAAGACGTTCTCACTGTCTCAAATAAACCTTAAACCTCGAATTCAGGGAACCACCTCTTTGATTGGTTTAACTTGTTTAAGTTACAGTTCAGAGAGGAAAACTGTTAAGATAATAACATGGGTAGTCTCATTCTGATTCGTACGTTCTGTTTGAAGTGACAACCGACTTAGTAACTGTCTGTGACGCTCTTAAATGGATTAATACAAACATTTATTCAACATTGGTTCTTTCGTTTTTTGTTTTTTTTTGGGGGGGGGGCTGGTCCCTTGCAGTATTCCATCACCATAAACTGGCTAAAGAACAATTGTTTTATTTATACCAAAATCACAAATCTTCACTTTTACACTAAATTCTGCTATATTTTAAAAGAAATTGTTTTAGTTATGCAAAGTTCAGTTTTTTATGAGTGTTGTTGTAAGTGTTTGTGGCAGATTTTGATGCTTGATGACTGATACTGGGGGCTCCCATTTAAAGCACTGTGGCTCAATGTCAGCCATTTTCACAGTCATGATGGATGACAGAGTTCCATTCAGAAACAAAGTGTTCCTGGTCTTGGTTTTATTGAGCCCCACCATGGAAAAAACCCTCTCTGCATCAGCATTTCAGTGTGGCAGAACTAATACCAGTTTGGCAATTGTAGATAGCCTTGGGAACCTGCTCATACCAGTCACCTTTGAAAAGAATTAACCACGGAAGCCTAATTACACTCCTACATATTTTTCATTTTTCATTAAGTTGCTCATGTCAAAGAGTGTGTGCTGAATATTTAGGCCTACTACTCCAATGAACACTTTAATCGGCAGGTATTGGTCTTTTACAAGGAGTAGGAAAACTATGGTAACTAACAAAAGATTAAAATAAATGAAGATATGACCTGCTGAAGATCCTGACGGTTCTCTTCCACCTCCAGCTCGTCTACAACTTCTGCACGCATTCAGACCATAAAGGTTATGTCCGCTGGGCATTCATGGAACGCGTGCTTGCAGCTTAAAGCTATTTGAGACCTCATCCGGCAACAAGAAATTCTGTTTTCTGATTGGCTGAGAAATTCTATTTTGTGATTTTCCGATGGGTTGCTAAATCAAGACTGCTATACCAGAGCTATAGTTCTGAGCTGTACGAGCGCACCTGCCATTGACTCGTTTATAGTATAGGCCATTAGAATTTCTGTGCGACGAAGTTGATCATTTCTCAGTGTGAGAAATAGCATGTGTGGCGTGTGAGCGTGTGAACTTGTTGAAATGCGTGTGTCTCACGCTCATTGCGTGAGACTTGAGAGCCCTGTGGCAGAAACTTGTCAGTTTGGGTCAGTCAAATTTGAGAATATCCGTGACAAGCTGGTCATAGGGATCCTCGATAAAGAATTATCCGAAAAACTGCAACTGACAGCCGACCTAACACTGGAAATGGCCGTTGAAATGGTGCGGCAATCGGAGAAAATCAAGAGTCAAGTTAGCCAGCAGGCTACAGTTAGCTCCTCAGAGGCTAGCTACCTCAGCGAAGTTGCTAGGAGACAATCTCGAGCTCAGAACCATCACTCTGGCTCGAGGGGGTGGCAGCAGCCTGGAACCAACCGTTTCCAACCGCCGGGGGGGCAAGGAAAAAAATGTTTTAGGTGTGGCAAAGACTACCACACACAGGCACAGTGTAAAGCGGTGAACGCTACGTGCAGAAATTACCAAAAAGTGGGGCATTTTGCAACCGTATGCCGGTCAGCCAAACTCAACGAGCTTGTTAACATGGGGGCAGAGTACGAGGCAAGCGGAGACAATGGGTACTTTCTCGGCGAAATCAAAGCCGCCTGTACCGTTACCGACTCCACCACCCCATGGACTGTAAAGCTGCGAATAATTCAGACCCGAGTAGAGTTTAAGATCGATACAGGGGCCGACACTACCGTCATATCGGAAGATACACATCGCCGATTAAAACCCCGACCAGCGCTAGCCAAAAACACCACATCCCTCCAGAGCCCGGGAGGCAGACTGGATTGCTTAGGAATGTTCAACACGACAGTGAAGTACTCGGGTCAGCTGTACAAATTCAGTATTCATGTTATTAGAACACAGGGAAGTAACTTGCTGGGGCGCAATGTGGCAGAGGCGATGGGGCTGGTGAAGAGGCTAAATGAGGTACAGAGCACGTTCGACACAGAGCTGGGCTCACTCAAAGTAAAACCCGTGAAAATCCACCTAAAAGAGAACGCTATTCCCTACAGCGTGAGCCGTGCTAGGCGGGTGTCTGCTCCTCTTTTCCCCAAAGTCAAGGCTGAGCTGAAGAGGATGCTGCAGTGTGGCGTCATTGAGGAGGTCAAGGAGCCGACGGAGTGGTGCACACCCATGGTCCCGGTTCCCAAAAAGAATGGCGAGGCGAGAATCTGCGTCGACCTCAATCGCCTGAACACCGCAGTTAAGAGGGAGAGGTATGTCCTGCCCACCGTAGATGACATCCTGCCGAGGCTGACAGACTCTCGGGTGTTCTCCCTCCTAGACGCCGCCAGTGGGTTTTGGCAGACACCACTGGACCCAGAGACGGCGATGCTCACCACCTTCATCACACCCATGGGAGGGTACTACTTCAAGCGGCTCCCTTTTGGAATCTCCAGCGCCTCCGAGCTATTCCAAAGGGAGATGTCAGTGCTGCTCCGCGACTTGGAGGGCGTTGAGGTATTCATGGACGACATCCTTGTCCATGGTGCTGACGAGGGCCAACATGAGGAGCGACTGCAGGCAGCCCTACGCATCCTGAAGGACGCAGGCCTAAAGCTCAATGAGGACAAGTGTCACCTGCGCCAGAGACAGCTGACATACCTGGGGCACTGCATCGATCAGAAGGGCATTCGACCCGATCCATCAAAGGTCAGTGCCATCATGGAGATGCCAGCGCCGAGCGACGTGCCCGAGCTGCGGAGGTTCCTGGGTATGGTTCAGTACCTGGGCAGGTACCTGCCGAGTCTGTCAGCGACAGCAAAATCCCTCAACGATCTGCTGAAGAACAACGCTGTGTGGTCCTGGGACACAGCCCAAGCCAAGGCCTTCAGCAAGGTAAAAAGACTCGTTTGCACAGCACCCACACTGTCATTCTATGACATCAACAAGCCAACAATAGTGAGCGCTGATGCCAGCAGCTATGGGCTAGGCGCCGTGCTGCTGCAGAGGCATGATGATGGACTAAAACCAGTAGCATTCTGTTCTCGGACACTAACTGACTCTGAGACGCGCTATGCGCAAATAGAAAAAGAGTGCCTGGCAGCTGTTTGGGCATGTGAGAGGTTCTCCCAGTATCTGTATGGCCTAGAGAGTTTCACAGTGCACACAGACCACAAGCCATTAGTTCCACTGATCAACAACAAAGATCTCGACACAGTTCCTCTGCAATGCCAACGCTTACTCATGCGTATGATGAAGTACAACCCCACAGCAGAATATGTACCTGGTAAAACACTGACTGTAGCAGACACACTTTCCAGACAACCGTTACCAGCAGTACAAAGTGAAGTGTCAGAACTAATCTGTGATGTGACAGCTTTTGAAAATGCAGCACACACCGCCTGGCCAGTATCCCCATCGAAACTGGAGTGGATCAAGCAGGAGACGAGCACGGATTACGAACTCCAGGTGGTCAGCAACCTGGTGGCGCAAGGCTGGCCAGCCCACGTGAGTAGTGTTCCAGTCCAAGCCAAAGCTTACCACCAGTGGGGAAACAGCTTGTCTGTCTCAAAAGGACTGGTGCTGTACGGTGAGCGCATAGTCATCCCGCACAGCCTGAGACACGACATTCTCAACCGCCTGCACGAGGGGCACCAGGGCATCACCAAGTGTAAAGAGAGAGCGCGCATGAGTGTGTGGTGGCCCGGTCTGGAGAGAGCCTCGTGACAAAATGCCCAGAATGCCTGCAGATCAGACCAACACAGAGGAAGGAGCCTCTGATCACGACTGAGCTGCCGTCCAGGCCGTGGCAGAAGATCGCTGCAGACATATGTGAGTACGACAAACAGAACTATCTAGTTGTGATTGACTATTTTTCTCGTTACCTGGAGATCGCCCACTTGCCTGACATGAGCAGCCAGACCACCTGTGCCCGTCTGAAGAACATCTTCGCGCGGTGGGGGTGTCCAGATGAGCTGTACACAGACAACGGAGGCCAATTCGTGAGCAGAGAATTCAAATCCTTCACTGACACTTATGACTTCACACACCACACTTCCAGTCCTCACTACCCACAGTCCAACGGTGAGACTGAGAGAGCTGTACAGACAGCCAAAAAGATCATGCGGCAGGCTGACCCATTCCTTGCTCTCATGAGCTACAGAGCAACACCCTTGCAAGCCACTGGTGCCAGCCCCGCACAGCTGATGCTGGGCCGCCAGATCAAAACGACTGTGCCTGCTCTCGACACAGTCCTCTCCCCAAAGTGGCCTGACTTGGAAGCAGTCAGGCAAGCCGACGCCAGAGCCAAGGAGGGCTACAGGCGTGCATTCGACAGGCGTCCCGGCGCCCGTGCACTTCCACCTCTCACCCCGGGGGCGAGCGTGGCGGTCAAACTGGACAACGAGTCTGGTTGGACAACAACCGGCACGGTCCACAGCATCCACCATGCGCCTAGGTCCTACCTGGTGCAGACCGACAGGGGAGTCCTGCGTCGCAACAGACGTCATCTACGCCCAACATTCGACACAGCTCAGCGGCATGGTGAAGACAACGTGCAGCAGAGCAGTTAGCCAGGTGAGGCAGAGGGCACGCAGGTGTGCCACACAGAGACTGTTCCTGAACAGCCTGTTCCTGCAGAAAACACCCCAACTCGAGTGACTTCCAGAGGCACAGTCATTCATACACCCGCAAGACTGAAAGACTTTGTGTTAGATCGACCATAGTTTGCCACATGGAGCAGAATAACCTCCGGCAACTATGCAGGTTACTGGGTAGTCCACCCCATGACCTTAGATTACCTGCGTAATATAAAAAAAAAAAAAAAAAAAGATTGATATCTTTGATATTTATTGTATGTTGTATTGCATGAAAAGTTAAGTATATAGTAGCCTATGTCCAATGTGCCTTATGATAGAGTAAGAAATATTTAAAAACAATGAAATGCTTGGCTTATATTTAAAGTGTTGAAATCACTTAGATTGTTTCAGATATGCGTTTGCGTAATGTGTGTATATGTATGCTTGAAAGAAATCTGTCTGTCAGTGTACCTGGGTATAATAATTAATAGTCAGTTAAACAATTTTGTTTCATTTCTGTGTTGAGCCCAGCCATTGCCTTCGTCTCAAAAAGGGGAAGATGTCATGAGCCACTCATGTAGTGTGCGCAAGCGCCTAATGTTGTGACAATGAATCTAATGCGCGTGCCACAGAGGATGACAGTTGGATATGACAGTTGATATGTCAGTTGAAGATCTGCTACTGTGACGGGCAGTCGTGATGTTGGATCCGAATAAATACCGCTGACCAGAGAAGTTGTCCTCCTATGTTTACCCGGTTCATACGAGTTATACAAGTTTGCTTGCTGTTAACTAGAATGATCTGCGGCTCCTTGAGTGATACCTGTGGGATTAACACCATTGGGTTATGCATTGTACATAATGAGAACATTAAAACATCCATAGTTATGAGTGTCCTTGGTCATTAGGCTGACAGAGTGGAAAGTGTCCGTCATCTATGTCCACTGGGTGGTGCTGTGGTTCCATGGCAGAGTTTCTATCAAATCCAATATTCCATAACTTGGTAAATACTCCATGTAAAAGAATGGCGAATGTTTCAAAATGATCTGTAGATTTATGCAGTTCCGATTTTAACAGTTTTATTCCAGGAGAAAGTGAGGATTATGGTGAAAGTTCTACTTTCTAGAAAATAGAGAGTTGAACATTCCTTTGTAACAGGCCAGGAAAGAATGCAAGCCTGGTTTGTTTCTCTGTCAGAGGGTGTCAGTTTGCATAATTTATTATGCGTGGCTGGCGTGGAGGAGAGAATCTCACAAAGAGACTCCAGTTGGTCGGAATTCACATCTGGGTCCTTATCTTCTTTAGGTAATCCGTTGAAAGGGTCATAAACAGTGAAATGTTTTCGATGTCAAGACATTTGAAAAAGGGGGGAAGGTTAATGTAAACATCTCCGTTCTCTGTCTTTCCTGAGAGCACGCTACAACTGCCACAGCCATATTTTCATCTTATCCCACCACTTTATGAAATCTAACTTCTTATTGATAAAATGATATATAAGAAAAAACTACTTAACTTGATGCATTGTCCAATGGCAAATATATTGCTTGCACTGTGGCTTTCTTCATCACTGTCAAGGGTCTGTCTGACGCTGTGATTCACATTAATGTAAACAAGATCAAAGTCTGAATGCCATGACTTTAAAAGACAGACGAGGCCATTAATGGTACATATCTTGTCTTCAAGAGGCTTGTAACGTCTGTATCCCAAACTAGCTTGTAATTATTGTTTAAAACAACAATAATAACAATAAATTCAATATAAATCAAAATTAAAAATTAGATTCTGGTATTCTTTTTAATTCCGTATCAATTCATCTCACATACAAAGATCTCAAACTGCTGGACCGGGTTGTTCATGCCCAAACAAGTAGGTCGCCATTGACTGCTCTGACACTCTGAAGGTGTGGGCCAGTACTCGCAGGTATTCTCACCAAGAACATACTGGAATCTAACCACAGACAAGACGAATGGATTAAAGTAAAAAAGAATTGCAGCAACTTCCCTGATTGATTTAGTGGCTAATGTTTTTCTTATTTACATTTGTGCCTAATCTTGCAAACTGTCTAAAAAAGTCATTTCACTTGGCATAACTTTAGTCATGTTATGTTGAGTTATGTTATGTTACAAAGTTATGTTGTAAAAGAGCCCACAGGAACCTGAAATTGGAAATCATTACTGGTGAAGTGTGAAATCCACAAATGAAAAACCTTCACTTATGTAGCTTTGATGGTGATGGTAAGCTTGTCCACATAGAAGAAGGAGCTCGCAAGTGGAGTTGACAATATGACCTCAAAACTGGAAAGTGCTGTGAGATATTGCACATCTTATGGTGTGTCCAATCAAGTAAAAAAGAAGGTTTCTTTTTTTTAAAAGTTAGTCACAGCCAATCCCATTGCCCAGGTGTGAGGGCTTTATAAATATAGATTTCAGTTCAAATCACTATCACACATACACAGCTATGTGTTGTCTGCAGAACTGTGGACATAAAAATAGACAAAAGAGCATCTTCTTGTATCACAACTGACTATATGTCTTTCTTTAACTTTCTTGATGACTTCCTTATCAAGAGGAAGTAAAAGAGGAGAGGGACCGAGTTTGAAATGCTGCATTTACAAAGTTTCTGTATATTCCTTCACAACTAAGATCAGATGTAATTACTCTTGGAGCCCTCTTATTACAGAATTTTTTAAGCAAAGTAAGTGAAGAATTGAATAAAATGGGGTGAAAATATGGAGAGGTAAAGGACAAAATGAGAATCATGAGTTCCAGCATTTACTTGACAAAGAATGACAAATCTATCAATTCCATAACCAAGGTTAAGGGTTGGGTCAACAAAACATTTCATCATGGTTCCCGTCAGTCTTTGCTGTGTCTGTTGTAATGTAGCACTGAGTAAACTAAAAGTAAACAGTGCTGCAAACTACTGATGACTGCTTTCCCATACTACTTGAGTTAGACAACCCAAACATATCTCAATATCCAATCAGTCACCACACTATAAATGGCATTTAGACAAAAAAACCAAACATTTTGATTTAGCTTTTTTTGTCAAAGCACACTTTTACACAGATTACTAAAATTAGCATGATTCATAGGCTATACATTTAATTTAATGTGAAATATGTGCTGAAATAAGACAGCAGACAGCCCAGTTTCACTTGAAAATGTATATTAGTTTGTTTGTCTGCATGTCGGAAACTTAGAGGTGTCCAAATCCTGGACTGAAAATCATGTGAGGACAAAATATGTTTTCAGTAGAATGTCTATGAAATTACTAAAACAAATAATAAAACCTGTGGACAATAGTCATGTTTAAGGACAAAGACAAATGAGTATGGAAAACATAGTGATGGAAACATTTTTGTGCCTTCAATGTGAAACTGCAACATTTGGCACTGAAGACCAATGTAGCTTTTACACATTCTGCCATGAGATCATGTTGAACCAGAAGATGTACAGAAATATGTCAATATGATTGCATTTCTTCTGAAAACCTGTCCCTATGTCTTACATTTTATTGAGAAAAAAAATTAAAAAAGGACTCTGAATAAATAAACATATATCATTTATTAACATAAGAGCAAATCACTACATTCTTAATCAGTTTTGAATGTAGAACCCGGCTGAGAAAGAATGTCTAAAGATAAGGCAGGGCTACTTACAATGGACCAGCCGTAGCTGGAGAAATCACAGAGGAAAATGCCACCAAGGCTCCCAACAGCAGCAGCTGGATCCAAATAATCATCCTACTGTCACGCTCACAGATAGACTCGATTCATTTCCTATTTTATTTTGTTAACCTCTGTGTCATCCTCATTTCACTCCCACTTCCTGTTATGTTTCCCACCAGGCTCAGCTACACCTGGTGGCCATAACTAATCGTTGACTCAGGGCTACTTATACTCCTTGCATTCCAGACCTACCTTGCCAGATTGTCTAGATTCCTCTGTTCCAAGTTCTCCTAGTGTTCTCCTAGTATTCCCGTATACCCGTGTTTGACCTTTTTCCTGTATTTTTCACCCTGCTCTTGCCTTGCCCAGTTTGATACCTTTGCCAGTGGTTTTTTGGACTTTGACTGTCTTTTGACTCTGCCTTTGCCCAGCCCTGCCTGTACTTTTGTTCCGCGGACTGCCTTTCTGTGTATGACCTCTACTTGCCCTGCATTAAACTGTGTTTGATCTCTGCACTTGAGTCTCCCAGCCTGCTCGTTACACCTACTTTATCACATATCTGCTGTCAGTGCAGGTTCTTGCTCTGTGACTACCTTATTTCTACTTGCAGTAGTTTGCTCACACTGCACTCTCTATCTCATCCCATTTAAGGACTGTAATATTTTGAATTTGTTTTAAAGAAATAGATAAACGTATATTTGATTATTGTAATCACCCTCCTGTTCATTGCTGATGCAAGGAGGTAAAAATTGCATTATCACAGCTATAGATTTGTTATGAAAGCCAAAAATGTCTTCTATTTGATCTAATATTAACTTAACTTTTGTTGTTCTTGTAGTTCATATACAACTTTGATATCAAAACTGTTAGTTGCTTTGTGTAGTGTGCTCCCTACTGAGTAAAAATCATAGCAAGGAAAGGAAAAGGAAGATCCTCCAGACCCTCCTTTGCATTCCAAGGTTCTGGGTTCTGGGTAATAAGAGGTCAAACAAAATAAAGACAAAGCACAATGATTTGCACTTCTCTTGAACCAGTATGTAATTCACAGGAGAACATTGAAATCATATCAAATGTTGAACGTTTATGTAGATATATTTTACTGCTCAAGAAAAATATTTGAGGTTATCTCGATTTTTATGGCAGCAAAACCCATCCACTCTTCTTGTCTGTGAACATCTGGGAACCGAGGGCACCGGATGCTGGACCTTTAGGAGAGGAATATTTTTCCACTCTTGTTTGATATAGGATTTTAGCAGCTCAACAGTCCTACATCTTCTTTGTCATATTTGGTGTTGCACGATGTGCCAATTGATATCAGTTGTTAAAAGTCTGAATTGCAGGCAACCCAGTCCAACACGTGGACACAGTCCTCCAAAGATGAAAAAAGATATCTGGATGAGAGCATATGTTGCTCTAAAATTTATAAATACCTTATAGCATGGTGACTTTCCAGATTTGCTAGTTCCATAACATTAATGCACACCCAGTGATGAAGGCTTTTGAAATGAGCAGTTTGAACTGAGAGGTTTAAAGCTTGTGAGCACTGATCACAAGCTGGATGGTCCCTCTCCTCTTTCTAAAAAGAGTTTCAAATTTCAATTTGTTTGACCACAGAGCAGATTTCCGTTTCACCTCAGTCCATTTTCAATAAGCATTTGACCAGAGAAGACAGCCCCACTGGATCACGTTCACATGTGGCTTGTTCTTTTCATGATAGAGCTTTAACCTGCATTTGTGGATGGCACAGAAAAGTGGGTTCCCAGAAAATGATTTCTGGAAGTGTTCCTGAGCCGATGCAGTGATTTCCATGACAGAATCAAGTCTGTTTTTACGGCAGTGCCGTCTCAGAGCCCAAAGATTATAGGAAACCAATGTGTCCATTGTGAAAAGCGATGTCTCCAGATCTCTGACTATTTCAATTACATTTAGTACTGAAGATAATGGAATATAAGAAGTGTTCATTATTTTTGCATTGGGGGACTTTTCTTTTTTGTTTTTTTGTTTTTAAATTGCTCCACAATCGTAGATTGCTGAACCTTTGCCCATCTTGACTTTTGAGAGACTCTGCCTCTCTATACCCTGGAGCTCATTTTATACCTGTTCATATTGACATTAATCTTTCTATTCATATTTTGTGTAATTCTCTGAAAAATAGGAATCTTCCATGGTACAACTGTTCTAATCATGTTCATGCTTAAATAATCATCCTGTTATTCTAATTTGAATGTTGTATCCATAGAATAGGCAGTAATTAGCAAATTACTATTTTTGCTATGTTTATACTTCTTGGTTCTGTTCCAAGGCATAGTGTCCATCTATCCAACCATTGTTCCTGCTTCCCAGAGATCTGGTCACAGAGGCAACACGTCCAGGAGACATCATTACCCAACTAACACTATTCAGTAGAGTTGGGGAGTGCTGTATGGTCTGCATTGTTATATATTTCCAAGCTAATGAGCTAATGCTATGAGTTAATATGTTTCTATCAACATCTTATAGAGCTTGATGATGAGCTGACAAGCTTAACCGAGAAAAATCGAACAAAACTGAAGAATTAAAATATAAGGACCATTATGTTTTATTCAGCACAGTGTAATTTATCCTTATGTCACAATCAACATTTACAAATATATAGCAAAATCAAAACTTTCTGAAAAGGATGAATTGCTTCCTTGAGTTTCACTACTGCTCACATGCAAATACATTGTACTGATTGGTCATCTCCTTCATGCCCAAGCAGATAGGTCGGTATTCATCAGTCTGACATTCACTGGGTGTTGGCCAGTACTCAATCCAGGTTCTTTCACCAAGCACATATTGATACCTGAGGAGAGAAATTAGACCAAAACACTGCGTGATGATGTGACTAGCTCTCTGTAACATACTGGAACATTATAAAAGCACAAGATATATTAAATGCAGTGAAAAGCACAAACAAAAAAACTTACGTTTGCTGTACGTCTTCAATGTGCATGTCACTGGATGAACCCATGACCAGGTATGTTTTGCCCTTTATTAGACTTAAAGCTTCTCTGCAGTGTTGATAACTAAGGAAGGTGCGCAGTTTATTCAAAGGACTGACATCAGTAGTTCCTGTAATGGAAATGTAGAAGAGACAGAGAAAGAAAGCACAAATTAATCTAATATGTAACTCTTTGTTTAATATGCAACATTGATGCAACAACCTGCTGCTCTGGGCTCAAAGTAGCATAGTCTCGATCCAAAAAAAAAACTGAACCAACACACAAATGACGCCTATGTGAAGCCCATAAGACAGCTCAAAGATATCTTTATATGAGAAACTATATGAACTCAGATTGTACCCCTTTCTTTGTGGAAATAGGTGCGAGTAATGACGTACAAATGCTTCGTAATTGAATTTTTAGGTATCTGCACTTTACTTGAATGCGTACAGTAATGTATATCTGCACTTTTAAATCTCTACATTTAGAAGATACATATGATACTTTGGTGTATCCATCGGTACATGACAAACATAGCAAGATATGGAATGTTAAAACAGAAAAGAGAGAGACCTGAATGTAATATTGCGCCAAGAACAGTCAGTAGTTAGTGACATGGATAATAGTGAATCGTTTAAAGATCCACTTCCATCGTTATTTCATTTACAAATATACATATTACTGTGGTCACCACTACGATTGAATGCATTGTGCATCGTTTTATTTAAAAAATATTGTCCTTGTATCCTTGTTTGAAGCTGTTTTGTGTGAGCTAGAATTGGCCTGTGTGGCAAACGACTGGCTTTTCCGGTTTTCCTCATGAATATCCGCGACGTGAAAATAAGGCACCTCTGATTGGTTTCTTAAAAAAAAAACGTCACGGGGCACACCCCCTAGACCTACAGCTGAGCTGTGCCACTGCCAGCCCGCAGCGCGCTATGTTTGAACTGTGTCTGGAGTTTCTTGCTGCACTGCAACGATTGGCAATCATTGCTGTGAATTTGTGAAAGTTGGCGGATAAAATCATGTCTTCATGCATTCGCACCGCCTTACTCGCGCGAGTATTGCCGCGGGTGTAAATTGAATTTACTCGCCTTATTCGCGCGAGTAAAAAACGACCGAATAGCTCAAGGGGCTATCCATTTCATTCTCTCATCAACCATGGCTGATAAAAGTACCATCGCGTCCTTGTACCTGCTGTGGCAGTCCGAGATTCATCTGAAACGCACACGCCGTCGTGTCTGGGTCAGTGACATCATCCGGTGGTGCATTCAGCTCGGATAATTTCACCGCCTTCTCCAGGAGTTGCGTCTGGATGACGGCCGCTTCCAGCGGTATTTCAGGCTCACCAGGACCCAGTTTGATGACCTGCTCGGGAGGATCGGTGCCGTGATCTCTCGGCAGGACACCAACTACAGGCGCTCCGCAGCTGAAATGGAGCTACGGTGCCGTGATCACCTGAAATCGGTGCCGTGATTTCAGGTTTATTTTTTTATTTTATTTATTTTATTTAGTCAGGGACCATGTGCAAAGTACATTAATTACAAAGTAAAGAGATGACCTGCACCAGATTGTAGTTTAGAAGCTAATTTTCATCTGCAGTCCCATCTGCATGTCACAGACACGACTCCATTTCAGCTGCGGAGTGCCTGTCCATCAGATTAGCTGTGGCCATGCCATACAAGGCTATGGGCGAGGCTTACGACCGAGTGACGAATGAAAGTTTCGCCTTCTCTCACGCGCTCATTTGTCTGTGTCTCTAAGTGGGTTGACCCTTCAATGACCAGTGCAGCCCCAGTAGATCGAATTACACTTTGGCGTGGCGCATACTCATTGACTTGTTGTGACCTACCACATTTTAAAATGAGTGACACAAAAGTGGTTTCCAGCGAAAGTTGGCCTTTAACACTGTAGGATTCAGATTCAAAGCAGCAAATTATTCATCCTCTGTGGCCTTATTTAAAGGTGCTCTTTGTCGAAAAAATATGGTTAAAACAGCCATCGACAGAATTGGAAAAAGCAATACCTTTTTGTTGTTGTAAAAAACGACAGAAACGGTCCCAAAAAAAGAGTAAATATCGGTGTTGCTGATATTAACTGGGAACCGCTTTTGGGGAGTAAAGGACTACAATCTAATGCAGAAATAAAACATTTTCTTCTGAAATTGTAATTAAAAAGCTTGTATTATTAACATTGTGGATGCAGCCAATCCTGTGGTTGTAACTTCTCTCGGGTGATTCTGCTATACAGTTGGCTTGCTGCATGTATTAATGCAGGGCTTTTGTTTGTTTTGGTTCCAGGTTTTGGAACAGTGGACCAGATCTTTCCCTTGCAGAGTTACTGAGGGGATCATGGAAGTTTGGCCATTAAGTCAACATGTGTTTTGTAAACTTGGAAAAGGCTTTCGACCGTGTTCTCTGAAGGATTTTGTGGGAGGTGCTGAGGGAGTATGGGGTACCAGAGCCGCTTTTTTTATTTTTAACTATCTGGTCCCTATATAACCACGAGATTGCAGATACAAGTGGCTGAAATGAGTTTCCTTTGGAGAGTGGCCGGGCTTAAGTTTAGAGAGTGGGTGAGGAGCTCGGCAATCTGGAGGGAACTCGGAGTAGAGCCGCTGCTTCTGCGTATTGAAAGGAGTCAGCATAAGTGGTTTGGGGATCTGGTGAGGATGCCTCCTGGTCACCTCACTTTGGAGGTTTTTTACGGGCACATCCTACTTGGATGGATGGATGTCCTTTTACTTGAGTACTTCAGACTGTGTGTATGTTTGAAACTTGGCACACTGATAAGAATATCTCTACAAAGCTAACTTTTGTCATAGCAAGTAATTGTTTGCAATTCTATTAAGTTTGTAAATATCAAATATTGCAACTATTCGGCACATTTTAACATAATACTGCTGAGTTTTCAGACATTTCTTGTGGAATCATGATTGGATAATCATGGCTGCCCTGCCTCTGGACAAGAAACTAAATGAACATGCTGGCATCTCTAAAGCTTACTTTCAGCTTTGCTTATTCAAAATGTAGTTTAGGTACAAAAATTGGCTTTTTTTGCATTGCATTCTGTACCGCACAGTTGGTTGGTTCTTGGTTGAAAAACAGAAACATATTGAAATCCATGTCAGCTGCCAGGCAGTGCAACTTAAGTTGGAAAAATACTAGCAGTAACTTGTTTATCAAATAGATAAAACAATTTCAGCAAGGAGATGGAGAGGGCCTGTGAACAATTTATACCAGTGTCTAGGGAAGTATAGAAACAAGTGCAGAAACAAGGTCAGTACCCACCTTCTTTGATGACTTCTGTTACCCTCATTACGTAACTGTCAGTGGACAACTCGAATGCAATATTTTCCACCAAAACTTTGTATGCTGTGAGCAGACAATGCAAAGATTTTAGCTCTGTGTCTTACTGAGATCATCTCAATTTCAATGCACACTTTCTGAGGGTAGAAATATAAATGAAGCACACTTATGGTTTCTTACCAAAGTCAATTTTGCTGGTCTCTGTGCTCTCGCAAATCTTGGCCGTGCGCTCATCATTGGAGACTTTTTCCTTCTTCTGCATACTGCAATTCTCTGAAAATACAAAAAAATAGAACCCTCAGTTTAATCTGATTCCAGCCTCAACTTTAATATAAAACATATATATATGTATATATATTTACATTAATAAACAGTTGAGGAAAACACATGTTAAGTTATTTATCATTCAGTTTAAGTTATTGAATAGTCAGAATCTTGTTTACCTTCTGCACATACGCACTCATCACCTCTGCAAAGCTGCAGTAGTTGTCCGCCCCTCCTCTCTGGATGGTAGAATTTAACACATGGTGTTTCTGAAATGGAAGAAATGTATTTAAAATAACTGAATGCTTATTCGCAAATATCTAAAATTGTACTTTTTACTTTTTCTTTTTTTATCCTATTCACTATTTTATCTGAAAAAAAAAAAAGATTAAAGGTCAAGAAAGGCAGCATATCCTTCTAAGACTTACGGTCATAGTATTCATAGGCAGACACAGCTGCTGGTTGTAAAACGCCCACTTTCATTGTCTGACGGATCCTAAACGAGATCTCTTCTGGTCGTGTGTGAGATACCTGTAGGAGATGTGAAACAAAGGTGAGATAGACATGAATAAACAGATGTCAAGGTGGAGCAAGAGACGGAGAAGACCAACGTTTTACCTTGTCCAAGTAAATGACAAGTGAGCCTCTCTCTGACAGAACTGTGTTCATCTCATATTTTGCAATGGTGGCGGCACGCCCTTTAGACAGCTACACAAAAACACAAGACAAGCAGCTCATCAGACATCTTTTTAAAAACACTTGTTTTTTGCTAACAGGTATTTCTTAATCATGATCTAAGACAGTGAATATTAAAATTCTTACTAGGTCCAGATCTTTTGTGTCAACAGTAAAGCCTGTTAGCAAGCCAATATCCAAGATTGACATGGTTGCATCACGATCCTTGTCTTTGAACCTGTAAACAACAATGGACGGCGTAATTAAAATACTAAGTAGTTGGAGAGGAAGAAAGCAAATTACTTTATCAAATATTGTTTCATGTTTTCTAATTTATACAAGCGAGAGTGTGGTGTATTGTACTTACAAAAGCTCTATTCTAAGCATGTATGTCTTCTCATCATCATCAAGTTTCTCTGGAGGAACAAAGTATGAGAAATGCAATAGATTAATCTAACCATTATCTAACCTTTACCTGCGTGGATGCAAGCAGACCACAGAGGCTTAAATGGACAAAGGGGAACAAAATTACCTGGGAGAAGCTGCACTGACACGTTAAACTTCTTGCAGTCACTTTCCTTTTGTTTAGGCAGAGCGTAAAACAGTGACACCATCTGTCAAATTGATTGAATAATTATGTGATTTTGAATTGTAGTAAACAAATAAAGATTTGTCTTAAAATTTCTGATACCCATTCATCCATAATACTTGGAAGGTTTATGACATGCATTTTCTTGAACGGGACTTTTCACATTAATGCCGATGTGTTGTTGCCAAATAATTCATTTAACTATTTTATATATTGCATTTTCTGTTGACCAAAACTGTTATTTATTTGCCTGCAGCCTCTGAGGAAATATGCAATGAAAATCTTTCTTCTTTATTGTGAATAATCAGCTGCCCATGTGTTTATTCATATTAAAATTGAATTATCTGCTTGAAAGAAAATAATATGCAAACATTTTCTCGGATATGAAAGGGAAATGACCACATATGTTCCCTTTAAGTCTCAATGAGATAAGAAAAAAGGTAAATAAAATATTGTTGAATGATGCCCATTGTTTAGATATGCAAATAATGCACTTAGATTTGTCTAGTTTCAAAAGCAAACGATACATACAAAACTAAATAAAAAAAAATAATCTCTTACTTGCACAGTTGCTTCTCCTGTTCCTCTGGCACTCACGCTCACATCCTGGTTTATGTTATTAATCTGTTGGGATATACATGCAGAGATATCCGTACACAGGAATAAGTAGACAAGACTGACATACATGGAGTGTTGTATGTGTGAATGAGAGATTGTGTTCTCACTTTGGATGTTCGTGTAGCATAGTGGTTATTCCTGTTGATGTTGTACTTCTCAGGCTTTGATTTTCCCGGCAACTGAATGTCTACATTCAGATTATATTCTGGTTCTTGAGCCATGGTCCAGTACTCAGCCACAGCCTGGTACACCATGATAGTAGCCTAGACAGAAAAATGTGAAAAACAAAAGGTAAAGTAAAGTTAATAACAGCATTTCACTGGAAACAGATAAAAAAGTCTTGTTGAACAAAAGGTTTTATACTACCTGAGTTGATCCATAACCTCCACCCACAAACTGTTGTTGGTTGAACCATCTCACAACAGGTCTTGCATCTTCAAAGGCCTTTATTGATAAAAAGCAAGAAAAAATTGAACCATTGTTGCTGATGATGCACGGAAGTTTTAGGAAAAAAGCGCTGACTTTGTTATAGTTAAAATGTTACCTTATAGCTACTTTAGAATTCCTTATAATCAAATCAAATCAAATTTATTTGTATAGCACATTTCATGTACAAAACAATTCAAAGTGCTTTACATAAAATAAAAGCATTGCAGCAGGGAGTGGAAGAAGCATTAAAAATGCATAAAAGAATATAAAGAGAAACAAATAAAATCATTTAAATGAATTTAAAATCAGGCAACAGTCTAGATAAGTTAAAAGATATTTCATGCATAGACACATGAGAACAGAAATGTTTTTAACCTGGATTTAAAAATGTCTACATTTGGTGAAGGTTTAATCTCCACTGGCAGTTTGTTCCACTTGTTTGCAGCATAACAGCTAAATGCTGCTTCTCCATGTTTAGTCTGGACTCTGGACTGGACCAGCTGACCTGAGTCCTTGGATCTAAGAGCTCTGCTTGGTTTATATTCTCTGAACATATCACAGATGTATTTTGGCCCTAAACCGTTCTGGGATTTGTAAACCATCAGCAGGCTTTTAAAATCTATTCTGTGACTGACTGGAAGCCAGAGTAAAGATTTTAAAACTGGTGTGATGTGTTCAGATCTCTTAGTCCGGGTTAAAACTCTAGCAGCAGCGTTCTGGATGAGCTGCAGATGTTTAATGCTCTTTTATTATAAAGCACAATAAGGCAATATAAATTTCATGTCCATGGTTTTGCAGCAGAATTTTTTTGCTGTCTTTTATTTTAATTTCCATCTGTTTATTTATTTTGCTTGTACACAAAACAGTGACATGACACAAATAAAAATATGTATATGTAGTTTACACTACGTTGGAGAAATTATTATTTCGATTCTATAATTAAATTAAGCATGATGCAAAGGGTCAGAGTTCTCCAGAAAGTGCTGTGACTCAAATACACTCATGTGTGAAATGCTTACCTGGGACTTGACAAGAGCCAACAGAGCATAAGCTGTAGCCTCCAATGTGAACATACGTTTCCCAGGTACTGGCCAGTGGGATAACTCTGAAAAATATAAAAAAAATACCTTTTCTATAACTGTCTGAAATATGTCCCCCAGATGCTGGACCAAAAAAGTGTCTGTCTATCTATCTATCTATCTATCTATCTATCTATCTATCTATCTATCTATCTATCTATCTATCTATCCATACTATTTTAGTCTTATTACCATATTACCATATTCAATGAAGGGGATACTATTGTATGCCTAATGAGCAATAATCATCTAATAACTGACCTTATTACAATTCTAGCTGAGAAAATGTATACAGCAATAATTACTTCAAAATGTTTTTAAAAAATCTGTTTGGCTGCACCTGGAGATATAAACTTGTAGAGGACCTCCCGATTCAATTTTTGTTCATTGGCCAGAGCATATGATGTAATGGCAACGGCATATGGGTTGGTCAGACTTTGCAGGCGTCTCTCCAGGTAGGCAACTGCTTTGTCAATGCTGCCTGGCAGACTCTGGACAAATGAAAAATAGAAAAAGGGGATGCAGGATATGTATATTTTTGGTTAACAGGAAGTCACCAAAAGACATTGACATGAATATAAAAAGCCGTAATATCCATTCCTGTTTGGGAATGCTGTAACAATTCCTCTTCATTGCTTTGGGAGTCACCCTAAACCTCATTCAATTACATTCGATAGTGGGCAGTGGGGTTGAGATGAAAATGGAGAAAAGCTGGAAGCTTCAAGGCGGGGTCAAATTTAGCAGTCATAATTATTTAATTCTTTGTTACTTCTGAACGTCTGTTCTCACGTTACCAGCTTAGGCAAGCCTGATGTTTCCAAAATATACATATACATTTACTTCACTGGCAATTTTCTAGTATATGATAAGTTTATTTGAAGAGGAGGAAAAAAATGCTGTATACTGTTGAGGTACTCACATTAACTTTTGCAGAACATATTGTGCGTGTTTCCTGCATGGCGATGAGGCAGAAGGCTGTCATGGAGGCATCTGAATCTTTCCCACGCACATCACCCTACACAGGCACACACACCATTGGATGTCGGTGCCATCATTATCATCATCATCAAAAAAAAGAAAAGAAAGGAAAGGAAAGGGAAAGAAAATCCTTTCATCCACAGCGTACATTACTTTTTTCAATGCGTCACATATTTTTTACACTAAAAATAAAGAAATGATATAAATGAAATTGGTGCACTCACAATCATCTCTCCGTGGTATACTTTTCCAACTTCTTTAAACAAACCGTCAGGCTGCTGAGCATTTAGGATCAGATACTTGACAGCGTCACAGATATGTTCAGTTTTCACTCCCACCAGATTGTAGGCCATGGAAAACACTTTGATAACATAGGCTGTCAGCCTTGAAAAGGAAAGGGAATGGCTTGATCATCAAGTGTCACTTGCATGCATATAAAGTACAGCTTTGAAAATTCAGAAGTTATGATTTGCCGAAAATGGTGTAGGAATCCATGTATATTTAAGTGCCTCACCAGCTGCTACTTTGATGACTGGCCCACACAGCAAAAGACCCATCACTTTTACGGAAAGCCAGCTCATTAGTGTAGCCTGAACAAAGCAAAAAAAAAAAAAAAAACCTTTTTGAGAAAGCCATCAACTCTGTAACTTCCTATCCACTTACAAACATTTTGAGAAAATCCTTTCAGTTGAGTTCTATGTTGAAATGCCTTGGTTTAATCTGTGTGAGCCTACCAGATTTTATGTGTTGGATAGCTTCATTCCGTTTCTGGAAGCCCACAGGTTCCCACTGATTAGTTTTGTCCAAATATGTGGTTGCAATGACAGGGAGGGTCATATGGATCATGTTTTGCTCTCCACAGCCCCCGGGCTGTCTGATCAGAGTACCCATTGATTTCCCACTAATCGCATTCTCCACGAGTCCATTTACTTGTTCTCTACCTGAATGCACAAAAAAAAAAGAAATCCTTTAAGTTAACAGCAGGACCCTTAAACAGACATTCAAAGTCCTTCCGTTTTCATCTTTTTCATTTCCATTTTCCATTGTATCTCATAAGTGGCTAAAATGTAACAGTATGTCTCACCTGTGACAGAAACCTGCGTGATAGTAGGTGCACCTGGAACCAAGCCGGCTTTCGGAATATTACTGTTCAAAGTTTCTACTTGTACACGATCTAAAAGCAGAAAGCAGTGAGGGATCAGTTAGAGAGTGATAAAACATGCTATTACTAAACAGCTACATTGCACTTTTGTGTAGGTGAACTCACCTTTGCCTTTTTTAACTGGATCTAGAGTTACACTCTGAAGCTTTTTGACCAGTACACCCTCAGGCTGGAAAAAAAAAAGGTTAAACATTATTAATTGTTGATACAGAACGTATTCAGATACTTTCAAAGTTCCCAGATTTTGTTATCTTCCATTTTTCCTTGAAATGGATTCAGTTGATATTATTTTGATATTAATGTACATGCAATACTCTTAATTTACCTTAGAATTCAGACAGACCCTGTGACATGAGACTCACAATTAGCTGTTTCTGTCATAGGTCCTTTACATGATTCTATGTTTTGTGTATTAGGAAGAATTATTCAGGATCATTTCTTCCAACTTTTTTTGTTTTGTATTACATGTAGGTGAGATTGATTGAAAAATCCAAGTCTGTATACTTTTCTACAGAGAATAGATAAACAGCCTATTATATAGCATAAAAATATAGATTTGTCTCTCTTACCACCACCCTTAGTAGCTTCATGATTCCATCATTGAGGTGGGAGTCTTTAACTGCTGCTTTGACCTCGATGCTGTGTTGTCCTTCTTTCATGGGAATAATGACAAAGGGTACAGAACGCGTAGTTTCCGGCCCCACTTTGACTTCCTGGCGATACCTCCTGCGTTTGGAAGCTGCACTGCACACACTCTCCTCCTCAGACAGATCAACACGAACCTTAAAACGGGACAAAGGTGAAGAAAGAGGTGTTGTTTCACAAATGCAAACAATATGATCGTCCAACAAAGTGAAATATATTTGTCTTTCTGGACATGTGCTTAACTTTTAGCAATTGCATTGAGAGTATAGAAATTATTTTCATCATTGAGAAGAATGTACAAGGAGTCAAAAAAGGATCACATTCATTGGTATTAGTTAATGATTATCTGGAAAGCATGCACTCATCATTTCAGGAAATATCCTCATCGCAGAAGAACTGTTTTTGTTTTTGTTGTTACTTTTGTTTTTGACGTACAGTGATAATGTCAGGGCTGTAGTTGTGAAGAATTGCTTTGATTTCCAGCTGCTCTCCGCGGACAGCAGAATAAGGCAGCCTGAGATCGATGAAGAAATCCTTACGGACAATGACCTCTAAAGACTCACCAACACAAATTCCTTAAAGTAGATAGAATGGAAAAAGAAAAAAAGAGATTAAACAGCAGAGAAGAGTAAGCATTTAAATGGTGGCAGAGGGACTCCTCCTCACCATGAGTTCTTGAGAGACTGATGCCAGTGAACTGCCAGGTTGTGATTGAATCTTGCAAAGGAATCCCTTTTTCCCACGAAGTGGTCTCGCTGAAATACAGGAAAGTCTCAGCAGTTTGAGGGACAGCTGTAGATCGATTGGTTTAGCATTTAAACTGATCTCCTTTATATTTTTTGTACAACTTTCACTTTACTCACCAGTTTGGTCTACGGCAAGCAGGCAGAGTGATGTCTGACCACAGCCAACTTTCAGGGAACTTGGTGCGAGTAACAATTTCATTGCTATCCATGTAACTTTCATCCGACTCACCTATTGATAATGAATATGGTATCATTATGCCTTTTTATCGCAACTGATATGAACATGAAGAGCCACCCTCCATCCTTTTTCCAATCACTTACTGCGAGCAAGTTGAAGGTTGTCCTGTTTTTTCTCAGCTATCTGGCTTTCCATCTCCGTGCAGCAGTGCAGGAAGGCATCAACACAGGCTTTGCCATCCACTATGTACTCACTGCGCCGCGTACAGGTGTATGAAAGTGGGGTGTCCTTCATGCCATCCAAACAACAGTCACGTTGCAGTTTATTATCATATTGGCTCACTGGAGAGACGGAGGGTTGTGGATAGAAAAATAAAGTTATAAATAAAGACCTTTAGAAATAGAAGTCAAAAATATAAAGTAGAACAGCTTTCTGACTTTTCACTGATGCAAAGATTAAAGTTATGTATCGGAAAATGGCTCAATATTGGCTATCAAGCGGTTTAGAGCAGTGCATCTTACTTAAGGTGGTTCTGACTTCGAGTATAGTTGAGGCCCGTTTTCGCCTTGAAGGTCTCGCACATTTCAATTCTGAAAATGCAACACAGAATGATATTTGACACAGAACCTAACAAGCTTCAATCAAGAGTTGAGTCTTTTTCTAGGAATGTCTACTATCACACACATTAAATCAATTTTTAACAAGAAAACTAGTTAAATCAAATGTTAAACATACCTTAAATTAACCTTTAATCATACCATACAGTGAGCCTGAGAATTGTGTATCTCTTTCCGCACATTTCCTTTCCGTTATCATATTATTCTCTAGCTTCTTTATATTCACTATTTTTCAGTCTCCATATCTGTTACAATCAAAGGTGGGCTGCACAATGGTTCTGTTGTTAGCAGTGTTGCCTCACTGCAAGAGGGTTGCTGGTTTAAATCCCAGCTGGGGCCTTTCTGTGGGGAGATTGTATTTTCTCCTCACGCATATGTGGGTTCTTCCTCCCACCGTCCAGAAACATGCATGTTAGGTTAATTGGTGAGTCTTAATTGATTCTTAGGTGTGCATGTGCATGGTTGGTTGTCTCTGTGTGGTCCTCTGATAGACTGGCAACATGTATAGATTGCGCCCTGACTCTCACCGGGACAGGCTCCAGTGCCCTTGCTAAGTTGGATTTGGCAGGGATAGAAAATGGATAGATTCACCCTCCATGCCTTAAATGCTGTCCTGGATTTTGAGAATGCCCACCTGGGATGGGTTCCTTCTTCCTGGCTTTGCCTCCCAGTACCCAGCTGCTGCACTTTGATTAGGCCCACTGTCAGCTTCTTTACCATTTCTAATATGTAGCCCGTTATATAAACATTGCTCACCTGTGGTGTTAGAATGCTGCGATTGAATGTACACTCCTTGCCAATATGTCACTTGTTTTTTAACATGTGTTTAGTACTTACACTGCATTACTCACATTTGCAGAAATGAAGCAATATCTACAAGTGATATATTCATCTAATCAAAAATAACAAGGGGCTGGCACAGTGGTGTGCCAGTTAGCACTGTTGCCTCCCAGCATAAAGGTGCCTTGTTTGAATTTCTGCCTCTCTTTTTGAATATGGATGGACTTTACATGCTCTCCATGTTCAAGTAGGTTTGTTCCAAATACTCAAATCGAAAATATGAGTGTTGGATTAATCAACAGTTTTAAATTGGCTGTAAATACGAGTGTGAGCACACATTGACGTTCGTATCTTTGATAGCCACACGGTGGACTTGCAGGCTTTCCAGGATTAGTGGATCTAGAGGAAACTAACAACTCATTGATCCTCATACTTTTATTTGATCTGAAGACTGTTGGCAAAACCTCATTCCAGAGTGTGCAATTAGGAGAGAAAATTGACTTAAATTGTTATCTTATATTGTCACCTTGTCTGTAGGGTGTTCCCGCAACAGTGCTGGACTCAAACAGCAGCCCAGCATCAAAGAACACATTCATACTGTCCTTCCCTCCACCTGCTGTGCAGCCTGTGTCATACTTCTCTACCACATCCCACACCTGTATAGCAGAGGCAAACAGACAAATATAGAGGTCAACCATTTAGTTCTGATGTGACAAGGATGAATTACTTCTACAGAGTATTTCACATTAATAGCACTCTTCACCACTGTGTACTTTTAGAAATACTTGAGAGTGAACAGATGTGGATTTGAATTCACTCTGGCATTTTAATATAATCTATTTAGAAAAAGACGAAAGAAATTACTTTTTTCTGGGTGAGGCGGTGCTTGTTGTTTAGGACATATACGCCTTTATCGACTGCCACCAGTCCCACTGTGGCCCTTGGATCTCCCGTGACTCTCAGACCAAACATCTTGCGCGGCTCATAGGAGGCAGCGGGTCTTAATGCTTCCAGTTTTAGCTAAATGTGAAGAAAACGGCAATGAACGAGACGTACAGATATGCAAAAGAATATGTCCATGATACAGTCAACATCTGTGAACCTTGTTTGTCAATTATTCATTCTGTTACAAAAGTGTTGGATGTCTCTCACCGTGCCCATGCATGAGTCTTTTACATCCACCCAAACAGAGTCTGACACCACTTCATTAACAGTTGGATGGTAGTAGGCTATGATGCGGAATGATGGCAACATCTCTTTGGTAATGGGAATTATCAGGGAAATCAGGACTTGGCCTTTGGTTTTATAACGTCCTGATTTCACAACCTGGCCTCTGCTCGTGATCTGGGGACACAAGTTTATATATCAGTACTTATCAAATATGAATGCACATACCATCAGAGATCGCAGGAGACAACTAATGTCATTATGTATGTGCATCCTCGCATATAAAAAGCATCTCTCACCAGGTATGTGATGTCTTTGTCTTGACCTGGTTGCTTATTGAGGTTGAGGTTGATTTTCAAGTTGTCTCCTATTTTCAGCTCAGCTGTATCCACACCTGTGAAATTGATAAGATGCTAATGTTTTAAAACGTAAAAGATCTGGTGCTGAACAATTCTGTTGCAATGCAACGTCTTGTTATTTGAGCCTATGATGTCATTTCAGGATAGTACTTACCAATGTGGATATAACTCTTGCTGTTGGTATTGTATGGGATAGCTTCCATCTTTGCTGATGCTTGTCTCTCAGGTGTAAGCTTAGAATCATCAGTCTTTGCCTGTAATTAAAGACTCATACACTTAGGCATACAGCATAAAAAAGTTACCTAGTTAAATGAATAATCGTGGCAGCCAAACTCCTGCTATAAAATAAGAACAGTGCCACATCACACCAGCATTATGACCATATACTTACTGCCTATTAGTATTTCAAATAATTTACAAATCACTCTAAAGTACTTCATGGCCTGACTCCAAATTATGGATCAAAACTCAAAAGTGGCAGCCTGCTGCAGTAGTACTGAATATATTGTGTCTTTCTTTGTATCCTTTTGAGATTTTTTCATGAGCGTTTTTCTGTGATTTTTTAAAAATCATTCCAGCTGGAATGATTTCTGCTGGCAATTCTGGCAGAAGTAACTCATTGAGCAATCCAAAGTGCAAGGAATGCCTGAAATGAGACCCCAAATTCAAATTAATTGAAGAGAAGATGTCTAAGATGCAGAACAAGCGCAAAACAGAAAACAAGGAGGAGGAAACTTGCCAAAGACGCAGCGGGAAAATCAGAAAAGCTAAATTATTTTCTATCACCAAGACAAGACAATCCACAAACGTGCATGTTAGGTTAATTGCTGATTCTAAATTGACCATAGGAGTGAGTTGGAGTGTGCATTATTGTTTGTCTCTGTGTTGGTTCTGTTATAAACTGGAAAGCTCCAGCGCCCCCATGACGTTGATCTGGATAAATCGGGAATAGAAAATGAAAGGATGAATGGATGACTCGGAAAAAACCTCCTGCCTGCCCCACCTCACACTTAAGAACTAAAAAAAGCATCAAGAAGGACTAATGTTTGCTTTTATGGCTTTGCTTGAGTAACTCTGGTTTGCCACATCAGTATCTTCCGTTGCTTATCACCCAAGATATATTCATACGAGAAAGGCTTGTTGTTATTGGTTTTCAAATAATAGTCTATCTAAAAAAAAAAAGTTTAATTGTTTATTTTCATACTTAAAGCAATACTATGTAACATTTCTACCTTAAAATAACAGCTTGAAAAAAATTGTGCGGCTAGAATGAGTTTTAATATTACGATTGGCCTGTCTCCTATGCCCTTCGGGGGTCTGAGTTGGAAAAACTGCTCTATGTAACTTTGCTGGACCGGCCCAGGAGCTGAGCGGAAGTACTTTGACTTGCTTTCTGGCACACCTACCGCAAAAACAAATAGACCCCTCTCACGCTCCCAGGTATAAGGCTAAGCTAGCACAACATTATCAGTACGATCATCATGGCAGAGGCACCGAAGAAACGGAAGAAGACGTTGACTGATGAAGCAAGGAAGAGAAAGAGAGAGGCCGACAAAGCAAGAGACCGTAACCGTACATTACCTCCAAGCCTGTAGGGGGAGCTCCATAATGGGCTTTTTGAGAAGTTACATTGTATTGCTTTAACTCTTGAGTTACAGATGCAGCTTTATTACAGTATTTACTTTGAGCTTGAGTTTCATTCTTTGTTTTTTTAGTTTTTTTATTGTTTTACATTTTATCTGTGGTGTTCTGTAGTTTTTAAGACATTTATCAATTGTTTTAAGTTACGTACAGTGATTGCCAGATTGGCATTTCCCGCTGCTGTATTGATGGTAAGCCTTGCCATGCCATTGGCAGCAGTGGAGCCCCTCACATCACCAGGACTGACCACCACTGGAATACCTTCTGCCGGACTCTCATCGGGATTCAGTATTTCAACCTTACATTAGATGTAGAAAAAAGAATGAGAAAGCCATTTTATTGAAACATATTTTAAGAGCAGTGCAATGCTCTGAGGTAAGTTTTTCTGCAAACAGCTCTAGGTGTGCAGTACAAATTAGTTGAAATAATTACATTAATTATCGCTACATCCTAATAAATATCTGTGCAGTAACAATAACTGACTTACAGAAAAGAAATGTTATCTGTGTTTTTTTTTGTTGTTTTTTTTTAAATTAAAGTCTAAATATAACTGCCAAATAATATAACTTGGTACTTTACCGCAATATCAAAGGACATTCCTGGTTTGAAATATTTGGGCGTTCTCTTGAAAGTGATGGTGTAGGGTGATGTGACAATCTTGATGCCTCTCAACTCTGCTTCCACCATTTCACTACCTGTAACAGAAACACAAACACACTAATAATAACTGAACACCATGACCCTCATCTATTTGTACAAGTCTGAGTAGCTCTTTCTTCACATTTGTGTTGATATGATGTTCTTCTTATCTCTTGTTTTAGTCATTTTAGACCTTAACTGTTCTAGAATTAACTTTGAAATTTCTGAACCACTTAGTACGAATGATTGACGCAAAATCAAAGATACTGAACAGGCACAAACATGCGGCTTGTCTCTCTTACCGCTGTCTGTCAGCACACTGACAGACACAAAAATGTCGTTCCCCACAAGACTCAGAATGTTTGGGAAGGTCTGCGTTATTTGCTCCCTCTTTAGGTCAACCTGTCCTTCTCCATTCTGGATCTAATGAAATGTGGTAAAGAAAAGTCAGCCTGACTTCATATTAGCATCCTTATTACTGAATACAATTAAACAGGATAAGAAATAATACTCTAATGTGCTCACAGGCACTCTTGAAAGAGAGTTTGGGAGGCTCCTCTTCTGACCCTTCTCTATAATCCCAAATACGACATAGCCAGTCCCATACACTTCTTTTCCAAACAGATATCTAAAAGAGAGACATGTTTAAGCCCTACACTGAAGTAAAACAGGACAACCTGAAAAGCATGGTCACTGCAACAGCAACAAATATGAAAAAGATTGAAACACAGTTTACCTTACAGTTACTTTTCTAAATTAACCTGAATGCACAAAAAAATGACTTCACATACGTAGCTTTGATTTTGATGCTGAGTTCCTCGCTGTCCACATAGAAGAACGGGGTAATGGGTGACAGTTTAACCTCAAAACTGGGAAGCACTGTTAAGTGACAAAATCTTGTGAACATTCAGTCAGGTGAGAAGTAATTGAATGTACAAGTCATTAGTGCTAAAAGTGGGAGATTTACCATATTCTTTGACCTCAAAGTTTGCAGAATAGCTCTGCTGTGGGTTGCTGCTGAACTTTGCCACCACCTTCCACAGTCCAGGACTGCACAAAGAGACACACAAGGGCACACATCTCAGTAATCATACAAGAAATGATTCAATCTTTATAACACAGGGTTAAGATAACACTGGAAAAAGACTTCTGGATAATTGTTTACCCATTACACAAAGCATTTCATGCTTACAGTGTCTCATAGAGAGTATTATATACACAAAATGTTTAAAAAGAATCCTTAGCCTGACCGACTGTACTGATGAGGATGTCACAATAATGACTGCACAGCAAATAGCTACTAATGTTTTTCTCCTGTCACAAAACTAGTTTTGTCATAAAAAGATGAAGGTACACAGTTAAGACTTCACCTTCAGTAGAAGGCACAGGCATGGTGATCTATGCATCTGGCCATGCTCCGTCTTCTGGGAGTTTCAATTGCAGAGTGCAAAATTTTGGGGGAATGTATTTAAGTGAGTGACTGCAACTTATTCACTACGCTTTGCACCTTGTAATTCACTGCCCTTCACACCTTTATTTGAAAGCAAAAAAAACCAAACAAAAGTTTGTCTTAAATTTTGTGCCCAATGTAGCTTTGGCTCCGGTGCTCAGAGGGCCCACAGGTGTTGTGCAGCATGGGTGGGAGGAGAAAGTGCAATAAGTGAAGGAAGATATTTTCCATTTGTGTGCATTTATTTGGACAAAACAAGTTGTTCTTAGTAAACAAAAATGCCTACAGCCTGGAAAACTTTTTGCAGCTTCTCACGTATTACCTGATGTCTCACCAATTCCTTGTTAATTTTGACAACAATAGCACAAAAATGGCTCCATATGGCTGTTTTTGTCTGATATTTTCTTCCAAGACTTGTCACTTTCACTGTGGCTCCATGTCTACTCTACGTCTTAAATTGTATGGGTTTGATTTTGCTGTCATGTTCAGGCTTATATCTTCTATGTTGGAACAAGAAACGTCTGGGTTGTTGGTAAATTACAGACTGCTGATTATTAAAAGGTCTGTTTGTTTGTGACTGTGTACTCATGTTTAGCTGCTCCTGGATACACTGTTCTGATAGTTATTGAAATGAGCTGGTCTCATGTGTTTAGCAGATCAGTGCAATCGTAGGATATTACTCGACAAAACTGTAGGTATGTATTTAATTATTTATCTATTATTTACCCATAGGTATTTAGTTCTGATTTGCAACCACGGGAAAAATTGGAGAGTAATTGCAAATCTTACACTTTAGATTCATAAAGATACAATAAAAATATCAAGGTGGGTGCTTCCTAGAAATGGCACATAAAGTAAAAATGTAACTGTTATTCATTTATTAAAAAGGAAAATTACAAATAAAATTGTCTCTGAAATTCAAATTCAAAATTTCAACAACATGTTTTGCAACATTTTGCTAAACAGGACAAGATGCACAAGGATTGAGTCAATTTTCTAACCACCATTTTAAAACCATACTTTTTTTTTTTTTTTAATTTGGGCTGTTTCAAAGTCCACTGAGAGGCTGCTAACCTTATTATGTGAGATATCTTCGCTATATTCACTCATCATCTAGGTTAAGAGAGCATTCATGACTAAAGCAACATAAACAGATGAATAGATAGATAGATAAATAAAGAGATTTAAAAGATAGACTGTAGATAAACATTGTAAGAAAAAACAAACTCACCTAACAATGTCACCAAGCTGGAAATCTCCAGTATGAATACCTGCATTTAGAGAGACTACTTCAGGTGGTAAGATGATGCCCTCAGGAGTCTGAAAACATTTGTGTCGAGTTAACATTAATGCGACATGGATGCATTTTGGTTGTTTTGATTTGTCCTCCCAGTTACAGCTGATTAAGGGAGGGATTTGGGGTAAGATTAGCCATTTTTACTTATGTTGTCCTCAAGTTAAGCAATAAAAAGACAGAACTAAGATAAAGACCTCTAACCTAATGTCATGATGTGTCTCATCATGTCAAATAATCAGAACTAATTTTGACAAAGAAATCTAAAAATAAGGCTTCTTACAAAAGAAAAATTTTCCCATGGCTCAATTAGCTCCAGGTTAGGGGGTAAGTTGCACTGTCTGGGGGTAAACTTATCATCTAATGGAATCTAAATTAAACCTTTGAGAAACTATTAAAAACAAATTTAATAGTCTATTTTTGTTTTGTAAATTGTTATAGTTATTTTCTTAAATATAACGTAAGATAAAGCAAAAGATTACACCAAAGTTGTAATCTTACCAAAAACGGAAAAAAACTTTTGAATAAACCAGAAAATATTTAAATAGATTTTTTTCTTGTCAGAAAACAAATGTAAAACAAAAACTGCTGCAGCCCATATCACAGTTAATATCCATATCCAATACAAAACCCATTTGTTGCTTTTGGGATTTTTGCAAAAAAAGCAACAGTTTTTTGTACAGCTTAAAGACCAATGCAGATGACTGCACAGCACTCTATTCACTAAAGTTCCAGTGTGTCTAAACTTGACTCATTTTACCCCAGGCTGTTGGTTCACTTTGTTCCATAGCAGATATTTTGAAAGAAACAAGCCAGCTTACCAAGTCAGGCAACTATTTGACTAAATGATCAGCATGTTTTTTTATACTGACAAATTAACAACATGTAACATAAAGGTTTCTACGCCTGGATAAACTGACATTGTTGCAGTAGTCGTTATAGCTGATATGACAACATTTTACTTAGACAAGCCAAAAACAGCTTTCTAAGAAAACTGCTGCAAATCACTCCCACGCGCCTCTTCTTTTTAGAGTCGAGCAAAAATGACGAGTGCTTCCAAAATGAATGGTCACATGACAGTGCATGGTTGCCAAGATACATAGAGTAGGTCGACTTACTCACTGGCTCATCTTACCCCAGTATCCCCTATATGATATTACTTTCACATCTCTGCTTATAAAGAATAAAACACAATACCACAATCTCAATGGAGATAGAAGCATTAGCTTGGTTTTGAAGATTCCCTTCCACAGGCTCCATTCCTGGCGTCAGTGCAAACATCCTATAAAGAACTGACAGAAAGACAAAAAGTTAATTTAGTTTCTCATAGTTAAACGTGGGTTCATTTATTGCATTTTGAGTTGTGACTGCATCCAAAGTAAACACAAGAAACTTCCCTCCCTAAATTTAACAATTAACCTTCTAATACTGGCTCAGTACCTAATGAAGAACCTCCTGATCCCTATAATCCTGATATAGACCAGTGAGCAGTGCTGACCAACATGTCATTGGGGTCATCAGGTGGGAACCTCCTTTCATCAGTGTTTCATCTAGTTAGGCCCACGACACCTCCAGAAGGCTAGACAGTGATCACTGGCGTCCCAGAGTCACTCCCCTAATGCCAGCCATCACTGCTCCTCACACCAAAGTAAGTACTTGAGTGGGTGGCTTAACTTCAATTTAGATCAGTCACTCAAAAACGACATGTCATACCATTTTTTTGTCTTTTTTTTGTGTCTCTTCAAATACTTCACTGAATAAATCTCATTTAATCTTCATTCATTTGAAATGTAGGGGGACTCTGACAGTTTTACACTTGTGCTGAGGTTTACTACACAGCTGGAGAACGGTTTTCCACACTTTGACAAAGTAACCTTCATGTATTACATACGATCCCTGGGTGGCCAGGGAGGATCATGATTAAACCCATATTCAAATGCATATCTGTTTGCACATGAGCACATTACACATTTTTATATATATATTTTTATACACATATTTCCTTTACACATTCAGTCGATTTTTTTCAAATAAAGTGCCCTGAGTTACTGCAGGCAACATAAGACTTTAACGTTTTCTGCAGGTTTTTGATAACCAAAAACACAGTCTACCAAAAGCTGCTGATATTGACCAAATTTCTGCATTTATCGGATAACTTTTAAGTCAGTCACTGCTTATACAGATCCAGATTAAAACAAAGCATACAGATAAAATACATACAAAGATGTGGGATTATCTGATGTCATTTTATAAATTAACCACTGCTAAAGGGGAGTTCACAAGCAAGTGGTGCATCAAGTGGTAAACACAGATACACCTTTTATTAGCTGTTATAAAGAAATAATGTTCACGTCTTTTCTCTGCTACTATAAAGAAAAAAGGCAGCCTTTCATAAATATATTAAGCTAATCTGTTTGAAGTTTAGTTACTGTCATGAGTGAAACTCCTCAAACAGGTAAAGTCAAACGTTTAACTTCAGGAGGCAAAGGATAAGACCCAGACGGCGGTGAGAGAGAAGCACACAGGGTCGGAGCTGACCTGAACGTCTCGGAGATCTTAACTCCTTCCTCGGTGACTCATGGTGGTTCATTTGTTATACCGGTAGTTACCTAAATGCAAGAGAACCACTAATGTAGCCTCAGTGCAAAAGAAACAGTCGCTGAGCTCAGTTGCTATGTTTTCCTCTTGTTGTTACCATGGTAACGTATGACTACAAACCACGAATTGGCAAGAGTCGTTATCTATCTATCTATCTATCTATCTATCTATCTATCTATCTATCTATAATGTAATCTTGAAAAGTACCATTTTTACACTCAAAATGGGACATGAGGGAGCTTTGAAAGATGATAAATTAGGATCAGACGACAGGAAGATTCTTTAGGTTGTAAGATGAAAAATGTAGGATGCAGTATATTTATATAAAAAATGAGCACATCTCTGATTCTGCTCATATAATTGTTCCTGTAGGTCCAATGCTTAATTGATATAAAGTGTAAGATGGGTAAAATGTCAAATTTGTTCCATGTTATGGAGTGTTTGCATATTTGACTACCATGAACATATCTAACAAGATCTTGTGGGTCACATCAGCGGTGAAGCACTGTCCTCACCTTTGGTGCTCGGGGTGTAGATGGTCTTGTCGGTCTGTATGAAGATGTAACCAGACTGGAAGGACACCAAAACAACTTTCTCTAGCACTCGTCCAGGGAAATTGGCTTGAAGGTAAACATACTGCTTTACACTGGGATCTTTGCTGAAGTCTCCAGCTGGGATCTGAAACCAGAGGAGAGAGGTGACTTGTTGTGTTAGGAGTACAGGAATGTACTGATAGCATTTCTGAGAGGATGCTTTTGTTTATTTGAGGTCATGTGAGCAATCTTGTAACATTAACATATACATCAGTATTTCATTTACCGTTATTTTCCCAAGCATCTGGAAGAAACCTGCACTGGTGAGGGTCACAGATGTGCTTGCCAGCTTTTTAGTTTTTGTTGGATGGTTCATCACGTTGATTTCAACCGTAATGTCTCCTCCTGTGCATTCTAGACACTCAACAAAGACGTTTTCTGTTGTTCCCACTCGCAGCAAGTTGGGAGCAGACATCACCTCTCTGTAGAGCAGATGGTGAAAGTATTATAGTCGCTTTGTAAAAAAAAAATCAACAAGTAAATACATAAATTAATTCATTCGAACCCTGTGCTGAAACTGACTTATTGATTAACATTGTATTTCATTAAGGCAGGATAACACGTTCAGTGTTAATCAGGTGCACAAACTGGTAGCCTACTATATTCATGGGACTCAAATGGAGGATCCCAAGTCTTTGAATGGATAGAGGAGGGCCTAAAATTGGTTTTATGGTCAATTTTAGAATTATGTTAAGGTCACATTTATAGGAAGGGTTAGTGTTAGGCATTCAGCTGTTATAGTTAGGGATAGGTGGCAGGGGAATGCATTAAAGGGGAACTCCGGGGCATTTGAAGCGCAATCCCATTGCCAGAGGTTGTCAAATACTGACAGTAGGACACAGACTGGTGCAAATCGGCGCTCCCTGTGCGGCGATTGCGCTGTTTGCGCAGCCTGTCATGCTAGCCAAATACGTGGTGGCTAGGGTCAAGCGCTAACCCTTCCACGTAAAACAACAACTTGCACACTGCAGAAACGTCACACCACTTTATAAACCATCCGACAATAAAGTCACAAGCCTTACCATCAAAACCATATGCATGGTTCTCACATTACTGGCATGGGGACGTTACAAAACAACTTTATAAACAGCATGTAACTCACCGGTTGTTGGTATGCGCGCGCATGTGAAAGCCCAAAAGAGTCGATGGACGATACTCCCATATATAAAGCAATTATCTTCTCTAGAAAAAAAACTGCGTTCAAGTATTTAAAACATTACAACAATATATTACAACAATATTGTTGTAATGTTTTAAATACTTGAACGCAGTTTTGTAACGTTGTAAAGTTGTTTTGTAACGTCCCCATGCCAGTAATGTGAGAACCATGCATATGGTTTTGATGGTAAGGCTTGTGACTTTATTGTCGGATGGTTTATAAAGTGGTGTGACGTTTCTGCAGTGTGCAAGTTGTTGTTTTACGTGGAAGGTTTAGAATTTGCCCCTTGGCCACCACGTATTTGGCTAGCATGACAGGCTGCGCAAACAGCACAATCGCCGCACAGGGAGCGCCGATTTGCACCAGTCTGTGTCCTACTGTCAGTATTTGACAACCTCTGGCAATGGGATTGCGCTTCAAATGCCCCGGAGTTCCCCTTTAAGTCAAAAAATTACAGTCAGAAACTTCCAAAAATCCATGACTGACATTTTTTAAGATTAATTTTGCCATTTAAAATAACAATTATATGAATAATTATCCTTATCAAAAAATATCCATATCTGATCCCTCACACCTATTTACTATTCTATAACCTTTGGAGAGTCATACCCGTCAGGTTAAGAACTTCTATCCGATAGTTTTTTTTATTTGTTTGTTTTTCTTTTTATGTAGATATTTGTCTAGAGTAGACGGTGGTTGTGAGCTGCTTTCTGGACTTTACACCTAATGAGTAATCCATTGATAATCTTGATTAATTTCCAGCAATTGATCGCTAAACTTTTCATCATGACCCTGGACTCTGTTTTCTGTGGTTACTTTGATCCACCACTATCCAGCCGCAGAACAAAAAATCAGACTAATGTAATGGTATGACTTGAAAACAAAATTCCTCTTATCTTAACTTTTATGACACCACCTTTTAATATGAAAGATAAACTTTAATTGTCTGTGAAATCTGGTAAAACAATACCCATACGCTTTCAAAGATTCTCACCAGACATGTTTAGAAATAAATTCTGTTCGAGTATTCTGCTCTGTTAAGAGGAATGACACTCCAAAAAAACCCTTCTCTGAGCTTTGTTTTCTATGAATCAGTGAAAATATGTACAGATTCAGTAGGACTACTTACAGTCGACCATCAGCAAGAGAAGTCAGGGAGGCAAAGGCCAGAGAGGCCAGCAGCAGCAGAACATTCCTCCTCATCCTCCAACCTGATCCTGATCTGCTATCAATGCAGACTGAAGCTCTGCAGCACCCTCCTTTTATCCACTTACCCCCCTCCTCCACCTTTGACTTATTTACTGTTTCATTTCTCCTTTTCAAAGAGTGTCTCTGTATACTTAGTCAAACGCAAACACACATGATTTCCCTGCAGTAGTTGAGAAACTGCCCAGCCCACATAAATCTTATCTCCTTTCTGAGGAAAGGGATAAACACTGGAAATCAATAAGCCTTTGGCATCTTTCACTGACATATAAACATGCAGTCAAATAACTAGTTTCGTGCAGGATCACATTAAAACATTCTAAAATATACTTTCTAAATGTGAATCCTTTCTGTCTTTCCTTGACTGGAAACACTTGACAGATTTATAGCTATTGTTTTGCCCATGATGAATCAATAAACATACAGAATCAAATGGTGAGCATGCACAAACACATGAACAACCAGTGAGGCGAAAGTCCTGCATATTTTCAAGGTAAGCAGTTTGGCAGGACTTTTTGGAGTTACGCAAACAGGGAATTTTCAACAGCAACAATCTTATTTAGATAAAGTCAACCTTTTCTTTTATCAACTATTCCATTTTTAATGAAAATAGAGAAGAAACTATAAGGGCACCTTTGTCTTTGAATGTTTGTTCTATCTTTACTCTATTTACTGATTTGTTTTTGTCTTTTCTAAAATAAAGCAAATAAACAAA